>NC_092036.1:43168738-44368738 GCF_003086295.3 Arachis hypogaea
TACCGTGACACTCATCATCATCTCACCTATGAACGTGTGACTGACAACCACCTCCGTTCTACCTTCGATTGGGTGAATATCTCATGGATTCTTTAACCGGAATCTTCGTGGATAGGCTAGAACTGATGGCGGCATTCAAGAGAATCCGAAGGTCTAACCTTGTCTGTGGTATTCTGAGTAGGATTCAATGATTGAATGACTGTGACGTGCTTCAAACTCCTGAGGGCGGGGAGTTAGTGACAGACGCAAAAGAATCACTGGATTCTATTCCGGCCTGATCGAGAACCGACAGATGGATAGCCGTGCCGTGACAGGATGCGTTGAACATTTCCACTGAGAGGATGGGAGGTAGCCACTGACAACGGTGAAACCCTTGCTTAAGCTTGCCATGGAAAGGAGTAAGAAGGATTGGATGAAGACAGTAGGAAAGCAGAGAGACGGAAGGGAAGGCATCTTCATACGCTTATCTAAAATTCCTACCAATGAATTGCATAAGTATCTCTATCTTTATCTTATGTTTTATTCGCATATCATCATTCATATCCATTTGAGTTTGCCTGACTAAGATTTACAAGGTGACCATAGCTGCTCATACAACAATCTCTGTGGATCGACCCTTACTCGCGTAAGGTTTATTACTTGGACGACCCAGTACACTTGCTGGTTAGTTGTGCGAAATTGTAGTGATCACAATTTCGTGCACCAAGTTTTTGGCGCCGTTGCGGGTATTGTCGAGTATGGACAACTGACGGTTCATCTTGTTGCTTAGATTAGGTATTTTTTTTCTTCAGAGTTCTTAAGAATGAATTCTAGAGTTTCATGATGATTTGTTGAAGTCTGGCTGGCTGTGAAGCCATGTCTAATTCCATTGGACCGAGGTTTCAACTTATCATCACAAGAGCTTGTTGATTTCTATCAATCTTGCTTTTGGAGCAGTGATCTGTTAAGGCTTGGCTGGCCATTGGCCATGTCTAGTGTTTTGGACCGAAGCTTCCTTGAAAGCTTGGCTGGCTGTGAAGCCATGTCTAATTCCTGGACCGGAGTCTTAGACTAAACATTGCATGATTCCTGGAATTCTCATTAAGAATTTTGATATCTTTTCCACTTAATTTTCGAAAATAAAATCCAAAAATATTCTTGTTTGAGTCTAGTGTCTCATGTTAAGTTTGGTGTCAATTGCATGCATTCATTCATGTGTCTTAGTGATCTTCAAGATGTTCTTGATGATTTCTTACTCTAATCTTTAAATTCTCTTGACTTGAGTGTTTTGTGTGTCTCATATGCATTCTCATTAGTGTCAGTAGTATACAAACTGCTAAGTTTGGTGTCTTGCATGCATTGTTATTTGATTCTTGTTGCATTTTGATTTTTCCTTATTATCAAAAATCCAAAAATATTTTTAATTTGTGTCTTCTCAAGTCAATAATACAGAGAATTGAAGATTCAGAACATACAGCAGAGGAATTACACAGAAAAAGCTGGGCGTTCAAAACGCCAGTGAAGAAGGACAGACTGCGTTTAAACGCCAGCCAGGGTACCTGTTGGGCGTTAACGCCCAAAAGGGTATAGTTTTGGGCGTTAAACGCCAGAATGTGCACCATTCTGGGCGTTTAACGCCAGGATGGAACAGGAGGAAGATTTGTTTTCAAATCAATTTTTTTAGTTTTCAAAATCTTTTCAAAATCAAATCTTTTCAAATCATATCTTTTCAATCAAATCTTTTTCAAAATCAATTTCTTTCTATCTTCAAAAATACTTGCTATCAATCAATGATTTGATTCAACATTTCAAGTATGTTGCCTTTTCTGTTGATAGAGGTTTAATGTTTGAATCATATATTTTCTTGTTAGCCAAGTCATTAATTTTCAAAATCAAATCTTTTTAAAACGTTTTCCAAATCATATCTTCTCAATCACATCTTTTTAAACTAATCATATCTTCTTAACCACATCTTTTCAAAATAGTTTTCAATCAAATCTTTTGATTTCTAATTTCAAATTCTTTTTCAAAAATCACTTGATTTCTTTCCCACTTTTGTTTTCGAAAATTATCAATCAAAGTTTTTCAAAAATGTTTTCAAAATCTTCTACTTAATTTTCGAAAATTACTTCCCTTCTTCTCACATCCTTCTATTTATGGACTAACACTATTCCTTAATTCAAAATTCGAACTCCATCTTCTTTGATAAGTTCGAATTTTCTACTTCTATCTTCTATTTTTCTTTTCCTCTGACACCTAAAGGAATCTCTGTACTGTGACATAGAGGATTCCATATTTTCTTGTTTTCTTCTCTTTCTTATGAGCAGGAGCAAAGACAAAAGCATTCTTGTTGAGGCTGATCCTGAACCTGAAAGGACCTTGAAGCGAAAGCTAAGAGAAGCTAAGGCACAACTCTCTGTAGAGGACCTAACCGAATTCTTCAAAGAAGAAGAACCCATGGCAGCCGAAAATAACAACAATGCCAACAATGCAAGAAAGGTGCTGGGTGACTTTACTGCACCTACTCCCGACTTCTATGGGAGAAGCATCTCTATTCCTGCCATTGGAGCAAACAACTTTGAGCTTAAGCCTCAATTAGTTTCTCTAATGCAACAGAATTGCAAGTTCCATGGACTTCCATTGGAAGATCCTCATCAGTTCTTATGTTGAATTCTTGCAAATCTGTGACACTGTCAAGACTAATGGGGTTGACCCTGAGGTCTACAGACCTATGCTATTCCCTTTTGCTGTAAGAGACAGAGCTAGGACATGGTTGGACTCACAACCTAAAGAAAGCCTGAACTCATGGGAAAAGCTAGTCAATACCTTCTTGGCAAAGTTCTTTCCACCTCAAAAATTGAGTAAGCTTAGAGTGGAAGTCCAAACCTTCAGACAGAAGGAAGGAGAATCCCTCTATGAAGCTTGGGAAAAATACAAACAATTAATCAGAAAGTGTCCCACTGATATGCTTTCTGAATGGAGCATCATTGGAATTTTCTATGATGGTCTCTCTGAACTGTCCAAAATGTCTTTGGATAGCTCTGCTGGAGGATCTCTTCATCTGAAGAAGATGCCTACAGAAGCTCAAGAGCTTATTGAAATGGTTGCAAATAACCAATTCATGTACACTTCTGAAAGAAATCCTGTGAACAATGGGACTAGTTAGAAGAAAGGAGTTCTTGAGATTGACACTCTGAATGCCATATTGGCTCAGAATAAAATATTGACTCAACAAGTCAATATGATTTCTCAAAGTCTGTCTGGAATGCAAAATGCACCAAGCAGTACTAAGGAAGCTTCATCTGAGGAAGAAGCTTATGATCCTGAGAACCCTTCAATGGAAGAGGTGAATTACATGGGAGAACCCTATGGAAACACCTATAATCCTTCTTGGAGAAATCATCCAAATCTCTCATGGAAGGATCAACAGAGACCTCAACAAGGTTTCAACAACAATAATGGTGGAAGAAACAGGTTTAGCAATAGCAAGCCTTTTCCATCATCTTCTCAACAACAGACAGAGAGTTCTAAGCAGAATACCTCTAACTTAGCAACCATGGTCTCTGATCTAATCAAAACCACTCAAAGTTTCATGACTAAAACAAGGTCCTCCATTAGAAATTTGGAGGCACAAGTGGGTCAGCTGAGCAAGAAAATTACTGAACTCCCTCCTAGTACTCTTCCAAGCAATACAGAAGAAAATCCAAAAGGAGAGTGCAAAGCCATCAACATGGCCGAATTTGGAGAGGAGGAAGAGGCAGTGAACGCCACTGAGGAAGACCTCAATGGACGTCCACTGGCCTCCAATGAGTTCCCCAATGAGGAACCATGGGAATCTGAGGCTCAAAATGAGACCATAGAGATTCCCTTGGACTTACTTCTGCCATTCATGAGCTCTGATGAGTATTCTTCCTCTGAAGAGGATCAGTATATCACTGAAGAGCAAGTTGCTAAATACCTTGGAGCAATCATGCAGCTAAATGACAAGTTATTTGGAAATGAGACTTGGGAGGATGAACCCCCTTTGCTCACCAAGGAACTGGATAACTTGTCTAGGCAGAAATTACCTCAAAAGAGACAGGATCCTGGGAAGTTTTCAATACCTTGTACCATAGGCACCATGACCTTCAAGAAGGCCTTGTGTGACTTAGGGTCAAGTGTAAACCTCATGCCTCTCTCTGTAATGGAGAAGTTAGGGATCTTTGAGGTGCAAGCTGCAAAAATCTCACTAGAGATGGCAGACAATTCAAGAAAACAAGCCTATGGACTTGTAGAGGATGTTCTGGTAAAAGTTGAAGACCATTACATCCCTGCTGATTTCATAGTCCTAAAGACTGGGAAGTGCATGGATGAATCCATCATCCTTGGCAGACCCTTCCTAGCCACAGCAAGGGCTGTGATTGATGTTGATAGAGAAGAATTGATCATTCAAATGAATGAAGAATCCTTTGTGTTTGAGGCTCAAGGATATCCCTCTGTCACCATGGAGAGGAAGCATGAAGAGCTTCTCTCAAAATAGAGCCAAACAGAGCCCCCACAGTCAAACTCTAAGTTTGGTGTTGGGAGGCCACAACAAACTTCTAAGTTTGGTGTTGAACCCCCACATTCAAACTCTAAGTTTGGTGTTGGGAGGTTCCAACATAGCTCTGAGCATTTCTGAGGCCCCATGAGAGTCCTCTGTCAAGCTAATGACATTAAAGAAGCGCTTGTTGGGAGGCAACCCAATGTTATATTTTATCTATTCTCTTTTGTTATTTTATATTTTTTTGTAGGTTGATGATCATGAGAAGTCACAAAATCAATGAAAAAAGCAAAAACAGAATGAAAAACAGAAAGAAAAACAGCACACCCTGGAGGAGAGCGTGCTGGCGTTTAAACGCCAGTAAGGCTAGCAGATAGGCGTTTAACGCCCAGTCTGGCACCATTCTGGGCGTTTAACGCCAGAAAGGGGCACCAGACTGGCGTTAAACGCCAGAAAAGGGCAAGAAGCTGGCGTTAAACGCCAGAAATGGGCACCAGCCCGGCGTTTAACGCCAGAAATGGCTAAAAACACATTTTTGCATGCCATTTGGTGCAGGGATGACTTTTCCTTGACACCTCAGGATCTGTGGACCCCACAGGATCCCCACCTACCCCACCACTCTCTCTCTTCTTCTTCACCCATTCACCAATCACCTCAACACCTCTTCCCCAAAAAAACCCTTCACCTATCAAATCCCATCTTTCTCTTCACCACTCACATCCATCCTTCATAAAACCCCACCTACCTCACCATTCAAATTCAAACCACTTTCCCACCTAAACCCACCCTCAATTGACCGAACCCTACCCTTCCCCCTCTCCTATATAAACCCATCTTCACTCCTTCATTTTCACACAACCTAAACACTACTTCTTCCCCTTTGGCCGAATACAAAGCCATTCCCTTCTTCCTCATTTCTTCTTCTTCTACTCTCTTCTTTCTTCTTTTGCTCGAGGACGAGCAAACACTTTAAGTTTGGTGTGGTAAAAGCATTGCTTTTGTTTTTCCATAACCATTTATGGCATCCAAGGCCGGAGAAACCTTTAGAAAGAGGAAAGGGAAGGCAAAAGCTTCCACCTCCGAGTCATGGGAGATGGAAAGATTCATCTCAAGGGTGCATCAAGACCACTTTTATGAAGTTGTGGCCTTGAAGAAGGTGATCCCCGAGGTCCCTTTTTCACTCAAAAAGGGTGAATATCCGGAGATCCGACATGAGATCCGAAGAAGAGGTTGGGAAATTCTTACCAACCCCATTCAACAAGTCGGAATCTTAATGGTTCAAGAGTTCTATGCCAATGCATGGATCACCAAGAACCATGATCAAAGTATGAACCCGGATCCAAAGAATTATCTTACTATGGTCGGGGGAAATACTTGGATTTTAGTCCGGAAAGTGTAAGGTTGGCATTCAACTTGCCCATGATGCAAGGAGATGAACATCCTTACACTAGAAGGGTCAACTTTGATCAAAGGTTGGACCAAGTCCTCACAGTCATATGTGAAGAGGGCGCCCAATGGAAGAGAGATTCAAGAGGAAAGCCGGTTCAATTGAGAAGGCATGACCTCAAACCCGTGGCTAGAGGATGGTTGGAGTTTATCCAACGCTCAATCATTCCCACTAGCAACCGGTCCGAAGTTACTATAGACCGGGCTATCATGATTCATAGCATCATGATTGGAGAAGAAATAGAAGTTCATGAGGTTATATCTCAAGAACTTTATAAGGTGGCGGACAAGTCCTCTACCTTGGCAAGGTTAGCCTTTCCTCATCTCATTTGTCACCTCTGTTATTCGGTTGGAGTTGACATAGAGGGAGACATCCCTATTAATGAGGACAAGCCCATCACTAAGAAGAGGATGGAGCACACAAGAGACCCCACTCATCATGAGATCCCTGAGATACCTCAAGGGATGCACTTTCCTCCACAAAACTATTGGGAGCAACTAAACACCTCCCTAGGAGAATTGAGTTCCAACATGGGACAACTAAGGGTGGAGCATCAAGAACACTCCATCATCCTCCATGAAATTAGAGAAGATCAAAGAATCATGAGAGAGGAGCAACAAAGACAAGGAAGAGACATTGAGGAGCTCAAGCACTCCATAGGATCTTCAAGAGGAAGAAAGAGCCACCATCACTAAGGTGGACCCGTTCCTTAATTTCCTTGTTCTTTATTTTCCTGTTTTTCGAATTTTAGTGCTTATGTTTATCTATGTTTGTGTCTTGTGATCATTAGTGTCTTAGTGTCTATGCCTTAAAGTTATGAATGTCCTATGAATCCATCACCTTTCTTGAATGAAAAATGTTCTTAATTGAAAAAGAGAAGAATTGCATGAATTTTGAATTTTATAACAGTTTGATTATTTTGATGTGGTGGCAATACTTTTGTTTTCTGAATGTATGCTTAAACAGTGCATATGTCTTTTGAATTTGTGGTTCATGAATGTTGGCTCTTGAAAGAATGATGAAAAAGGAGACATGTTACTGAGGATCTGAAAAATCATAAAAATGATTCTTGAAGCAAGAAAAAGCAATGAAAAAAAAATTTCGAAAAAAAAGAGAGAAAGAAAAAGAAAGAGAAAAAGAAAGAAAAAGAAAGAAATAAAGTTGTGATCCAAGGCAAAAAGAGTGTGCTTAAGAACCCTGGACACCTCTAATTGGGGACTCTAGCAAAGCTGAGTCACAATCTGAAAAGGTTCACCCAATTATGTGTCTGTGGCATGTATGTATCCGGTGGTAATACTGGAAGACAGAGTGCTTTGGGCCACGGCCAAGACTCAATAAGTAGCTATGTTCAAGAATCATCATACTTTACTAGGAGAATCAATAACACTATCTGGATTCTAAGTTCCTAAAGAAGCCAATCATTCTGAATTTCAAGGGATAGAGTGAGATGCCAAAACTATTCAGAGGCAAAAAGCTAAAAGCCCCGCTCATCTAATTAATACTGATCTTCATAGATGTTTTTGGAATTCATTGCATATTCTCTTCTTTTTATCCTATTTTGATTTTCAGTTGCTTGGGGACAAGCAACAATTTAAGTTTGGTGTTGTGATGAGCGGATAATTTGTACGCTTTTTGGCATTGTTTTTAGTATGTTTTTGGTATGATCTAGTTAGTTTTTAGTATATTTTTATTAGTTTTTAGTTAAAATTCACTTTTCTGGACTTTACTATGAGTTTGTGTGTTTTTCTGTGATTTCAGGTATTTTCTGGCTGAAATTGAGGGACCTGAGCAAAAATCTGATTCAGAGACTGAAAAGGACTGCAGATGCTGTTGGATTCTGACCTCCCTGCACTCGAAGCGGATTTTCTGGAGCTACAGAAGCCCAATTGGCGCGCTCTCAACGGCGTTGGAAAGTAGACTTCCTGGGCTTTCCAGCAATATATGATAGTCCATACTTTGCTCAAGATTCGATGGCCCAAACCGGCGTTCAAAGTCACCCTCAGAAATCCCAGCGTTAAACGCCGGAACTGGCACCAAAATGGGAGTTAAACGCCCAAACTGGCATAAAAGCTGGCGTTTAACTCCAAGAGGAGTCTCTACACGAAATTGCTTCATTGCTCAGCCCAAGCACACACCAAGTGGGCCCGGAAGTGGATTTTTATGTCATTTACTCATCTCTGTACACCCTAGGCTACTAGTTCTCTATAAGTAGGACCTTTTACTATTGTATTAAAAATCTTCTGATCTTTGGAATCTTTTGATCTTTAGATCTTTTGATCATTGGGAGGCTGGTCTCACGGCCATGCCTAGACCTTGTTCTTATGTATTTTCAACGGTGGAGTTTCTACACACCATAGATTAAGGTGTGGAGCTCTGCTGTACCTCGAGTATTAATGCAATTACTACTGTTCTTCTACTCAATTCCGCTTGTTCTTGTTCTAAGATATCACTTGTTCTTCAACTTGATGAATGTGATCATCCGTGACACTCATCATCATTCTCACCTATGAACGTGTGACTGACAACCACCTCCGTTCTACCTTCGATTGGGTGAATATCTCTTGGATTCTTTAACCGGAATCTTCGTGGTATAGGCTAGAACTGATGGCGGCATTCAAGAGAATCCGGAACGTCTAACCTTGTCTGTGGTATTCTGAGTAGGATTCAATGATTGAATGACTGTGACGTGCTTCAAACTCCTGAGGGCGGGGCGTTAGTGACAGACGCAAAAGAATCACTGGATTCTATTCCGGCCTGATCGAGAACCGACAGATGGATAGCCGTGCCGTGACAGGGTGCGTTGAACATTTCCACTGAGAGGATGGGAGGTAGCCACTGACAACGGTGAAACCCTTACTTAAGCTTTCCATGGAAAGGAGTAAGAAAGATTGGATGAAGACAGTAGGAAAGCAGAGAGACGGAAGGGAAGGCATCTTCATACGCTTATCTGAAATTCCTACCAATGAATTGCATAAGTATCTCTATCTTTATCTTTATGTTTTATTCGCATATCATCATTCATATCCATTTGAGTTTGCCTGACTAAGATTTACAAGGTGACCATAGCTTGCTTCATACCAACAATCTCTGTGGGATCGACCCTTACTCGCATAAGGTTTATTACTTGGACGACCCAGTACACTTGCTGGTTAGTTGTGCGAAATTGTAGTGATCACAATTTCGTGCACCAGAAGGAGAGGATGAATATATTTGTACAAGCAGTGGATTACAGACTATGGAAGATCATTCTAGAAGGTCCTCAATTCCCATCTACCACAAGTGCTGAAGGAGTAGTCACTCTTAAACCAGAATCAAGCTGGACCGAGGAAGATAGGAAGAAGGTGGAGTTAAATGCCAAGGCAATAAATCTGCTCAACTGTGTTATCAGCTTTGAGGAATACCGACGAGTATCATGATGCACAACGGCAAAGGAAATCTGGGACAAGTTGCAAATCACTCATGAAGGAACCACCATTGTAAAGAAGACTCAGACAGACATGTTAAACAGGGAATATGAAATGTTTGCAATGAAGGAAGGAGAGTCCATTGATGAACTGTTCGAACGGTTTAACTCCATCATTGTTGGCTTAGATGCTCTTGGAATTACTCATTCAGAATCTGTGCTAGTGAGAAGAGTGTTGAGATGTCTTACAAAAGGGTGGGAAACAAAAGCTTTAATTATTTCTGAGAGTAGTAGCTTAGATTCCATGACACTTGATGATTTGAAAGGAAATCTTCTTGCTTTTGAAAACTCCTATTTGAAAAAAGATTCAAAAAAGAAAGGAATTGCATTTTCTTCTGTGACTAACCCTCTGGATGATGAATCCAGTGATGATTCTTCTGAAAATGAGTTTGTGTTGTTTGCAAAAAAATTCAGGAAAATGATGAAACTCAAAGGCAAAGGCAGCAGCTCAAGGAGGATGAAGAAAGACCTTAGCAAAGTAATCTGTTACAATTGCAAGGAAATGGGGCATTTTAAATCTGATTGTCCCAAGTTAAAGAAGGAGGAAAAGCCAAAAAAGGAAAAGAAGAAGGGACTGATGGCTTCATGGGAAAATTTGGAAAATGATTCAGATGATGATGATGAAGAATCTGAGACTAAGTCACAGTCTTGTCTCATGGCAAATGAGGTAGATCAGGTATTCTTTCAAAACCCTGACACTGAAGACCTTCATCTTATGATAGATCACCTCTCTGAAAAAATAAGATGTTTTCTGACTGATAATCAAGATCTTGAACAACAAAATTTCATTCTTAAAGCTGAAAATGATTTTCTTAAAGAAAAACTAAGAGAAGCCGAAACTGCTTGTGATCTTGTTGAAGAGAATAAGCAGTTAAGAGCCCAAGTGAGAAACTGTAAAAGTGACCATTCTGTTCTTGCATATGTTGACTGTTTTAAAAGAAATGAAGAGTTGCTTGAAGAGGTTAAAAGGCTTAAGGAAGACTTAGCCAAGTTTACACAAAGTTCTGAAAATCTTAATCAAATTTTGACTAGTCAAAAACCTCTCTATGATAAAGCTGGGTTGGGGTTTTATAAATCTGAAAAATCTCATTTTGAAAACACCCCTTCATCTTCAAATGATACAAGGTATCAAGACCCAACCTACTTTAACAAAGCAGCAACTCCAAGATTTTGTAGACTATGCAATCGAAATGGACACTTTCCAGTTCAATGTTTCTTTGGTAAAAGAATGATAGGTGATAAAGATTACAAAGTTGTTTTTGATTACAATGATTTGGGACATAAGAGATGGTTTAACGTGAAAGGATCCAAGAAAATTTGGATACCTAAGGTCACTTGAGCTTATTTTGTAGGTATGCCTAGCTTCCAAGAAGAAAGAAAATATGTGGTACATGGACAGCGGATGCTCTAGGCATATGACCGGAAAGACAACCTTCTTCATAAAGCTTGATGAATATGATGGAGGGCTTGTCACTTTTGGAGATGATGCAAAAGGAAAAATAGTGGCTGTTGGAAAAGTTGGTAAAAACTTTTCATCTTGTATAAATGATGTGCTTCTTGTAAATGGTTTGAAACATAACTTACTTAGTGTTAGTCAATTGTGTGATTTAGGTTTTGATGTTATTTTTAAGAAGTTTGTTTGTTTGGTTGTTTGTGAGAAAACTGGGGATATTTTATTTGAAGCCAAGAGATGCAACAATGTGTATGGATTAACTCTTGAGGATTTAAAGGAACAAAATGTAACATGCTTTACATCTTTTGAATCTGAAAAATGGCTTTGGCATAGAAAGTTGGGACATGCTAGCATGTACCAAATTTCTAAGCTAGTTAAAAAGAATTTGGTTAGAGGAATTCCAAACATCAAGTTTGATAAGGATCTTACTTGTGATGCATGTCAATTGGGCAAGCAAGTAAAATCCTCTTTTAAATCAAAAGATGGAATCTCTACCAAAGGCCATTAGAAATGTTGCATGTTGATCTTTTTGGTCCTACTAGAACTCAAAGTTTAGGAGGTAAACACTATGGTCTTGTAGTGGTAGATGATTACTCTAGATTTGGTTGGGTACTTTTCCTTGCTCATAAGAATGATGCATTTTATGCTTTCTCCACCCTTTGCAAGAAAATTCAAAATGAAAAGGATTTGAAAATTGCCCATTTGAGAAGTGATCATGGAAGAGAATTTGAAAATCAAGACTTTGAAAAATTCTGTGATGACTTAGGGATTTCTCATAATTTTTCATGCCCTAAAACCCCCCAACAAAATGGGGTGGTTGAAAGAAGGAATCGAAGCCTTCAAGAAATGACTAGGGCTATGCTATGTGAAAATGAGATTCCTAAATTTTTATAGGCTGAAGCTGTGAACACAGCATGTTATATTTTGAATAGAACAATCATTAGAAAAGGGTTAAAGAAAACCCCTTATGAGCTATGGAAAGGAACCCCTCCAAATCTTAAGTACTTTCATGTTTTTTGATGCAAATGCTTTGTGCTTAATAATAAAGAAAATCTTGGAAAATTTGATCCAAAATCCTATGAAGGAATGTTTGTTGGATATTCCACCACAAGCAAGGCCTATAGAGTTTATCTCAAGGAGCATAGGACAATAGAGGAATCCATACATGTTACTTTTTGTGTTTCTAACTTAATTCCCAATACTGTGATAGATAATGATTCAGATGGAGAAGGAGCTAGAACAAGCAAAGAAAATCCCAAATCTGTCCAGAATGAAGAATCTGCCAGTCCAGTCTTGTCTCGTCAGATTGGAGGAGACACTTCCGTTTTGTCTCCTAAGCAGGCACGAGCAACTGAAACAGTGAGACCACCAGAAGTTCATCAAAGCTCTACACCTGTCCGAAAGCCTAGAGAATGGAAGTCTATGAGGGGTTATCCTCATGACTTCATCATTGGTGATCCCTCTCAAGGAGTAACAACAAGATCATCCACCAAAAGGCAAACTGAACCTAGCAATCTTGCTCTCTTGTCACAAATAGAGCCCAACAATGTCAAACAAGCTCTTGAGGATCCATCATGGGTTAAAGCAATGCAAGAAGAGCTTGCTCAATTTGACAAGAATAAGGTTTGGACACTAGTACCTCATCCGGATGGTAAGAAAGTTACCTGTACTAAGTGGGTGTTTAAAAATAAACTTGGTGAGGATGGACAAGTTGTTCGTAACAAGGCTAGATTAGTGGCCCAAGGTTACGATCAAGAAGAGGGTATTGATTTTGATGAGTCTTTTGCTCCGGTAGCTAGAATGGAAGCAATTAGGTTGCTTCTTGCCTATGCTGCCCATAAGGGTTTCAAAATGTTTCAAATGGATGTTAAGTGTGCCTTCCTTAATGGCTTTATTGATAGAGAAGTGTATGTGGCTCAACCCCCCGGTTTTGAACATAAAGAGTTTCCAAATCATGTTTTTAAATTAACTAAGGCTCTTTATGATCTTAGACAAGCTCCAAGAGCTTGGTATGAAAGACTTAGTGCCTTCTTGTTGGAAAATAAATTTCAAAGGGGTACCACCGACACTACTTTATTTATTAAAGCATCTAATGATGATATGCTCCTAGTTCAAGTTTATGTTGATGACATTGTATTTGGATCGGCCAACATTTCCTTGTGTGAAGAGTTTGGAAAACTCATGACTAGTGAGTTTGAAATGAGTTTAATGGGAGAGCTTACTTTCTTTCTTGGCCTCCAAATTAAACAAACTCCTAGTGGCACTTTTATTTACCAAGGAAAGTATGCCAAAGAACTTATCAAAAAGTTTGGCCTAGAAAACTTCAAATCAATGGGCACTCCTATGCATCCCAATACTAAACTTGAAAAGGATGATGATGGCCAAGATGTGGATGAAAGAAGGTATAGAGGAATGATAGGTTCACTTATGTACCTTACCTCCTCTAGACTGGATATAGTCCAAAGTGTGGGTGTATGTTCAAGGTTTCAATCTCATCCAAAAGAATCCCACCTTACGGCTGTTAAGCGCATCATTAGATACATTAAGGGAACTTGTAATTATGGATTATGGTATCCTAAATCTGATGTCTTTTGTGCAGTAGGTTTTTGTGATGCAGATTATGCGGGAGATCAAGTGGATAGGAAGAGCACCTCCGGCATGTGTTGCTTCCTTGGAAGCTCACTCAACATGTGGTCAAGCAAGAAACAAGCCACAGTGGCTCTATCCACTGCTGAAGCCGAATATGTTTCCGCATCTGCATGTTGCTCACAATTAATTTGGTTAAAAACACAATTGGAAGATTACAAATTAAAAATCAATAGTATACCCTTATTTTGTGATAATATGAGTGCTATAAACATTTCAAAAAATCCTGTTCTGCACTCAAGAACTAAGCACATTGAGATAAAATATCATTTCATTAGGGAACATGTGCAAAAGGGTACTATTGATATTCAATTTGTAAAATCTGAAGACCAAATTGCTAATATTTTTACAAAACCTCTCTGTGAAGACAGATTCTATACCTTGAGAAAAAGTTTGGGGATGTTTGATTTAAGTTTCATTGAAAATTTGTGAATGTGTGACTCTGTTCTGTTTTGCTCGTAGTTTTGGACGAGATGAAAACAATGGCATAATGGAAGAGCTGTGGTCAAGGGGGAGGCAACGCAGAATTCAAAATTTTATGGGCTCCACCAAAATTCGATGACCCCACCATAACAGTTTTGTTAGTTATCTCTCATGCAAATAAGAATCTTCTTCCTTGTGTCATTATATCTTCTTGGAAGTGGTTATTGTCAAATCAAATCCCTCTCTCCATCTAATCCCTTGATTTAAGGCAACAACTTTTCAGTTTTAGATTTCAAAAGTTAAAAGGGAAATCATTTTTTTTTTTTGGAAATAACCACCCTATAATGGTCATTACTTCCACCATTCTCTCTCTCTAAGCCTCATTTAATGCGTCACCCACCTTGCCTCTCTCCCACTCAACTCGGTTATCACCCCCAACCTTTCATATTTCATTCCTCCATTACCATGAAAAAGAAAACCGCGCCAAGAAAGAGTGAAAGAATTCTTCTTTCTCAAAAACCATCAACGCCTCAAACCCACACTCATATCCACATTCATTCAACCTCATCATCTTCTCTTTCACCACCGTCCAAACAAACAACCACCATGAAAAAAAAAAGGTGATTGCCCACAAAAGTTCAGGCCGAGGCAAGAACAAGAAACCTGTAGTTGAAGAAGAAGAGCAAGAATCTCATACTTCTCCCACTCCTTCACCTCCACCCTCATCACCGAAGAAGACTACCCCCGGAAAAAGCTCACAGAAGAATCAGGGGTTTGCACTCAATGACACGACTGAACCTCCAAACTTGGAATCCATGGAATTCAGAGACAAGTATGGCAAGACTCACTCTCACTTTGATCCAAGCAGATTTACTTGTACCTCTTTTGAGTTTCACAAAGAGGTTATGGAGAAGCGTCATTTATGCACAACCTATCTTGTTAGCTTCGAAAATCTCAAAAGCATCAACATCTCCTCTCTGTTTGAACTCCTCAACTAGAAGCCTTTGCTCCTCATCAAGAAACCAGTTTACCCTGGTCTTGTTCGAGAGTTTTATGCCAATATGCGGCTCATTGACCACACCCTGCATTCCTATGTCAAAAGGGTTCAAATAGCCCTTGATGCTGAGACAATTGGAGCGGCCCTGGGCTTCAAGGATGAAGGACCACGAGCATACATGATGGAGAAATGGGACACACAAGTTGGCGTTTCACACAAAACTGTTCTCCAGCACATTTGCGAGAACCTTTCTGGATTGCATGGCACCATCCCAACCCACAAAGCTCTTGGACCAGTCAATTCCTTGCTTCACCGAATCATCACTCATATTCTGACTCCCCAAAGCGGCTCACACAACCGAGTAACATTTTCTGATTGTCTCATATTATTTGCTTTGGTTACCTCTACCCCTATCTCCTTTGGTTATATTATGATTAGGCACATGTGGGATTCTGTTAGAAGCACCAGAAAGGCTAACCTGCCTTATGGTCTGTTTTTAACTAGAATTTTTGAGTACTTTAAAGTTGATTTGTTAAATGAGACTGTAGAAAATAAGGTGTCTTCAATCAGAGGAGGAGGAGCGACTAAGGAAACCAAAGGGCGAAAATCTGCTGCATCGGATAGTGACTATGAAGGCAGGCCAGAATCTTCCAAAACAATCAAGTCCATCAAACAGATTTTGGGAGAATTTTCGAACATGGCAGACATGATGTTTTGATCCCACAAAGAGGCCCGCAAGCAAGCTTATGAGAGTGAGAAAGCTTGGAAAAATGGCAAAGAAAGGGTCAATCTAATGATGGAACGTTATAAAGAAGATTTGGGAGATGATAGTGAAGGAGACGCTGAGGAAGAAGATATTAATTTCTCTGATGATTAGTGACTGTTTTTTACTCTGTTTGATATTGGCTCCATTAGGCTCAATCTGTTTTTTGTATGAGCATGACTTGATACTCACTGCTCTAGGATAATCTCTAGGATACTTGATATACTTTTGCTACTTTATCTTGAATATTTTGCTATAATGATCATGTTTTGTGCAGGTGCCCCCATGATGACAAAAAGGGGAGGAAATTTAGTTTCCAAAATTGAAATTGGAAAACAAATAAAAACAGGGGATGAGAACAGGGGATGAAATTTGCAAATTAAAAATTCATGATCACCCTTGTTCAAAGAATGCATGTTGTTATTGCATTTGTTTTACTATGGTCACTGATGTTTAAACTGCATTTGGCATTTGGTTTATGATGATGTTTGATTATATGAATGCCTAGCTGTTGATAAATTTGTTAATTTGAAATTTATTTTTGGCAGTTCCTTTAATCTGTGATACATAAAAACTGCCTTGTTTTGTTCTTCAAATATTTTTTCATCATGTTGTTTTGCTCTGATATTTTAAACGGGAAAATATTTGAAAAATATTTGGATACCCTCTTTTGATGTATGAAAAAAGTTTGAGCAGTAAATCAGTTTATGATATCAAATGAGTTTTGATTATCAATTAAAGCTGCTCATAAATCAAGCATTTAGCATCATGTATAAATATGCTAAATAACATTGTTACTTTAAGCTTGATTCAAATGTTACAGGTTAGTGCTTCCCTTGGTAAAATAGCATACATTAAGGGGGAGCTATGTGACATTTAGAAAGGGGGAGAAATTCAAATTCAAAGGGAGTATTCCTTACTCAATCTCTAAATTTCTTTCCATTTCAATTTTGATAATGTTTGTCATCAAGGGGGAGATTGATGAGTTTGGAAAACTCTTATTTAATTTTGATGATGAACAAACATTATTAAAATATTTAATTACAAAATTATTAATTTTATCTTGATTCATATTTGCTTAATTAATAATTTTGTTGTGCAGATTTTATGTTGGGCCGAGAAATGAGTTTCTGGTTTAAGCCCAATAATCAGCCTTGATGCATGACTTATATTGAGTGGCTGTATTTTATTGATGGGCCAAGCTCAATATTATTTCAACCAAGCCCATGGTTAATTTTCCCATGCTTGATCCGAAACAATATTCATCATGAAAGCAAATGTTAACTAATTAGGCCAGTTTTAACTTCAATACTACAAGCCCAAATCTCATTTGTGATGAATGGTTCCAAACTTGGTCCGAAACCAATATTAAAATGAAAGCAAAATGCTTCCAACGGATCCAAGTATTTCACCATGTGATGGATTTCAAAATCTATTACATTATCAATTAATACATGGGAAATATGAGAGAGAAAAAATTCAGCTGAATTGATTGATGGGTATTATGACAAACACGCCACTCTAAGCTAGGGAAGTAAAAGCAACTTTCACCAACAAAGTGGTTTATCACATTGAATTGCTTTTCTCTAAGTTGTTTATTCTCTCTCATCTCTTTCTTGTTTCTTCTTCGGTCCTTGTCCAGGAAGCTATGGACGCTATGCTCATCAACAAAGAAAAAGAAGAAGTTGCATGCATCAAGACCATCAAGTTAATGATGGCAGAAAAAAATAAAGTATGTAGTGGCTGAGATTTTCACCAAATGTGGTTAGATTTGGTGAGGTAATCTCGAGCTCTTCATGCTCAAAAAAGGAAGATGAAGATTCGGCCAGCAAGGGAGATTCTTGAAGCATGACTTGTCTTTGACTCTGCTCAACCACCACAGGGAGTAGCTAGAGTGGCGAAGTGATGGTTGAAGGCAGAGATTGAAGCAAATGAAGTCATCATCATCATAAAGCATCAAGGGCCAGAAATCCATCTTGGAGAGCAAGCCAAGGATGGAGAGCTCGGATTGATGAAGGGTGATGATCAAGAAAGGACTAGAGGTAATTGCATGTTGGGTTTTACATGGTTATCTCTTCTCTCTCTAAGTGGCCGAACCGGTTCTGTGTTGTTGAAGGAGGAAGAAGTTGGTTCGGTTTTGGCTTCAAAAAGTGGAGGCTCCCCTCTTCTATAATAAGGGTGGACAACCACTGTTTGAAAAAAGGAGAAAATTTGAGAGTGCAAGGCACAGAGTTCTCAGAGTTACCTGAGCTAACAGTTTTCTCTTCTCCTTCAATGTTTCCTGTTTTGTAATTTTTCTGTTTAATTTTGTCATGTCTTGAGTCTCATGGAAAAAGGCAAACAAGTGAGGTTTGTATGAAAAAGCCATAGAGCGGAAAAAGGCAGAGAGTGCAAAATTAAAAGAAAAAGCCATAGATGTCTTAGAGGTCCTTTGTTCATCTATGTTGTGTATCATGATTCTGTGGGAATCCCCTTGTAAGTTGGGTTAGCACTTTACAAGTTGTAATCAGATTGATTATAGTGAAATTCCATCATGTTTGTGATGGAGACTGGATGTAGGCTGCACTGCACTTAGCAGCCGAACCAGGATATATCTGGGTGTAATCTTCTTCTCCTTTCTACTCCATTTCTGTTTTCAACTACACAGGAGCAAAAACCAGAATTATCTCGTGCCAAATGACGAGACAAAAAGAAAAGTCTCGTGGCTAAGGACGAGACAAAACAAAAAGTCTCGTGTGTAGTGAAGAGATAAAAAGAGTAAAAGTTTCCAGAATTAGTCTGACAAATCAGTAAGTGTTATCAAGCAAAAAGGGGGCTAAGATTCAACCCCCCCTTCTCTTAGCCACTGAAACCATCAAGCTTGAACAATACCTGAAGGTCTTCAGGCACAGAAGGTTTCTGAAGCACTTCTAGTGCTTTTTTAACTTCTCCTTACTAAAAGCAAAATTCCATAAAAACATAAAGAAAGAACAATGAAGTGAGATACTAGTATCTGATAGTCTTTAATATCCACATGTAGCAAAAGTGAGTACCTGAATGTAATGGTGAACTGCAATCTCATAATGACCTTTTAAGCTAGCAAAGTATACCAACTCGTCAACCCTTCCATAACTATTAAAAGTAGCAAAAGCAAAATTATGCTAGATAAAACTATATATGTGTACAATAAAGATCATCAAAATCCGTCCAAAGACATAAAGAAGTATTATACATTACCTTTCTAAAGGCTTCATCGTGGTGGCTTCATCCAGTTCATCCTTGTTGTCACTGAGAAAAGCACGAAACTCCTGAATGGTTGATTAGGACTCTGAATTGCTATTCTCCAAATAAGATTCATCTTCCAAAAGTAGCCAAATTATCTAAAGATCAAGGTACTTTCAAAATTTATTTGCATATATAAAAAAAGGAAAAAATAATGACACAACTCAAGGACAAAGAATACAACAAATTCAGTGATTCCATTTCAAAAACCCTGCATTACCATTTTTTTCTTAACGAAGAAAACCGAAGCATAATTCAATATTCTTGCTTTACTATGAAGCAACAGGAAACATCGATGACATGAATTTGTGGTTTTCTTAGAAACAAAAATGTGGTATTTATTTCCTATATTTACTTATAACTATTTACAGGTATTTTTATCATACATGGTTTAATAGTGTCATAGAATTATACCTTTTTTAGCACAAACAAGCAATTAAAAAGTATCCAACAGGAATAACTTGTTTAAAGATACTGTACTATTAATCTTTTCTCTTAATAAATGGTAGTAAGGGGAGGTTATTCCAATATGCAAAACAAATGTCAATATCAATAGTATTTGACTTACTTCTAGTGACCCAAAGCCAATAAAAGAATATAGTTGAGTAGGAGTAACAGCCATCACATAATATCTAGTCACATTAATTATGCTAGCTGTTTCCATCTGTAAGGAAAAAAAAAAAGAAAAGGAACCATTAATTTAATGTCTTAAGTCACATTTAAAGGAAAAGCTGAGGGAAAAAAACTCTAGCTTAGTATTTATTTATTGTTAATAGGAATAGTAAACTCGAGCTTCAGTTTCCTTGAAGAAAATAAAAGAAAAAGAGAGATGGAAATAACTAAACCCTAAAATCTTGAAACATGAACCAAAACAATGTATAGAACCTGCAAGCCCATAAAAGCTTCTAAGGGTTCTGATAATTCAAAGAAAAACTTAACATACTTCTTCTTATCCTTCTCATCCATAACCAATTCAAGAAGTTGACCATTTCCAGTACTAAGAATGACTTCTTTGGTAAAAATTGCTTTTGTCCTCCGCTTTCTTCAACGATTTGGCCTCTGGAGTGTCCGAGCTAATTATTATTTGCTTCACTCGTTGTCTGAGTAAACTACAAGCATACTTGAAGAAGAGACATTATAGTATTATCACATAAGCAGAGAATTGTGGTAGGCCCTCGACAACCAACATAAAAGTGTCGAATCTTCATGACTATAAATATTACACAATGTTGATTGTTGTCTCCATTTTGTCACCAATTAAAACCCATAACTTAAGGTCTGCCTGTGCTATAACACCCCATTACCCTAAGGCTTACCTCTAGTCATAAAGCAAAGGATAATAAAGTGTCACGACAGTTCTAAAGCTTATAATATATAATATATATCCAAGAATTTATAAAACTAGAAGCCCGATGAAAGAATAAAGCTCAAAGTCATATAAAGCGGAATTACAAAGTGCAAAGCATTCACACTATTGACTAAAAGCGTAGAGACACAAGATACAACATGAGACGTAAAATAATAATACTCAAGATAGATATATATATAAGTATGATAGTCATAGAGTACTTGCTACAGCCCGCAGAGTTTAGGTCGGCTAGTTATATACAGACATATAGCAGAGTTTTTGAGTTAAAACAGCATGTACAAATTATCTCTCAAAGTAAGCCTCTAAGGCAATAAAGTATAAAGTACAAAAGTGAGAGGAATACTACATAATAACCAACATACAAAAAGACGGAAAAAGATCCTCTGCTCTGTCACCATCCCGTAACTCACCGAGGTGGGTTACGACCTACATCTGAAAGACAACAACAACATATGGTATGAGAACCAGAGGTTCTCAGTATGGTAACAGTGCCCAATATATAAGATTTAAGGTTCCGGGACGCCAAAGGCAATCCTAGAACTTCACATCAAACAGATATTCAAGCTTAATGAAATAAATAACTTAAACCATAAATCATAAACAAGGTTATCTAAACTTAGGGGATTTCTAACTAATACCAAATTACACCGCTGTCCCATAGCCTTTTGATGAGCGGATAATTTATACGCTTTTTGGCATTGTTTTTAGGTAGTTTTTAGTAAGTTCAAGCTACTTTTAGGGATGTTTTCATTAGTTTTTATGTTAAATTCACCTTTCTAGACTTTACTATGAGTTTGTGTGTTTTTCTGTGATTTCAGGTAATTTCTGGCTGAAATTGAGGGACTTGAGCAAAACTCTGAAAAAGGCTGACAAAAGGACTGCTGATGCTGTTGGAATCTGACCTCCCTACACTCAAAATGGATTTTCTGGAGCTACAGAAATTCAAATTGCGCGCTCTTAATGGCGTTGGAAAGTAGACATCCAGAGCTTTCCAGCAATATATAATAGTCCATACTTTATTCGGAAATTGACGATGTAACTTGGCGTTGAACGCCAAGTACATGCTGCTGTCTAGAGTTAAACGCCAGAAACACGTCATGATTCGGAGTTAAACGCCCAAAACACGTTATAACTTTGCGTTCAACTCCAAGAAAAGTCTCAGCTCGTGGATAGATCAAGCTCAGCCCAAACATACACCAAGTGGGCCCTGGAAGTGGATTTATGCATCAATTACTTACTCATGTAAACCCTAGTAGCTAGTTTAGTATAAATAAAACTTTTTACTAGTGTATTAGTCGTCTTTTGACCATACGGTCTTTTGACCACGTTTCATCTTTGGTCTCAGTTTTGTTTTATTCTTTATCTTAGGAGGCTATTGATCACGTTTAAGGGGGTTGGCCATTCGGCCATGCCTGAACCTTTCACTTATGTATTTTCAACAGTGGAGTTTCTGCACATCATAGATTAAGGGTGTAGAGCTCTACTGTACCTCAAGTTTCAATACAATTATTATTACTTTCTATTCAATTCTCTTTTATTCTTATTCCAAGATATACGTTGCACAACACTTTGATGAATGTGATGATCCGTGACACTCATCATCATTCTCACCTATGAACGCGCGTGTCTGACAACCACTTCCGTTCTACCTTAGGCCGGGCGCATATCTCTTAGATTCTCCAACAGAATCTTCGTGGTATAAGCTAGATAGATGGCGGCATTCATGGGGATCCGGAAAGTCTAACCTTGTCTGTGGTATTCCGAGTAGGATTCCGGTATTGAATGACTGTAACGAGCTTCAAACTCCTGAAGGCTGGGCGTGATGACAAACGCAAAAGAATCAATGGATTCTACTCCAACCTGATTGAGAACCGACAGATGATTAGCCGTGCTGTGACAGAGCATTTGGACCATTTTCACTGAGAGGATGGGATGTAGCTATCAACAAGGGTGATGCCTCCAGACGATTAGCCGTGCAGTGACAGCGCATAGGACCATTTTCCCGAGAGGATTGAAAGTAGCCATTGATGATAGTGATGCCTTACATACAGCTTGCCATGGAAAGGAGTAAGAAGGATTGGATGAATGTAATAAAAAAGTAGAGATTCGAGAGGAGCACAGCATCTCCATACGCCTATCTGAAATTTCAACTATTGATTTACATAAGTATTTCTATCCCTTTTTATTTTCTATTTATTATTAATTTTCGAAACCCATAACCATTTAATCTGCTTAACTGAGATTTACAAGGTGACCATAGCTTGCTTCATACCAACAATCTCTGTGGGATCGACCCTTACTCACGTAAGGTATTACTTGGATGACCCAGTACACTTGCTGGTTAAGTTGAACGGAGTTGTGAGCTTCTCTAACAGTGCCTAGAACTCTTTTATCACAATTTCGTCCACCACCTTCGCTAACCTACCTTCCATGCAATTCCATCACACTGCCTACTTAACCTCCTGAGCACCAGACAATCACAGATAATGCAAGCAAGTAAAACAGCTAGCAAGTAAGCATATTATACATTTAGGCAAAAGAAGCAATTAGGCAAAGCAAGCAAAACATATAGAAGATGCACATGATGAATGCCTGTTCTATTGGCTCATGATATCACTTGTCGGTCTATAAATGCCAACCCGACACATGCTTTCAGATGTTACCTTTCTACCATGTCCGATGATATAGTGCCCGGCACGCTTTTGTTCCGACGATATAGTGCCTGGCACATTATCGTTCTGAGGATATAGTGACTGACACACTTGCATGCTCATTCTGAGGATATAATGCCTGGCACAGTCTTGCGGTAGAGAAGGAAAACAACTACAACATCTGTTTCATCATAAATCATTCCAGGGATATAGTGTCCGACACACTATCATTCCAAGGATATAGTGCTTGGCGCACTTTCAATATCCAACAAGTCCATCAATCTCAAATCATCATCAGTCACCATCATTTTCTCCTCTAAACCCATTATCAACTCTCAACCTCAACATTCTAGGAATATAGTGTCCGGCACACTATCGTTCAATATCCATCAAGCTCATAATTCATTTCCAAGTTCTCAACTCACCATAACCGTCATCAGTTCTTAATTTCAAATGTTATCATCCACTCACAAGTTCTCAAAGCCATCGCCAATAAAGCACTTTGCTAGTTCACCCACAATTTCAGAAACCTAAATCTCCATCTTCTAAACACATACAGAAAAATTTACCAATTTAGGTTTACTAACCCATCTCTATTAGTATTAAGGCCTAATTACTAGTTAGCAATCTTAAACAATAGATAAAGAAGTTTAGAAAGCTAGAGAACCCTTGAAAAGTGAAGAAAAAAACATTTTTTTAGCAAAAATCAAATTTTCATACCGAACTTCAAACGTTCATAACTTCCTCTACAGAACTCCATTTTTCTCAAACTTTATATCATTTTAAAGCTCTCAAAGTCATCTATAATTTAAAATACAAATCATTAAATTTCAAGATCTGAGGCTCAAGTTATGATCTGCCAAAATTCATCAAAAACAAGGTTTTATCAAATTTAACAAAATTCTCTAGTTTTCCAAACTTCAAATCCACACAAAATCAAACACACCCAAAACCAACACAAAACCTCATACCAACATTTCTCAACCATCTCTCATTCATTCACTATTAAAACCATTTAACCCTCACTAACTTACTTACATTTTTATCAACCTCCTCACTTTCTCAACTCAATCATAATCAAAGCTCACCATCACCACCAATTTTTAACAACACCAACCACAATATTCAATACTCATTATCATCATCAACATTCATAAGCAAACACAAACAATCACCATCATAGTTCATCAAAATCATCACAAACATCAATAATTATCAAACATCATCAACACCAATAATCCCCAACAATCACCATCACCCACAATAATCAATAACCACCCACAATTAGCATCAATCCATCATCATATTAGAATCCACCACAATCATACCTCGACATATACATTTCCTTCAATCTCCATCATTATGCATATACCACAAACATAGTTCAAACAACCATATATCCAATTCAATCCTATCCTATGGTCCACTAGCCTAAGTGTCCAAAAACATTACATATTACATAAAGAAAATCGAAATCATACCTTGGCCAATTATCTTTCACGCATAAAACCAACTCACCACAACCTTTCAAAGCCTCGACTCAACACCAAACAACACCAAAAACACTCTAAATCATAAAGAACAACAAGAATCAAGGCCAGGGTTTACGACATACAACTAAAAACAAGGATTTAGTGATATCTTACCTTGTCCAATGAGTATTGGATCTACCAATTATTCGCTACTAGAGTTCACATAAACCATCAAAATCACAAAACTCACTCAATTTCAAAACCCATATTTTTTAATTATTAGGGCAGAGAAATTGGGAAGGGAAGAGTAAGTTTCTTACCACTTTGATTATCTAGAAACAATGGGCTCGATGAGAGCTTCGTGTAGGCATAAATGGCTCGTCAATCAGAGCTCTGTAGCTAAAGATATGGGCAAAAGAAGAAGAAGGTGAATAGTGTTTGTTGGGGTTTCTCTCTTCTCTCTATACTAGCGCCCCTTTCTTGTGTGTGTGGGTGTTATGAGTTGAAAAAGGCTCATTAAAGGATGTATATAGGTTGGGCTTGGGCTCAACATGGGCCCGGTCTAACCGCGTAGCATTTTTTATTTTTGTGGCCCGACTTTGGGCTAAAACCTTTAGAATTAGTACACGGTTCTCAATTCAAAATTATTTGTCTTTTCAAAACAATAAATTCAATTTTCAAAATGTTATTTTTCTCAATACGCAGTACCAAACAGACTAGAGTCGGTACTACTGGCTTAAGCACCGGTACGCACTTTTACAAAAATTTTTTGCAAAAGATACATTTTCCCACTCAGAAAAATTCATTGAATTTAAATTTTAAGTTTTAATTTTCAAATTAAAACTTCAAAATTTTAACCCAATTTTGGACAATTAATTTATTATTTTATATTATCTAAATGGTCGATTTTAAATTACGGTTCTTACATGTGCTAGCTTGTCAATGCATTCAGGAACCTAGATTTCAAAAATAAGTTTATAAGAACACAAAATAAAGAACTGTAACTGTTACAAGTTCTTATCATAGAATATGACATAAAAAATCATATAAATAATAGACACAGTAGCCCTAGTGATTGAGAAATAGTAGATTATCATAAATAATCAAATTTTATAGATTTTAGTTGTTAGAACCACTTTTTTCTAGAAGCAAAACACTGTTTTGATTTAGTGCTGAAAAATAAGTGTAGGCCCTTTCATCTAGTTTTAAAAAACAGATAACAGAAAGCCAAAAATTTACCAGCAATATTGACACCAAGTTGGTAACAGATTTGTACCTTATATGTTGTCAAATGGTAAAAGCTTTAGAGTTAAGGAAATAGAACATAGGAAATAGAATTAGAGTTAGCGACGAAACATAGGATAATATAATTAAAGTTAGCAATGGAATTGGAATGAAAGAAAATAGCGATGGAAGAGAAAGGAGATTAAAGTTACTTGTACGGCTGAGTCAAGATCGAACAGAGAAATGCAGCAACACACTGAGAAGAGCAAGCACTAGTGGCGAGATCGAAGAGAGAAACGTACACTAGTGTTTGAAAGGGAGCGACACAAGCTAGGTCGTGATTAGGATAATAATTAAATAATTGACTCTAAACCAAATAAAGTTGAAATTTAGGATTAATTTAAACACACATAATGGGCCGCAGATCGTGCGTCAGCAAATTTCTCCTTATTTGCCTTCAAAGTATTGGTATACTTGAAGGTCTCCGCCAGTGTCACTTTATGATCCAACGACTTAAACTACAAATTAATATATCAACCAAGCAATAAAATAAACGAACAAATTAAACAATGACAGACAAATATATACGAAGTAGAAAATCTTAATTCTAATTTCAAAAACATAATTTTATTTTTTCTCGATTTCACTGAAAATCTTATAAAAATTTCGAGTCTCCCCTAAAATTTGATTTTAGCCACCTTTGAAGGATTCCATCTAAACCAAATATCCATCATTATTATACAGTCAAGTATTTTTCAAACAATTTCAGTAGCAGGAATCAGCAAATAGTTCAATAATCCAATATTTTTCAGCAATCTCAGAGTCTAATCTAACCTATTCTAACTTATCCTAACCATATAAATCCACTAAAACTGAAAATTAAACTAACTAAACTCTACTAACTACTTAAGTAACTTGATAATAAAAAAGAAAATTAAATCGACGAAGCAGTTCTATATCGGCTCAGCTCAGTTCAGTTCCTATAGGACTATGTAAGTATATATCAACAGAACAAGTAACTTATAAACTAATTGAACAAATTAAAAAACTAATTCAAGTAATTACTATAATATAAAACAATGCCAAAATTCTTACCAGTCTCGTATTCGTCTTCATGAAGGTCGCCAAACCACCTACATACCTCAACGACCTAGGCGAAGTCCTGTTAGTGATGTTTGTCACACGGCGACGCTTGAACTCCTCATTATATCTAAAATAAGCCTCCAGGTCACGCTTGATGTTTCAATGGATCCACAATGTTAGGTGGTCTTTTCCTTGATGAACATCGCTCATCATCTACTGAAAATGTTTGCTGGCCGGTGGTCATAGATCTTCCAGATCATGAGGTTATGCTCTGGATCCCACATGAATTTCAACTGTGAAAAGTGATTCACCAACCTTAATTAGTTAGAATAAAATACAGTTCAAATACAGCAAATTAATTCTAACCAAATTGGGTTCTTACCGCCCACTTCTGAAACCAGCGCTCTCTAATCTTAGCGGGGATCTGCGTGTAGGTCGGCCACGAGTTCTCGTACATGGACTTAATGACCTCGGATATCTCCTGTGTGCAAGCATTACGGTTCGGTACAAACCTATTAGAGAAAAGACTGCACATTAAACAAACTAAAGATAAACAAACTTAACATAAACAAACTTAAGATAAACAAACTTAATATTAAAAAATTGAACTCACGACTGCATGCCATCGAGCCAAATTCTTAGCCGAATGACGGGCGGTGGTAGAGGGGCATCCTGCTCGGGAGCATTGGAGGTATCACCCATTGCAGGCTCTATCGACATCGTTGCTATATCTGCAAGGGGAGGCACCCAGTTCGGAATTGGGACCATGATAAATTGCTTGTCTGATGGACCTGCCTGTAAAGTCATATAGGTCGATGCAGTAGGTGGGATAGAGGGTGATGACTGGGTAATCCTGGAGGATTCGGTTAAAGCCCGCCCTCTACCACGATCACGTGTCCTAATTAACCTACCTCTGCTGCCTGTCGTCATGTCTGTATAGCGAATATATTAATAACAAATTAATAACATAACAAACACCAATAAATAATAACATAAGAAGAAATTCAAGAAATAAAAAAATATATAAAATTATTAGTGATTGGCATCAGTAAAAATAGAAATATGTCAATTCAACTGCTGTTGAAAGAGCTATAAATTGCCCAGCAAGTCGCACCAACAATTTACTGTAATAACCAAATCCACTAATGTATAACTATCTATATTAATAAATATTTGAATTTAGTTTTGTTGCTTTGTATTATTTATTTATTTTCGTTACTATCTACATCCATTGGCAAACTTGCTTGCTATGAATACACTTTGTTGTTTTACTACACAAATTTCAATAGTTCAGTCACAAAATAATAATTTGATCATAGAATGTCCCCATGAATAATATACGTAACAAAATGTTTGATTTCACAAAAATAAATTCATATAATAGAAGACAAACTAATCACTTCAATAAACTACGCCCACCATGGAGCATGACCGGTTCTGAAATCTGTTTCGACCAAAGGAACAAAGACCACCTTGCCACTATCTACATCACAATGTGCTAGTGCCAGAGACTTTCCATTCATCAACAACGATCAAAACATTAAATACTAGACTATTAAGCATGAAACAGTACCCAAAGCCAATTACAAACTAGATACTCTACTAGATTAGTGAAGCAATCAATATTGCTGCCTCTGTTTGGGTTGATCTTAAATAACGATTTTCTCAGTCAGATCTCTTACACATAGTAGAATTACAAGAAGAAGTTTACAACTTAAAACAAGGTATACTTACCATTACTGACTTTTATACTTCTCTAAAAACCCTCTAGGAGGAACATGAAAACTCCAAGACGCTTCCTATCTGCATTTGTTCACCTAAAACTCATTTAAACCAGGACTTCATCATTAGATTTTTGAAGGGCCTGGATGAACGGTACACAGTTGTTCGTTCATAGTTACTTCTCATAGACCCTCTACCTCTTGTGACCAAAGTCTTCGCGATGGTAATTCAACATGAGCAGTAGATTCAAATTGGGTCTAGTATCCTGGATGAGCAGCGGATTCTCACCACTGCATTGAACACCCGACGCATCTTCTATGGCTGCAGGCAAGGCTCTGGTTCTGCTAACGCCAGACGTGGTGCTCCTCTATCCAAGCTTTGCACATTTTGTGGAAAAGGGGGGCACACCGTGGATATTTGCTATGAAAATCACGGTTACCCCCCAGGTCATTCGCAATTTTTGAGACGGCTGCGCATCTCTGGCAAAAGGGCTCCCTCTTCTGTGCACAGCGCTTCATATCCTTCTTGCCTTCTCTATCACAACAACCAAATGCCATAATTCAGAGGGAGAGGGATGCGTTGAAGACAACCCAGGAGTAGTCAGTGATGGGCTTGACCCCCTCCCAACACAACACTCTCTTGGCTCTTTTTTAAACGAGCTGAAGCCCATGCTTTAGAAAAGAAGGATGAGAAGGGCTCCTTTTCCTCTCAAACTGGGCTGCTTCCTAGCTCATGTTTGGGTATTCATTTACTTTGTACTTCATATACCTTTTTATTTTAAATAATATTACATCATCTTCTAATTTTTCTGGTATTTGGATAAGATTATGATCGAATTTTTCAAATTTTGTTTCTTACACAAAAATTAAACCTATTATTGTTCATATGCCAAATAGTTCACAAGTCATTGCACAACATAAAGGTGTTGTTAAAAGTTCAACAACTTTATTTTTGAACGATGTCTTGTATATGCCAATGTTTCACTTCAATCTAATTTTTGTTTCCAAAATTACCTCTTTGCTTCATTGTGATCTTACTTTTTCTCAATATTCATTATCATAATATTTTTAAACTATTGTAGACTATTTTAGCCAATTCACTTGGGTGGCTTTATTGAAGTATAAAAGTGAGGTTTCACAACACATTAAAAATTTTATTGCTTTAGTAGAAACTCAATTTAATTCAAAAGTTAAAATTGTTCGTTCTGATAATGGTCCTGAATTTTTACTTACTGAATTTTATTCATCTAAAGGGATCATTCATCAACAAAGTTATGTTGAAACACCTCAAAAAAATGGTAGAGTAGAAAGAAAATATCAACATATTTTAAATTTTGCAAGAGCTCTCATGTTTCAATCCAATTTACCTCTTAATTTTTGGTCTCATGCTATCAATCATGCGGTTTATTTAATAAATCGGGTTCCATAATCCATTTTAAAATTTAAAACCCCTTTTGAAGTCTTATATAATAAATCACCTTATTACAATTATTTAAAGCTTGTAACACCCTACCATACAGAGTCTTATGCTTAAGTCATAATTCAGAGATGGCAAGGTATTACGACCTCTAAAATAAAAATTTAGTATGTATAGTAGTATGAATGATTGATTATAACTAGGAGCCTTTGTAGAAAAAAGGGGTAAACAAAAATCGCAACTCAAAAGTGTAACACTCCGATCGATAACATAACGAATAAGGGTAACCAACGCGAGATTATATATATATAAAGGAGTGTCAAAAACAGGAATATCAAGACTCAAAATCCGGCTGCGAAGATAACCGGTCCGAGCATAGCAATATATACATATGATAAAAATAAGTAAAACCCCAAAGGAAACCCAAAGGGACACAAATACATAAAACCTATTCTCCAAAATCTCCCATAAGAGGAGTCATCACAGTTTGTATTATTTAATGGAGATAAAAGTATCTAAGCAAAACATATAAAACATAGCTCCGAGAACAAAGGATCTTCGCAATTATAGAAGTCTCCAGTATGCCTCAGCGGGAAACCTCACGTCATGCATCTGAAAACCACAAAATCCGCATGGGTGAGAACCAGAGGTCCCCATCATGGTAACAGCTTCCACATATATAATACATAATAATGGAGGAAAGCCAAAGGCAATCCTAGAACTTCCTCCGGATAATATCAACGCTTATAAACAGGCTAAACCATAAAGGGCATCTGACTAAAGATTCTTCAGTCTAACTAATACTTCCAATTTCTTCAAACCTCCCAACCACCAGCAGGAGTATAATGTAGCAAACACAATTATATCAGACAAGAAATATACAAATAGGGACAATTAAAGCAGTTAGACAATTAGCAGGTAATATGCAGTCAAATAGGCAATCTCAAACAATTCATATAGTATGCATATGATGAATGCCTGTCCCTAGTGGCTAATGATATCATCTGTCGGTTATAGAGCCAACCCGACAAATCCTGGCAGTTAACCATTGGACTGTCCCTCTGTCGTGTCTCCCCAACTTGAGTCATGCTCATTATAACTTGATCATAATCATGATCCATATCCATCACCCTCACTGGTGAATATTTATCCATCACCATCACCGGTGAATATTTATCCATCACCATCACTGGTGAATATTTTTTGGGGTGAGCTCGTCCGGGAATTTCACAGTGCCCGGCCACCCTGACGACATAGGGTCAAAAGAGCTTCAAGTTTCGACCTGGAGCACATGGTGGCTAGCCACTGCTTTCTCCCAGGGAAACTCTCATCTCCGATAATGGAAGTGCAACTTTCACAATTCATTCAACAGCATATATATGCGTTTATACATAGCCATAATCATGGCCCCGCCGTAACACGGCAATAATCCAGCCATCCGGCTCACGGTTAAATCTATAACCAGCCACCCGGCTCACAGTTAAATCCATAACCAGCCGTTTCATCAACAATTACAGCCTTTCGACCCATGGCATAACAAGCACTTCCACCACCATCCTTCGCATCTCACGTATTCCTGCTTGATCCTCATTGATCATCCATTTTTCCCTTGCTTCACTCGCAAGTTGCCACATTCACTAGCCCTTCTTCTCATAGCTAGACATATCATAATGATTTAAGACATAAGTGGTGAGATTGGAGGCTTAGAAGTATGAAATTTGGCTTTTAAAACTCAAAAATCAACTTTAGGATGAAAACAGGGCCACGCGTACGCGCACTCCACGCGCACGCGTGGATGGCCTCAAAAACTCATCGACGCGTAAGCGTCATGCACGCTAACGCGTGGATTGAAAAATAGCCAAACAACGCGCACGCGTCAACCACGCGTACGCGTGGGTACTCTCGTGCCCCGGGCACAAAGCTGGCACAGTTTTCGCACAAATCTCTGGAAAATGGCTGGGCATTGGGTGCAGCACAACCGGCGCACCCGCGCACATCACGCACACGTGTGGATGGCGCTTTCGAGAAGAACGGCGCGTACGCGCCAACTGTGCCTACGCGCGGGGGGTCATTCTGCTAAAAATTTTTCTAAGTTAAAAGTTGCAGAATTCACAGTTTTAACCCCCAATCTTCCGACGGACATAACTTCCTCATTTTAAATCGTTTTTCACCCGTTCTTCGAACGGCAGGGACATCCCAGATCCAATTTCATTTCTAAACAGATTTGGTACAAAACAGAGATCCGTAGTCCAAGTTATGTCCCGTCAAAATATGCCCAAAAACCATGTTTTTCATACAAAACCACAACATGCCATTTTCAAAACAAGCCATATTCAACTCTTTTCAAAATCAATCAAAACATGCCATTTTCATCCCTTTTCTTTGAAATCAATCAAAATATATCAATTTCAACATCAAGCCTCCTCAACTCACACATTGATACTTTACCACAATATACAAAATCACTATCCCATCATTTTAACCCACTTCACCCAAGTGGCTCAAACCCAAACACGTTGACATATCATATACTCTTCCTCATGCCAATTCTCAACAACACCAATTCCAATAAATCATCATTGTACACAATCAATATCATACTCACCATCAACATGGTTCAACCCACAATTTAACCATAACCAATCATCAAGCATATATCACAACATGCATATTTCTCATACATCATACCACCAAGGCATCAATAATCATCATCACATATATGACCACATCATATATCTCAATCATTCAACAACATCAACCATTCAATGCCTATCTTAAGGCCTCTAGCCTAAGTATTTCCTACCACATTACATATTAGATACGGGAAACCGAAACTATACCTTAGCCGATTTCCCAAGCTCAACCGGAGCACTTCCAAATCACTTATCCACAAGCTCTCAAGGCCTCAACACCTCCAAGAACAGATTTTTCACCACCAAATCCCTTTTTGAGCTTTTCAATATCACCAATCAAGCTCCAATGTTCACACATACACAACCTAAGCCACAATCATCATACCCATACACAACATCTCAATACCCAAACATCATAGAACAACAAATTACACTAGAGTTGAGAATCTTACCACACCCAAGGTCCAAGCAGACAAGATTAACCTTCTCCTTCAAGAGAGTTGGGTCCTATAACATCAAAGAGCCCAAAATCTCAACATTTTTGCTCATAAAACTCGAAAACAAGGCTGGAATTTCGAAGAGCAAAACGTGGCTTACCTCAAGATTAATTGTATGGGTTTTGTAGAGCTCTCCGCGGTGAACACGTGGCCGCAAACGGAGCGGCAATCGGAGCTCTAGATCAAAAGTTATGGTGGTTTGAAGATCAAGTGAGAGAAAGAACTTGAGAGAGTGTTCTTCCCTCCATGGCCTCCATTTTCAGCATGTGAGTGTGTTTAGTGAGGAGAGAGAATGCTGAAAACTAGGGTTTTGGTTTAGTTATGTTGGGCCAAGGGCCCACTTTGGGTCCGGTTGGCCCGGTTTGGCCCGTTCGGTCCAATCTTGGCCCGAGTTCTATAAAATTGGTACCGAAATTCTCGTCTCAATCTCCTCTATCATATTTAGCCACAAAAATCACATTTTGGGCTTTCTAGAATAAATTCTCATTTATAGGCTAATTAGCCGTTAATTAACCGGGTTTTACATTCTACCCACCTAAGTGGGAATTTTGCCCACAAAATTCAAATGCAATTACTTGAGAATAAATGCGGATAATCCGTTCGCATCTCCGACTCGAGTTCCCAAGTGTGTTCCTCAACACCGCCTCGACTCCATGCCACTTTGACTAATGAAACCTCTTTTCCACGCAACCGTTTGATACTAGTGTCATCGATTCTGACCGGAGCCACTTGAAGCGTCAAATCTTCCCTTAACTGAACCGACTCAGGTTCCAACACATGGCTAGCATCAGGAGTGTACTTCTGAAGCTGCGACACGTGAAACACGTCGTGCAGATTCGAAAGATGAGGTGGTAGAGCCATCCGATACGCCACCGGCCCAATCCTCTCCAGGATCTGAAATGGACCAATGTATCGAGGATTCAACTTCTTCGCCTTAATCGCCCTACCTACTCCCGTGGTCGGAGTAACCTTAAGGAAAACATGGTCTCCTTCCTCAAATTCTAAGGGCTTCCGCCTCTGATCGGTATAATTCTTTTGACGACTCTGCGCCGTAAGCATCCTATCACGGATTTTCTTGACTTGTTCAGTAGTCTCAACTATCATTTCCGGCCCCAACAAGCCTTTCTCTCTAGCTTCATACCAACATAGCGGAGATTGACATTTCCTCCCATACAAGGCCTCATACGGTGCCATTCCGATGCTCACATGATAACTATTATTGTATGCAAACTCCACCAATGGCATATACCGATCCCAACTCGCCGGTTGGTCCAAAACACAAGCTCTCAACATATCCTCCAGTGTTTGGATTGTCCTCTCGAATTGACCATCTATTTGAGGATGGTAAGCCGTGCTCAAGCTTAATCAGGTTCCAAAAGCTTTCTGAAATGCACCCCAAAACCTTGAAGTGAAACAAGGATCTCTATCAGAGATTATAGTAGCAGGTACACCATGAAGTCTCACAATCTCCTTTATGTATAACTGTGCTAGCTCCTCAAGGGTGTAAGTCATCCGAATGGGTAAAAAGTGAGCTGACTTCGTCAATCGGTCCACAATCACCCAGATAGCGTCAAAACCAGCCCTAGTCCTTGGCAATCCAGATACAAAGTCCATTGCAATACTTTCCCACTTCCATTGCGGAATCTCTAAAGGTTGCAACATCCCGGAAGGTCTTTGATATTCAATCTTTACCTTTTGACAAGTTAAGCATTTTGATACACATTCCGCCACATCATTCTTCATACCCGGCCACCAAAACATCGCCTTTAAATCAAGGTACATCTTAGTACTTCCCGGGTGAATGGAGAATCCACTTTTGTGTGCCTCCTTTAAAATATCTTGCCTCAAAGTGCCAACATCCGGCACAATGATCCTACCCTTGAATCTCCATAACCCATCTTTTTCTTCCGACACTCTCCATTGTTTTCCTTGTTCAATAGCCGGTAACACCTTCCATAATGCTACATCATTTTGATGAGCCTTTAGGAGTTTGGACTTAAAATCACTTGAGATCTCTAATCGGCTCAAACGCAAAGTTCCAGATACTTCTCGAGCACCAATTTTCAGACTCTCAAATCCCTTGAGCAACTTCTCCTCTTGAAGCATCATCCAAGCCGCATATAATAACTTCTGACTCAACACATCTGCCACTATGTTCGCCTTTCCCGGATGGTAATGCAACTCAAAGTCGTAGTCCTTCAACAATTCCATCCACCTTCTCTGCCTCATATTAAGCTCTTTCTGATCAAAGAGATATTTCAAACTCTTGTGATCGGAGAAGACTTGGAATTTAACCCCATAGAGGTAATGCCTCCACACCTTCAAGGCACACACAACTGCAGCGAGTTCCAAATCGTGCGTAGGGTAACTAACTTCATGAGGTCTCAACTGTCGTGAGGCATACGCCACCACATTATGATGCTGCATCAGCACGCACCCTAGACGCTTCAATGAGGCATCACAATACACCTCAAATGGCTCATTCGGCTCGGGTATCACTAACACAGGTGCAGTGGTCAACTTTTTCTTCAATGTCTGAAAGCTCTCCTCGCACTCAGGAGTCCAAACAAACAGAGTGTCTTTGCGGGTTAACTTTGTCATTGGCAAAGCTATCTGTGAAAAGCCCTTGATAAACCTTCGGTAATAGCCAGCTAAACCCAGAAAACTCCTTATCTCTGTTACGGTGGTTGGTTGCTTCCAATCCATCACAGCCTCCACCTTAGTTGGATCTACGGCTATTCCCTTCTTACTCACCACGTGGCCCAAAAACTTCACCTCACTCTTCCAAAACTCACACTTAGACAGTTTTGCATAGAGTTTCTTCTCCTTTAGAATCTGCAGCACGGTCCTCAAGTGTTCCGCATGCTCTTCTTCAGTCTTGGAGTAAATCAGTATGTCATCAATGAAGACAACAACGAATTTATCCAGAAACAGACGGAAAACTCTATTCATGTAATCCATGAATACCGCATGAGCGTTCGTCAACCCAAAGGACATTACAGTGTACTCGTAATGACCATAACGAGTCCTAAAAGCGGTCTTAGGGATATCCTCACCCCTCACCTTTATCTGGTGATAACCGGATCGAAAATCGATCTTGGAGAAAACTCCAGCTCCTTGTAACTGATCCATGAGATCATCAATTCTCGGCAATGGGTACTTATTCTTTATTGTAACCTTGTTCAGCTGCCTGTAATCCACACAGAGCCGCATACTCCCATCCTTCTTCTTTACCAGTAATACTGGAGCACCCCACGGAGAGACACTTGGTCGTATAAAATTCTTTCCTAACAAATCCTCTAACTGAGACTTTAGTTCGTTCATCTCTAACGGTGACATCCTATAAGGAGCACTTGAGATTGGTCCCGCCCCGGGCACCAATTCAATAGCAAACTCAACCTCTCTGTTAGGTGGAAACTCATCAATATCATCGGGAAACACTTCCAGAATCTCACACACAACCGGAATCTGTTCCAACCTTTGATCATCACCCGAAACGCCCACGGTTAACAACATGATACCCTGACATTCGGTTCCGGAACAGTTTACCATCATCGAATTCAAGTAATAATTATTCACCACGACCGGCCCTTTAGTATCTTCTGGCATAAAGTACACCGACTTTGTAGAACAATCTAGCAGAACATGGTTCTTAGATAACCAATCCAATCCCAAGATAAGATCAAGACCAATCATCGGTAAGCAGACTAAATTATGAACAAAATCACGCTGCTTGAACCTAAAGGAAACTTCCGGGCATCCTAGCCTAGTTACCATGGCTTCATGGGTAGCATTATACACTCTTAGATCATAACCTAAGGTTACGATCTTCAATCCTAACTCATGGGCTTTCTCAAATGCAATGAATGAATGCGATGCTCCCGAATCAAATAAAGCATTTAAAGTTTGACCAGCCATTTCACAGTTACCTCTAATGAGTGTCTCAGATCCCTCGGCACCTATAGCTGAGGTGGTGAACACCCGACCAGTCTGTTGTGCCTTTCCAGCACCTTGTTTCTGCTTCTCCGGACAATTTGCGGCTTTATGCCCCGCCTTTCCACAATTGTAGCACAAACCCCATCCGGCCTTGCATGGTGCTCCCGGATGGTGACTTCCACACCTAGTACAAGCTTGATCATTCTGAGGCTGCTTCCAAAACTTCTTTCCTTGGGAGTTGTTGTTGTTGGGCCTCCTGAAAGAGCTTCCTCTCTTGAAAGGCGGACCTCTAGGCGCAAAGCTCTTCCCTCGGTTATGTGGGAATGATCCTTTGTGACTCCCTTTCTCAGCGGTTGCCCTTTTCACACACTCTTCAGCAACCCTACACTTGTTTACCAACTCGGAGAAGGTCCTAATCTCCATTGGTCCCACTGAACTGAAAATATCGCTCCGAAGTCCTCCTTCATATTTAACACACTTCCATTCCTCATATTCCACCGGAGTCCCTTGGCACATACGAGAGAACCTGAACAGCTCCTCAAACTTGTCAGTATACTCTGATATGGACATAGTACCCTGCTTCAGCTGTAACAATTCAAGTTCCTTAGCCGTCCTAGCGGAAGTCGGAAAGTACTTCTTATAGAACTCCTCTTGGAAGACATTCCAGGTGATATAGTCATCCTGCTACAGAAGACGTCGGATACCTTGCCACCAATGCGACGCTTCACCTGTGAGCATATAGGTAGCAAACTCGACACGCTGTCCTTCAGGTACCACTTGTGCTTGCAGTGCTCGCTCTATAGCCTGAAACCATGTATCAGCCTCAGTCGGACTAGTAGTTCCCTTGAACTTAGGCGGATTAACCTTCAAAAAGTTTGCCAGTGTCATCGGGCCCTGAACTCCACCTCCATCATTACCATGGTTGTTCATCTGTTGACCAAGAGCCTCAGCAGTGGCTTGCATAGCAGCAGCCATGTTCTCCAACGCAGTCATAAAGTTCACCAGGTCATTAGGGTTATTCTCCGACGCACGAGCATTCGTACGACCTCTCACACTACCTCTACCGCGTCCACGAGGAGCCATCTGGTTCCTATACACACCAAACAATCGATATTAAGTTGATCAGTCACAATATCGGAAGTCTAGTGCTTCAAAGTCCCAAATGCATGCTCATGAACATTTATGCCAATTATATCAAGCAGATATACTAATAGCACATAACACACATACAGAGAATGCACAGAAGCATAGTCAGTCCATCCCTCAGGCTCTATAGGAACGAACTGCTCTGATACCATAAAGTAACACCCTACCATACAGAGTCTTATGCTTATGTCATAATTCAGAGATGGCAAGGTATTACGACCTCTAAAATAAAAATTTAGTACGTATAGTAGTATGAATGATTGATTATAACTAGGAGCCTTTGTAGAAAAAAGGGGTAAACAAAAATCACAACTCGAAAGCGCAACACTCCGATCGATAACGTAACGAATAAGGGTAACCAACGTGAGATTATATATATATAAAGGAGTGTCAAAAACAGGAATATTAAGACTCAAAATCTGGATGCGAAGATAACCGGTCCGAGCATAGCAATATATACATATGATAAAAATAAGGAAAACCCCAAAGGAAACCCAAAGGGACACAAATACATAAAACCTATTCTCCAAAATCTCCCATAAGAGGAGTCATCACAGTTTGTATTATTTAATGGAGATAAAAGTATCTAAGCAAAACATATAAACCAAAACATAGCCCCGAGAACAAAGGATCTTCGCAATTATAGACGTCTCCAGTATGCCTCAGCGGGAAACCTCACGTCATGCATCTGAAAACCACAAAATCCGCATGGGTGAGAACCAAAGGTCCCCAGCATGGTAATAGCTTCCACATATATAATACATAATAATGGAGGAAAGCCAAAGGCAATCCTAGAACTTCCCCCAGATAATATCAACGCTTATAAACAGGCTAAACCATAAAGGGCATCTGACTAAAGATTCTTCAGTCTAAATAATACTTCCCTTTCCAATTTCTTCAAACCTCCCAACCACCAGCAGGAGTATAATGTATCAAACACAATTATATCAGACAAGAAATATACAAATAGGGACAATTAAGGCAGTTAGACAATTAGCAGGTAATATGCAGTCAAATAGGCAATCTCAAACAATTCATATAGTATGCATATGATGAATACCTGTCCCTAGTGGCTAATGATATCATCTGTCGGTTATAGAGCCAACCCGACAAGTCCTGGCAGTTAACCATTGGACTGTCCCTCTGTCGTGTCTCCCCAACTTGAGTCATGCTCATTATAACTTGATCATAATCATGATCCATATCCATCACCCTCACTGGTGAATATTTATCCATCACCATCACCGGTGAATATTTATCCATCACCATCACTGGTGAATATTTTTTGGGGTGAGCTCGTCCGGGAATTTCACAGTGCCCGGCCACCCTGACGACATAGGGTCAAAAGAGCTTCAAGTTTCGACCTGGAGCACATGGTGGCTAGCCACTGCTTTCTCCCAGGGAAACTCTCATCTCCGATAATGGAAGTGCAACTTTCACAATTCATTCAACAGCATATATATGCGTTTATACATAGCCATAATCATGGCCCCACCATAACACGGCAATAATCCATCCATCCGGCTCACGGTTAAATCCATAACCAGCCACCCGGCTCACAGTTAAATCCATAACCAACCGTTTCATCAACAATTACAGCCTTTCGGCCCATGGTATAACAAGCACTTCCACCACCATCCTTCGCATCTCACGTATTCCTGCTTGATCCTCATTGATCATCCATTTTTCCCTTGCTTCACTCGCAGGTTGCCACATTCACTAGCCCTTCTTCTCATAGCTAGACATATCATAATGATTTAAGACATAAGTGGTGAGATCGGAGGCTTAGAAGTATGAAATTTGGCTTTTAAAACTCAAAAATCAACTTTGGGATGAAAACAAGGCCACGCGTACGCGCACTCCACGCGTAGGCGTGGATGGCCTCAAAAACTCATCGATGCGTAAGCGTCATGCACGCTATCGCGTGGATTGAAAAATAGCCAAACGACGCGCACGCGTCAACCACGCGTACGCGTGGGTACTCTCGTGCCCCAGGCACAAAGCTGGCACAGTTTTCGCACAAATCTCTGGAAAATGGCTGGGCATTGGGTGCAGCACAACCGGCACGCCCGCGCACATCACGCGCACGCGTGGATGGTGCTTTCGAGAAGAACGGCGCATACGCGCCAAGTGCGCCTATGCGCGGGGGTCATTCTGCTAAAAATTTTTCTAAGTTAAAAGTTGCAGAATTCACAGTTTTAACCCCCAATCTTCCGACGGACATAATTTCGTCATTTTAAATCGTTTTTCACCCGTTCTTCGAACGGCAGGGACATCCCGGATCCAATTTCATTTCTAAACAGATTTGGTACAAAACAGAGATCCGTAGTCCAAGTTATGTCCCATCAAAATATGCCCAAAAACCATGTTTTTCATACAAAACCACAACATGCCATTTTCAAAACAAGCCATATTCAACTCTTTTCAAAATCAATCAAAACATGCCATTTTCATCCCTTTTCTTTGAAATCAATCAAAATATATCAATTTCAACATCAAGCCTCCTCAACTCACACATTGATACTTTACCACAATATACAAAATCACTACAATGAACGAGTAAACTCCAAACTTCAGAGAGAAGAGCTCGACTTGTTACCCGAGATCCAAGAAAGAGCTCGGATCAGAGAAGAAGCTTTAAAGCGACGAATGGCTTCCAGATACAATCGAAAGGTAGTGCCGAGAAGTTTTGCAGAGAATGATCTCATCCTAATCAGAAATGACATTGGAACAACTCGACCCGGAGAAGGGAAGCTGGCAGCGAACTGGAAAGGACCCTATCGAGTCATAGAAGTGCTTGGGAAGGGCTACTACAGACTGTCCGAGCTTGATGGACGAGAGCTTCCCCGATCATGGCATGCCTGCAACCTACGAAGGTACTACAGTTAGAAAAGGTAAAAGGTCTCACTAAATGGATGCACTCTTTTTCCTAAAAAGGTTTTTTAATGAGGCACCAGGTCGAGACCTAGACCAGAAAAATCCCACATGTATATATTCACATTTTCCTTTAAATAAAATATATTTTAGATATTCTACAAGAGTCCAAGACGCATTAATCTGAAGTATTCATCGTCCAATTATAAAGCAACAGGTCGGCAGAAAGTGAAAAACAAATTCACTGCCCGACCACGATAAAGATAATCGTCCGGTAAAGCTGAAAACGCGATTCACCCAAAGGACGATCTAAAGATGCCAACCATTTTCTACAAATCGGCAAAGATGAACACAGAATATTGTAAGAAGTTATCGAAAGCAATCCAAAAAAAGAACCTGACGAGGTCTTACGGATAGCTAAAATAATAACTTAAAGACTGGCCGACGTGCGGAAGTCGGACCAAGTCAACCCAAGTTATAAGTAAACCCTGGAAAGAGGTCTGGCCAACCCTATTAAAGAGGATTACTTTAACTTAGAAGGGCCCGACATAATAAAAGTCTACCCAAAATGAAAAGTTATACAAGTAGTCCCTGAAAGAGATCTGACAAAAGATCCAAGAAAGAGGACTACGAAAAATAACTTAAAGGAGACCGATATAACCAAGTCGGACTCCTACCATTAAAAAAGTTGTCAAGTAGTCCCTGAAAGAGATCTGACAAAAGATCCAAGAAAGAGGACTACGAAAAATAACTTAAAGGAGACCGATATAACCAAGTCGGACTCCTACCATTAAAAAGTTATCAAAGTAATCCCTGAAAGAGATCTGATAAAGATCCAAGAAAGAGGATTACAGATATAACTCAGAAGAGACCGACCTAAACGAAGTCGGACTCCTACGAACAAAAGTAATCCCTGAAAGAGACCTAACGAAGGTCCAGGAAAGAGGATTACAGAAATAAAGGGAATCAACGCAAAAAAAATCAGTTGGAGAAACACCAAAAATACCTACAAAAACGAGAAAACAAGTCGGATCCACACAAATACAAAGGATCCAAGCAACAAACGATAAGCACGAGGCAATCCAAAAAGGTCAAACTGCAAGGTCCAACATTCTCAGAAAACAGAAGAAAAACCTTGATATGATCTACAAAGTTTTAAAACCTGGAGGCCATTAAAAAAGGATAACGAGCTACTTTTGTTTTTCAAAAAGGTTGCCAGACAAAACAAACCAGAAAACGTCAGCAAATAAATAAAAATTTTTAAGAGCCCACAAGCCAGGCCAACTAACATGAGAATCCAGAAAAAGATCAGCAAACATCAGGAGCATCCTTGGCAGTATCAGGACAAGGAGAAGGAGGACAAGTCTGAATAGGCACGGCATCTATAGTTCCATCCTCCCGGTTCAGAACTTGGCAATCCGAATCAGGTGCAACCAGAGGAGCAGAGGTAGTCGACACTTTGGCAGAGGACACAGGAGGAGGATCAGCATCATCATCACCCTCGTCATCAGGGACAATCTTTCCATCTCTAACAACATTGTCTAAACTGAAAAGGGTGAGATCGGCCTCGAGAGCAATGACCCGAACTTGCTCCTTCAAGTTCTCGTAAGCAGTAGTCACGCTGCCGACAAGATGACCTTGGAGCTCAGAATAATCCTCCCGAGCACTGTCCAACTCCCCCCTCAGACGTATCACCTCCCGATAAGTTGTAACATAACTATCTTTATGCATCAGGGCTGTGTCCTCGGCCAACCTCAAAGAAGCCGCCAATGAAAGAGAACTCGCCTTCTCATTCTCTAGATCCTTCTCTAACTTGGTCACCTTTAATTCGAGCTCCTCCTTCAGCCCCTTCATCCGGTCATACTCTTGCTTTGCCTCCTCCATAAATGCCTTGGTGGCATGAAGAGGGAGACTTTGAGCAGTCCGGTGTATAGCAGCCGCCATAAATGCCATCTGCACGTGATTCCGGGCCATAAATTCCAAATGATGGAGGATGGACACATCGTCCATCGAAAGGGTACCATAGGGCCCAATTTGTTGATCAATGAACTCGATGGCATTGAAGTCAGGGGCATTAAGGTCGAAAGGCTCAACCGTCTTTTGCTTCTTACTTGGAGGGGCCGCAGATGGAACGGCAGAAGCAGAATGAGGATCCACCAAGCGGACCCGAGGTGTCGAAATCGCTTTCTTCACTATAGGGGAACTCGGCACTGATGGCTTCTCGCGCACTTGGGAGGACCCCTCCCCAGCCGCCTTGGCGGCAATATTCCTGGCAGCAGTCGCCTTCTGCGCCCTCTTAAAAGCTTTCATGGATTCGTTATTCTTCATTGACTCTGCAAATAAAACAAAAGTCAAGCTACAAATCGAACAAGTCGGAAATACAGCTACAAGTAAACATAAACAGATAGCAAAGAAAACACAAGATACCCAGTTCAGTTTGAAGAAGAGAAGGATTGGTTAAAAATTTCTTTGTATCAAGATGGGGAGGCTAACCCCAACGCTCTTCCAAAATAGTCATAAAGGCCCGCTCAGCCTCATCCAACATGTCCCAAGAATACCTGGAGACCCTCACATCTTTTTGCCATTCCAGGGGAAAGGCAGGCTCATCATTTTCGTCCAGAAAAAAGGGCCGAGCTCCTTCAACAGCTCGGACCTTGAAAAAGTAGTTTTTAAAATCACGAAATGACTCGTCAAACATGGAAAAGACCTTCTTTCCTTGGGTAGAGCGAAAGGAGACCCAAGCTGCCTTCTTTTTTACCACTCCGGGCTTAGTCAAGACAAACAGATAGAGAAAGAGAGATTGGGAAGCAGGGATACCAAAACCATTGCACAACAATTGAAAAACCTTTATAAAACCCCAGGAATTAGGGTGAAGTTGAGAGGGGGCAATATTACAAGACCATAACAGGTCGGTTTCAAATTGAGTAAAAGGAAGGGAAATACCCAGCGGACCAAAGAAAACGTCATAAACATAAAAGAAAGGGCGACCATCAACAACCCGAGTTGAAAAACATACTCTCTCGTCAGAAGAAGGAAGGACAAGTTCATAGTTCTTCTCATCACCAGAATTGCTACAGACACTATGAAACTGCCTAAGCTGAGCACAAAACTCAAAATCAGCCAGCGAAACACACAGGAGAACCATGGAGTCCACCCAATCGGCCATACCCGCAGGAACCTGGGAAGGCATCTCTACAACGTTATTTCGGGAAGACATGAGGCCAACTAAATCCTACAAAAAGAAAAGAAGAGTGGATTACTTAAAAACATCTCGGACATGGGTCAAAACATCTCAAACGGACGGATTAACCAAAAAAGGGAAAAACCCCAAGACTCAAGAGAAGAAGTCTTGGAGCATCCCTTGGAGGCAGTAAACAAGAAGGGTCCTCAAAATCATTTCTACAATCTACATCTCGGCACTCATCAGAATAAAGTCCAGAAAAGAAAGCAAAAGAAGCAAAAAACGCAAAAAATCCACCCTTCTACAGTTTATCAGGAAAAGCATTGCTCCTACAGTTTACCAACATTACTGCTACAGTTCATCAGAACACCAAAAAGGCCAATAGCAAAGGCACAAACTTCTTAAAATCAAGCAAAATCATCATCCAAGGCACAAACAGAAACAGCGGCAACATGCAAAAGAAAAAGATTCAAGCAAACAAAAGATTCGCACCGAAAAAGAGAAAAAACCATAGCATGCAACAAGTCAAGCACGATAAAAACAGAAAGATCCAAACTTTCTCCAAAAGGAAGATCAAAAGAAAAACTCCATCGCAAAATCAGAAATAAACGAGGAAACACGAAATGAGGACTAACCTGGAGAATAGAAAAAAACCTCGAAGAAAGCTGAAGAGCAGAAGCAACAAAGCCACCCCCTCGAAGTGGAAGAATGCAAAGACAGAAGGAGAAAATGTGGAATCAGCCCTCTTCCAAAAATGCAGTAGCAGAATAGACGTCACAAAGAAGAAACTACAAACTCTGGGCAAGAAACAGAAAAAGAGAGAGTAAAGGGAGGAGTTACGGAGAAGAAGTGAAGAAGAGAAACCGTTTTTTGATTAAGAGATTCAAAATAAAATCCAAGAGAGAATGGGGCAATTAATGCCAATTAAATGCGGATGTTAAAACCGCTTGCGTTCCCAAAAAAGCGCTAATACAAAAAGCGCGCGCTTTTAGAGGAAAACGTTCTACATTCAAAAAAGACTCTACAAAGAAAGGAATCGACAAAATGCTTGAGTTTGACTTCACTGAAGAAAAGACCGAAGTCAAAAGACTCGGCCTCAAAAAAAAGAAGACCGAGCTCAAGCAGGGGCACTGTTCATACCCTGGATCGAGCTGTCTGATCCGGGAAGTTCTACAGACAAAGCGACCGACCTCTTCAGGTCAGGACAACCCGACCTCTTTCTTAAAATCTCGGCCAAGTCACCAGGAAAGCCCAAAGAAGGGCCCAAATAGAGGAACACGCCCCAAATCCTAAGGCAGCCCAAGCCTACAGAGAGAAGGGCAGTTCCCTTGAAGATAAGATGACCTCACTTGAAGATAAAGATAAGATAAGATAAGATAACTATCTTATCTCCAGAAAGGTCACTCCTCACCATTATAAATACACTGGAGCACCCAGGTATAACTCATACTCTGGTTCTACTCAATACCTGTTTAATACCCTTGCTAACATAAGCATCGGAGTCCCTTGTAGGTACCTCCCACCCTCCAGGGACGAAGGATCAGCACCACCACCAAGTCCAACAAGTCGAACACACCAGCTCCGACCGTCGTACACCTGCCGGACGCGTCGGCTCCAACCAACACAGAAGATCTCATCCGAGATCGACCTACAGTTTCAGGTAACCCTCGGAACACCAATGAAAAGGGATTTAGTTGTTCATAGCTCTGGAAATGGAAAGCAAAAATGAAGAGTGCATTGTAAGGTAAACTAAATTGCAGAGAAAGTAAATATACAGAGTGTTTACAATTTTCGGATCCTCCCGATCCCAATCACCTTTTCTATTTCAAAACTACTCCTATATATACTACTCCTTTGATCTTCTATTAGCAATGAAATTCTTGGATCTGGGCCTTTGATCTTTAGTTGAAGCAGTTACAGTCTTCAGTGGGCTTAGCTTTGCTTGCAGAAAGAAGTTGAGTCAGGCATGGTTCGCGTTAGTCAAGGCGTTAGTGGTGTTAACGTTAAATATAAATCCTAGCTCGAAGATGTTAATGACACTAACTTTGTCACTAACGTCCCAACCCATTTGAGCTACGTTAACTCAAACGTTAGTGGTGCTAATGTGACCACTAACGTAGCCTTTCATATCCTTCGATAGCGTTATTGGTGCTAACTTTGCCAATAATGCTACAATCTTATTTTCTCTCATGTTAATGATCCAAGTTAGTGGTACTAACGTGCCCATCAACGTGGGCATGCCATGACTCGAAGACGTTAGTGACACTAACTTTGTCACTAACGTTACAAGACTCCTTCCCTTCTACGTTAGTGCCCACGTTAATGGTATTAACGTGGGCGTAATAGCCATCTCCAACATTAGTGACAAAGTTAGTGTCACTAACGTTGGCTCTTTATACTCCTTGCTCCATGTTACCTCCTACGTTAGTGGCATTAACGTGGGTAAACTTGGCCGGATCCAACGTTAGTGACAAAGTTAGTGTCACTAACGTTGGCGATCCTTTTTGCTCCACGTTAACGCTCACGTTAGTGGCGTTAACATGACTCTTAACGTGGTTGTTTATGGCCTTTGCAATGTTAGTGGTGTCAACTTTACCACTAACGTTGGAGCTTCTTTTTTCTTCTACGTTAGTCCACACGTTAGTACAACTAACATGGCAACTAATGTGGGTTAAGATGGCCTTCAAAGACGTGTTAACTTTACCACTAACGTTGCAAGCTTGCTCCCTTTCCATGTTAATGACCTCGTTAGTGGTACTAACGTAGCTACTAACATGGCTATTCTCTACTTTATTTGGCCTGAAATCAAACAAACAAAGTGCATCAAAGATTTGTTCTAGATTATGAGATTCTGCTCATCTAAATTGCCATTCAATTCATGTATTATTCTCATGAAATCATGTAAACTTCACAATGTTTGCTTGAATCAAGATGTAAGTGCATATTCAACCAAAAACTTGCTTATTACTTAAGAAAATGCATGAAACTACCTAAAATATGTAAAGAAAAGGCTAGTGAAACTAGCCAAGATACCCTGGCATCACAATCCCAAACTTAAATCTTGCTTGTCCCCAAGCAAGTGCTGAAGCATAAGAAGAATGAATGAATATACAAGATAAACAAGTCCTTATTTATAAAAGTCAAATCCTTGGTTCATGGGGGGGTTTCATGCATAGCAACTTAGGTTCATGCCCTTGCTGGTTTCTAGGCCGTTAACATGCCTTTGAACACTCACTTAGTTGCATTCCATGAGACTCTTATTTACTGATCCCTTTTTAACATTGCTTTGTTTTCCTCTCCGTTTTTTTTTTCTTTTAGAGCTTATTGTTTTCTTAGGCTAAGTGCTCTATGTTGAGGCAACTCTTTATGATACGCTTTCAGCCAGCACTCCCGAACCAGTTGGTTTAAGGTGCTAGGTGTTGAAACACCCCTAAGGACCTACTCCCTCAAGTCTCTCCTCCACACATACACACCACAGCCATATGGTTTGTTATTTTCTTCCTTGAGATCTTGGTGTCCAGCACCTCTTTGGGTTACTAAATACTTTGTAGCAATGTTGCTTTTGACAGTAGACTTTCAGTTGATAATCCCGGGTTAGTTAACCTAAGTTACCAAGTGATGAGGCACTCCTAAGAACTTATTCATCCAAGCAGATTCTTTGCACAAAAATACCACAGACACATGTCTCAAGATACAAACTCTTGGTGCCTAGCATTGTTCCTTGTTCTTTTATTTCTCTTCTTTCTTCTTTTTTTTCTTTTTCATACTTTATTATTTTTTTCTTATTGGGATCTTGTTATTCAGCTAGTTTCATAGGATGCACTTTCAAGCATATAGTTCAAGACACATAATTGTCCTTGTACCTTGTTGGTGAACCAACTTAGCTAACCAATTACCACCACAAACATTGGGACTTTATTCTATAACATGGACTCCTCTCTTGTTGTTCATAACCTTCTTTTATTTAACTCAAGGGACAAGCATACATTTAAGCAAGATGGGGTGGAAACTGGAAACTAGCTAGTAACACATAAACTTTAAGAAATACAACTCAAAGACAGAATTAAAGTCCTAAGCTACTATGGAAGCATGTTCTATTTCATACATGATTTTCCTTATTTTAGACTTGAAAGAGAGAAAAAGAAACTCCACCACCTTTTCTCACTGGTGTGCTCACGTCCTCTTGTTCCCTTCCTCTTCTTGGTTTCCTTCCTGATTGCTCGAATCCCCACTTTCTTTCCGTTTTCCGATCAACTTCTTCCAGAAGCCAGCATTCTCCATCTTCTTCTTCAATGTTTCCTTTTGATGTTTTACCTTCCCCTCCTCTTGCTCTTTTAGATCCTTGTAGACTGTATCATATCTTGGGATCGTTGAGTGCAAATTATGCATATGCCCAGCCACATAAGTCAGCTTAGCTTGGGTGTTTACATCATATTCTTCCCTGTATAATTGCCTTCCTTCATTAAGCACATTGAACTCATTGAATGCTTTCATTTGAGCTATTTGGCATTGATTGAGTTCTTGAAGGAGCTTCTCTTGACGCTCTTGCCTTTCGGACACTTGGTTGATGATTTGAACAAGCTGGGAGTAATGCTCTTGTTGTTGTTCCATTTGTTGTTTGTGCAACTCCTTCTAGTGATTCAACAACTAAAACTGGAAGTGCTTTTGTTGCTCTTGCCCCTCCATATATCTCCTTGTTAGATCCTCAATGGCTCCTTGAATGTGACTCATGTTCATATCAACTGGATCATGTTGCTCTTCTCGCTGGTACTCTGCTTGTTAAGGTTCTTCTTGTTGAGGCTCTTCTTGCGATATTCTCCTCCTTTTCTGAGGCCTTCTTTGTTGTTGAGCGGGTGCCACATAGGTTATGCGCTGGAGTGTGATTGACCTCCCAGGTTTTAGCCATATTGGATTGCTATCTTCGAAGACCACTTTGGCTTTCATACACAGTCTTAGGATTGTACTGGGGTAGCCAAGCCAGGCGTCTGGATCATTTTTCTCAGTGGCCTCTAGGATTCCTTCGGCTATGATCTCATGCACGTTGATGTCTCCACCCCTCATTATGTAGTGTACCATAGTAGCTCGAGCAATGTTGACCTCGGAATTGTTTGAAGTTGGGAGGATGGACCTTCTCACGAGCTCAAACCATCCCTTGGCTTCCGGGATAAGGTCTCCCCTCCTAATAAACTGTGGCCTCCTGTCCGAGTACCTCACCCAGTCAGATCCTACAACACATATGTCATTCACAATTTCTTCACAGTCAGGGCCATTGCTCATTCTTGCTTGATAGTTGGGCTCGTCAAAAGGCCTTGATCTTAATTGCAAAGTTCTCATTATAGCGTTTGGACTGAAATCAACTTCGGTTCCTCTTACATAGCTTTTGAAGGTAGGAATTTTGGTAGTGTCCTCTCTAGCTACATTGGCATAGAATTCCTTGATAAGATTTGCATTTATTTTTGTGACTGGGTTCATAAGCTCTTGCCATCTTCTCCATTCAATCTTATCTCTAATTTCCGGGCACTCATCATCATTGAACTGAAATGCAAGCTCCGGCAATATTTTTTTGTGTTCCACCCATCCAAATTGGAACTCATGGAATGCGATTTTGAACCTCCCTTCATCAAAAGGAATGCTTTCCACCAGTTCTTTGCCTTTTCGCTTCTTAGTGCTTGATGATGCCATGAGGGATCTCCGATTTAGGATGGGTATAGGTATGGATGGTTGTAACATTGAAAAGTGCAGCTAGAGGAGTGGTCAATAGTGCTTTTGAGGGAGGAAAAAGTGTTGACTGTGTGTTCCGAGAGTAAGGAGTGTGAAGGAAAAAGATTTGGAATGTGGAAGGGTATGGAGTAAGAACCATTTATATGGAAGAGTGGTGGGTAATGAAGGGTGTGGATTGATCGTATAGGTCAAGAATGGATGGTTGGGGTTTGAAATGAGATGGGCACAAGGATCACCAATTTTATGATGTGGTTGGTTCGGTCTCCAAGGGCATTCTCCCTTTAATGCTACATGGCAACACTTCCCAAGGCACTCTATTCGAAGACATATGTCTAGTCCCCTTTGTGAAATGGCCGAACCTCTCTTCTTGGTTTGTCCCATCAGTTCCATCCAATCCTTCTTCATTTCCTATGCAATATAATAAAAGAAGAGCAAAAGTCAGGTCTATTTGTGGCGGCAAGATAGAAATTGGGACTAACTATTTTTTAAATTTTTATTTTAGACAAACCAAGTGATATTCATGAATTTAACTCAATGGACTTCCTAGGATTTATGTATGCAACATTAGTGACACCAAACTTAGTTTGTGACCATGTAGTGCAAGAAGAGTTGACCAAGGCTCCTAAGATATGCATGGTGTGATTTTTTTATATATTCTCTTAGTGTGCCTTGAACACCAAACTTGTTGTTCACTATATGTTACATACAAGGATTCACTTAAGTGTCCGTCAAAATTGAGTTGAAATTCATGAGCTTTGCTTTCTTACTACTGTCAAAAACATAAACAAATAAAAGAAAGGATATAAGACATGGGTTGCCTCCTATGAAGCACTTCTTTAACGTCATTAGCTTGACGGTTGGCTTTTGTCACGGTGGTTGGTAATGCCTCAAGTCTTCCCCTCTCATGGTAAATTTATCTCCATTGCCTTCCTTGAGAATCTCCACATATTCTAAGGAGAGGATTCTACTGATGGTATATACCTGAGGTAGCTGAGATGGAATGGTAGGGAGGTGAGGTGGGATTAGTGGGTGATGAACAGATATCACTTCATCTCCTGGAGAGAAGTTCTCCGTAGGGATCTTTTTGTTCCTCCACCCTCTTGGCATCTTTTTCCTTCCTTCCTCTGGTGATGCTTTACTCCTCGTGGCTTCTTTTCTGAGGGAAATCTCGTTGTTGGTCTCATATAGCTCGTGTGGGTTTAGCTCCTCTTGGGTTGTCCTTGGCTGTTGTATCATTTGACTACTTTGGTTTTCAACCAAAGAGGTACCCCAGGTGTCTTTGTGATTCCCTGCATGTTTCTTCCAGAGGTGTGTTATTGTGATTATCCCTTAGTACCTTGTCTTCTTGCTCTAATTCTTGTGAGGGTCTGAAGACGTGAAAGGTGAGTTGTTCATCGTGTATCCTTAGTATTAACTCCCCTTGTTCAACATCTGTGAGAGCTCTGGCTGTGGCTAAGAATGGTCTCCCCAGGATAATTGGATGGAGATGGCTTTCTTTCATTTCAAGGACAACAAAGTCTGTGGGAAGGAAGTAATTTCCAACCTTTACCAGCACATTTTTTTACCACTCCTATTGCTTGTTTTTTAGTTTTGTCAACCAGTTGAAGGATCACATTTGTGGGTGTTAGCTCATTAATTTGTAGCTTCTTCATGAGGGATAAAGGCATTAAGTTGATGCTTTCTCCCAGGTCATAAAGTCCCCTATCAATCATTGTTTCTCCTATAGCACAAGGGATATGAAAACTCCCTGGATCCTTCTTTTTTGTAGGCAAATCCTTTTGAATGAGGGCACTGTACTTTTTATTCATCACTATTGTTTGTCCACCCTTTAGTGAATTTTTCTTGGTCAACAGCTCCTTCATGCACTTGATATATGAAGGCATCTGTTGGAGAGCCTCGATGAATGGTATGTTTACATGGAGAGATGCAAAAATGTCTAGGAATCTTGAGTGTGATTTCTCCTTTGCACCACCCCTGAGTCTCTGGGGGAAAGGTGCCCTGGGTACATATGGTTTCAAAGTCTCTTTCTCCATTGGCTCATTTCTTTGTGTAGAATCAGTTTTTTGGTCCTTCCTCTCTTGATTTTCCGTTGGGATTTCTTGAGAGTGCTCTGATGGGTTGTTCACTTCTTCCAAACCCTCCTCATCTCTTATAGTGATCACCTTGCATTCTTCCCATCTCACCTTCTTTGTCTCTCCTCGAGGATTTTTCTCAATATCACTTGGGAAGCCGTCAGTAGGCTTGGGAATCTACTGGGAAAGATATCCTACTTGCAATTCAAGCCTCTTGATGGTGTCTCCCTGATTCTTTATATTAGCTCATACTTCATCCTTGAATGCTCTGTTGACTTGAACTTCCTTGCATATTCCCTCAAGCAGAATCTCAATCATGGAGAGTTTATCTTCAGATGATGATGGCGGGTTGGGGTTGGAGGGTTGAGAATAGCCATTTTGGGTCTGTTATGGATGTTGAGCAGAGTTGTTGGATGGGCATTGGTATGACCTTTGAGTTGAGTGTTGATAAGCTGCATTGGAGTTTTGGTTGGAGTTGTGACGCCTATGATCTTGGCCTTGGTCTTGCTGGTTTCCCCACCCAAAGTTTGGATGGTACTTCTAATCGGGATTATAAGTCTTGGAGTATGGATCATGGGACTATCTGGACGAGTTTCTAACATAACTGGCTTGTTCCCAGTCACCTCCTTCCTCTGTATGCACTCCTTCTTGAGCTGGTGGTGGAGTGGTGACTACTACAACTTGATTCCTTTTCATCTACTTGGTAAGGTCAGCTAATTGCTTGGTAATCATCTTGTTTTGAGCCAGCAATGCATCCATATAATTTAGCTCCATTACTCCTCGGTTATTGCTCCTATCAGAGGCATAGAAAAACTCATTATTGGCCACAGTTTCTATGATGTCTATGACTTCTTCAATGGTCTTCTTCTTGTTTAGAGATCCCCTCGAAGAGTGATCCAATGCCTTCTTTGATTCATAAGACAGGCCTTCATAGAAAATGTGTAGCTGTACCCATTCATTGAACATGTCTGGTGGGCACCTTCTTGTCAAGTCTTTGTACCTCTCCCATCCTTCATAGAGAGTTTTACCATCTCGTTGCTTGAATGTTTGGACCGACAGAATCTCGCCAAGAACTTGTTCACCACATCTTCCCAAGTTGTCAGACTCTCCCTTGGAAAGGATTCTAGCCATTTAGATGCTTTCTCCCTAAGAGAAAAGGGGAACAATAGCAATCTATAGGTGTCGGGGTGAACACCATTAGACTTCGCAGTATCACATATTCTTAGGAAAGTGGTCAAGTGTTGATTAGGGTCTTCTTGGACGCCTCCTCCAAATGAGCAATTGTTCTGAACAAGGGTGATGAGTTGAGGTTTCAATTCAAAGTTATTGACATGTATGGTTGGTTTTTGAATGCTACTTCCACAATTTCCTGGATTTGGATTAATGTAAGAGCCTAGAACTCTTCTCTCCTGCCCAGCATGGTTTACTGCACCTTCCCTGGCATGATTATGTGCCTCCTCCTCATGATGGTTCTCCATGTCCTCCTCCATGTTTATCTCTAAGTTCTCCTCTTCTTCCTCTACACCAACAACCTTCTTCCCTATTGCTTTCCTCCTTAATCTAAGGAAAGTCCTCTCAGGTTCAGATTCAAAGGAGGTTGAAGCTCCCCTTCTTCTACCTGCCATATAATCAGCAGAACATACAAGTAAGAGAAAAGTGAATAAATCACTCTTGTTAAGATTGGTGTTAGTGTGAGTGACGCAATTTATCAAACAGTTAGTGGATTAATTGAACAGGACTATAAATAACTAAGGAAATAGAACAAAAGAAAATAATAAAAGAAAATGGTTGAGACTGGAAGTAAATAAAAAAAAACAAAATAAACAAAACAAAAGAAAATTTCTCAATCTAGTTATCCTCTAATTTAATCATTGTCAATACAAAATCAATCTCCGGCAACGACGCCATAAACTTGATGCACGAAAACTTGTATCGCTACAAATTTCCCTCGGAAAGTATACCGAACTGTCGTCAAGTAAAAACTCACAATAGAGTGAAGTCAAATCCCACAGGAATTGATTGGTTGAGCAACATTAATTAGAGGAGTGTTCTAGTTGAGCTAAGCAAAGTTGAGTTGAGAATTGCAGAAAATTAAATGGCGGGAAAGATAAATGACAGTGAATGTAAGTGCTGAAAATAAATGGCGGAATATAAATTGCAGAAAAGTAAATTGCAGAATCTTAAATGGGAATTTGGGGAGATGAACATCAAAGTAAATAGCAGAAATTAAAGAGAATGGGTAAGATCAGAAATGGGGAGTTCATTGGGCTTAGGAGACGTTGTATTCTCCGGATTAAGTTCATTTTCATCTCTCCCTCAATCAATGCATTCATTGATCTCCTTGGCAATCTTAAGTGATTGGATCCCAATTCCTTGGCAATCCAATCTCTCTAAGCTTGAACAATTGCCCAATTCCTTGATTTAATTTCTCATGGGAAGATATGAAGTATGGTCACTGATTATACCACATACATTTCTGAATCAAAGTGTTGGTAGGATTATATATCACTATATCCACCCAAACCCCAATCCGGTCCAGCATGAGAAAGCATTTCTAGCATGATCTCCTCATTCCTCTTCTAAGTTTCCGAGGAGATCCAATTATGAATAGCCTCTTTTCCAAGACAACTACCCAATTGGATGAAGATCGAAAGCTTTCTAGTAAAATCAAGAGAAAAGAAAGAAGAAGAAGAATGATAACTAGTATTGATCCATCAAATTACAACAGAGTTCCCCAACCCAATGAAAAGGGGTTTAGTTATTCATAACTCTAGAAATGGAAAGCAAAAATGAAGAGTGCATTGTAAAGTAAACTAAATTGCAGAGAAAGTAAATATACAGAGTGTTTACAATTTTTGGATCCTCCCGATCCCAATCTCCTTTTCTAGTTCAAAACTACTCCTATATATACTACTCCTATTATCTTCTATTAGCTCTGCAAGTCTTGGATCTGGGTCTTTGATTTTTAGTTGAAGCAGTTACAGTCTTCAGTGGGCTTTGCTTTGCTTGCAGAAAGAAGTTGAGTCAAGCACGGTTCGCGTTAGTCAAGGCGTTAATGGTGTTAACGTTAAGTATAAATCCTGGCTCGAAGACGTTAGTGACAGTAACTTTGTCACTAACGTCCCAACCCATTTGAGCTACGTTAACTCAAACATTAGTGGCGCTAACGTGACCACTAGCGTAGCCTTTCCTATCCTTCGATAGCGTTATTGGTGCTAACTTTGCCAATAACGCTACAATCTTATTTTCTCTCACGTTAATGATCCACGTTAGTGGTACTAACGTGGCCATCAACGTGGGCATGCCATGACTCAAAGACGTTAGTGACACTAACTTTGTCACTAACGTTACAAGACTCCTTCCCTTCTACGTTAGTGCCTACGTTAATGGCATTAACGTGGCCACTAACGTGGGCAAAATGGCCATCTCCAATGTTTATGACAAAGTTAGTGTCACTAACGTTGGCTCTTTATACTCCTTGCTCCACATTACCTCCTACTTTAGTGGCATTAACGTGGGTAAACTTGGCTTGATCCAACGTTAGTGACAAAGTTAGTGTCACTAACGTTGGCGATCCTTTTTGCTCCACGTTAACGCTCGCGTTAGTGGCGTTAACGTGACTCTTAACGTGGTTGTTTGTGGCCTTTCCAACGTTAGTGGTGTCAACTTTACCACTAACTTTGGAGCTTCTTTTTTCTTCCACGTTAGTCCCCACGTTAATACAACTAACGTGGCAACTAACGTGGGTTAAGATGGCCTACGAAGACGTTAGTGGTGTTAACTTTACCACTAATGTTGCAAGCTTGCTCCCTTTCCACGTTAATGACCTCGTTAGTGGTACTAACGTAGCTACTAATGTGGCTCTTCTCTGCTTCATTTGGCCTGAAATCAAACAAACAAAGTGCATCAAAGCTTTGTTCTAGATTACGAGATTCTGCATCATCTAAATTGACATTCAATTCATGCATTATTCTCATGAAATCATGTAAAGTTCACAATGTTCACTTGAATCAAGATGTAAGTGCATATTCACCCAAAAACTTGCTTATTACCTAAGAAAATGCATGAAACTACCTAAAATATGTAAAGAAAAGGCTAGTGAAACTGGCCAAGATTCCCTGGCATCAATACCAACCCCTCTAGACCAAGGATCCCTCCCGTCCTCCACCAATTTGCCCGTTTCCTCTCCTTCGCCTCCATCGCCACCTCACCAGAGCCAACGACCGACCAAGCTGCCTACTAATCTTTCTGATTACTTATGCAAAACTTCTCTTTCTCCCCGAATTTCTCCATCTTCAATGTCAAGGTATCTAATTTCTTCTGTTTTCTCCTTCTCCTCTCTATCTCTGATAAACTCTCAATTTTGTGGTTTATCTTGTGTTGAATTTAGGGAATTTTATCAACTTATCTCACATTTATTCAATGAAATAGCATGCTTTTGTGAATCACTCCTAATTTGTGCTTAAGAGTGAAAACATGCTTTTTAGGCCTTAAAATAGCTAAATATAATTCACTTTAATTCCATTCGATGCCTTGATATATTTGTTGAGTGATTTCAGATTCATAAGGCAAGTACTGGATGAAATAATTAAAGAGAAAAGCATACAAAGTAGAGAATTCATGAAGATTGAGCATTTGGAGAATTCAAGGCCACGCGCACACGTCATCCATACGTACGCATGAAGAGGACATTTATGGCCACGCGCACGCGTCACCCACGCATACGCGTGAGGAGGAAATTCGCCAACGACGCGCACGCGTCGACCACGCGCACGTGTGATGCTGATCACGTGACCTCATTAAAGGCAATACGCTGGGGGCGATTTCTGAGGCTATTTGATGCATAATTCAAGATTGGACAAAGAGGGAGCAATTAGATTAGATTAGGACCATGCTTTAGATAGTTTCTAGAGAGAGAAGCTCCCTCTTCTCTCTAGAATTAGGTTAGAATTAGGTTAATTTCTCCTAGATCTAGGTTTAATTTCTTGTTTCCATCTAGTTTTTCTTTCAATTTCTTGTTGCTACATCCTTGCTCTTTTAGTTCTTCTTGTTATTTCCCTTTCATGTCACTTTTATGTTTATGAGCACTCTTGTTGGATTTGAATTTTCATTTAATGCAATTTATGTTTTATGTTCTTTTATTATTTAATTGAGTTGTTATTCTTACTTTTCTTACATTGGGTAATTGTAGATTTATTATTCTTGCAATTTTATGATGCTTTCTTTTTATGCCTTCCAAGTATTTGACAAAATGCTTGGTTGGATATTAGAGTAGTGTTTGAGCATTCTTGGATTGGAAAGAGAAATTGGGCAATCTTGAGTCATTAATACCCAATTTATGTTGGTGATCTAAAGTTGTTAGTTGATATTGTTTCCATTGACTCAAGTCTCTTGCTAATTCAATTAGTAAGTTGATTAGGACTTATGGATTGAGATTAACTAGTCCTATTTGACTTTCTCTCAATATGAAGATAACATTATACCTTCTTCCTATGTTGGAGATGACGAAATAGGATTGGCTCTTGTTAAGTATTGTATTATGATTAATGACTAGGATAGAAAGCCTATATTCTCAATCCTTGCCATGAAGGCCTCTTTTTAGCATTTGTTATCTTTAGTTGTTTTGTTTAATTTCTTGCCATTTAATTTCTTGTCTTCTTATATGCAAACCACCCCTTGGATACCATAGCCAATAATATGCATACCTCACTGCAATTCCTTTAAGAGAAGACTTGAGATCTAATACTCTCGGTATTTTTATTGGTTTGCATTTGTGATAAATAAATTAAACTTTGATTGAGTATTATTTGTCGGTTTAGAACTATACTTGCAACGAAGTTAATTCTCTTTTACCGAGAAGAAATTTCTAACCGATGGTTTTGCTCTATCAGTCTCCTTCTCACAGATCATATATCTCATCCTTGTATTCTGAGCATGAACCAAAGATGTTTTGGGGAGCCAATGGAGTTTCTCATTGGTGTCTAGTGCAAGAAGAACTTGCTGCATTAGAATCAAATCAAACCTGGCTCATTGTAGATTGTCCTCAGCAAGTAAAACCAATTGGTTGTCGTTGGGTATACAAAATCAAATGCCGGCGAGATGGATCAATCAAGTGTTACGAAGCCCATTTTGTTGCCAAGGGTTTCACTCAGATGGAGGGCGTAGATCTTTTAGAAACATTCTCTGTAATATCCTACCACACAGAGCTTTACACCTAGGACGTAAATCAAAGGTGTCGAGGTCGTAAAGCTCTGTGTGGTATGATTTTACATTCTCCCCTATTGTCAAACCTGCGACAATCCAGATCGTTCTTGCTCTAACTTCCATTTGACGATGGCCCATACAGCAGCTAGACGTGAACAATGCCTTTTTACACGGCGATTTGTCTGAAGTTTTATATATGGAACTCCTTCCCCTAGTCTCTCTGGTTGGTCCAATCAATGCTACTGACTTCTTAAGTCGTTGTATGGTTTACGGCAATCAACTATATGTGGTATGAGAAGCTCTCTGTTCTACTTATTTCTTGTGGGTATCAACAAATCGTTTTTATCATAGCTTGTTTATTAAAGTTAAAGACATTGAAGTTTGTATCTTGTTGATTTATGTTGACGATATTGTACTTGCTGGTAATTCAGTTTTTGAAATGGCAGTAATCAAAAAAAAATTTGAATGATCATTTTAAAATTAAGGATTTGGAGACTTTGAAATATTTTTTGGGTATTAAATTTGCTCATTCCAATTCAGGAATTTCCTTATCACAGCATAAATACTGTTTAGACTTGTTATCTGATTGTGGTCTTTCAAGAGCCAAGCCTGCTAGGGTTCCAATGAATAGTACTACTAAGCTTTCACAAGGTGATAGTTCCCTGCTATAAGATCATTTTATTTATCGATGGTTGGTTGGCTGACTCATCTATTTAACCACCACTCGGCCAGATATTACTTACGCTACCCAATAATTGAGTTAGTTCATGGTAACCCCAACTCAGAACCACTATAAGGCAGCCTTGCAAGTTCTTCGATATCTCAAGAACAGCCCAGGGGGAGGGCTTTTCTTTCCCAGGAGTTCATCCCTTTAGATTTCTGGTTTTAGCGATTTCGATTCGACTGGGTGTCCGGATACGCATCGATCTTTGACTGGCTACTGCTTTTTTCTAGGAGAGTCCCTTATTTCCTGGAAAACAAAGAAACAAGCCACTGTTGCATGCTCATCAACTGAAGCTGAGTACCATGCTCTTGCTAATACCACCTGTGAACTCTTATGGATATTGAATTTGCTGGTTTCCTTCATGTTTCTTGTGATAAACCTCCTATTTTGTTATGCAATAATCAGAGTGCCTTACTAGTCAAAGATCTACCATCTGACATCTGGTGTGTCAAAAGGCACAGGATGGGGTAATGAAATTGCTATCAGTCCCTTCTTCCTATTGGTCAACTTGTAGATATTTTTACCAAACCACTTCTAAATAAGCTTTTTTACGTCAACTTATCCAAGCTGAAAATTTTTGACGTATACTATTCTCTAGCTAGCTTGCGGGGGCATATTGAACCAACCTCTATTAGCCTAACATAACAACACAAAAGAAATTTAGACCCAAATTTAACATTCATAATAAAAAATCCTTTCTTTCTCTATTTTTTTTTTGTTCATGTTTTTTCTATTTCTTGCTGTTCATACTTTTCTTCTTTTGTTCCAAAATGTGTGACTTACCTTTTCTATTAGGATACGATTTTTTTTTCTAAATTTCATAGTTGTCATATAGATTTGGTAACTGTACATTTTTCTTTTTATATATATACATCCTTTATCATTATTATCAATAATAAAAATACAATACACATTTTTATTCATTCATACTATTTTCTACATTTTTCTTGTTATTGTTGTTCTTCATATTTTGTAGGTTTGGAGCACGCCAAAGACCACAAAATGTAGCCAAGATTAAATGAGTAACTTTCTAAGTCCCATCCCTCAGTAATAGCTTGCCAATGTTATTATTCTGTCATTCTAGCTTTATTTCACTAACTGAACGTCACTCTGTCAAAATAAGAAAAAAAAATAGTATTGGGTTTTAAAATATGGGATCCTCTTTGGATTTTTATGTTAATAAAAATAAGCATTACATGGGAATGAATTCTTCTCAGGTATCTTTAACATAGACAGTATAAACAGTATTACTGCATACAGTTTCTTATGATTAGCTTATAAATGCCATTTTGGGTTATAGTGGTGCAAGGAGTAGTGAGTTATGTGTGACATGTTTAATGTAATTTTTTTTAATAATTAATTTTGTTAACAAATTGTTATATGTATCAATTTCTTGTTATTATACAATGAAACAGTTTTATGAAAACAAGCCTAAGAAAGAATAATAAGAATAGATAGCATTACAGTACATTAATTATAACAATAGAGGTACAGTTTATGTTTCTACAAATAAATAAAAAGGGACATACAGTTTATATTAATTGTAAAGTAACTTTCAACATTTCACCAAGGTAACTTCCAATAATTTCATATAATAACCTATGACACGAGACACAACAGGTACACACATACAAATTTTAAATTTTTATAAAATATATATATATATATATATATATATATATATATATATATATATATATATTACTTTTTAGATAAATTAGATATTTTAATATTATTAATATTAAAATATAAATTAATTTTTAACTATTTTTATTTTTTAATTATTTAAAATATTTTGTTTTTAATAAATAATAATATATACTATTTTTAAACTCATTTTAAGAATACATATTAAAAATAAAATTAGACACACTAATACGTAATGGTATTTAGATATGTCCAATCATGTCTAAAAAAAGTTTTTTATTTTTTATATAGAATATCAAATAAATATTAACAAGTGATAATAACTCAGCAAAATATCCATACTTTATAGATAATAACTAATTGTCAACCCGCAATTCATTTATAACATATAAATACTAATAAATTTTACATGGATACACAACAAACAAAAGGTTATCCACCAAAAGGAACAAATAAAAGGTTCATCGTATTTTCTTCTCTCCCTTTTAGCATTTCAAGATACAAAATTTGTGGACACCAAAAAAGAAGATACATCATTTATAAGAGTTTGACCTAAACATTAGAATTCAATCCAATATTTCTTGTTTCACCCAAGAAAAACACCAACTCCTTAGAAAAAAAAAAAAAAAAAGCAGCATTTTCCATTCCTTTCTTCCTATTCCTATTCCTATTTGGCCTAGTAGTGAACATTAAAGCTAACTTAGCCACGTTATAAACAAACACGATGCTGACAATGGCATCAATATCAATCATCCTTAGCATCTAAATCAACATCTGCATCCGTCTCTCCGTCTATGATGCCGGCCTCAACTTCAGCATCAGCGTCCAATTGACCTGCTTCCTGGCCACCATCAGTGTCAGAACTCTGCTTTTGAAGTTCTTCCGGTGTCGGGGTTTCCCCCTGTGCGCCAGGGATGGAAGCAGCATCAAATTCCATAGGTGTCGCTGTCATATCAGTTCTAATGCCTTCCACATCTACCTCCGTTGCATGTGTAGACATCTACTTCAGAGGAAAATGAAAATAGATTAAAAAAATAGCAACATTCAGCATGATGTATCAGGATTTCCTATTCAGATCTTAAATCACTTGATCGAACGCTGTTTTAGCATGTTATACATTGAGCAATTATATGTCTACTGGAGGCACACCAAGGATAGAACCTTAGACCAGTTTTCTTTTTATAAAAAAAATATAGAAATCAATTGATTACATGACCATACTCACACATGTTTCAACTTGTTTAATGAAACTTCATTTAATTGTTGTGAGGTGAGAAATTCGTAAGTTTAAAGAATATCTAAGCATTCATATCTGAAATCCGGATTGAATTTTTTGCTCAAGCTTAAATAATTTTGTTAACTAGATGTGGGAAATGAAGCATAAATCACAAATCACAATGGGGATTTCAAAGGACATGCTAGTGAATGCAACCAGAAATAGTGCTGAACTCTGGCTATAGTAAAATTTATCTCTTTAAGCAGAGGTAACTAGACAAAATGGAAAGCTGGATCTGAATCAAAGAACCTGATTTTCATCAACTTGATGAGCTGTGCCTTTTGCTTCTTCCTTTTTGCTACGTTTTCCTCTCTCATTCGGTTTAGCTTGATATTTAGATCGAACATCAGGTGGCAAAAGTTCCAGTGGTACAACCCCTTCAACGCCATGGTCGGTAAACTGTAATTATAATCAACATAATTTTCATCAAACCTAAAAGGGTAGCATACAATATATTGCAGATTTACAAGTAGAAAATATTCATCTGACCTTGGAAAAACCCTCCAAATCCTGTCGTGCTGAAAGCCGTAGACCCTTCCAACAATAAACCTGGATTGAAGAAAAAGAATAGCAATTTCTAAGATACAACTAAGACTGAATAACAGCTATCAAGAGAACAAACTTGCACCCACAAAATATGGAGGGATTCCTGTTGGTTCAAGTCCGTTAGAAGTTGTGAAAAATACAATATATCATGGTTACATCTTGGAATATCATAGAATATTTTAAGAAATCTCTTGGAAGTAGTTTTTATTGTCAAGAGATTGGGAAGCATTGTGTTTGGAACCCAGCCAATTAGAAATAAGGGACTTAATTATAATTTAGTGCATCACTAGGTTGGGAGGGTTTGTAACTAACTCTGCCTTGCTGGCAGAGAAGCAGAATGAAGAGGATAGATATATAAGGAGGTGGGAGAGGTAGTAAGGGACTGGGGACTATCTCAAATACTCGCGATCTATTTCTCATAGTTGATACAATTCTTATGGAGAAGGTTCACATCGCACTGATTCAGTCTCAATCCTAGAAGTATTCTCTTGCATTATTATTTATTACCATTCTATTCCCATCCATGATAAGAGTACCTTGCACATGCTACATTATGAATTCTAGCCTTAAGAGTTTATTTTCCAAGCTTTTTAGATAACTTGTCCTTTCCTTTGTTTCTCCAAAATAAAATTTCTTCAGGTCTAAATGAAGTCTTAGGCAGTCCATTACCCGGTTATTCTTGTGGTGATATTCAGCTTCTATTCCAGCAGAAGGATCCATCTGTAATTTCAAAATGCAAAGAATCAATTTTGATATTTAAGTAAAGGGGAAAAGCTCTAGCCCATAACTGCAAAAACCATATAACCACCCCACTGCAGCTCAGAAATAAAATCTTACATCTTCAGCCAAGGGTTTCCAATAATCCATAATTGAAGGTGTTTGAACACGCTGAGGATTGGTTAAAGCATTCTGGAAAGTCAAGAACTTATGTAAATGGAGAATTATAGAAAGACAATCCACATTATGAATAACACACATTGAAAATGAAAATTTGTAATTTAAGCGGTTAAATGAAAATTCAAGCTTAGAATAGCATCAGTGCAATGATGTGAAAGAATTGGTCTGAGCAATGCTTTGGTAAATGATTCACTGAAGATGTGTACATGCAACAACATAGAAGGAAATACAAGTTTCAACCATATTCACTTCTCTCTTGGTTCTCTTTGTTTGAATTTTCTCAACCTCTTCTTTTTTTTCATTTTGTCAAACTAAATAGCTACCACGTCACTTAGATGGAGAAGCATAGAATGTGATGCCAATAGGACTTCAGCCAACACAATACAAAAACTTAATAACATACCGGATTTTGATCTGCCCACTTCCACAATTGGGAGAGTTCTTTGTTACCCAATCTCCATCTAGGCTTACTGTAAACAAAGGAGAGCAACTCAATCAAAAAATAGAAAATAAATAAAATGAACAAGGTGAAAAGAGCAAATACTCATTGTAGAAAACAACAACAAAGCCTAATCCCACTAGGTGAGATCGGCTACATGGATCAGACAACACCATTAAGTTCTATTATGTATCATGTCTACAGTGGAACTGTTTATACGTAGATCTTCTGTCTTATTTTCCTATAGGATCAACCCATTTCTAGTCCTATAATCCAAATGTAAAACAACTAAAGATTGGCAACATGACTATCATACCGCTTCTTGGTCCCATCTTGTATTGCTTTCTTTTCGGTCGGTTGTTTTTCATATGGCAGGCAGCCATCGCGTTTCCACCACACCTAACAGTAAAAGGTATAGAATGGTATCATGTCTCATTTTATATTAAAAAGTGGATAATCACCTGATTCTGCACATGTCGCATTAAATTGCATGTGCAAGAAAGCATAAGATGGAAGACTTTAAGGAGGATCCTCACCCAATTCTTTTCCCGTTCCAATATATGCTCAATTTTGTGAAGAAATTCCTTTCCTTTGGGTGGAGTCAGTTCAAGAAGTCTTTTAACACGCGCCTCACATGATGAAATCTCATCTTTCTGAAATAAAAAAGAAAATATGCAGGATACTTTTGTCATAAAAGGAACTCCTGAGATGAATAGCCAGTTACCTAGTCTCAAGACTTTTGGTACTATTACTAAATGACAAGATAATCAATTTCACAAGGTTAGGCCAACTGCACGGATCCAATAACACCATTTTGTCCTGTTGTTCATATCTAAATGGATAAAACACCATTTTTTGTCCTACTTTGATTCATGTTTACAGACATTAAAATTTTGGCATTTCTAAATTTGTTCATTTATCATTTTTCTTTGTTTCCTTCTATCTGTAACTATTGGCTACCTTCTATACACTAGAACTTCTATAGAACATCTCCTTATATAGGATCAAGTTAAGAAATGTTTTGCTATCAAAATTCTAAAGGGAAAAAGGGGAAACAGTTCACATATAAAAAATAACTAAAAAATATATATATATATCTAGAAACATGTAAATAAAGGAGTACTTTGAGAATCGCAAGAGTCCCTATTCAAGTAAGCAAACACAAACAGCATCGGACCACTATAAAGACAGTGGAGTGGCTTTGATAGCAAAGAGACTAACAGCAGAGATAGAGGTCAGATGCAAATTTAGTATTTAGTATATACTACATAACATAAAAGTTCAAGGGAGACAGTCCTAACCATGCTTTCAGATGGCAGATCCTTATCACCTTTTCCAGGGGCCTAAAAGCAATTGGAGGAGAAACCATCAGATAATCCAGTTTAAAATATAACAGATATATAATATGTATACAAGTATTCTAAATTTTTACCTTTAAATAATCAAACAAGATGAGGCATTGCACCAGAACGTGGCGTCGGAAACTTGGATCCTTTAACTAGAAGTTCCCCCAATAAAAAGAAACGAAAAGAGAGCATCCTGAGTCAGCATATAAACATCTTGTTTAAACATGCATTCTTAGTATGGTTGTCAAACTGCCTACCTCCAGTCCCATTAGTTTACTGCTTGTGAGATATTTTATGCTAAAATTGACAGCTTCTTCCTCCAAATTATTAGCATCCCCCTCTTCATCACTTAAAGGTTGTGCTTCAAATGTATTCAGTACAACCTTCCATTCAACAATAATTCTGGTTATTAAATAAAAATTAAACATGTTTGTGCCAGAACAGAAGAAATTTCGTAACAGAAAATATTCATCCACACAACCAGACAGGAAACTATGAAGTAAAGAATTACCGACAAACTGGACGCAAATTTCTGCCACTTGGAAGGAGCATGAGTTATAGTTGGATTAGAAAAATATTCCTGCATCAAATAAAATAAGACCAATAAACATTACTTTTTTTAAGTTTTCTCTTCAATTTAAATATCTCACATCATGTAGTCAAACTCTAGAAGCGACATCCATTTATTTTGATAAAGAATATTGCGTAAAAAGGGATGAATAGATGGAGATCGGAACAAAGAGATCATGTTTAGAAATTAAAATCTAGCAAAAGAAGAAAGCAGCGATAAAGCAAATAAAACAGCTTATAGACTTTGAACTTCTTGTCAGCTTAAAGAAAAGTTTCTGATGAAAAGAATTTTACATCAGGAAGGAACACACTGCGATGACTTAATAAATTCAGAGAAGAGTTCAGTTAAGAAATCCTGTTAGTAACTATAACAACATAGCTTAGATCTAAATCCAACAAACAGAATATTAAGGCAAGGAACAAGCATCAAATTATTACTCAAACCAACTTTTCAGTACAGACCTACCTGTAATCCCCAGAAAGTCTCATAAAACTTGAAATCAATACATATGCCTGAAAAGTAATAAAAAAGGAATTGTAGACTAGAATCAAACAATTAACCTCAAAAATATTGAGTAAGCAAAGAGTGGTGAAGGCACACCTAGGGGTTCTTTCTCATATTTTGTTTCATTTGATGTGTTAAATACTCCTTTGATGTTTAAGGCTTCAAGAAAAAAGAGAGAGAGCCATCTAAGAAAGAAGATTATGAAAAGGAAATAAAAAATCCAGAACTGAAGATAGGCTTCACACAATTGAACCTGATCTCTCTGATAATGGAAAGAAATGAGCCAAAAACATGAGAATTCTTCCACAAAACACCACATCATTTGCCTATAACGATAACATCAACACATTAAAGTTATGGCTGTCATGAGAAGAACACAATTGCAGCTAACCCAAACTTAAATAATACCCATCTAACAGAACACATTGCGCATATTATCATATAGCTTACAAGGGTGAGTCACGCTATAATCTTTTACACAAACATAACTGGTGTTTAATGGACCTTGGACAGCCGGCGTAGGAGCTGATTGCAGGTTCTCAGCATCACAAGCTTTCCTCGAGCAAAAAGTTCTTGCTGTATGTCATGCAATGATAAGAGTTCCAAACAAACAATGGTCATGTATATATCCAAAAAATAATTAGATGAACATAAAAGCTAGAAACAGTTGGCAAATATACCTTCCCTAATATATCTTGTTTGCTCTCTATATAACCAAAAATATCTTTGCAGTTTTTCATTGTAGACATTTCTGTCAAGTCTTCCAACAGTGAAAAAATCATACCACCTTCTATATGTTCTTTCTCACAAAGATATAGTACTATATCTGAAATGTGAAAACAGTATGCAAATATGAGCAGGAGATAAACATGGAAGACTACATAAATAAGATGCACGCCAAAACTAATTGGAACATTCCTAAAACAGAAGAAAAATGAGTGTAAAATTCAACCAAAGAATCAAAATAAAACCAATAATTAAATGATGCACGTTCCTTTAAGTCTGAGAAAATAAGAACTTTTTTACTTATGTAACAACATAGATTGCACAGTTACTAATGTAACTCATTGTGGGAAAGTGATCTATACTACATCAAATGATCAGAAAGCACCATAAAGAAAATTTTCTTGTAAGCAAAAATGGTTAACAAACCAAGAAGACGAGGAATGAGGCCTTGAGTAGTTTCAGTAGCATCAATTGATTGCCCAAAGTGCATTATTTTCTCCCCAGACTGTACTGCCGATGACTGTTCCAAAGTACAAACAATATCATACATGTCATAAACAGAGGAAACCAATAAACTCAACATTCAACAGGCAAAAAAAGAGGGGGAAAAAATACATGACTAATCCATGAAAAAGAAACTCCAGCTAGACATACCACATATTCCTGAAGTAGCATGCGTAGAATGTTTTCTAGCAACTGGTTCTCATCTTGGGCCAATTTCGTTTGCTTCTGTTAGACACAAATCAATTAAATCAACCACAGCTGTTAACAAAATCACATGAAAACTAAGGGAATCCTGGGCTCCCATTGCCAATCAGTCACCACAGGAACAAACATCAATCAATGAAGGATAGAATTACATATCCTATTATGATTCGAGATACTTCCTACTGAACCTTAAATACAAATTTCTTCATTTTAGTACCCCTTCCCCCAATAAATATCATTAATACAAAAAAATAAAAATAAAAATAAAAATAAAAGATAAGTGATCATAATCAAATGTACATTTCTCTATATACAAAATTCTCCGCTACATTTGAAATTCTCAAAAGATTAGAGGATGGATATACCTGAGGTTTGATGACTTCTTGAACTGTCAGTAAAGCGAAATGCTCAGGTGGCCCAGGCTGCATTATAGCCCTTTTAAACACCTCCTGCGAAACAACAACAACAACAAGCAATCAAGAAAAAGGAAGTAATAAAGCCAAGTTCTAGAACACAGGAAAGGGAATTAAATCAAACACAGCAATTCACACAAAACAGTGTTCAAAATTGGGGCAGTGTCTTACTCAACAAGTGGAATACGGAAAATAGCGGAAGGGAGCTTACCATGTTGAAGTCTAGAACGAAACCCTCACTTATGGTTATGGAACCGCAAGGCCACCAATAATTAAAACAAAAACGTAAATAAAAAAGAAATCAGCAGCGCATTCCAAATCCTGGTTCTGCAGCGGTGGAAAGGGAGCGTCGCAGCGTGAAGGACACGACGGCGGCACGGCGGGAAGATGGTGGCTAGCCACTTTAGCGGGGTTTAGAACTTTAGATGCAGGGAAAGGTATGTTTCAGGGCTTCACTGTCCCAAGAAGTTCAATTTTTCGAAAATTATAGTAACAGTTTGTTTTGGCTAGATTATACGAAAAATCTTTTAGAAAAATAAAATAATTTTATATTTAAATATGTCTTTTGTAAAAATATCATTTTATTTAATAATTATATTTAGATATGATAATACAAAATCATTTTTTATTTATTATAAAATTAAAAATGTTTTTTAAATAAAAAAATAAAAATAAAAAATATAAATTATAATTTTTAAGAAAAAATTATTTTTTTAATATTTTAACTTTTATTACTAAAATTTTATTGAATATACTAAAAAAAATTTAAAAAATTAACAATTTAATAATACTCAAACAAGGATTTATTTAGGACACATGTTAAATTTATAAATTAAAAAAATTTATTGTTAAAAATATAAAAAATTTAAAGATGTACTTGGTTTGAGTGTTTCTAGTTTTTATTTTCACTTAAAATAAAAAATAGAGATAAATATATGTTAGTTTGATTTTAATGAAAATTGTTTTTATGGAAATGTTTTCATAATAAGGTGAAAACAAGGAAACACATACCTGTTTTTACAATTTTCATTATGGAGTGACTTTTTTCATTCTCATCACGGTTAAAATTAAAAAAATGTATTTTTCTAAAAATATCTCTTTTGCTGCATGTGTTTTATTGTATTTGAATATAATATAAAAGACAGTAATATAATGTCTTGTATTATGTTCAGATAGATATGCAAAATGATTAAAATATTATGCAAAATGGTTAAAATAGTTATATATTCTAAATTTTCCGTATCAAATACAAATTAATTTAATGAGAGTACGTAGGAGTACAAGAGATTACAAAAAGAATTAATCTATGAATCAACAAGGTAAAAATTGTATTGAAGCAACAAAATTAAGAATAAACAAAGTAACGTAAGAGTGAATTAAGCCTCCATTAAGAAAACTTATAACATGTCATAAAAAAGATAATGAACTTTAAGAAAGAAAGAATTATTCAGTAAAGTAAGAAATTCTACCAGAAAATAGTACAAAAAAAAGAAAAAAAATAAAGAAAAGGCGGCAAGAAGAGAATACATTTTTGAGAACAATGATGTAGAGAAAAAGTTTAAATTACCAAAAATAAGAAGGGATAATAATAAAATAATAAAAAATATCTATGGATAAAAGGAAAAAATCATAAAAAAATCCGTGTGTACCTTCCTAAATTCCGTGTCTATTATTATCCTTTATAAAAAAATGGATACAAAAATATAAAAAATTGTTTGAGAGACAATATATTCAGTGTCCATATCTCTGTCTCTGAACATTCTTTAAATATTGGTTGTCTATGTCTCTGTGTTCTTTCTCCAAAAACAAACGTTACTTTTATTTTTTTTTTTATGCCACCTCCGATCCATTCTCTCAATTTTTCTATAATTGGTCGTTAATCTTCTTTATACTGCTTAATATTGTGCTGGTAAACTTTTTTTTCTGGAAAAAATGAAACATTTCTTTTTTATATGCGTTTCTATTTTTAAAATAACATTTTGGGAATTTTTGTTTCTCAAAAGTTTTTCTTTTTTTAGCATTGTGATGATTTTTATTAAGAGGTTAAGTTTTGTTTTATGTTTAAATAGTTATATGTAACATTGTTGATATTTCTTTCCTTTGTTGCATCTTATATGTAATAATAGTTAATATTTATTAACATAAGATAAGAAAAATCTGAAACCGAATATAGTAAAAAATAGTCCAATAAAAATACAAAGCTTCTATTGGCATACTCTATGAGCGAGTAAAGAATGGGCAGCTGCAATGTTCAACATTTAAGACAATAGTTTAGGAAAAAATAAAAAATCAATTGACTATAATTGTTACAGAACATTACGATATAGCTAGGCTAAAGGAAAAGTATGATCAACAATGCATTGCACATTGACCGAGAATTATGTTCGTCTAGAATTTTTCAATAAAAATAGAATTTCGTTGTAAGCATAATTTTAAACTAATTAATAATCCTCAATCAAAGTTATAATTTAGTTGTTACAAGTATAAATTTCAATAAAAATAAATCGAAATATTTAAATTTCGGATCGTCTCATAAGAAATTGCAATAAAGTGCTCTATTATTGACTATGAAAGAATAAGGGGGTTTGATTTGATGATTGATAAGAAAAGTAAATAACAAGAAAGTAAATAACAATTAACTAATAAAGGAAGGAAAAAAATTCTTAACTAAAGCATAGAAATTGAGATCACCATCATTGTCTAACAACCATATATTAACAATTATGAAGGACAAACCCATCAAGTCTACTTCTATACTTAAAGTAAGTCAAATAGGCTTATTCAACATCAACCCATAAGTCCCAATCTAGCCACTAATTGACATAATAGTAGGCTAGTGTTAATGGGTATCGAATTGACCAGTAAGGGTTCTCAAATTACCAATTCAATTTGACCCAATGACTTAAGGTCACCCAATTCTCTTAGCCTAGGCCAAGAGTATAGAAAACTACTCTAATACTAGTGGAAATATTTTATCAAACACCTAGAGTGCAATAAAAGTAAGCATCACAAAATGCAAGAATTAATAAAAACTATAACTAACATAAGCAAGAAATCAACAATAGCAACTAAGATAAACATAAAATAAAAGACATAGAAACTTAAAATTGCATTAAAAGAGAATTGAAATTGACAAGAGAGTGCATAAACTAAATTAGCAAAATAAAGAAATTAACAAGAGAAGTAGATCAACTAAAATGCTAGAACAAATTAAAGTAAAAGAAAGCTAAAATGAAACAAGATTAAAATCTAGATCTAAATGGAAGTGAAATAAGAATCCTAAAATCTAGAGAGAGGAGAGAGTTTCTCTCTTTAGAATTCTAACCTAAAACATGATGAAAACTAAACTATGACTACCTCCCCCCTTCCCTTTCAATTCTTGGGTTCAAAAAGCATCAGAAATGAGTTAGATTTGGTCCTCCTTGAACTCAGAAATCGCCCCCAGCGTATTGCCTTTGATGAGGTCACGTGCCGCTTGTCACACATATGTATGGGTCACGCGTACACGTCACTGGCAACTTTCCTTATCACACGTACGCGTTGCCTTGACATTTGCTTCTTCATGCGTATGCGTGGGCCACGTACACGCGTCGCTCGGCAGATTACCAAAATCTCATTTATTCATAAATTCTCTATTTTTGTATGCTTTTTCTTCATTTCTTCAATTCAATCCTTGCCTTCTAAACTTGAGATCACTTAACAAACATATCAAGGTATCGAATGGAATTAAAGTGAATTAAATTTAGCAATTTTAAAGCCTAAAAAGTATGTTTTCACTCTTAAGCACAAGTTAGGAAAAATTCGCAAAACCATGCTATTCCATTGAATAAATGTGAGATAAGTTGATAAAATCCCCTAAATTCAACACAAGATAAACCATAAAATTGAAATTTATCAAACCTCCCCACACTTAAACTAAGCATGTCCTCATGCTAAACCAAGAAATACAAGAAATGGGGTATGAACATTTATTCAATACAAATAAACTATATTCACTTATCTTTATGAATGCAACTAAATGTAAGATGCTTCTACCTACTTGGTTAAAAGTAAATCAATCTCCAAGAACACATATGAACATGTAGGGCTAACGTAGTATGATGATTCATGAATTCCACCAATTCAAATATTAAAATGAAGTTCAAATAGACTTGCAAGAAGAAAGCTCATAAAAGCCTAGAACAAAGACTTGAGCATTGAACCCTCACCAGAAGTGTATTTGCTCTAGTCGCTCAAGTGTATAGGGTTGATTCACTCAATTCTCCTCTAATCATGCTTTCCAAGATTTTTTTCATCTAACAATCAATAATTATTCAATACATGCATACATTTATCATGAGGACTTATTCATAGGTTGTAATAGGGTTAGGATAAAGGTAAGGATATATACATACATACATACATACATACATATACATATATATATATATATATATATATATATATATATATATATATATATATATGGCTAAGTGAGCTTGAAATTTACATCTTTGATTAACTTAGACTCTCACCAAACACATATAACAACCTATACAATTCTAATAGACCACCTAGCTACCCATTATTCCTACTTTTTTTTCTACATACTCATGCATTCTGTTTAATTCACATTCCATATGCATTGTTATTATTACTTTGCTTTGGGGCATTTTTGTCCCCTTTTTATTGTTTTTCTTTTTCTCTTTTTTTTCTTTTATATATTTTTTCTTTTTATTTTTCTTTTTCTTTATCATTTTCTTTCACTAAAGTATATACAAACGTATCAAAGCATATGGTTTTACATATTTAATACATAAGTATGTACCCAATTCCCAAGATCTTCAAAAAATACAAAAAATGCACTTTTATCCCAACCAATGTTCTCAAATTTCCCTTATTTAAATGATACGCACTCTCACTAGTCTAAGCTAATCAAAGATCCAAACAAGGGATATTTATTGTTTTTCACTTAGGGGTAGTAATGTACTAAAATTCAGAACAAAAGGGTATTAATATAGGCTCAAAATTAGCTAACAATAAAAGATAAAAGGTAGGCTATTTGGATAAGTGAGTTTTTTGAAATGAATGCCTCAATCATATAAATGTGTTCATACACAAAATAATGGATATAAAGAATCAAACAAATCAAAGATTACAATCATAGAAAGAGAATAATATACACAAGAATGGAAAATAATGGCTATATGATATAACCACACAATTAGGTTCAAAACTCACATGCTTATGTGTTCTTAGTTCAAAATCCATGTTCCAAAATTAATTCCTTCAAGCAATATCAACACACAAAAAATTATTCAAATTGGTAGTATGCCCTAAAACAATTTTTTTAGAAAGGAAATCATCACTCTAACCAAGTAGTCCTAATATAAAAATGGGTAGAATATGTACAAATTCTAACTATCATGCAATCTATCATGCAATGCAATGCCACATAGTTAATCCTCAGTCAAATGTCAATTCGTAATCACTTTAATACATTCACAAACAAATAGTACAGGCAAGAGATTCAATTCAATGTACAAGCAAGTTACAACAAGACAAACAGCACAATCACAAAGAAATGAGACAAGCAAGCACAATCAAATGCAAATGTGCAAACAACATGATGCATGTCTATCCCTAACGCAGGCCATGAGCTCATGTGTTGGTTGCCTACCCGCTCCCGACATTACCTGGGCACAAGTCCCAAATATGGCTTTCTAGATGCATACAGTGTGCTTATAAGTCGTACGACTAGGCCGCATACAGTGTGACTTTAAGTCGTACGGCTAGGCCGCATACAGTGTGACTTTCCAACTCAATAAGCGTACATCTGGAAAACAGTTCTCAGTGTGTGGGCGTCTCCACTTTACATTTGGCACTAAGGCCCAAACAATATCACATCTGCTCTCCTGTGGCAGACAATCTCTTTAAGTTAATATATTCTTTAAATCCTTGTTCTCTGCTCTCATGTGGCAGAGATTCCTTTTCTTAAAATACCGAACTCAAAACAACACTTAAAACAAAATCTCTCCTTATAATATCGGATTTAAAACATTATGTTTTTCTTAATAAATCGAGTTTAAAAATAGAATACACCTTTTCTCAACTAAATAAATCTCAAATAATTTAATTTTTTAAAACCAAATCTTTTAAAATAACTTTTCAAATAAAACCTCAGCTTTTATAAAATTTTGACAGCATTTTCTCTAAAATTCTTATTATGCCACCCTTCCAGGTCCCAACCAAATCATTTTTGATTCTCAAAAATCATCCCTGATAAATCAAACATTCCAATTCCAATGCCAAATCATTTTATAAATCTAAAAGCTAACCAGGTTCAATTTCAAAATCGTTTCTCAAATAAGCTTGTAAATAAGGTTTTTAATACAAATTTCACTTTTTCATATACTTTTACAAAAAATCGGACAAAACATCCTCTTAAAAAAATTAGACTCCAACACTCTCCCAGGCTCCCTTATTTTCTCAATAATCAACCTACTTTATTTCAGTTTAGTAACCAACAGTTCACTTTAAAAATTTAATACAACAATATCCAATCAAGCTAGTATACTCAATTACCAACAATTCCCAAATCAGCTTACAACAGAGCCCACTATCATCAAATAACTCTCAGATAAACAACCAAACCAAAAAATTAACATAACTAAAAATTTCAGCAACAAATACCATCTCGATCCAAACTCAATTTATGTTTCAGTTTGACAAATAACACTAATTAAACACCATTCACAACCATAAATCAACCAATCCTCATCAATTAGTAATACAACACACTTATGAATTATTTACAATTATTCAATAAGCTTTTTAGGCATTCTTAAATTAAAATATTTAATTTTAAAAACAAACCCCCTATCTCCGTATGAAATTAAGATCAACGAAAATTTTAGAAAAGCTTTCTGACTGAACTGCTGAAGAGAAAAATGTCAGTAATCGACTGTACTTTCTAAAATTCTAATTAACCGAATTTAAAAGAAAGGAGAATTACATCACCATCAATTTTTACTACCATCAATTTTTACTGGACAAAACTAACACCAACATGTAAAGAAGAAAAATACGAATATTTTTACTAAATTAAATTTTTTATTGAAATTATAGATCTCAAGAAATTAAAGCCGAAACTCATGAGAGGGTTAGAGTTCTCTCTGTTCTTTCTCGGTCCCTTTCTTTTATTTTCTTCAAACTCAACTTAGTAATGAACGAAGAGAAAAGGAAAACTGATTAGGGGATGACAGTGAGGAATAAAAATTTGTGGTGATTAAGCCTTAATATGTGTCATTACCATACATATATATAATGCATATGAGACAAGCTTTAAATTTTCTTTTTTCATTCCTTAAAGGCTTCGGCCATTTTTTTAAACTTTAATAATAATAATAATAATAATAATAATAATAATAATAATAATAATAATAATAATAATAATAATAATAATAATAATAATTCTTTTATTTTTCTCAAAATAATTTTTATAATAAAAATTATTTAAAAATTTTAATAAGTTTTAAATTTAAAATATCATAAAATTTAATTTAATTACTTTTAGAAAAATAACTTTTTTAAATAAAATTATTAACAAATATGATAAATAATAAATCACTCATCATTTAATTTTCAAAAATTTGAGATTTTACATTGTGCGGAGGGACTTGCTTGTTGTCCCATTCAGAAAATTTTCCTTTTTTCTTTTGGTGGCCAGCCTAAAAGGAGATAAAAAGAAAGAAAATTAAACCCACAACAAAGATATCAAAGCAAATAAAACATAGACGGGGCTAATGCCAAAAAAGAGTAGGGTTCTCAACTATATAGTAGCTATAACATGTAAGTGATAAAAATAATATAAGTTAAGGCATATCAACTAACACTTGATGCGGGAGTAAAGTCAAAGCATAAGCAGATGACATGAAGAGCACTTGGAGCATCAAGTTCAAACAAGAATTGACACAAACAAGATTCGTGATAAGCATTGAAGATTTCGGTCCCATCTTAACTCAATAATGATTAGGCACAAAAACAGACAATAATGAGTTAGAAGGGATTAAAGCACTAATCTTACGTGTGGGGCAAAATTTGCAAATAATAAGTAAGAAAAAGTGGGATATGAAACACAATGCAAGTTTATATCAATGCACAAAGAATGCAAGAGTCATAAAGGATTAATCATTGACCTAAAAATTTCATCACCCATCAATACCAAACAAGTTAAAAAGCACCTAAAATGATCCAAGAAATTCTCAACAATTGAGTAGAAAAATTCAACACCAATAAAAAATAGCAAACATAGAAAAGAAAATAAGAATAAGTTACCAAAATAAAATTAAAATACAGTGAATAAAAGCATGCAAATGCAATAGACAAAAGAAAAAAAAGAGGATAAAAAATGAGAAGTGGAATTTTGAAGAGAGGGAGAAGAAGAAAGTAATAAAGGAAGAAGAAAAAAGAAGAAAGGAGAAGAAACAAGGTAGAAACAGGGTCCGAAGGCGAACGCACGCTTCATCCACGCGTACACATGGGAAGTAGAAGAGGAGATGTGATGTGTGAGCGTCATCCACACCCACGCGTGGCAAGCAAAAAAGAGAGGGGATGCTATGCGTGGGGCCAAATCGTGCTCTTCGCACAAAAGCCACACACTTCCAACACAACTCTCTGGTTTTTGTACCAGGGAGTTACAGTAGTGAATTCGACGCGTACACGTCATCCATACACACATGTGGAGCGCCCCCTTTTTTTTCAAAAGAAGAATAAAAATAGAATTTCACACTCTCCTAACTTATAAACACTCTAAACCACCCAAAATTCAAATTTAATAAAAAAATTTTAGTTTTTGAAAAATTTTCAAATACAATGCACACAAAGCTTACACTTCAAGCAAGATGTAATTCAAAAACAACTATTCTAATCAAAGCATGAACCTAACAAGTAACCTAGCAATCAAAGCAAGATATACTAAAGTATGAAAAGAAGAAAACTACCTAACAATGGCAACCCAATTCATTCATTTATTATATCTACAGGAGAAATGGAAAGAGTTTATCATGGTGGGGTGTCTCTCACCTAGCACTTTTATTTATTGTCCTTAAGTTAGACAATTAGGAAGCTCCTTGTCAAGGTGGTTTATGCTTGTACTCATCCTTGAACTTCCACCAATTATTGAATCTCCAATAAGCTCCATCATTCCATGTCATTTGCATCAAGCTTTGATGGAGTTCTTCACAAATCATGAGCTCCCAAAATTGATTCTCTTTTTGTAATCTGGGATCCTACACTATTGGGTGAAAAGCAAGCCGAATTCTCATTTAGGCACCAAATCCTCCTCCTAGATCTATACAATTTAGTATTCCTTCAACCATGGGACCTATGACTTGAGGGTTCAACCTTAATGAGCCTAACATCATTTTGCCAACCACTACACCATTCTCTCTTACTCTTCGATCCACAAAGAACTCTAAGTTGCACATCCGTCTCAAGCAAACTATATTCAAGTGGGAAAGTAAAGTTTAGGGATAATAATTTTACCCACTTGAATGTTATGTTGGATGGTGACTTAGGAAGGGAGGTCTCCAACAACTTGGGCAAGGCAATTTTCACTCCCTTGTGCTCTTCTTATATGACATTCACCTCTTGACAAGCTTCCTCAATTTCAATTTCTTGTTCACCAACTCCTTCTATATATCCCTCATTGCTCAAGTCATGTGTTGGAGGTTATGCACGGTCCTCCTTGTCATCAATTTCACAACATAATGAGGGACGTTACAATTTCAAAAGGTACATTGGTTGGTGCGGAATCATCTTCAATGATGGAGCTTGCTTCTTGCTCAACCTCTTCCAATCTTTCATTATTCATACTATACTTTGGAGGTTGTGCATTATCCTTCTCAACATCAACTCCTAGCTCAATGGAAGAAGGTTCAACAACTTCCACAAAATCATCAACAACATTACTTGGTGTGGAAGTGTTCTCAAGCTTGGAATCCACCTCTTGTTCAACTTCACCTAGGTCTTCAACCACTTCTTCTTAATCCCATGAGTCCAAGTTAGCTTTAATTTTGGCAAGGTTAGCCTTGATAGCTTCGTACGTCTTTTGGGCTTCCTCTTGCTCCTTTTGACGGATGATTGCCTGAAGTCAGTCTATTGCTTCCTTAAAACGATCCCTTTGCTCTTGTTCCACTTGATTAACATAAGTAGGATCATGTTGCTCTTGGACCAATGAATATGGATATTCTTCCATGGAGGGTTGTGGTAGAAAGAGGAATTCATTATGTGGTTGAAAATTTTCATACATGCGAGGTAGTTCATCTTGATAATGGCATGGAGGTGGTGGTTCTTTGTATGGTTCATATGGCTCATAAGGTGGTTGGTATGGTGGATATGGATTGGGATCATATGGAGGTGTTTGGTGATATGAGGGTTGTGAGTATGATGGTTGCGGGCTATATTGAAGAGGGGGCTCATAGGCACATGGTGGTTGTGGTTGATAACCACAAGGAGGTCCACCATAGCTATTGGATTGGTACGCATCATGGTATGGTTCTTGCTCATAATACATTTGGAAAAATTATTGCCAAGAAGGTTGATCAAATCCTTGAGCCTCCTCCCATCTTTGATTATTCCATCCTTGATGTATGTTGTCATTGTAATTCCCATCTCCTACAACATAGTTGTAACCACACTCATAGCCAAAAGTGTGAAAATTCATAGTGGCAAATAAAAACAAAATCTAACAAAAATAAGCAACAAAGTCCTAAACCTAACAAAAATCAACAAACAAGTAAAAGGCAAACATATTCACATACTCACAATAGCCAATAATATAACACCATTGCAATTCTCCAGCAATGACGCCAAAAACTTGATGAAGAATTATCATTGGTCTAGAATTTCTCAATAGAAATAGAACTTCATTGTAAGCGTAGTTCCAAACCAACTAATAAACCTCAATCAAAGTTTTAATTTGGTTGTCACAAGTATAAACGCCACTAAAAATAAACTGAAGTATTTAAACCTCGGGTCGTCTCACAAGGGATTGCAATGAAGTGCTCTATTATTGGCTATGAAGGAACAATGGGGGTTTGATTTGATAATTGACAAGAAAAGTAAATAACAAGAAAGTAAATGACAATTAATTAATAAAGAAAGGGAAAAGAAATCTTAGCTAAGGCATAGAAATTGAGATCACCATCCTTGTCTAACAACCATATATTGACAATTATGAGGGACCAACCCATCAAGTCTACTTCTATGATTGAAGTAAGTTAAATAGGCTTGATCAACATCAACCCATAAGTCCCAACATAGCTACTAATTGACTTAGTAGTAGGCTAGTGTTAATGGGTATCAAATTGACCACTAAGGGTTCTCAAATCACCAATTCAATTAGACCCAATGACTCAAGGTCACCCAATTCTCTTAGCCTAGGCCAAGAGTATAGAAAACTACTCTAATACTAGTGGAAACATTTTATCAAACACTTAGAGTGCAATAAAAGTAAACATCACAAAATGCAAGAATTAATAAAAGCTATAACTAACATAATTAAGAAATCAACAATGGTAACTAAGATAAACATAAAAAAACATAGAAACATAAAATTGTATTAAAAGAGAATTGAAATTGACAAGAGAATGCATAAACTAAATTAGAAAAATAAAGAAATTAATAAGAGAAGTAGATAAACGAAAATGCTAAAACAAATTAAAGTAAAGGAAAGCTAAAATGAAACAAGATTAAAATCTAGATCTAAATGGAATTGAAATACGAACCCTAAAATCTAGAGAGAGGAGAGACCTTCTTTCTCTAGAATTCTAACCTAAAACATGATAAAAACTAAACTATGACTACCTTCCCCCCTTCTCCTTCCAATTCTTGGGTTCAAAAGCATCAGAAAAGAGTTGAATTTTGGCCTCCTTGAGCTCAGAAATCGCCCCCAGCGTATTGCCTTTAATGAGGTCACGTGTACGCTTGGGTCATGCGTACGCGTCACTGGCAACTTTCCTTATCACGCATACGCGTCGCCTTGACATTTCCTTCTTCATGCGTACGCGTAGGCCACGTACACGCGTCGTTGGGTAGATTACCAAAATCTCATTTCTTCATTAATTCTCCATTTTTGCATGCTTTTTCTTCATTTCTACAATTCACTCCTTGCCTTCTAAACCTGAGATCACTTAATAAATGTAACATCCTAGACCACCCGTTAGCACGATATTGTCCGTTTTGGCATATAAGGCCTCACGGTTTTACATTTGACGATAGAGATGATAGCCGAAATCCCCTACACTCACTCGTCAAAACGCGTCATGCTAGGGAGAAGTATCCACACCCTTATAAGGCATGCTTCGTTCCCCTCCCCAACCGATGTGGGACCTTACAATCTACCCCCTAAGGGAGTCCAACGTCCTCGTTGGCACATCGATCTGGACTCCGCCTCTGATACCATCTGTAACAGCCCAGACCACCCGCTAGCACGATATTGTCCACTTTGGCACACAAGGCCTCACGGTTTTGCCTTTGACGATAGGGATGATAGCCGAAGCCCCCACACTCACTCATCAAAACGCGTTATGCTAGCGAGATGTATCCACACCCTTATAAGGCATGCTTCGTTCTCTTATCCAACCGTTGTGGGACCTTACAACAAACATATCAAGGCATTGAATGGAATTAAAGTGAATTAGATTTAGCAATTTTAAAGTCTAAAAAGCATGTGTTCACTCTAAAGCACAAGTTAGGATAAATTCATAAAACCATGCTATTTCGTTGAATAAATGTGAGATAAGTTAATAAAATCTCCTAAATTCAATACAAGATAAACTACAAAATTGGGGTTTATCACACATCGTGAGTTTTCAATTTTGCTAATAAGGGTTATAAGAGACACTGCATCTAATAGACACTCATTGTTGAGGAATATTATAGAGAGATATTTTAGAGTATTGAAAACAAGATTTTCAATCTTAAAGTTGATGCCAAATTATCTTGTTAGAAGACAAAGATTAATTCCAACTGCTTGTTGCACTATATATAATTTTATTAGATTGAAACATGATGTAAATAAACTTCTTTAAAATTATCCTGCGGATGACATGATGTGATTTTGGATTATTTGATAAGATTGTGTTTTGAATTTTGATACAAGTATGTTGAAGATAATGTGATTTTGGATTATTTGATAAGGTTATGTTTTGACTTTTGACAAAAGTATATTGAATATAATGTGATTTTGGTTGATTTGATAAGATTGTCTTTATTAGTAACTAATTTAGAAAATTGTTTGCATTTTTTGTGTTAAAGTTTTAGTTTATTTGTTAACTGTATTTATACTTGTGAAGGAACTACATGAAGTATAAGAAGAATGAAATCGATTTATGCATGACTATGACATTATGCATAACTATGACATTTTAAGTTGGTTTAATTACTCTCAGGTTCTATAGTTTCATCGAATTTTTAATTAGATCCCAATATTTTTTCCTTTTCAATTGGGCCCTAACCATTTAATTTTTTTAATTAAGTTCCTACTATAGGAAAAATGTCTAAGATAACAAAATATTCTGTTAAAAAAGGAATATTCTAAAATTAAAGATAGAAAACCTAATCTAAAGTACCTCAATATTTTTAAATTTCAAAAACACTCTTAGCATTTTTTTAGATTCAGAAACTCCATGCCCTCCCTCTCTGATCCTACTCTCACCTCTTGCTCTCTCATCCCCGCTCTTACTCCCTTCGCAGATCTGATCAAAACCAACGAAAAAGAAAAAAAGAAAATTTATGGAAAGCGTATGCAAGCAGTGGACCAGCATCGCACGCATCTGCACCCTCATTACATCCGCCATACTCATCTACTTCCTCAGCTTCACCAACTAAGACTTGGGGCTGCTACCTCCCACCACCGGCCACACCAATGGCGACACCAAAGGTGATATCAACCGTGACACTGTTAGAGACTTCGCCACCGAAATTATCTGATCTAAAGTTCTCCTAATCATTTTCAACCTTAGCGCACGCTTCACCTTACTCGACTACGACACCGGCGCTCCACCAGCACTCACTCGCATCATTATTATTCTCATGCTTCAAATAGAATGTGAGGTTGCTTTGGTCACCGAAGCCTGACGAGGACCTACATGCGTGAAGAATAGCTCGTATGCAGTTTTCCTGAAGTCATCGACGTCGATCCCTTGAAGATTCCCAAACGGCCATGCCAGATCGCTTTGTTTAACATAGAGACCTTATTTGGCTTTTGCAACGTAGTTATATTGTTGGTCATAGAAGTAGCTTGAAGGGCATAATGGTTGTGGTGATTCCAATGGTAACGTAGGAGGCATAAAAACTGGATCTGATTCATAATAAACAAGTTGTTGGCTTTGTTGAGAGGATGTCAGTGTCGTTGCATTGTTACTGGTGGTGAAAGATGACGGCATTTCAGCACACGAAGTAGGCGATAGTGGGAAGTAATCGGAACAAGAGTCGCGACGGTTGTGGTTGGAAATGGGACGGATAATCAGAGGGAAGGATAGGCCAGGTAAAGATTCGCTGTGGCTATGGCACCGGCGAGATGGTGGAGATGTTGGTTGTAGCGGGTCTGCGGAAAGGGAAGATGGTGGGAAAAGGGAGAATGAGGAGAATTTATGATGGGTTTGGGTGGGGGCGGGGTGGGGTTGGGATGGGAATAGCGAAGGAGGAGGGTGGCGTGGAGGACAAGGGAGGGAAGGAACATGGGAAGGAATCGTGGCGGCGGGGATGATGGGACGAGGTCATGGTGGCGGTGATAGTGGTGGTGGAGAAGTTAGCTGCATGCAATGGTGAAAATTGAACTAATTAATGTGTTATCATTATTATTTATTTTTATTATTATTGTTACTCTATAGTTGTGGGAGAGAAGATTTTAGAAAGTGGCTATTTATAGAGAATGGTGAATAATGGAAAGATGACGAGAAAGGTCGAACACAGGGATATACAAGTAATTTCATGATTTACTAACTTTTTTGACGTTTAACGTTAAAGGGGACTAAATTGCAAAAAAAATTGACGTATAGAGACCCAATTAAAAAAAAAAAAGTATAGGAATCTAATTGAAAATTCGATAAAACTTAAAGACCTGCAAAATAATTAAATCTTTTAAATTCTAGTTTATTTGTTAATTGTATGTATTTATACTTGTGAAGGAACTATATGATGTTTAAGAAGAATGAAATGGATTTATGCATAACTATGACATTTTAATAAGAATGAATTTATGCATGACTATTTGTTCATATAATATTATTTTAAAGATTTTTAATATATTGAAAACAATCAAACCAACACATGTTTTTAGTGTTTTATTTTTTTTTTTGAAAATTGAAAACAATGATAAAAACAAACATATTTTCTAAAATCTGAAAATTTGAAAACAAAAATAGTTTTCGAAAAATAAAAATTAAAAATAAAAATAGAAAACATTTTTTCATGCTAAACACTACCTAAATTTTTAATACATTTATTTTACATTTATTAAATAAAAACAATTAAAATTTTCTACTATTCATAAACTTATCATGTGTCTGAGGACACATGTTAGCTAAACTCCTCAAATAAACTTTAAATATTTTTATGTTTATCCATAATTTTAGTTTTGTCTCCAAATTTTATTTTTAGGACTAAGCGAAACCCACAGTAACAGAACAAATAAGTATTTACACGAGAGAAGAAATTATAGTGAAAGTTACAGTTTTTAAAAGCTCTTCTTAATTGAACAAAAAACAATAATTACTGCCCTGATGCTATGAATGTGATGTAAGAAATAGTTAAAAAGATGCAAAGCATAAATGGCATGCGAAAAAAAAAAAATAGTGCTGAGTAGCTTTCAATAGAGAAGAAGGTAAAATCTTTACTGTGTGCGCTCATGCATTTAAAATCCCATGTTTAAAAACAAAAAATTATTCAAAGCCGAAAATTTCCGTCACATTTTTCTTTCCATGTCTTAGTCATCTAGTCTTAAGAGGACTTTTAGAATGTAGAATGAAAATTTTCATATGGCATTTGTCCTTTTCTTTTAGTTTTCATATATAGATCTCGAGTTCTAACATCTCCTTAAATATGTGACTAAAAAAAAATATTTGTGATATAGTGATATACTCATACTATCAAACACATTTCATATTTAAAAACACAAAATAATGTAGAATATAATAATATATAATAACACATAAATAATAAAATTTATATACTATCAAATAATTAAAATATTGAGACAAATATTAAAATATAAAATTTTTTACTTATATTCTTAATTAAGTTTTTTATTTTAACTTTTGTCTTTTTATACCAAAATTCTTTTTTTTTCTTTCTCTTCTTTTTTCTCTTCTTTTTAAGTCTTTGATATGCTATTCATGTTCTTTGATTCTCCTATTTTTTCTCTTTTTCTTTTTCATATTAACTCTACTTGTTCTCTATTTTTCTCTTTTCTCACTTATTTATCTTTTCTCATTGTTATTTCTCATCTTCTCGTTTTTTACCCTCTTTTCATTCTATAGTGCAAAATATTTAAATATGTTCAAGAGTAACATAAATATTTTTTTTTTCTAATTGATATTCTTTTTCTTTTTCTTTTTAAAAAAATATTTTTCTTTTCATTCTCATCTTACTTGGATTGATATTTTTTTATATTATTTTATTTTTTGATAATATTGAATTTTTTTTAATTTCGATAATTATTTTAGTAAATAATGCTAGTCTAATAGAAAAGGTTGGTATTAATAGTGATATAATATAAATGAAAATTAATGAAAAAATTATCAATATTTTATTTTTATCAATTCGTAATTTATATAATAATTAGACATAATTTTAATAAATATGACTTATTTAAATTTTATTTTCTAATATAATAATATACTAGTTCTGGTTAAAAAATTAGTTTAAATTTTTTGAGACAAATTATTAAAATTCTTTTTTCATTACAAGAGGAAGATAACTAAGAGCAGAGCCTCGTAGATTTTAAGGAGAGCAATGTCCCTTTCAAATTTAAATTTTTGTATGTATATAGTTCTTTAATTTTTTACATTAGCTTTTCTAATTTTATTCTTCCCTTCTAAAATTATATTTTCTTATATCAGTCCCTCCAAAAAATTATTCTAGTTCTACCCCTGAAGATAGAAACTGTTCATAAAAAAAGACTTTGTCAAAAATAAATCAAAATAGACATTTTTTTCTTAATTTAAATGTTCTCAAAACTTTTCTCAATTAGACCAAAAAATCCAACAAAATCAGTTAAGTGAGCCATACCCAAATTATATTATATATTAATATAATATAGGTACATCTAAAACGAACTTCGTAATTTTGTATATATGTATTAGATGTGTTACTTTTGAGAATCATTAGATGTTATTAAATGAATATTAAAAAATATTATAAAAAAAGAATATTAATTTTCATAAATATAAAATATATTAGTAGATACATATATAATTATATTTTAATATATAATATTTAAAAATGACAAATATAATTATTTTTAAAATAAATAAATATAAAGTATATAAATATATATAAATATTTTTATTTATTAAAATTAATTATTTTGCAGTATTATTTGTAATTACAAAATATAAATAATTTAATTATTTTATATTACTTGAAAATAATTAAATTTTTCATTAAAAAATAAAAACACTCTAACCGTTAATTTTGCTAAAAATATATTATTATATAATATAATTTTTTATCAAAATATTTATAAATATGCATTTTATTCAAAATATTATATATAATATTATTTTAACAAAATTAACTATTATATAATAATATATTTTATAATGTCCACAAAATTATCATTTGATATTAACATATGTTTTAAATATTATATATAACACGTAAAAATGTTGATTTTTTATTACGCTTAAAAAAAATTTTTTAATTTTTTATTTACATTCTTAAAAAATAAAAATAGAAAATAAACAATATTGTTTTCATTTTTTTAAATATAAGTAAGAATTTACTTATAAAAATTACATATATAAAACACACTCACAGTTAAAAACTTTTACATATATGATATATATATACATATTAATCTGTGATTTTTATGGATTCGTATACAATAAATCTCTGTCTCTCTAGTAAATCTAAAATCGGTCATAATAAATAGTATTTATAACAAATAAAAAAATACACGTGAACATTTTTTATTTTTAATACGATGATTTAACGAGTACAATACTAAATTATGATGGCAGTACCATGTAATATGTAGTAGATATGATGATTTTACATGAGTTAATACAAATCATGATTAAGGATTTGGATAGAAAAATTGTCAATATGAATGGTTGATTTTGAAATCAATAATGGAGATTCTCTCTCAAAACGTGATCCACGATTTCAACTTTGTTTTCTTTTATTATTCAAACAGCAGCTACACTTACACTTAATTTACTCTTTTTATTCATACGGTTAGGAAATTATTTTAATTTTTTAATTTATTTGTGAACAATACATTTATTAATTATAATCACAAATAATAATGTTATTTTAAATTAAATGACTTATATAATGATGATTTTATTTATTGTTATAAATGTTAAGTTGAATAAGTAATGATTTGGAATTAAATGAGATTAAAACTAGATATTATCTTTTAGATTTTAGATATATTATCTTTTGAATTTTAGATATTATTTTTATTTGGACTTTAGAGTTTAATGGGTGTCATGTTCAAATATAAATAGTGCTTTCAGGGTTCGGTCCCCCCAATACATCAAGTCGCTTTTGTCGCTCTTTCTCCATCAGAAGAATCACAATTCAGCCCTAATAAGAATACAGAAGGCTTTGGTTGAGGAAGATCAAAAGAATAACAAGATTGAGACAATCCTTCCGTCAACTTTTTATTTTTATGAGTAAAAATACGTTTTCCTATTATGATATATTTTTAGTGATTCAACATAGATAATCTGAATTAATAAAATAACTTATTCTAACAAATAATATCAGAGCTATCGTAATTTAGTTATCGAAAATATTCAATTTTATTATTTTTTCTATTATCGAATCAATATATATATTGTTTACGTTATAAAATTGTTGCAGGCATATGAACTTTGTTTTCTATTATCGAATCAATATATATCGATATGCCCTCCTCTATATATATTGTTTGCGTTGAACTTGCTTACGTTTGTTTTCGGCCATTTATATATATACATGTATATTATTATTCTTTCGATTATATATATTCTTGTGTGCTGATAATATAATATAAGCATGTTTTAATTTTTGTATATATATATATAATGATACTCATAAAATTGATAATTCATTCTGAAATGTTAAAAGAGTATTATTATTAAATTATTATTGAAAACATCCAAGAAAACATCCAACAATTATTATTAAATTATAATTGAGTGCATAAAAAGAAAAAAGACAAACGAAAGAAAATTAAGTGTCGAGAGAACTAAAGATGTCTTAAAACTAATACATATCGATATATGTGACCCATTTTCTATTGTCTTTTGGAATAGACAACACTTTCATTACAGATATCTATATTTAATTCATGAAAAGTCCCAAGCCTTGGATGTTTTCAAGTCTTTCAAAGTTGAAGTTGAACTTTAACTTAGGAAGAAAATTAAAACTGTCAAATCTGATCGTGGTGGTGAATACTACGGAAGATATGACGGTTTAGGTGAGCAACATCCCGGGCCTATTGTTCTTTTCCTAGAAGAGTATGGTATTGTTCCACAATACACTATGGCGGGCAAACCTAGCATGAATGGTGTTGCAGAGCGAAGGAACCGAACTCTTAAGGACATGATGAGAAGTATGATTAGTCAGTATTCCTTGCCTGAATCACTCTGAGGAAAAGCCTTAAAGACCACAGTGTACATCCTTAATAGGGTGCCAAGCAAAGCAGTTAACAAAATCCCTTATGAAATTTGGACTGGGAAAAGGCCCAGTATAAAGCATTTGCATATTTGGGGATGTCTAGTTAAGGCGTGACCTTATAGGCCGCATGAAAGAAAATTGGACTCAAAGACAATTAGTTGCTATTTTGTTCGTTACGCTGACCTTTCACGGGGGCACAATTTTACAATCTTGCATCAAGGTCTATTTTTGAAACAGAAAATGCGAGATTTCTTGAGAATGTTGAGTTTGGAGGGAGGGGGGAGAAAATACTATGAATGTTGCTTTTGATGAGGATTCTATAACTGACAATGATTAGGTCTTTGTGCCTATCATTGTTCAAGATACAGTTATAGTACAAAAGCACAACGAGAGTCATACTCTGGATCTAGTTATAATACAAGAGAACAATGATAATATTATTGTTGCTCAAGATACTACTACAACATAGGAAAATATTGAGAATCCTCCTCAACCCCAACCCATACAACAAGCTCAACAATCTCAAGAAGCGCCATTAAAGAGATTCAACAGAGAAAGAAAAAGTGCAATTTTAGATGAATATGTAGTCTATCTCCAAGAACATGAGAATCCACTACAACATTTTGGGTCTATGGCCACGGTTTTTTTGGTCATGGTAAAAAACTGTGACCATAGACCCTCTATGGTCACAGTTTTTTACCGTGACAAAAAAAAAGCTATGGTCACGGTTTTTAAAAAAAATGTGACTATGAAGTATCTATGGTCACGGTTTTTTAAAAAAGGGTGGCCTAAAAGGGTCTATGGTCACGGTTTTAGGGGGTGATCTAAAGGTGTCTATGGTCACGATTTTTTACAGTGACCAAAAAGGGTCTATGGTCATGGTTTTTCAAAAAAAAGGTGTCCTAAAAGGGTCTATGATCGCGGTTTTGAGGGGTGGCCTAAAGTGGTCTATGGTCACGGTTATGGGGGTGGCCTAAAAGGGTCTATAGTCACGGTTTTGGGGGTGATCTAAAGGGGTCTATGGTCACGGTTTTTTACAGTGACCAAAAAGGGTTTATGATCACGGTTTTTCATAAAAGGGTGACCTAAAAGGGTCTATGGTCACGGTTTTGGAAGGTGGCTTAAAGTGGTTTATGGTCACGGTTTTGAGGGGTGACCTAAAAGGGTCTATGGTCACGGTTTAGGAAGTGGCCTAAATGGATCTATGGTCACGGTTTTTTACGGTGACCAAAAAGGATCTATGGTCACGGTTTTTTAAAAAAGGGTGACCATAGAGTACCTTGTCCAAAACGGAGTCGTTTCTCTTCCTTTTAAAAATCCACATATTTTTACCCAGACGACGTCTTGCAAACACCCTCCCTCCCCCCAACCAAAATCCCTCATCCCCCAAACTTTTCCCATTCCCTCGTAAGTTCCCCCCAAATTTCCCCAATCCTTCAGCTCGTAAGTTCCTAAGTTAGGGTTAAAAATAAAAGAGAATTGGCCAAGCCTTCTTTCCTACCCAGCCACGCACCCTTCTCCTCTCTCTCGTCGTGCAAAACCCAGTTGTTGGTCACCAGCTTCGAAGCCCACTGTCCGTTGTCGTCTTGCTCCAACTCATGAAGTTGGGCATCAGCTCCGCTTTGCCCACCGTCCGTCATTAGCGTTTGTTGGGTCATCCTGGAGCTTGTCTCGAAGCCTTAAACCTGTCGCTGTTCGTGTCATCGTTGTGGAAGTCTCAAAGCTCTCCCCAACTCTGCAAATCGCCAGCTTCACGGGCCTGGTGTACAAAGCCCTCAAAGCTCTTCGTGTCAGCACGCACTCACTCCATTGAGTATTCCAAGTAAGTTTTTTTCTTTTCTTTTCTACAAACACTCTGTTGCGTTCTTAATCCGTGTTGATATTTTTATCTCTATGTCTGCAAAGAAACCACAAGAATTTAATTAGTTTAGTTTTTACAATTAGCTAAGTTTTTTCAATTTGATCTCATAATTTCAATTCTAACGAGCATTGATCTGCATTCGGAGAGTCCCTTTAGGGTTGCTCTTTAGCTATATATCATATGCTATGATTCTAATTGAAAGTGTATTAATACATATAGGGATACCCTGTAACCGAAGCATAATAAATGGAATGCAAGTTTGACTTTTAACTTTCAACTTTTAAGGCTTGTAATTTGTTTATTTATTAGCTAGGGGCATATGCTTGTAATCTATTGTAGCACTACTGCTGCTGCTTCTATTAATATATCTAGTTATTTTAGAGGAATATTATGTATGATGCATTCATGCTTGTCTCTTATTACATTCTCCTTTTAAATGCGGCTGATTTTTATAGATTTAGTATATAAGTTTTCTAATTTGCTAATTTAGTACTTCATTCTATTTAGGATCATGTAATTGTTTAATGTTTTCCATGTGAAATGTGTGTCTTGGTATCATCTACTCTATTCTTAGTGCTTCAAATGAATGCTATGCTACCCTATTCTTACTGCTTCAAATGAATCTTATGCTGCAGATGTTTAGTGAAAAAGCTTTTGAAAAATATGGAAAAAGTTTAATTTCCTTTACAATAAGGGCATGTCTTCTAGTTTAGGATGCTTTGGGTGGGAGTGATTGAAAAAGTTACTGGTTAATATGAGGGAATTTGGATATTGTGAGAGTTAAATAATTTGCATCAATTTGTGGATCATGTATTTTTTATTATCTATAGTAAGTATCTATTTGAATGTTTTGAGTTATAAAATAGAATAAAACTAAAGAGCTTGCTATCTTCTGCGATGCAGAAGTTGGTCTTGTTATATTCTCCAGCACTACAAAACTTTATGAATATGCAAACACAAGGTTTCAACTTTCAACCATACTTCATCTAATTCATTTCCATCTTAATTAATAACCTTATATATATATATATATATATATATATATATATATATATATATATATATATATATATTTGATTTGTATGTGCTTATTGTTATATATATAGTCTTATTAAGCTGATAATTAGTACATGATTTATCATAATAATATTATTGATGATTATGCATGACCAAAATCTTATATATCGATAGCCTTGTTACATTTCGAATTAACAACTTCTAACAAGCTTTATAAGCTTAATAAAGCTAAGCTCTATGTTGTGTTCATCCGAAGACAAAGCTGCAGAAAGAAGAGATCTAGTATCTTAATTAACTAGTATTCATCAGATACTCATTTTCTTTAATCAATAGTCTTAAATTTGACTTCTGAGAATGAAAAAATGGAGGTTAAAAGAACTAGCTATATCCCTTATTATAGAATCTTAAATACTCTAATAAAATTGTCTTTTCATATATAAATATGTTTTAAAACAGATAGCTTCTTTCATTTTACTTTTCATGCATTATTGTTACCTTCCATCTTAAGTATACATGGTTTATTCTATAATGATGATATAAATAATTTGTTCAAAGAAGAAATATATTCATATATAGTGTTTGAGATATAGACCTTTTTTTAACTTGCTCATATATAAGCTAAGGAGCAAGGATATCTCAACATATTAGCTATCAATTATTATAGTAAGATTATTTATAATCTTTGATTTCGTTAACATAATAATTTCAAGTTATTTAAGGATTTTTGTATATATTTTTTATTTTTGAAATAGGTCTGTGTTTTCTAAGATATTTTCTAATTAGTGATATGTAAAATCTTCAATTGTTAAATTGCATATATTTTCCAGAACATACTTGATTTTGTCTCATTTTAAGATTGATTATTTTCAGGAAGTTTAAAATAAAAATTATCTTGTATTTTATATTAATTCAGGATTAATATTTATTAATTGATTATTTTGTTTACCTACACTTGAATGTTCTTTACCTTTCTTTGATTTTTTTGTTTCGTTTTGTATACAGGATTATTTTTTTGGACTGGTAAAGACAAAAGGAGTTGACTAGTTGTTGTGGCACAGTGTATAACAACTTCAGATGGCATCTCAAAATAAAGGAACTAAGCAGTAAGTTTATATCATTCTTGTCATATAAAATAATTTGATATTCTATTTATTTAGGTAGTAAGTCTGTATATGGTAGCTAAATTGTTAGTATAATTGATTTATTAGATCATATTAAGTAAGTTCAGATATTTGCATTATTAGGTTTAATCATGTTTTGTCAAAAGATTGGATGGATTCACCAAGATTTGAGAACGAGTACATAGATGGTGTAAATAGTTTTTTAGAGTTTGCCTTCGTATTAATAATGGAAATGAGTTCTTTTTTATTACTTATTTATTTTGACCAATGAAGAAACTCAATGAGTTACTGCAGCAAGTATAACTTGCAAAGTTCCAAAAGCAAGAAACTAAATAAGCATAGTTTATCTTATAGTCTTAGTTTGCTGCATATGTACTGCATCATGAAAAGTATTTTTACTCTGTTCTAAGATATTTATTTATTTTGCTAGCAGGAAGACATGATGTGATGAAGAAAATATGTTCCATACATATATGACATGGGATGAGTCTTACAATAACCTTAGTTTTGTAAATGTAATATTTTGATGTATTCTGTATTTTTTGAGGTATTACATGTAATTAGATAAATTACACTCTATTTTGATTTGTGTTGTTTAGAGTAAAAATTAAACATATATATCTTATAATGAAATTTTTATGATTTAGATTTCTTGAGTTTCTTATTTTTAGATTTATTTTATGATTATCATCATTTTAGGATGTGATTATAATTTAAAAAAAATTAAATCCCATAAACAACAACAGGCTATAGTCACTGTTTTTAAAATAGGGTGACCATAGATAACCTATGGTCACGGTTTTTTACCGTGACCATAGATAAGGCTATGGTCACGGTTTTAAGGAGGGGTGATCATAAATAACCTATGGTCACGATTTTTTACCGTGACCATAGATAAGGCTATGGTCACGGTTTTAAGGAGGGGTGACCATAAATAACCTATGGTCACGATTTTTTACGAGGTGGGGTGACCATAGAGGCTATGGCCACGGCAAAAATCGTGATCATAAATAAGGCTATGGTCACGGCTTTGAGGAGGGGTGAGCATAGAGGCTATGGTCACGGTGAAAACCGTGACCATAGATAAGGCTATAATCACTGTTTTGAGGTGGGGTGACCATAAAGGCTATGGTCACGGTAAAAACCGTGACCATAGATAAGGCTATGGTCACGATTTTAAAGAGGGGTGACCATAGATAAGGCTATGGTCACGGTTTTCACGCGTGACCATATATTAACCTATGGTCACGGTAGAAAAACGTGGCCTAAAGTGTTAGATTTTGAAAATTAAAATCGTGACCATAGAAACCGTGATCATAGATAAAAAAACCGTAACCATAGACCTATGGCCATGAGAGAATAGGCCACGGTAAAAAACCGTGACCATAGATCGATGGTCACCCTTTTTACTAGCTATGGTCACGGTTTTTTACCGTGACCATAGGCCTTTTTTTTGTAGTGATCACATTGATTTGACAGAAAATGACCCAATCAATTTTCTTCAAGTCATGCAAAGTTCTAACTCTGAAAAGTGGATCGATGCCATGAAAGAAAAGATGAAGTCTATGAAAGACAATGACATTTGGGATCTCATAGAATTACCTGAAGGTGTGAAACCAATTGGTTGTAAATGGATATTTAAAACCAAATGGGATTCTAAAAATAATGTCGAGAGATATAAAGCTCGTCTGATTACTAAAGGCTTTACTCAAAAGGAAGGTGATAGGCAAAATTGTGATTTACACTTTTCATAACTTGAACAATTCTTAGCAATGGCTCCAAAAACTTGGTGCACACTACTATGGTTCACTCACATTCTTCACAACTTCGCACAACTAACCAGCAAGTGCACTGGGTCGTCCAAGTAATAAACCTTACGTGAGTAAGGGTCAATCCCACGGAGATTGTTGGTATGAAGCAAGCTATGGTCATCTTGTAAATCTTAGTCAGGCGGATTCAAATGGTTATAATGGTTTTCAAATATAAAGATAAATAAAGCATAAAATAAAGATAGAGATACTTATGTAAATCCTTGGTGGAAATTTCAGATAAGTGTATGGAGATCCTTTGTCCCTTCTGAATCTCTGCTTTCCTACTGTCTTCCTCAAATCATTCTTACTCTTTTCTATGGCAAGCTGTATGTAGGGCATCACCATTGTCAATGGCTACTTCCCATCCTCTCAGTGAAAATAGTCCAAATGCTCTTGTCACAGCATGACTAATCATCTGTCGGTTCTCGATCATGTCGGAATAGAATCCATTGATTCTTTTGCATTTGTCACTACGCTCAACAATCGCGAGTTTGAAGCTCGTCACAGTTATTCAATCCCTGAATCCTACTCGGAATACCACAGACAAGGTTTAGACTTTTCGGATTCTCAAGAATGGCCACCAATAATTCTAGCTTATACCACGAAGACTCTGATTAAGGAATCCAAGATATACACGCTCGGTCTAAGGTAAAACGGAAGTAGTTGTCAAGCACGCGTTCATAAGGATGGATGATGATGAGTGTCACGGATCATCACATCCATCAGGTTGAAGTGCAACGAATATCTTAGAACAAGAATAAGCTGAATTGAATAGAAAATAGTAGTAATTGCATTAAAACTCGAGATACAGCAGAGCTCCACACCCTTAATCTATGGTGTGTAGAAACTCCACCGTTGAAATACATAAGTGATGGTCCAAGCATGGCTGAATGGCCAGCCCCCCTTGAAGGTCTAAAATCGCATACACTGATTAAAGATCAATCAAAAGCCAAGACCCCTAGTACAATAGTAAAAAGTTCTATGTATACTAAACTAGTTACTAGGGTTTACAGAAATAAGTCTAAATGCAGAAATCCATTTCCGGAGCCTACTTTGGTGTGTGCTTGGGCTGAGCTTGAGCTTTACACATGCAGAGGCTTCTCTTGGAGTTAAACGCCAAGTTGTAACGTGTTTTTGGCGTTTAACTCTGGTTTGTGACGTGTTTCTGGCGTTTGACTCCAGAATGCAGTATGGGACTGGCGTTGAACGCCAGTTTGCGTAATCTAAACTCAAACAAAGTATGGACTATTATGTATTGCTGAAAAGTCCTGAATGTCTACTTTTCAACGCAGTTGAGAGTGCGCCATTTGGAGTTCTGTAGCTCCCGAAAATCATTTCGAGTGCAGGGAGGTCAGAATCTAACAGCATCAGCAGTCCTTTGTCAGCCTCCTATTAGACTTTTGCTCAGGTCCCTCAATTTCAGCCAGAATATACCTGAAATCACAGAAAAATACATAAACTGATAGTAAAGTCCAGAAATGTGAATTTTTCATAAAAACTAATAAAAACATCTCTAAAAGTAGCTAGATCCTACTAAAAACTACCTAAAAACAATGCCAAAAAGCGTATAAATTATCCGCTCATCACAACACCAAACTTAAATTGTTGCTTGTCTCCAAGCAACTAAAAATAAAATAGGATAAAAAGAAGAGAATATACTATAAATCTCAAAATATCAATGAATATTAGTTCTAATTAGATGAGCGGGACTTGTAGCTTTTTGCTTCTGAACAGTTTTGGCATCTCACTTTATCCTTTGAAGTTTAGAATGATTGGCTTCTATAGAAACTCAGAGTTAAGATAGTCTTATTGATTCTCCTAGTTAAGTATGTTGACTCTTAAACACAGCTACTTTTATGAGTCTTGGCCGTGGCCCTAAGCACTTTGTTTTCCAGTACTACCACCGGATACATAAATGCCATAGACACATGACTAGGTGCACCTTTTCAGATTGTGACTCAGCTTTGCTAAAGTCCCCAATTAGAGGTGTCCAGAGCTCTTAAGCACACTCTTTTTGCTTTGGATCACGACTTTAACCACTCAGTCTCAAGCTTTTCACTTGGACCTGCATGCCACAAGCACATAGTTAGGAACAACTTGATTTAGCCGCTTAGGCCTGGATTTTATTTCCTTGGGCCCTCCTATCCATTGATGCTCAAAGCCTTGGATCCTTTTTACCCTTGCCTTTTGGTTTTAAGGGCTATTGACTTTTTTTGCTTGCTTTTTCTTTTTCTTTCATAATTTTGTTCGCCACCTTTTTTTTGCAAGATTTTTCTTTTTCACTACTTTTTCTTGCTTCAAGAATCAATTTTATGATTTTTAGATCATCAACAATATTTCTCTTTTTCATCATTCTTTCAAGAGCCAACAATTTTAACATTCATAAACAACAAGATAAAAAATATGCACTGTTCAAGCATTCATTCAGAAAACAAAAAGTATTGTCACCACATCAATATAATTAAACTAATTTCAAGGATGAATTCGAAACTCATGTACTTCTTGTTCTTTTGTATTAAAAACATTTTTCATTTAAGAAAGGTGAATGATTCATGGAATTATTCATAGCCTTAAGACATGGTTACTAAACACTAATGATCATGTAGTAAAGACACAAACATAGGCAAACATGAAGCTCAAAAATTGAAAAACAGAAAGATAAGAACAAGGAAGTTAAGGAATGAGTCCACCTTAGTGATGATGGCGTCTTCTTCTTGAAGGACCAATGGCATCCTTGAGCTCCTCTATGTCTCTTCCTTGCCTTTGTTGCTCCTCCCTCATAGCTCTTTGATCTTCTCTAATTTCATTGAGAATGATGGAGTGCTCTTGGTGTTCCACCTCTAATTGGGTCATGTCATGACTCAATCCTTCTAGAGAAGTGTTAAGTTGTTCCCAATAGTTGTTTGGAGGAAAATACATCCCTTGAGGCATCTCAGAAATTTCTTGATGATGAGCTTCCTCATGCGTCTTTTGAGATCCATGGATGGCCTCTCTTGTTTGCTCCATCCTCTTCTTAGTGATGGGCTTGTCCTCTTCAATGAGGATGTCTCCTTCTATGACAACTCCAGCTGAGTAGCATAGATAGCAAATGAGATGAGGAAAAGCTAGCCTTGCCAAGGTGGAGGGTTTTTCAGCTACTTTGTAGAGTTCTAGAGAGATGACTTCATGAACTTCTACTTCCTCTCCAATCATGATGCTATGGATCATGATGGCCCAATCCACAGTAACTTCGGATAGGTTACTAGTAGGGATGATGGAGCGTTGGATGAACTCTAACCATCCTCTTGCCACAGGCTTAAGGTCCAGTCTTCTCAATTGAACCGGCTTGCCTTTGGAGTCTCTTTTCTATTGAGCTCCTTCCATACATATGTCCATGAGGACTTGGTCCACCTTTGATCAAAGTTGACCCTTTTAGTGTAGGGGCATGCGTCTTCTTGCATCATAGGTAAGTTGAATGCCAACCTCACATTTTTCAGACTGAAATCTAAGCATTTTTCCTGAACCATTGTAAGCCAATTCTTTGGATTCGGGTTCATACTTTGATCATGGTTCCTAGTGATCCATGCATTGGCATAGAACTCTTGAACTATTAAGATTCCGACTTGTTGAATGGGGTTGGTAAGAACTTCCCAACCTCTTCTTTGGATCTCATGTCGGATCTCCGGATACTCATTTTTCTTGAGCATGAAAGGGACCTCAGGGATGACCTTCTTCTTGGCCACAACTTTATAGAAGTGGTCTTGATGGGCTTTTGAGATAAATCTCTCCATCTCCCATGACTCGGAGGTGGAAGCTTTTGTTTTCCCTTTCCTCTTTCTAGAGGTTTCTCTGACCTTAGGTGCCATCAATGGTTATGGAAAAACAAAAAAGCTATGCTTTTACCACACCAAACTTAGAATGTTGCTTGTCCTCGAGCAAAAGAAAAGAAAGAATATAAGAAGAGGAAGAAGATATGGAGGAGAGGGAGAGATGTGTGGGTTTCGGCCAAGGGGAGAGGAGAGGGTTGTGTTGTGTGAAAATGAAAAAGGATGGAGGGGTTTATATAGTGGAGGGAGAGGGAGTGGGGTTCGGTCATTTAGCGTGGGTTTGGGTGGGAAAGAGATTTTGAATTTGAAAGTAGCTGAGGTTTATGGGGAAGAGTAGATGGATGTGAGTGGTGAAAAGGTGATGGGGAAGAGAGATTGAGGTGATTGGTGAAGGGTGTTTGGGGAAGAGTGTTATTGGATTGTGTGATGAGGAGAGAAGGTGAGTTGAGGTAGGTGGGGATCCTGTGGGGTCCACAATTCCTGAGGTGATCCTGTGGGATCCACAGATCCTGAGGTGTCAAAGCTTTATCATCCCTGCACCAATTAGGCGTGTAAAACGCCCTCTGTATGCAATCCTGGTGTTTAACGCCGGATTGATGATTGTTTCTGGCGTTAAATGCCCAGATGTAGCATGTTTCTGGCGTAAAACGCCAGCCTGATGCTTGTTTCTGGCGTTAAATGCCAGCTTTCCTCAGGGTGCAATCCTAGCGTTTAAACGCCAGACTGCTGCTTATTTTTGGCATTCAACGCCAGATTCATGCTCTATTCTGGCGTTGAACGCCAGCCAGATGCTCCTTACTGGCGTTTAAACGCCAGTAAGCTCTTCCTCCAGGGTGTGCTTTTTCTTCTACTGTTTTTGATTCTGTTTTTAATTTTTGCAATTATTTTGTGACTCCACATGATCATAAACCTAATAAAACATAAAAGAACAATAGAAATATAGATAAATAAAAATTGAGTTGCCTCCCAATAAGTGCTTCTTTAATGTTAATAGCTTGACAGTGAGCTCTCATGGAGCTTCACAGATGTTCAGAGCATTGTTGGGACCTCCCAACACCAAACTTAGAGTTTGAATGTGGGGGTTCAATACCAAACTTAGAGTTTGGTTGTGGCCTCCCAACACCAAACTTAGAGTTTGATTGTGGGGGTTTTGTTTGACTCTGTATTGAGAGAAGCTTTTCATGCTTCCTCTCCATGTTTACAGAAGGATAACATTGAGCTTTAAACACAAGGTAGTCCCCATTCAATTGAAGGACTAGCTCACCTCTGTCAACATCAATCACAGCTCCTGCTGTGGCTAGGAAGGGTCTTCCAAGGATGATGCCTTCATCCTTCTCCTTCCAGTGTCTAGGATTATGAAATCAGTAGAGATGTAAAGGCCTTTAACCTTCACTAACACGTCCTCTACCAATCCATAAGCTTGTCTTATTGACTTGTTTGCCATCTCTAATGAGAATGTGGCAGCCTGTACCTCAAAGATCCCCAGTTTCTCCATTATAGAGAGTGGCATAAGATTTATACCTGACCCCAGGTCACACAGAGCCTTCTCAAAGGTCATGGTGCCTATGGTACAGGGTATTAAGAATTTACCAGGATCTTGTTTCTTTTGAGGTAGAGTTTGCTGAACCCATGTATCTAGTTCACAAATGAGCAAGGGAAGTTCACCTTCCCAAGTCTCATTACCAAATAACTTGGCATTCAACTTCATGATGGCTCCTAGATATTGAGTAACTTGCTCTCCAGTTACATCTTCATCCTCTTCAGAGCTCATGAATGGTAGAAAGAAGTTTAATGGAATCTCTATGGTCTCTATATGAGCCTCAGATTCCTTTAGGTCCTCAATAGGGAACTCCTTATTGTTCAGAGGACGTCCCAGGAGGTCTTCCTCACTGGGATCCACGTCCTTATCCTCCTTTTTGTATTCGGCCATTTTGATTATATCAATGGCCTTGCACTCTTTTTTTGGATTCTCTTCTGTATTGCTTGGGAGAGTACTAGGAGGAGTTTCAATGATCTTCTTACTCAGCTGACCCACTTGTGCCTCCAAATTTCTAATGGAGGACCTTGTTTCACTCGTGAAACTTAAAGTGGCCTTAGACAGATCAGAGACTATGTTTGCTAAGCTAGAGGGGCTCTGCTCAAAATTCTCTGTGTGTTGCTGAGAAGATGATGGAAAAGGATTGCTATTGCTAAGCCTGTTTCTTCCACCATTATTAAAGCCTTGTTGAGGCTTTTGTTGATCCTTCCATGAGAAATTTGGATGATTTCTCCATGAGAAATTATAGGTGTTTCCATAAGGTTCACCCATGTAATTTACCTTTGCCATTGCAGGGTTTTCAAGATCATAAGCTTCTTCTTCAGAAGATGCCTCTTTAGTACTGTTGGATACATTTTGCCATCCATTCAAACTTTGAGAAATCATGTTGACTTGCTGAGTCAACATTTTGTTCTGAGCCAATATGGCATGTAGAGCATCAATTTCAAGAACTCCCATCTTCTGAGGCATCCCATTACTCACAGGGTTCCTCTTAAAGGTGTACATGAATTGGTTATTCGCAACCATGTCAATGAGTTCTTGAGCTTCTGCAGGCGTTTTCTTTAGGTGAATGGATCCACTTGCAGAATGGTCCAGTGACATCTTAGAGAATTCAGATAGACCATCATAGAATATATCCAAAATGGTCCATTCTGAAAGCATGTCAGAAGGACACTTTTTGGTCAATTGCTTGTATCTTTCCCAAGCTTCATAGAGGGATTTACCATCTTTTTGCTTGAAGGTTTGAAGATCCACTCTAAGCTTGCTCAGCTTTTGAGAAGGAAAGAACTTGGCCAAGAAGGTCGTGACCAGCTTATCCCAAGAGTCCAGGCTATTTTTAGGTTGTGAGTCCAACCATGTTCTAGCTCTGTCTCTTATAGCAAAAGGGAAAAGCATGAGCCTGTAAACTTCAGGATCTAATCCATTAGTCTTAACAGTATCACAGATTTACAAGAATTCAGTTAAAAACTGATAGGGATCTTCTGATGAAAGTCCATGGAACTTGTAGTTCTGTTGCATCAGAGCAACTAGTTGAGGCTTCAACTCAAAATTGTTTGCTCCAATGGCAGGGATTGAGATGCTTCTTCCATAAAAATTGGAAGTAGGTGTAGTATAATCACCAAGCATCCTCCTTACGCCTCCACCATTGTTATTGGGTTCGGCCATGTCTCTTTCTTTTTTGAGATTCTCTGTAAGGTTTTCTCTGGATTGTTGTGCTTTAGCTTCTCTTAGTTTCTTCTTCAGAGTCCTTTCAGGTTCAGGATCTGCTTCAACAAGAATGTTCTTGTCCTTGCTCCTGCTCATATGAATAAGAAGAGAACAGAAAAGGAAGAGGAATCCTCTATGTCATAGTATAGAGATTCCTTTATGTGAGTAGAAGAAGAAAAGAATAGAAGAAGGATGAGAAAAATTCGAACACAGAAGAGAAGAGATGGTTCAAATTTTAAGATGAAGAGAAGTATTAGTAAATAAATAAAATAAATAGAAAGAGATGAGAGGGAGAGAATTTTTGAAAATTGTTTTTGAAAAATGGTTAGTGATTGATTTTCGAAAATTGAGAGAAGAAATAAAATTAAAATTAAAATTTGAAACAATTAGTTAATTAAAAGAATTTTGAAAAAGAGTGAGGAATTTTCGAAAATTAGAGAGAGAAAAGTAGTTAGGTGGTTTTGAAAAAGATAAGAAATAGTAAAACAAAAAGTCAATTAGTTAGTTGAAAAAGATTTGAAAGTCAATTTTGAAAAGATAAGAAATTAGAAAAGATTTTTGAAATTGATTTTGAAAAAGATATGAATTGAAAAGATATGGTTGAAATTTATTTTGAAAAAGATTTGATTTTAAAATTAAAATTGATTACTTGACTAACAAGAAACTAAAAGATATGATTCTAGAATTTAAAGATTGAACCTTTCTTAACAAGAAAGTAACAAACTTCAAATTTTTGAATCAATCACATTAATTGTTAGTAAAGTTTGGAAATTTTGAAATGAGATTAAGAAAAAGAATTTGAAAATCATTTTTAAAGAATTTTTGAAAATAATAAAAAGAAAAAGAAAAGATTTGATTTTGAAAAAGATTTTGAAGAGATAAGATATTTAAAATTGAAATCTTGACTTGACTAACAAGAAACAACTTATTTAAAAAATTTTTTGACCAAGTCAACTCAAAGATTTCGAAAATTTTGAGTAAAATAAGGAAAAAATATTTTTTTGATTTTTAAATTTTTAATGATGAGAGAGAAAAACACAAATATGACCCAAAACATGAAAATTTTGGATCAAAACACAAGATGTATGCAAGAACATTATGAACGTCAAGATGAACACCAAGAACACTTTGAAGATCAAGATGAACATCAAGACTTATTTTTTAAAAAATTTTCAAGAGAGGAAAACATGAAAGATACCAAACTTAGAAATGTTCAATGCTTAGACACTATGAATGCAAAAATGCATATGAAAAACAACAAAAGACACAAAACAAGAAAATATGAAGATCAAACAAGAAGACTTATCAAGAACAACTTGAAGATCATGAAGAACACATGCATGGATTTTTCGAAAAAATGCATAAATTTTAAAAACATGAAATTGACACCAAACTTAAAAATTGATACTAGATTCAAACAAGAAACACAAAACCTTTTTTTTGGTTTTTATGATTTTATTAATTTTTTTGGATTTTTCTAAAATATTTTTTTTGGAAAAACGAAAACAAAGAAAAAAATTTTGAAAGATTTTTGAAAAATTTTTCAAAAGAAAATTACCTAATCTGAGCAACAAGATGAACCGTCAGTTGTCCAAACTCAAACAATCCCCGGCAACGGCGCCAAAAACTTGATAGGGAAAATTGTGATTTACACTTTTCATAACTTGAACAATTCTTAGTAATGGCTCCAAAAACTTGGTGCACACTACTATGGTTCACTCACATTCTTCACAACTTCGCACAACTAACCAGCAAGTGCACTGGGTCGTCCAAGTAATAAACCTTACGTGAGTAAGGGTCGATCCCACGGAGATTATTGGTATGAAGCAAGCTATGGTCATCTTGTAAATCTCAGTCAGGCGGATTCAAATAGTTATAATGGTTTTCGAATATAAAGATAAATAAAGCATAAAATAAAGATAGAGATACTTATGTAAATCCTTGGTGGAAATTTCAGATAAGTGTATGGAGATCCTTTGTCCCTTCTGAATCTCTGCTTTCCTACTGTCTTCCTCCAATCATTCTTACTCCTTTCTATGGCAAGCTGTATGTAGGGCATCACTGTTGTCAATGGCTACTTCCCATCCTCTCAGTGAAAATGGTCCAAATGCTCTTGTCACAGCATGACTAATCATCTGTCGGTTCTCGATCATGTCGGAATAGAATCCATTGATTCTTTTGCATCTGTCACTACGCCCAACAATCGCGAGTTTGAAGCTCGTCACAGTCATTCAATCCCTGAATCATACTCGGAATACCACAGACAAGGTTTAAGCTTTTCGGATTCTCAGGAATGGCCACCAATAATTCTAGCTTATACCACGAAGACTCTGATTAAGGAATCCAAGAGATACACGCTCGGTCTAAGGTAAAACGGAAGTAGTTGTCAAGCACGCGTTCATAAGGATGGATGATGATGAGTGTCACGGATCATCACATCCATCAGGTTGAAGTGCAACGAATATCTTAGAACAAGAATAAGCTGAATTGAATAGAAAATAGTAGTAATTGCATTAAAACTCGAGGTACAGCAGAGCTCCACACCATTAATTTATGGTGTGTAGAAACTCCACCGTTGAAAATACATAAGTGATGGTCCAGGCATGGCTGAATGGCCAGCCCCCCTTGAAGGTCTAAAATCGCATGCACTGATTAAAGATCAATCAAAAGCCAAGACCCCTAGTACAATAGTAAAAAGTTCTATGTATACTAAACTAGTTACTAGGGTTTACAGAAATAAGTCTAAATGCAGAAATCCACTTCCGGAGTCCACTTTGGTGTGTGCTTGGGCTGAGCTTGAGCTTTACACGTGCAGAGGCTTCTCTTGGAGTTAAACGCCAAGTTGTAACGTGTTTTTGGCGTTTAACTCTGGTTTGTGATGTGTTTCTGGCGTTTGACTCCAGAATGCAGCATGGGACTGGCGTTGAACGCCAGTTTGCGTCATCTAAACTCAAACAAAGTATGGACTATTATATATTGCTAAAAAGCCCTGGATGTCTACTTTCCAACATAGTTGAGAGCGCGTAATTAGGAGTTCTGTAGCTCCAGAAAATCTATTTCGAGTGCAGGAAGGTCAGAATCCAGTAGCATCAGCAGTCCTTTGTCAGCCTCCTATCAGACTTTTGCTCAAGTCCCTCAATTTCAGCCAGAAAATACCTGAAATCACAGAAAAACATACAAACTCATAGTAAGGTCCAGAAATGTAAATTTTGCCTAAAAACTAATAAAAATATCCCTAAAAGTAGCTAGATCCTACTAAAAACTACCTAAAAACAATGCCAAAAAGCGTATAAATTATCCGCTCATCAGAAGGCATATACTATAAAGAGACTTTCTCTCTGGTATCATCGAAAGACTCTTTTAGAACCATAATGGCACTAGTAGCTCATTTTGACTTGGAGTTACATCATATGGATGTAAAGACAGCGTTTCTCAATGGTGACATTGATAAAATGATGTATATGGTACAACCAGAAAATTTTGTATTAGGTGATTCAAAATCTATGGTTTGTAAGTTAAAGAAATCCATCTATAGTCTCAAACAAGCTTCCCGTCAATAGTATCACAAGTTTCATCAAGTCATTACCTCATATGGTTTTGAAGTAAATATCATAGATGAGTGTGTATACCGCAAGTTCAATGGGAGTAAATACATCTTTTTGGGCTTATATGTTGATGATATTCTACTTGCCAGTAATGATATAGGCTTGTTGCATGAAACAAAAGAATTTCTATCGAACAAATTCGAAATGAAAGATCTTAGTGATGCCTCGTTTCTATTAGAAATCGAGATACTTAGAGATCGCTCTCAATGTATTCTTAGATTATCACAAAAGAACTATATCAAAAAAAAATTAAGTAGATATGGCATGAAAAGTTGTAGATCAATGGACATACTCGTAGTTAAAGGAGACAAGTTCAGTCTCAAGCAATGCCCCAAAATGATCTTGAGAGGATAATAATGCATAATAAACCTTATGCATCAGCACTGGGGAGCTTAATGTATGCTCAAGTCTGCACGCATCCCAATATATTATTCATAATGGGAGTGTTGGGTAGATATTTGAGCAACCCGGATATGGATCATTGGATAGCTGTTAAACGCGTAATACGTTATTCGAAGAGAACAAAGGATTACATGTTTACTTATCGGAGATCAGAAAATTTGGAGATCATTGGATACTCTGATTCCGATTTTGCAGGATGCCAAGATAGTAGACGCTCTACTTCATGATGTATCTTCATTTTGGCTGGAGGAGCTATGGTATGGAAGTCTAATAAACAGACTATTGTAGCCTCCTCAACAATGGAGGCAAAATACGTTGCTTGCTTTGAGGCATCCAAACATGGCATATGGTTGCGAAACTTTGTCACCGAGCTTCGTATAGTAAATGACATTGAAAAGCCATTAACGATATTCTGTGATAACAAGTCAGCAGTATTATACTCCAACAACAACAAAAGCTTGACAAAATCGAATCATATAAACATCAAGATCTTAGTTGTCAAGGAGAAAGTTCAAGAAAAATAGATTTTCATAGAACATATGGGAATAGAGTATATGCTAGTAGACTCATTACCAAGGGATTGATCCCTAAAGTCTTTCATGAGCACACTGCTCGGATATGTGTCAATATTTGTGATGCCTTGGTTTAGTGGGAGTTTATTTTATGCTATATGTCCTATGATAGATATTGAATTATTTTTCTGCAGAATTAAGTTGATGGTTTATTTCATGTTATGTGAAATGTTCATTTTGCAATATTTGTTTTGTTTTTTATCTCAATAAAGTTTTAAAGTTGGACTAGCTGGAAATAGACAGGTATGAGATCACTTGACATGTAATTTTCATATTACTCATCCAAATTTGATCTATATCGTTAAATACATTAATATGGTGATCATTGTGGTTTAGTCATGACACTAATGTGATAAAAGTTGCGGTAATTCCATATTTAATGTATGAGACGGACTAGATTGTTAAAGTAATAAGGGAAATAACATTCAGATGCGCGCATAAAGTTTATAAGATGTGATTATGTCAAGAAAGAATATATGCATGTATAGCCCAAGTGGGAGATTGTTAGGAAATTATTTAATTTTCTAATTTATTTGTGGACAATACATATATTAATTATAATCATAAATTATGTTATTTCAAATTAATTGACTTATATAATGGTAATCTCATTTATTGTAAACATAATTTACATAATTGTAATCATTTATTATAAACATAATTGTAAACTTGCTACTAGATTATGATAAACATAACACTTACAAATTTGAAAATCACTAATAATTAGTATCTGCCTATAACTAATAATTTACATTTACATTTAAAAATCACTCATGCTAACCCAAGCAGAAGAAAAACCATACAAATTTAAAATGACATCAAAATTTGTAAATATATTGAACAAATATGCGCAAAAATGAAATATGCAGAAATAAAAAGAACATAAATTGTACAAGATTTATTGATCACCATTTGTTCCATTTCTGCTCATATGAAGCATTTTAAGTTATTAAGTGCACGAGTATATAATTAGCACAATAGCACTGAACTAGTGTAATAGATCACACAACAACTTCTAACAATGATTATCGCAGTCATCTAAAAATTTTAGCATAAATATCAAGTCATGTAAAACAACCTGAATATAAAATTGGAGATTTCTGATCAAGAATGCCAGATGTTCTCCAACGTGCCACATTGGTCGAGATCGCTAAGATTTCTGCTGTGCCGTTGGGCTCTTAGCTCGATCCTTTTTGCGTTTGGCAAAATCACAGTGATATTGATGCATTACAGATGCCCACAATTTAGTGACGTATTGAAAAATATCATGTTTTATTAAGCCATGTAATGTTACATTATTGTCATAGTACGAGAACAGGATTAGCATGTCTCACATAAATGGTCAAAATTAATAAATAAAGTCATTTGACTTTTTCAATTTTATTTTAAGAACTCATTAATCTTGACCATTTAAACTAAATAAGACCATAGTCAAGATTTATTCATAATTAATAACCAATGATCTCTCACAAGATATATCCTCTACAAAAGAGGTCTCTCCTAAACCAATGGTCCCTTTAAGGTATTCAACATCTCCTGTATGCCTTGATAACACGATTTGTATCTATGAGGCCATAACAATTTTTAAATTTATCATTTCAGAAGGGAATTCAATCACATCGGGTATATCTAAGCAGGACAGGAAGAGGAAAGAATCCACCATTAATATCAATATTATAGGAGTAAAACCTTACTTAGAGAGGACTTCTTGAGTAAAGAACAAATGCAAAGGCCAATCGACAGAATACTCAATCACTAGAGCTTCCATCTGCTGAAGTGTTTGCGCTTGATACATCTAATAGGGAAGGTCTAACTGTGATTCCATAAGATGGCATCCTAGAAGAGGGAAAGAACATTTCATAACAGCTCCAAGCTAACGTAAACAGAAGAACTAAAAATGAAGGCAGAACCTTATCGCAAGGATACTTTAGAGAAATATTTGTCTTCTTCACCAATAGTTTTTAACGCAGCTTGCATTTCAAGGAATTGGAATCAGCTTTCATTGATGTAGTTAAAACATGAACAAGCTTAAATAGTTAAAGGATGAACCATGTTAAAAAGTAAAGATCATATGCAAAAGTTAACTAACCAGTTGAAATGGCACCATAAGATCAGCTTCAGCAATTGATTGCCGAGGTGGCAAACGCATTAGCTGGTGACTTTCCTCGAGGAAACACTAGCACAAAAAATGATGCATGTATAAAAAATGTTAGTATTTTTTTCATAGAAGACAAAATATTAGTAATTAGAAAAGGTTATTACAAAAGAAAATGAGGACAAAAGATCCTCATACAAAAAACAAAAAAGATCAATAAAAAATAAGAATCAACACAAATCAGCAGAAAAATGTTAGTAGTATAGATAACTTTGCATACTTTACCTAGAAGAAATCTCCTTTTGCCAAAAGAAAATAGTCTTTCAGGGCCTTCAAGTGGCGATTCAAGTCATCTTGTACAACCACAAGCTGTGGACAGAGAGAATCAACATGAATAAAATCAAGTAGCAACAAGGTCTGAGCACCATGTGAAAAATCAAACATACCTGAAAATGAAGGATGGTAGGTTTAACCATTATTGTATTATAGAAAAAGTCATAGTATTTTCCACCCTTCACAGACCTTTTGCAATCCTGAGAGACAAAGAAACAAAATTTACTTCTGCATCTTTCCCTGCCTCCCATAATCCCAAAGGAAAAGGATTTGATAAAACAAAAAATATTAAAAAAAAGAAACCTCATTTATAGCATCTCCAGAAGTAGGAATATTCTCATAATTCTTATACTGTTCAAGCCTTGTAACTCTGCAACTATCTCTTGATATGTTCAATCTATCCCATTGAATACCCTGAATGTCTTTTTTCTTCCTTGCTTGTGCAGCTGATGTATCAGTTACCTTAGTGAGCTGCAACAATCATCAAACACCTTATGAGCATGAAAACAAATACTCTATTTTTCTCTTAAATAAATAAATTAAAAAAAGGTTTTTATATGAACTCGATGAATAACTGAAAGGGTTCAAAGAAATAAAAACAGAAAAAGAAAAGGGTAACTATCTCATACTCATCAAGAGCATCATCGCCGGCAACACCACCATCAGCATGGTTGTTTTCATCCATTTCATCAAAGAAATCTTCTTCTTCTTCCATGGCATCAAAGTATAAATCTTCTTCTTCTTCTTCTTCTTCGACAACGATGAGAGGTGGATGTATGGGCAGCCACGGGGTCGACTCCACGATGACACAGAATCGCACGGTGGAGCAGAGACTACGGATTTTGCACACCGTGGAGGAGGAAGCAAGGATTTCACGCATTGTGCATATGGAGGAGAGGCAAAAGGTTGACGCCGGAGAGAGAAGGATGGACGGCAACGGCGCGACTCCGTAACCACGCAGAGGTGTAGAGTGGAGCAGAGATTAGGGATTTCGGCAGATGTTGGGGGAGGGGTATTTGTTATAAGATAAAAAAGAGATAGAATAAATGAAAATTGATATAAAGGTTCTGATTACCGATGGTTCTTCTTGCAGTAGCCGCTAATCAATCAAATGATGCGGCAGTGGAATTACAATGGCTGGTATATCTGTTATTTGCGGCAACTGGTTGAACGACCGGCAATTTTTGGCCAGTATCCTTCGCCTCTCTTGTAGTGAGTTGAATAAGTCATAATTACTTTTGATTTGGAATTAAATGAGAATAAAACCAGATATTATCTTTTGGACTTTAGATAATTATCTTTTGGATTTTAGATATATTATCTTTTGGACTTTAGAATTTAGATATTATTTTTATTTGGACTTTAGGGTTTAATAGGTGACATGCTCAAATATAAATAGTGGCCGCCTTTGTCGCTCTTTCCTTATCAGAAGAGTCACAATTAAGCCCTATTAAGGATACAGAAGGCTTTAGTTGAGGAACATCAAAAGAACACAAGACTGCAATAATCCTTCCGTCAATTTTTTATTTCTATGAATAAAAATATGCTTTCGTATTATGATATATTTTTGGTGATTTAGTATGAATGATCTGAATTAATGAAATAATTTATTCCAACACATACAACATTTAATACTTTCATTAAAGATTAAAATAAAAAAAATAAATTGCAAAAATGATAAAAGTAGGATTATATCAATGGATGGAGGTTTCATTATTATTATTATTATTATTATTATTATTATTATTATTATTATTATTATTATTATTATTATTATTATTATTATAAAATGGGTAAAAAGTATTTAATAATTTTTTCTAAAATATTTTTTAGTTATTATTATTATGACAAATATGACGTGGATTGGAGATAATTAGGAAACTTTTTAGAACAGTGTTTAATTATTATTATTATTATTATTATTATTATTATTATTATAAAAATGCTATTTTAACTAAGTATATTATAGTTGTTTTTTATAATCAAGTTTACGGTGGGCATTCTTCTTATTATTAAAATGTGAAATTGGTATTCACAATTTCTTAAAGTATGGATTTTTTTTTTTTTACATTGTGAAATCGGTATTCATGTTTTTTTGAAAGAAGAAATTTGTCTTTTGTAAGACCGTAATTCACGATTTCACTTGCTATATCAAAATTTTGTCTTTAGTAAAATTATGATCAACGATTTATTTTAACTTTAAATATCTCATATCAATATATTACACTAAAATAACTCAATATTAACATAAATTATATTTCGTTATTCAATATTAAAAAACTTTAGCCACAAGTGAATGAAATTTAAACTTTTTTTTTACTGAAATTGTCAATTATTTATTAAATTATAGCTAAATAATTATTTTTACCTTTTTAATTTTTACTTTGTAATAATAGCTAAAACATCAATTTCATATAAAGTAAAAAACATTTATGAAAATAAAACTATACATAATTATATAAAGATTACATATATATAATTATATAAAAATGTTAATGATAATTATACAATTTTCATGTCACCCCATAGATTTTGCTTTTTGTAGAATTAAAATTTTATCTTTATTTAAAAAAGTGAAAATAATGTTGTTTATTTTTATTTTTATTTTTTAAGAGCATAAATAAAGAAATTCAAAAATGTTTATTTAAAGTGTGAAAAAATAAATTAATTATGTATAATATTTTAAATAAAGAGTATATATCCATTTTGGTTCTCAAAGAATTTCAGACTGGACGCTTTAGTCCCAACTAAAATTAATTACTCGATTGGTCCTTAACAATTAACTCCGTCAGTCACTTAGGTCCTTTACTCCGTTAATTCTAACGGAGGACAAAATAGTCCCTAACACCTCTAATAGGGGACAAAATGGTCCCTGATCTCCTCTGTTTGGAAACGACACTGTTCTCTTCCAATTTCCATCATATCTCGCATAACACTAACAGTCTAACACTGTAACTTCAAACTACACAATGCACACTCTATAAATTTAATGTTCACAAGAAAAAAATCCTCAACTTGTTCTCAACCAATTTATACTTAGGAAACTAATGCCTATGTCTCTCAACTAATTGTCGTCTTCGATGGATCCCATGAATCTAGACAGCAAGTCTGATTTGTTAAGACTAGTTGTTATTGTTGCCATCTGCCTCCTCCTCTACCCTAACATCTCCATGATCACATTGTCCACCACCACTCCGATCGTTTCCTTCAGCTTCTTCTCCGAACCAATGTTCAGTAATCGTTTCAATTTCCATATAAGCGGCAACGACGACATTGCTCGTTGTAATAGCTTGGATGCGAGGTCGAAGCTGTCTGCAAACTTGGACTTCGGAAAAGAAGGAATGAAGCACTCAGTATCTATTTCAAATGAGAATTTGCATATGATGTCGAAGGAGAATCTTCTCATGATGTCCTGATGTCCAACAATCTTATTGCTTGTCGGAGAGTAGAGAAAGGCGTGCCCTTGGAATAGTTGTAGAACTTGGTCTTGAGGATGCTGTGGACGTTGTCAGAGTTGGATGTGGTGTTATCAAAGAGGTGGAAGTAGATATTTTTGGTGGGTGAAGTACAGAGGAGGTGAATGTACCAGTCACAAGGATTTAGGAAGTGTGTGATCCATGACATGTTGAGGTAGGTGCGACACGTGTGACAATTACACCATGGCTTAATCTTGGAGCTAAAGAGGAGGAAGGAAAAGATGGAAAAGAAGATTGTGAAGGTGAAGAAGGAGAGTATGAATGTTAGGGTTATGCGAGATATGATAAAAATCGGGGAAGAACAGTGTCGTTTTCGAATAAAGGGGTCAGGGATCATTTTGTCCCTTGTTAGAATTGTCAGGGATAATTTTGTTCCATGTTAGAGTTTTTAGGGACCATTTTGTCTTCCGTTAGAGTTAACGGAGCCAAGGACCTAAGTGACTGACGGAATTAATTGTTAGGAACCAACCGAGTAATTAATTTTAGTTAAGGACTAAAATGTCTGGTTTGAAATTTTTTGAGGACCAAAATAGGTATATACTCTTAAATAAAATACATGTTTATAAATATTTGGATAAAGAAAATTGTATTATATAATAATATGTTTTTAACAAAATTAATTATTACAATGTTTTCAAAATTTTAACGAGTAATTTAATTATTTTCAAGTAATATAAAATTATTTAATTATTTTTTATTTTGCAATTAAAATAATATTACATAATAATTAATCTTAATAAATAAAAAAATATTTTTATATATATTTATATACTTTATATTTATTTATTTATTTTAAAATAAAAAATTACATTTGTTATTTTTTAAAGATTATATATTAAAATATATTTATGTATACCTACATTAATATATTCTATATTTATAAAATTTATCAATATTTTTTATAATAATTTTTTATTTTTATTTAATAAAATCTAATAATTTATAAAAAAAAAGTACATCTAATGTGCATAAATTTATTAGACTTATTTTAGACTCATCCCATTAATATTATTTGATCAAAATAATTAATTCATTCAAATGCGAACCCATACATCTTCACTCCTACCCACAACTTCAATGTTCTAAGATCAAACAAGAAATGGGATGAAATGGGCGTCTGAATCAGAGCGAATAACTCCAAAAGAATTAATAATTACTTTCGTTGAAAAATTAATTTTTTTATTTATTTTAACGCCTCTAAATTTTAATCATGAATGAAATCTTATAAAACTAGGTATGTATTAAAAAGAAAAACAAAAATAGTTCATTGCCCCTAATCCATTAAAAAAAAGAAAATAATGATAAAAAGTGCAAAATTTAAAAATAAATTTACATGATAACTAGAAGCAACATATTATGTAAAAAATAAATAGTAAACAAACTTGGGTCTGTTATGCCAAAAATTTAACACAAATAGTTGATATAAAAAAATTTCAATAGTTAAAGTCAAAGATCATATGTGCATGAAGCATACTATAGTTGGAGAAAATAAGAATGAGTTGGACTCGATGGTCAAGTTACTTTAATGCTTTGTGTTTAAGTTTGCTTGAAATTCAAGACTACTTGAGATTTAAAATTACTTGAAGTCTAAATTTACTTGAGGTCCAAGACTACTTAAAATGCAAGTTTACTTAAAATCCAAAGATTATACCAATTAGTATAGGATTTCGTTTTCTCTATTTCTATAAATAGGATTAGTTTCAAGAAGTTAAGGAAACTTTTATACATTCACACACATTCACTCTAAAATTTTTAGTCACGTTAATGCATAAAAACATGAGTCACGAATCCATGTAAATATTGGGAGACTCCAGCTTTTTTCTTTTTAATAATTTCAATTTTGTCTTTCTTTTCTGTTAATTAAGTTCTGTCATTTTCATTCAAACACTTGTCAATTTTTTCATATTTTAATACAAGTTTTGTAATTTTCAATTTTTTATGTTTTTGCATTTGTTCTTACTTATTTCTTGCATTCTATAACTATTATTTTTTATATTTCTATTGGGCATGATTTCTAAATTCTAAGAGAAACCCACAAAAAAAAAGTCGTATCTACTCCTCAAATTAAGATTATTGATACAAGTTTGATCAACATCTCTTATTGAGGTCCAAAAATCAAAATCAAGCGAAACAAATTGGCACACCTGGTGAGACCTTAGGTAAGATTGAATGCCTAAAGTAATTATTGTATGTATTTGTGAAGCGGTAAATTCATATCCTATATTGGTCCAAATGCTTCTATTTTTATGTCATCTCAGTCGTCTTCTTCAACCAAAGGGTCCGACCATAACTCTGAAGAGATAATACTATCTTCGCAACCAAAAGTCACTGAACCAATACAAGTATTTGGGACTTTTGCTGAAAGTCCAATTAGACATATGAACAACATAAATGTGATTTCAGTGGCTTCTTCTAGTGTAGTCGTAGTAAATCCGACTACTTGGTCTATGTATAAGTTATCTCAATATTTACCATCTTTGGCTAATTCACATATTTTTAGAGTATATTCAAAAGTTCAATCAAACTCAATTATTGAAATAAATTTTAAGGTTTTGTACAATGATACAACCCATGCTTATATTAATATTTGATGGTCAATCCTTCTTATTTGGGATCGATAATATCGGAATTCGTGATATCAGAACTACCTCAACAAGGTATTTTGTCAATATCGATACAACCATATATAAGGAAAATGCCAACCCAAGTTGATCTATTGACTCAACCATCGATACAAATGGAAGTACCTTGTTCGACCTTTGTTGTCCTTCGGTATCTAAAAAAATGCATAAAGGTCTATTATTCTCAGAAAGGTCAAAAAAGATATCAATATTGGGAGCAACGCTGCTTAATACCATAGATTCTTTAGTAGTTTTTAGATAGTAACTAGTAGAAAATCATAATGATTTAGTCAACAACTTGATTCAGAAAATGATAATTATCTTAAACTTTTTTATAGAAAATAATAATGCTAAGTTTAAACAAGTAATAATGTAGATGAATGAATTGCCTGTGGCGGTCTAAAGTAACTATAAGGCACCAAATTTATTAGGAGGTTACCAACCTCATTTGGAAGGTCAGGGGTAGAACTCAGATGATGTAGTAAATGATTCCCAACAAAATTAATTTGCCCAACATAATATTACCCAAATTGATGAGTAGAATATTACACAAGTTGTCGAGCATATATTAAATAAGTAGGTTTTAACATAAAATTGACTACCAACCATATTTTATATCTCTTTTTCCTGACCACATGTTGCAAGCAGAATTTTCTAGAGGAGTCAAAATTTCAAAATCTTTGACTAAGTTTTCTACGAAAAGTGAAGAGTCGACTGTCGAGCATATGACTCATTACACAGTCGAAATCAGAGTTCTATCTATCAATGAATAAATTAAAATGAGATATTTTTCTTCTTCTCTTACCACAAATGCTTTCACTTGGTTTTTAAATTTGTAGTCCAAGTTGACACATTCATGATAATGGTAATTGTTGGAGACGAATTTTCATGATCAATTTTTCATAGGAGAACTAAAAAGTACACTCTCTAATTTGTCTTATTAATGGGCTTGACTTCAAAATTAGAAAGAAGATAGTTAACTAACAATTTATTGATCTTGCTCAATTGGCAGATAAAGTTCAACAAATCGAAAGGCTACAAAAAGAAAAATACCAAGAAGACGACAACTTTTTTGAAAAAGTAGTAACTTTTGTTGGTTGTGTGATATATTTTGATTTAAAGGTAAAAAATGATATACTTGGAGTCGAAACAAAAGACAAATCACAATTTATGTGTCAATCTCTTAACCTTGTTGAGAAAAAAGATATTCCGAAAGAAGAAAATTACTGAAAGCAAGTCAAGATTTTCAAACAAGATACTAGATATGAAGGTCGACCAAATTCTTTGCGAGTTGACCTTGTGTTTTGCTAAATTTGAGGGTTTTATTGTTAATAGAATAGTAAAATGAGAAATTCTTTTTGACGCCAGCATGCTCAAAGTAAGACCTATATACTTTAAGGCTGGTAAAGATTTGTTAGACTTTCTGACCTAACAAAGAAAATAAAAAATGAATATAATTATGTGCTTTAGGTACGTTGCAAAGAGAAAAAAAAAAGAAATAGTTGATAAACAACCAAGATAAAAGACACACGTACTTATGAAAATTGATATAGAAGACGGAGATCAATTCAAATTTATTTTTGGATTGAATTTATAAGTGGTTTCAAAGTTTTTAATGGTTCTTCATCAAAATCGAAGTCATCTAAAATTTTGAGGAGCATTTTGTTGTGCCAAATTGGTCGATCTCGAAAAAAAATTCAAAAGTTAAAGTCGAATATCATATGTATATGAAGCACACCATGATTGGAGAAAGTAAGAATGAGTTAGGCTCGGTGATCAACTTACCTTATACTTCATGCCCAAGTTTGCTTGAGGTTCAAGACTACTTGGAGCCCAAATTTGCTTAAGATCCAAAACTACTCGAAATGCAAGTTTACTTGAAATCCAAGGTCCAAGATTACTTGAAGTGCAAATTTACAGGAAGTCTAAGATTATACTAATTAGCTTAAGATTTTTTCTCTATAACTAGGATTAGTTTCAATAAGCTAAAGGAGCTTTCATGCATTTACACACTCACTCACTCTAAAATTTCTAGTCACACCAATACACAGAAACATGAGTCACGAGTCCATGTAAGTATTGAAAAGCTCTATCCTTTTTCCTTTTAGTAATTTTAATTTTGTCTTTCCTTTCTATTATTTAAATTCTATTATTTTCATTAAATTACTCGTCAATTTTTACATATTTTAAGACAAATTTTGTAATTTTCAATACTTTATGTCTTTCTATTTATTCTTTTTTATTTTTTGCATTGTATAATTATTATTTTTTACACTTTATTGGGCACGATCTCTAAATCCTGTAATGACCCAACTTCTAGCACGTCATGATCGTACCATAAGTAAGGCATTACTGACCTAATTCCTTATTATGTATTTAATATTGAGCCTTTACGCGTTAATCTGTCGACAATTTTACTAAAAGATTAAACTTTTTCGTCAAGAACAAATAACACATATTCACATACTTACCATTAATAATACATTATAGTATTACCTATAAAACCAATTACAAAACCTACTCCTCTAAATAAAACTTCAACTAATAAGGCGAGGGGAAAAATGAATTCTAACAATAACTCAACTTGCAAACATATTCTTCTATGCTCTTACAGCTTCGCAATAAGCCTTCACACCTGTAGTTGGAAGGGGGGTGGAAAGAGGGGTAAGAACCGGGGAGTCCTTATTAGTAGGGTCGGAGTAGTTGATTAGGTTCATTTTACTATTTGTCACACAACAATCCCACAACAGAATACATACAATCTTCAATAGATAGCCAACAACAATAAACTCCTTAATACAAACAACTTTAGTAAACCAAAGATACAGAAAAAATCACAAGTCAAGAAACACACACACAAAATCACAGAAACACATATCACAGAGAAGTATGCACAAATAAGTATGATGCATGTCTGTCCTATGTAGGCCATAGGCTCATGTGTCGGTTTACATTCCACAACCCGACATTACCTGGAAATAAGCTCTAAATATGATTTTTCATTGTGTACTATACGTGCATGTGTCGATATGGTTAAGAACACCATCAGTATGTGACCACCAAAAATCGTCGCAAAGATAATCACCATAATATACGCACAATGAGAAATAGAAACTAACAGTATGTGGGCATCCCCAAGTTCAATAATCAATCAGTACGTGGATTTTTCCGAGTTTAACAATCAATTAATACGTCGTTTTTCCCGAGTTCAACAATCAATCAGTACGTGGGTTTTCCCTGAGTTCAACAATCAATCAATACGTGGATTTTTCCAAGTTCAACAATCAATCAGTATATGCATTGGGCAAATGGGACAAAACCCTCGTCCTTGCCAGGTGAACCTTCAATCACTTAGTTCTTATTTACTAATCCTTTTATCTTTCTCAGTTTTCAGTTCTCAGTTGGGCTTAGCCATTTTCACTTTCAATCATTTATTCGTTCATATCAATTCCTTAAAACATTATTTCAATATCCTTTCTCTACTTTCCAAAGCTATTATTCTTTTAAATTATTTTAGGTTTCTTTAAATATTCAACTAGGACAGGAATTCTTTTTTCATTATTTAAAACTTTTCCTTATCTTTCACCTATTTTTTTCCTTTTTTCTTTCTTTTCTTTTCTATTTATCATTTTTTAGTATTTCAACTTAATTTCACACTCTTTATTTACCTTTACCTACGTGTCTTATGGAAGGAGAATCACAAAATTCTTAATTTAATTTTATATTTCTAATGCTTTTAAGAAATCTTATTATTTTATTTTTCTTTCTTATTTAATAATAATAACTTTAATAAAATTATACTAATAAAATTAGTACAAGTAATAATATTAACTAAAGATTAGTAATATTTAATATTTTTATTTTACTATCAAAAACAAATTTGTAAGGTTTTATTCTTAAGTTTTTAGAAATTTCGTTTTAAATCTCAAGCTTTTAAATATTTTAATTTTTAACCCGATATTTTATAGAATTACTAATTTAACTTTATAGATATAATTACTAATTTAACTTTATATTTCTAAAAATAATTTTGAAATTTTATAAAATATCCGGTTTATCTTGAAACTTTTATATTTTACTTAAAATGCTCCTAAAACCTATATAATTACTATTTCTAATCCTAATATTTTATTAAATTACATTTTCATACTCAAAATAGCTTTTGTGTTGGTAACTGATGCGGAATTTTGAATACCCACAAACTAACTGGCATGTGCACCGGGGGGTCTAAGTAATACCTCAGGTGAGTGATGGTCGATCTCACGAAGATTGATGGACTAAGCAACAATAGTCGAATGATTGGTTTAGTTAGACAGACAGAAAAGTTGGTTTGGTGATTTAAAATCGCATTAAACAGTAATTCAAGAGTAAAGAAAGCAAATAAGAGAATTGGTGAGAAATCAATAAGAGAAGGCAGTTAAAGTATCGGAGACGTTTACTTTTTCGAATTAAGTTTTCTTACCAACTATTTTAATCATGCAAGATTCATTTTATGGCAATTTGTAATTGACCAAACCCTAATGTCTTAGTGATTTAGTCTCCTCTAACGTTCAGCAACCACCAATGTCTTGGTCACTTGATTCCGATTAGAGGGTTAAGTTTAAATCTAGTTTATGGCCATAAAATCCCTAATTACACAAAGTGAAGAGGTTTATGTGTCACGTATCCTGATTAGTTCAATTAATTAGAAATTTAGGAGGAATTTACTTTCAAGCTGTTGTCCAGGTGAGCGACCTCTTCCAAGGATTACAAGAACATATATAGAGTAAGGGGTTATACTTTTGTTCCACCCATATTCACAAAATGAAGAACAAAAGTAATCCTTAAACTGAATCAATACATTAATTAGAATAGAAAAGTAATAATTTTAATCCATAAAAATAAATAGAGCTCCTAACCTTAACTAATGAGATTTAGTGGCTCATGACTTACAGAGAAAACAAGGGTTCTGAAAAGTATAAAAGTGCAGAAGAGAGAAGATCCCCTGGAGGGTGAATCTTTTCCCTTTTATATCTAACCTAATTTTATTTGAAACAATGTAAAATAATAAATCCTAAAACTAAAAGATATTGTTTGTAATTAAAAATTACAAAAATAAAATAAAAGATAACTAATAAAAGTTAAATCCACTTGAAGATGCTTCATTGATGTGGGCTTGGCTTGGATTTAGCTCCCAAAGAAGCAGTAGCATTCTGTTTTGTTGAGGCTTGCCATTTAGCACCCAGAGAGGCAACTTCAAATCTTCTCCTTTTAGCACATAACTCTGCCAAATTGCTTCGAATTTCACCTGAAATCATAAAAATACTAAAACAACTCAAAGTAGCATCTAAAGAGAATTTTTGTACTAAAACATAATAAAACTTAATAAATTCTAACTAAAAATGACTAGAAAACTAGGGAAAATGGGTACAAGATGCTCACGCATCACAACACCAAACTTGAACTGTTGCTTATTCTCAAATAACTACAACAATATAGGACTGAGAAAAGAAGAGAAAATGCCTAGGACTTGAGTGTTCATTTAAGCTCATGTCTAGTTACTGAGTGGGGCCAAAGATACTCTAATTTTGAATAGGTTTGGCACCTCACTCTCCTTTGAAGCTCAGAAATATGGGTATCCTTTAGCACTAGAACTCGGATAATTTTATGGATTCTCTTCTTTAGGCTCTAATCGATCCTTGAACACAACTTTTTCTTTTCTTTTCTTTTTGGTACTTTGCATCTTGAGTCTAGCCGTGACTCTAAGTGTTTTGTTTTTTCCTTGAGTTCTAATTTTTCTTTTTATTTTTCTCAGATAGTGGTGCTCAGAGCCTTTGGCACACTCTGTAATTGCACTTGGTCACGACTCTTAGTGCTCTATCTTAAGAATTACTTGACACATTCACACCACAAGCATATGGTTAGGAAAACAACTCTTTTGAGCTTTATGATCAATTTTGACCCTCCTAACCATTGATGATCAGAGTCTTGGACCTTTTTGTTATTTTCTTTTTCTTTTTACTGTTTGTTTTGCTTCAAGGATCAATGTCTCACTTACTTTATAGAATCCATAATATTTCTATAGGTTCCTGTACCTTAAGAACCAATATTCTTAACTTCAATATCAAATATGCACTGTTTATTCATATATTCAGAATTAAAGATAATGCCACCACATCAAGGTAACTATAAAAACTCATAATATATAACTCAAGCCTCATGCATTTTACTATTTCGTTTCTTTTGATCTTGATTTTTTAAGCTCAGTGAGCAATACATGAGATATCTTTCAAAATAAGCATAAAACAAAATAAATAACTAAACTAGAAAGTAGTAAAATACTACTAGTGATCATGGAAAAACTTAAATAGAAAACAGGAAATAAGATAGAAATACTGAAGAACAAAAAATAAGGAAAGCAGAAGATAAAGAAACTCAACCACCTCAGTCATGGCGGCTGCTGCTCCCTCTTGGGAATCCTCTCTAGCATTTCAGCTCATCTATGTTGGGCCTCTACTTCAGTTGCTCCTCTACTAGCTGATGAAGGAGGGCTGAGTGGTCCAGGTGCTCAATCCTCAGTTGATCCATAGAAGATGTCAGCTCCCCAATGGATGTAGTCAAATGGTCCCAGTAGTCACGGAAAGGGAAATAGATTCCCTAAGGCATCTCTGGAAGGTCATACTAAGGAGGTGGAACTGGCTCCTGTGGTGGTGCATACCCAAGCTCCCTAGAATGCTCCGTACCCCTTCTAGTGATCGGTGTGTCAACCTCAATCGGGGTATCTCCATCAGTACGAACTTAGGCTACCTCACACAGGCAAAATATGAGATGAGGAAAGGCCAATTTGGCAGAGGAGGAGGCCTTCATGGCTCTGTGGTACATCTCCTAAGGAATCACACGGTGAACCCCCACCTCATTACTGAGCATGATGCAATGAATCATCACTGCTCGGTCTACTGTAACCTAAGACCGGTTGCTTGTGTGGATGATGGAGCGTTGAATGAACTCTAACTATTCTCTAGTAACCGGCTTCAGGTCATGCCTACCTAGCTAGTATGGCTGATCTCTAGTGTCCCTAATAAACCCCAATTTTGTGGTTATCTTGTGTTGAATTTAGGGGATTTTATCAACTTATCTCACATTTATTAAATAAAATAGCATGCTTTTGTGAATTTCTCCTAATTGTGCTTAAAAGTTAAAAACATGCTTTTTGGGCCTTTAATTTGCTAAATTTAATTCACTTTGATTCCACTCGATGTCTTGATATGTTTGTTGAGTGCGTTTAGGTTCATAAGGCAAGGATTGGAAGGAAGAAGTGAAGAGAAAAGTATGCAAAGTGGAAAATTCATAAAAAAATGAGCATTTGAAGGATTCAAGGCCACACGCACGCGTCACCCACGCGTACGCGTGAGGAGGAAATTTTCCAGGTGACGCGAGCCATCCAGGCCCAAATCCAACTCATTTCTGAGGCTATTTGATGCAGAATTCAAGAGGAAACAAGGGGAGAGCAATTAGGTAGTGTTGGAAACATGTTGTAGGTTAGTTCTAGAGAGATAAGCTCCATCTTCTCTTTAGAAATTAGGGTTCTTAGTTTAGTTTTCTCTTAGATTTAGGTTTAATTACTTGTTTTTATTTAGTTTCCGTTATGTTTTCTTGTTGATTTCCTTCAATTTTTTTTGGTTTCTCTTGTTAATTTCTCTTTTGAGCTACCTTTTAGTTTGATGAACTCTTGTCAATTTTAATTTCATTTAATGCAATTGAGGTTTTATGTTCTTTTCTTGCTTGTTTGAGTTATTGTTAATTTTCCTGCAGTGGGTAGTTGTAGAATTTATATTTCTTGCAATTTTATCATGCTTTCCTTTTATACCTTCCAAGTGTTTGACAAAATGTTTGGCTTAGGTTTAGAGTAGATTTTGTGTTTTCTTGGCTTGGAAAGAGAAATTAGGTGCTCTTGAGTCATTAATACCCAACTTATGTTAGTGATCTAGAGTTGTTAGTTAATGTTGTTTCCATTGACTCTAATCTCTTGCTAATTCAATTAGTAAGTTGATTAAGACTTATGGATTGAGATTAACTAGTCTTATTTGACTTTCTCTCAATGTGAAGATGACATTATACTTTCTTCCAATGTTGGAGATGACAAAATAGGATTAGCTCTTGTTAACTATTGTATGATAATTAATGACTAGGATAGAAAGTCTTGATTCTCAATCCTTGCCATGAATGCATCTTTTTATTAGTTGTTATCTGATAGGCAAAATTGTGACTCATACTTTTCACAAATCGAATAATTCCTAGCAATGGCTCCAAAAACTTGGTGCACAATACTATGGTTCACACACGTTCTTCACAACTTCGCACAACTAACCAGCAAGTGCACTGGGTCGTCCAAATAATAAACCTTACGTGAGTAAGGGTCGATCCCACGAAAATTGTTGGTATGAAGCAAGGTATAGTCATCTTGTAAATCTCTGTCAGGCGGATTCTAATGGTTATAGTGGTTTTCGAATATAAAGATAAATAAAGCATAAAATAAAGATACAGATACTTATGTAATTCATTGGTGGGAATTTCAGATAAGCGCATGAAGATACTGTGTTCCTTCTGAATCTCTGCTTTCCTACTGCTTTCATCCAATCATTCTTACTCCTTTCCATGGCAAGCTATATGTTGGGGTATCACTGTTGTCAATGGCTATCGTCCGTCCTCTCAGTGAAAATGGTCCAGGTGTGCTGTCACCGCACGGCTAACCATCTGTCGGTTCTCGATCATGTAAGAATAGGATTTACTATCCTTTTGCGTTGTCACCACGCCTTACAGTCGCGAGTTTGAAACTCGTCACAGTCATTCAATCTCTGAATCCTACTCAAAATACCACTGACAAGGTTTAGACTTTCCGGATTCTCAAGAATGCTGCCAATGGATTCTAGCTTATACCACGAAGATTTTGATTAAGGAATCCAAGAGATATTCATTCAAGCTTATTTGCATGTAGAACGAAAGTGGTTGTCAGGCACACGTTCATAAGTGAGAATGGTGATGAGCGTCACATAATCATCACATTCATCAGGTTCTTGGGTGCGAATGGATATCTTAGAATAGAAATAAACAAGAGTTGAATAGAAAAATAGTAGTACTTTGCATTAATTCTCGAGGTACAGCAGAGCTCCACACCTTAATCTATGGTGTGTAGAAACTCCACCATTGAAAATACATAAGTAATAGTGGTCCGGGCATGGCCGAATGGCCAGCTTCCAAAACGTGATCAAAGGATCAAAAGATAATCCAAAGATAAAAATACAATAGTAAAAAGTCCTATTTATACTAAACTAGCTACTACGGTTACAGAGATAAGTAATTGATGTAGAAATTAACTTCCGGGGCCCACTTGGTGTGTGCTTGGGCTGAGCTTGAGCTTTACACGTGCAGAGGCTTCTCTTGGGGTTAAACGCCAAGTTGTAACGTGTTTTTGGCGTTTAACTCTGGTTTGTGACGTCTTTCTGGCGTTTTACTCCAGAATGCAGCATCGAACTGGCATTGAACGCCAGTTTGCATCATCTATACTCGAATAAAATATAGACTATTATATATTGCTAGAAAGCCCTAGATGTCAACTTTTCAACGCAATTGAGAGCACGCCATTTGAAGTTCTGTAGCTCCAGAAAATCCATTCCGAGTGCAAGGAGGTTAGAATCCAACAACATCTGTAGTCCTTTTTCAGCCTCCTGTCAGATTTTTGCTCAGGTCCCTCAATTTCAGCCAGAAAATACCTGAAATCACAAAAAAACACACAAACTCATAGTAAAGTCCAGAAATATGAATTTTGCATAAAACCTAATAAAAACATCCCTAAAAGTAGCTAGATCCTACTTAAAACTACCTAAAAATAATGGCAACAAGCGTATAAATTATCCGCTTATCACAACACCAAACTTAAATTGTTGCTTGTCCCCAAGCAACTGAAAATCAAATAGGATAAAAAGAAGAGAATATACTATAAATCCCAAAATATCAATGAATATTAGTTCTAATTAGATGAGCGGGACTTGTAGCTTTTTGCTTCTGAACAGTTTTGACATCTCACTTTATCCTTAGAAATTTAGAATGATTGGCATCCATAGGAACTCAGAGTTCAGATAGTGTTATTGATTCTCCTAGTTAAGTATGTTGATTCTTGAACACAGCTACTTTTATGAGTCTTGGCTGTGGCCCTAAGCACTTTGTTTTCCAGTATTACCACCGGATACATAAATATCACAGACACATGACTGGGTGAACCTTTTCAGATTGTGACTCAGCTTTGCTAAACTCCCCAGTTAGAGGTGTCCAGAGCTCTTAAGCACACTCTTTTTGCTTTGGATCACGACTTTAACCACTCAGTCTCAAGCTTTTCACTTGGACCTTCATGACACAAGCACATAGTTAGGGACAGCTTGATTTAGCCGCTTAGGCTTGGATTTTATTTCCTTGGGCCCTCCTATCCATTGATGCTCAAAGTCTTGGATCCTTTTTACCCTTGCCTTTTGGTTTTAAGGGCTATTGGCTTTTTCTGCTTGCTTTTTTTTCTTTCTTTAAATTTTTTTTGCCACTTCTTTTTTTTTGCAAGCTTTGTTTTTCACTACTTTTTCTTGCTTCAAGAATCATTTTTTTTATTTTTTAGATCATCAATAACATTTCTCTTTTCATCATTCTTTCAAGAGCCAACAATTTTAACATTCATAAACAACAAGATAAAAAAATATGCACTGTTCAAGCATTCATTCAGAAAACAGAAAGTATTGTCACCACATCAATATAATTAAACCAATTTCAAGGATGAATTTGAAACTCATGTACTTCTTGTTCTTTTGTATTAAAAACATTTTTCATTTAAGAAAGGTGAAGGATTCATGGAATTATTCATAGCCTTAAGACATAGTTACTAAATACTATTGATCATATAGTAAAGACTAAAAACATAGACAAACATATAGCATAAAACTGAAAAACAGAGAGATAAGAACAAGGAAGTTAAGGAATGAGTCCACCTTAGTGAGGGTGGCGCCTTCTTCTTGAAGGATCAATGGTGTTCTTGAGCTCCTCTATCTCTATTCCTTGCCTTTGTTGCTCCTCCCTCATATCTCTTTGATCTTCTCTAATCTCATTGAGAATGATGGAGTGCTCTTGGTGTTCCACCCTTAATTGGTTCATGTTATGACTCAATCCTTCTAGAGAAGTGTTGAGTTATTCCCAATAGTTGTTTGGAGGAAAATGCATCCCTTGAGGCATCTCAGGGATTTCTTGATGATGAGCTTCCTCATGCGTCTCTTGAGATCCATGAATGGGCTCTCTTGTTTGCTCCATCCTCTTCTTAGTGATGGGCTTGTCCTCTTCAATGAGGATGTCTCCTTCTATGACAACTCCAGATAAGTTGAATAGATGGCTAATGAGATGAGGAAAAGCTAGCCTTGCCAAGGTGGAGGGCTTTTCGGCTACTTTGTAGAGTTCTAGAGAGATGACTTCATGAACTTCTACTTCCTCTCCAATCATGATGCTATGGATCACGATGGCCCGATCCACAGTTACTTTGGATCGGTTGCTAGTGGGGATGATGGAGCGTTGGATGAACTCCAACCAACCTCTAGCCATAGGCTTAAGGTCCAGTCTTCTCAATTGAACCAACTTTCCTTTTGAGTCTCTTTTCCATTGAGCTCCTTCCACACATATGTCCATGAGGACTTGGTCCAACCTTTGATCAAAGTTGACCCTTCTAGTGTAGGGGCGTGCGTCTTCTTGCATCATAGGCAAGTTGAACGCCAACCTTACGTTCTCCGGACTGAAATCTAAGCATTTCTCCCGAACCATTGTAAGTTAATTCTTTGGGTTTGGGTTTATGCTTTGATCATGGTTCCTAGTGATCCATGCGTTTGCATAGAACTCTTGAACCGTTAAGATTCCGACTTGTTGAGTGGGATTGGAGAGAACTTCCCATCCTCTTCTTCTAATCTCTTATCAGATCTCCGGATATTTGCCCTTTTTGAGCTTAAAAGGGACCTCAAGGATCACCTTTTTCTTGGCCACAACTTCATAGAAGTGGTCTTGATGGGCTTTTGAGATAAATATCTCCATCTCCCATGACTCAGAGGTGGAAGCAATTACCTTCCCTTTTCTCTTTCTTGAGGTTTCTCTTGCCTTAGGTGCCATCAATGGTTATGGAAAAACAAAAAAGCTATGATTTTACCACACCAAACTTAGATTGTTGCTCGCCCTCGAGCAAAAGAAGAAAGAATAGAAGAATAAGAAAAAGATATGGAGGAGAGGGAGAGAGGTGTGGGTTTCGGCCAAGGGGGATAAGAGAGGGTAGTGTTGTGTGAAAATGAAGAAGGATGGAGGGGTTTATATAGTGGAGGGAGAGGGGTGTGGGTTCGGCCATTTAGGGTGGGTTTGGGTGGGAAAGAGATTTTGAATTTGAAGGTAGGTGGGGTTTATAGGGAAGAGTGGATAGATGTGATTGGTGAAGGGGTAATGGGGAAGAGAGATTGAGGTGATTGGTGAAGGGTATAGTGTTATTGGATTGTGTGAAAAAGAGAGAAATGGGGTAGGTGGTGATCCTATGGGGTCCACAGATCCTAAGGTGATCCTGTGGGGTCCACAGATCTTAAGGTGTCAAGGATTTCTCATCCCTGCACCTTTTAGGCGTGTAAAATGCCCTTTGTATGAAATCCTGGCGTTTAACGCCAGACTGCAGCTTGTTTCTGGCGTTAAATGCCCAAATGTAGCCTATTTCTGGCGTTTAACGCCAGCCTGATACATGTTTCTGGCGTTAAACACCAGCTTGGTGCTTGTTTCTGGCGTTAAACGCCAGACAGATGGTTGTTTCTGGCGTTTAAACGTCAGACAGCTCTTTCTCCAGGGTGTGCTTTTTCTTCTGCTATTTTTTATTCTCTTTTTAATTTTTTGCAATTGTTTTGTGACTCCACATGATCATAAACCTAATAAAACATAAAAGAACAATAGAAATGTAGATAAATAAAAATTGGGTTGCCTCCCAATAAGCGCTTCTCTAATGTCAATAGCCTGACAGTGAGCTCTCATGGAGCTTCACAGATTTTCAGAGCATTGTTGGGACCTCCCAACACTAAACTTAGAGTTTGAATGTGGGGATTCAACACCAAACTTAGAGTTTGGTTGTGGCCTCCCAACACCAAACTTAGAGTTTGATTGTAGGGCTTTGTTTGACTCTGTATTGAGAGAAGCTTTTCATGCTTCCTCTCTATGGTTGCAGAGGAAGATCCTTGAGCTTTAAACACAAGGTAGTCCCTATTCAATTGAAGGACTAGCTCTCCTCTGTCAACATCAATCACAGCTTCTGCTGTGGCTAGGAAGGGTCTTCCAAGGATGATGCATTCATCCTCATCCTTCCTAGTGTCTAGGATTATAAAATCAGTAGGGATGTAAAGGCCTTTAACCTTCACTAACACGTCCTCTACCGATCCATAAGCTTGTTTTATTGACTTGTCTGCCATCTCTAATGAGATTCTTGCAGCTTGTACCTCAAAGATCCCCAGTTTCTCCATTACAGAGAGTGGCATAAGATTTATACCTGACCCCAGGTCACACAGAGCCTTCTCAAAGGTCATGGTGCCTATGGTATAGGGTATTAAGAATTTACCAGGATCTTGTTTCTTTTGAGGTAAAGTTTGCTAAACCCATGTATTTAGTTCACTAATGAGCAAGGGAGGTTCATCTTTCCAAGTCTCATTACCAAACAACTTGGCATTCAGCTTCATGATGGCTCCTAGATATTGAGCAACTTGCTCTTCAGTTACATCTTCATCCTCTTCAGAGGAAGAGTAGTTCTCAGAGCTCATGAATGGCAGAAGGAAGTTTAATGGAATCTCTATGGTCTCTATATGAGCCTCAGATTCCTTTAGGTCCTCAATAGGGAACTCCTTTCTGTCTGGAAGACGTCCCATGAGGTCTTCCTCATTGGGATTCACGTCCTCCCCTTCCTCTTTGGATTTGGCCATTTTGATTATATCAATGGCATTGCACTCTCTTTTTGGATTCTCTTCTGTATTGCTTGGGAGAGTACTATGAGGAGTTTTAGTGATTTTCTTACTCAGCTGACCCACTTATGCCTCCAAATTTCTAATGAAGGACCTTGTTTCATTCATGAAACTTAGAGTGGCCTTAGATAGATCAGAGACTATATTTGCTAACCTAGAGGGACTCTGCTCAGAATTCTCTGTCTATTGCTGAGAAGATGATGGAAAAGGCTTGCTATTTCTAAACTTGTTTCTTCCACCATTATTAAAACCTTGTTGAGGCTTTTGTTGATCCTTCCATGAAAAATTTGGATGATTTCTCCATGAGGGATTATAGGTGTTTCCATAGGGTTCACCCATGTAATTCACCTCTGCCATTGCAGGGTTCTTAGGATCATAAGCTTCTTCTTCAGAAGATGCTTCTTTAGTACTGTTAGATGCATTTTGCAATCCATTTAGACTCTGAGAAATCGTGTTGACTTGCTGAGTCAACATTTTGTTCTGAGCCAATATGGCATTCAGAGCATCAATTTCAAGAACTTCCTTCTCTTGAGGCATCCCATTGCTCACAGGATTCCTTTCAGAAGTGTACATGAACTGGTTATTTGCAACCATGTCAATGAGTTTTTGAGCTTCTACAGGTGTTTTCTTTAGGTAAATGGATCCACCTGCAGAATGGTCCAGTGACATCTTAGAGAACTCAAATAGACCATCATAGAATATATCCAAAATGGTCCACTCTGAAAACATGTCAAAAAGACACTTTTTGGTCAACTGCTTGTATCTTTCCCAAGCTTCATAGAGGGATTCACCATCTTTTTGCCTGAAGGTCTGAAGATCTACTCTAAGCTTGTTCAACTTTTGAGGAGGAAAGAACTTGGCCAAGAAGGCCATGACCAACTTATCCCAAGAGTCCAGGCTATCTTTAGGTTGTGAGTCCAACCATGTTCTAGCTCTGTCTCTTACAGCAAAAGGGAAAAACATGAGCCTGTAGACTTCAGGATCTACTCCATTAGTCTTAACAGTATCACATATTTGCAAGAACTCAGTTAAAAACTGATAGGAATCTTCTGATAGAAGTCCATAAAACTTGCAATTCTGTTGCATCAGAGAAACTAATTGAGGCTTTAGCTCAAAATTGTTTGCTCCAATGGCAGGGATTGAGATGCTTTTTCCATGTAAGTTAGAATTTAGTGCAGTAAAGTCACCAAGCATCTTTCTTGCATTGTTGTTGGGTTCGGCCATGTCTCTTTCTTTTTCGAGATTCTCTGTAAGGCTTTCTCTGGATTGTTGTGCTTTAGCTTCTCTTAGCTTCCTTTTCAGAGTCTTTTCAGGTTCAAGATCGGCTTCAACAAGAATGTCCTTGTCCTTGCTCCTACTCATATGAAAAAGAAGAGGAATCCTCTATGTCACAGTATAGAGATTCCTTTATGTGAGTAGAAGAAAAGAAGAATAAGAATGAAGAAGAGAAAAATTTGAACACAGAGGAGAAGAGAGGGTTCAAATTTTAAGATGAAGAGAAATGTTAGTAAATAAATAAAATAAATAGAAAGAGATGAGAGAGGGAGAGAATTTCAAAAATTATTTTTGAAAAAAAGGTTAGTGATATTTCGAAAATTAAGAGAAGAAATAAAATTAAAATTAAAATTTGAAATAATTAGTTCATTAAAATAATTTTGAAAAGCGGAAGGTGATTTTTGAAAATTAGAGAGAGAAAAGTAGTTAGGTGATTTTGAAAAAGATAAGAAATAGTAAAACAAACAAAGAAATCAATTAGTTAGTTGAAAAATATTTGAAAATCAATTTTGAAAAGATAGGAAGTTAGAAAAAGATTTTTTGAAATTGATTTTGAAAAAGATATGATTTGAAAAATATATGTTTAAAAAGATATCATTGAAAATATATGATTGAAGAGATATTTTGAAAAATATTTAAAAAGGAAATTAAAAAGATTTGATTTTTAAAACTAAAATTGATTACCTGACTAACAAGAAACTAAAAGATATAATTCTAGAATTTAAAGATTGAACATTTCTGAACAATAAAGTAACAAACTTAAAATTTTTGAATCAATCACATTAATTGTTAGTAAAGTTTTTGAAAATTTGAAATGAAATTAAGAAGAAGATTTTGAAAAGTTTTGAAAAAGATTTTTGAAAATTTTCGAAAAACAAAGGAAAAAAAATGAAAAAGATTTGATTTTGAAAAAGATTTTGAAAAGATAAATTTTTGAAATTGAAATCTTGACTTGACTAACAAGAAACAACTTATTTTAAAATTTTTTTTGACTAAGTCAACTCAAAATTTCAAAATTTATGAGAGAAATAAGGGAAATATATTTTTTTAATTTTTTTTGAATTTTTAATGAGGAGAGAGAAAAACAACTAAATGACTCAAAACATAAAATTTATGAATCAAAACACATGATGCATGCAAGAACACTTTGAATGTCAAGATGAACACCAAGAACACTTTGAAGATCAAGATGAACATCAAGACTTATTTTTGAAAAATTTTCAAGAAAAGAAAAACATGTAAGACACCAAACTTAGGAATTTTTAATGCTTAGACACTATGAATGCAAAAATGCATATGAAAAACAACAAAAGACACAAAACAAGAAAATATGAAGATCAAACAAGGAGACTTGTCAAGAACAACTTGAAGATCATGAAGAATGCAATACATGAAATTTTCGAAAAAAATGCAAATTTTATTTTAAAACATGCAATTGACACCAAATTTAAAAATTGACTCTAGACTCAAACAAGAAACACAAAATATTTTTTTTGGTTTTATGATTTTATAAAAAAAAATTTGTAATTAATTTTTTTCGAAAAAAGAAAACAAAGAAAAATTTTGAAAGATTTTTGAAAATAAAATAAAGGAAAATTACCTAATCTGAGCAACAAGATGAACCGTCAGTTGTCCAAAACTCATACAATCCCCGGCAACGGCGCCAAAAACTTGATAGGCAAAATTGTGACTCATACTTTTCACAACTCGAGCAATTCCTAGCAATGGCTCCAAAAACTTGGTGCACAATACTATGGTTCACACTCATTCTTCACAACTTTGCACAACTAACCAGCAAGTGCACTGGGCCGTCCAAGTAATAAACCTTACGTGAGTAAGGATCGATCCCACGGAGATTGTTGGTATGAAGCAAGCTATGGCCATCTTGTAAATCTCAGTCAGGCGGATTCTAATGGTTATAGTGGTTTTCGAATATAAAGATAAATAAAGCATAAAATAAAGATAGAGATACTTATGTAATTCATTGGTGGGAATTTCCGATAAGCGCATGAAGATGCTGTGTTCCTTCTAAATCTCTGCTTTCCTACTGCTTTCATCTAATCATTCTTACTCCTTTCCATGGCAAGCTGTATGTTGGGGGATCACTGTTGTCAATGGCTACCGTCCGTCCTCTCAATGAAAATGGTCCAGGTGCGCTGTCACCGCACGGCTAATCATCTGTCGGTTCTCGATCATGTAAGAATAGGATTTACTATCCTTTTGCGTTGTCACCACGCCTTACAGTCGCAAGTTTGAAGCTTGTCACAGTCATTCAATCCCTGAATCCTACTCAGAATATAACAAACAAGGTTTAGACTTTCCGGATTCTCAAGAATGCTGCCAATGGATTCTAGCTTATACCACAAAGATTCTGATTAAGGAATCCAAGAGATATTCATTCAAGCTTATTTGCATGTAGAACGAAAGTGGTTCTCAGGCACACGTTCATAAGTGAGAATGGTGATGAGCGTCATATAATCATCACATTCATCAGGTTCTTGGGTGCGAATGGATATCTTAGAATAGAAATAAACAAGAGTTGAATAGAAAAATAGTAGTACTTTGCATTAATTCTCGAGGTACAGCAGAGCTCCACACCTTAATCTATGGTGTGTAGAAACTCCACCATTGAAAATACATAAGTAATAGTGGTCCGGGCATGGCCGAATGGCCAGCTTCCAAAACGTGATCAAAGGATCAAAAGATAATCCAAAGATAAAAATACAATAGTAAAAAGTCCTATTTATACTAAACTAGCTACTACGGTTACAGAGATAAGTAATTGATGTAGAAATCCACTTGCAGGGTTCACTAGGTGTGTGCTGGGCTGAGCTTGAGCTTTACACGTGCAGAGGCTTCTCTTGGGGTTAAACACCAAGTTTTAACGTGTTTTTAGCGTTTAACTCTGGTTTGTGACGTGTTTCTGGTGTTCTACTCCAAAATGCAGCATAGAACTGGCGTTCATCATCTAAACTCGAATAAAATATGAACTATTATATATTTCTGGAAAACCCTAGATGTCTACTTTCCAACGCAATTAAGAGTGCACCATTTGGAGTTCTGTAGCTCCAGAAAATCCATTTCGAGTGCAGGGAGGTCAGAATCCAACAGCATCTGTAGTCCTTTTTCAGCCTCCTATCAGATTTTTGCTCAGGTCCCTCAATCTCAGCCAGAAAATATCTAAAATTACAAAAAAACACACAAACTCATAGTAAAGTCCAGAAATTTGAATTTTGCATAAAAACTAATAAAAACATCCCTAAAAGTAGCTAGATCCTACTAAAAACTACCTAAAAATAATACCAAAAAGCGTATAAATTATCCGCTCATCATTATCTTTAATTGCTTGATTTACTTTTATTGTCATTTAAATTCTTGCCTTTTTAATTTCTCGCTTCTTTATCAACCTAACATGTGAAACTCATAACCAATAATTGAGCACTCGATTGTAATTCCTAGGGAGAACGACCCGGGACTAATACTCTCGGTTATTTTTAGTGGATTGGACTTGTGACAACCAAAATTAAACTTTGATTGAGGATTGTGTGTTGGTTGGGAACTATACTAGCAATGGAATTATTTTGTGAAAATTCCTAATCGACGATAATCTTACATCAGTCCCTCCTCCACTGTGCTCTGAGAGGCATATGTTTGTGAGGATCTAGTCCAGTCTCTGGTCAGTGTTAACCCTCTGAGTGTAAGAATGAGGGTCGTCTCTGGATGGTGGCATATAAAATATCTCCTCAGACCGCCGTGGGCCAGTTCTTTGGGTCCGGGTTCACGCCTTGTACATGCTTGTAAGTCATCATAGCATTAGCGTAAAATTCTCTGACCATCATAATTCCAACCTCAGTCACGGGGTTGGTCAGAACTTTCCAATTCTATCTCAGAATTTGCTCTTGGATCTCCGGAGACTCCTCTGGTTGAAGGTCAAAGCGGACCTCGAGAATCACTTTCTTCTTATTCACAACTTTATAAATGAGATCCTCATGGGTCTTGGAGAGGAACCGTGTGAAATGATATGGACCCAAGGCAGGAGCCTTCTCTTTCCTCTTCCTTGAAGAGGATTTACTAGTTTTGGGTGCCATAGGGATAGTGATAGTAAGCAAAACCGTCGGCTAGGAATTTTATCTCAAAAAGATTTAGCGTTGTATGTATAGTTCCAAGCCAACAAGCAATGCCCATATCAAATGTGAATTAAAAGATGTCACTATTCAAACCAATTCAATTCTGGGAGTGTTTAGTTCCCGGGTCGTCTCCCAAGGACACTTGAGACCAATGAGTGTACAATTCCGGTTGTGATGATCAAGGGGTTTTCAATGAAGAGATAAACATATGAAGAAGTAAAAGAACATTCAAAATTGTATAATTGAACTAATAAAGGAATTAAAGAACTAACTATGCAATATAGGCAAGTAAGGTATAAAAAGTGTTAATGTAAATATGTGTGAAAGATTTAATGCATGAAAAGCATCTTGGCATGGAATGAGCTAAGGGTCCTTTTCTATTTGGAACCACAAATATGACAATTAGAATGGATTAATCTCACTTGGTCAACCCTCACATCGGAGAGTAAGTTAAACGAGCATAAGTGTTATAACGATCCAATTTTCAGTATGTCTAGATCATACCAGAAACCGAGCCTCACCAACTTGTTTTCCTAATTATTATCTATTATTTATTATATGAGCCTGATTCGTTGTTAAAAGCGTAGTTATTTTGCGAGGTAATTTTTTCTTGAAAATGTTTGGATTAATAAATAGAATCATTCATAATCAATTCACAAATAATAACAGATAAAACAGTTATAATCAACCACACATAAGTACATCTCAAGCAATTGATAACTTTCAGTTATCCAGCCTTTATTAGAGTAAAGATCTTTAGTTAGAACACCCATAGATATAGCTAGATAATAACTATATACATATATATACATACAACATCCTAGGTCCTGACCTGTCCAAGAAGTCCCTAAGCTGGCACCTAGGCTTGCCTAGACACTATACTCACCTAGTCCCTCTAAACTACTAAAGCGAGGGAAAATACGTTCTAGGTCTTCAAAACTCAAGTCAGGTGAAACGTCATAAAAAAGGTAGAACATCATCTGCTATTCCTCTGCATGATCAGACATTGCCATATGGCGTCTCTCTGGTACCTCATCAAGTAGCCACACAACAGGAGTCTCATACATAGGATTTAGGTTAAAGTTCACGTACAAATGGGGTGTAGACATTGGCTAGTCTCACAGTATATACATGTAAACAGAGAACGAGATTCATCCTAGACTCAGAGACTATCTAGAGTGGAATCCTCTTTGCAGAACCATCATTAACGAACTACGGTAAGGTACTCTTACTTCCATCTGAAGGGGGAAGGGAGAGAGAGGGGTAAGAACTGGGGAGTTCTTAGTAGGGCCAGGGTTATTAGTTAAGTTCATTAATTTCGTGTTGTTTAACGGACAAATAGTAGAATACAGGAAGCAGTAAATAGAAGATACAGATAAATAGAGAAGATAGAGAAAACAGATAGCAGAACACAAACAGAAGAACACAAGAAAATAACACAAACACAAAGAATAGAATACACACAAAGAAAGCATACATTCATACAACAAACATAACAGAAGAAATGCACAACCAAGTATGATGCATGTCTAGCCTAAATGCAGGTAATGAGCTCATTTGTCGGTTATATACCCGCTCCCGACGTTACCCGAAGTCCTTTGACCAGGTAAGGCTTCCCTGTTGGCAATGCCCCTTGGAAGAGTCCTTTGACTTATGAGGCAAACCACTGCAAAAGTCCTTTGACTTGCAGAGTGGCAATAGCAACCCATTGCAAGAGTCCTTTGACTTGCATGGTGGAGCTAGTTAACTTATATATGCCCAACACACTCACTGTAAGAGTTCTTTGACTTACAGGAGCATATGCTAGTTATGTGTTTTCTTGATACCTCTATAAGAGTCCTCTGACTAACAAAATAGGATTATAGCTAAGTATCCCAAGAAAGCGCTCTCAGTGGTCGTACCACCATCTATCTGACTGCCTCTCTGCAGCAGATTCTTACATAATCATTCTCATTATCATCATTCATTGACATTCTCTTTATTCATCATCACTTTCACATTCTTATGCAGTACCTCTTTCTTTCTCTGATCAATCATACTATACAAACTTTAAAGCTTTTACTTTTACAACATCTTAACTCAAACCATTTCTCTTTATTAGATTACTTTTCTCTCTTTGTTTTTTACTTTGCTCTGATTACTATTTTTTTTGTTTCCCTTTATCCTGCTCTGGTTACTCTTTTCTCTGTTTAATGTATGTATTTAAAGCTTATGTGAATTTCGGTATGAATAGTTAGCCTGTCCCATGTATAAGTTCATTAAGTCTATACTGAAATAGTTTAACTTTTCATATTATACCTAACCCTAAGCACAATTCAAGAACTAACTATATTGCTCCTAGTTCGTTCATTAGTCTCTGTCTGTTTTTCTGTCATTAAGACTTTATAGAATTTTCTTTGGTTTTTATCTTTTCTTTAACTTCTTATCTTTCCTTTATCTTTGCCTCACTATCATGTTATTACCACTTTCTAAGTGTCTTATGAAGGTAATTATGAGATTCTGCACTTAAAGTTGTCTTTCTAAAGCTTTTACGAAAAACTGCATTTTCTATATTATTTTATTATTTTTATTAAAATATTATTTTTAATTAAATATTATTATTTATTATTTTATCATTAAATTTTCTAAAATTACCCCCACTTTAACTTTTAACCTTTAAAATTCACTTTTTACTATCCGTAACTTTTAATATTTCTACTTTAACCATCCTAACTTTCAGAAATTACCAAATAACCCCCAAACACCAAAAATTTTACTCCCTTGCCCTTTTCAAGATCTAAGGCCTGTTCTTCCATGTTCTTCACCACACTCAAAGTGTTCTTCGTAAATTTTTCAGATTCTTTCTTTATTTTCACCCGTTTTTCAATCTTTTTAGCAACCGATTTTTACCATAATTCATAATAAATTAGCAGCCACCAAAATCCCATATTTTCTACTTGATTTTAACACAAATTGAACCCCAATTTAAGGGTTAAGGTTTTGTTTTTTAGCATCCATGAAGAACACAAATTTAAACTTGAATATCATCAAATTTCATCAAATTTTCACCAAAATTTCAACAAGAATCACTCATATAAACCATCAATTTCAAGCACAGCCAAACCATATCATAATCACACAACTCAAACAAAATCAATCAAGATTAATTTCATCAAACCCTACCCGGTTTTGCTGCTCCAAATTCGGTTATACTTTTAGGTGGTCCTTAAGCAATTTTTCCTCCTAAATCACATCAAGAACAATTTTAAATCCAAAAACCCTCAACTGACCAAATCTCACTCAACACGTTAGGAAGGGATTTCTCACCTTAGATTTTCTGGAAATTAACGTTTCTTGACCCTTAAGTCAAGTTAAACATGATTCCTAAGGAAGAACATCAAGAAAACACATGTTTAAGCATGTTTCCTTGAAATCGAAGCAAAAGGGAGATGGTGCAGCCAACTCACATTGATTCCAGCCTTGATAAGTCATATGATCATGTAGAGAAAGAAGAGAGGATCATTTTTGTCGGACTAGAATTTTGATTTGAGTTTTAGTTCAGCAGAAATCAAGCTTTGAAAATTAAGAACCAAGAACTTTTCTCTCCTTTTTCTCTTGATGATTTTTGGCCACAATGAGCAAATGAGGCAGCCTTGGGAGTCTTGGGGGTGTAGGGTGAGTTGTGATTGGTTGGCTTGTAGGTGGATTAAAATAATATTAAAATATCTCTGGTGTATAACTACTAAAACTAGGTGTATCGGAACACTTATAAAAACATCTCTAAAAATTCTTTTCTAAGATACTAGCATAAATGATACTAGTAACATATTTAATATGAGAATAAAACATGTATGATGAGGCCTTAGCATTGCTAAAGTCATCAGGGGAGCGTTGGTGCTAGGCTGCACCAGTAAATTGTAAACCTGGTTAAACCGATTTTCTGTTTTTAACTAAAATAGACCAGGTAAACTTATAATATCATTCAAGCATCTTCTAATACTAATATAATGATAATATTATACTATTATCTCTCTTCTCTCATGAATCGATTCCGGTTCGTGAAACATAGACTATTTACGAAAACTAGAATCAAAACTCCTAACGGATACGGTTCAAAAACTAGGTTCTTCGCAATTGCGTTGTCGAGATTATCTCCACTAAGGTCCTGAATTAAAGATAATATAATGACAATGAGGATTGAGATACTTGATGATATAGCAGAGGTGTTCCCTTTACTGATCTTTCAAAGAAATCCGTGCCTTCAGAAAAGATCTCGTGTACTTGAAAAATGGGGTTGTTACAAGTGTTCTTAACTCAGAAATCATAAATTGCTTGCTAATTACCTTAGCAACAAATTAGCGTTAATGGAAACAAGAACAATTAATAATCCAAGAATTAACACTAAATGTTGGACATTCCAACTCTAGGAACCCAATTGCTCACTTTCCCCAAGCCAAGAGATAGAAAACTAGCCCCAAATCATAATTGTTATTTTGTCAAATACTTGGTGGGCAAAAACATTAAACATGAAAAAAATGAGAAAATGCTTGAAACTAAATGCAACAAGTGATCTCAATCAACAATAACAACTCAAGAAAGCATATAACAAACATCAATCATCAAATTCATCAACAAGAAATTTAAATTGCAAAAGAGAAGTAAAATTGAACTATAACTTGAAATATAAGAAAGAGCAAGAACAATGTAGCTATAAAGAGTAGTAACAAAGAGATACTTACAATGGAAGCAAGCAAAATCCAAGATCGAAATGGAACTTGAATGTAAAACCCTAGTATAAACCCTAATAGAGATGATGAAAAACTTAGAAAAAAATTATACTAAAGCTTCCTACTACTACTCCTAAGCTACCCTAATGGTATGCTATCCTATTCTCTTCATTTTCCTTTCAATATGAGCTAAATGGCTTTAGAAATAGGCCTCCAACCCACCAAAATCGCGAGTCACGTGCAATTTTAATGAAGGCATGTGTGGGCACCTGTGCATACGCACAGACGTGTGTGCACGCACACTAGGGGATGCTCTGAATGTTCACGTGACGCCAACAATGCAGCTCACACGGATGCGCTGCTCCACTTTGATGCTTGTGCGTATGCACGTAGGTCTGTGAGTATGCACACATCGCTGTGCTATTCTCCTTTGATTCTTCATGCTTCCTCCTCTTTGCATGCTCTTCTTTTATTCTCTCCAAGCCATTCCTACCTTATACATCTGAAATCACTCACAAACAACATCAAGGCCTCGAATGGAAGGCAAATGGAATAAAATTGATCAAATTAGGCACAAAAGAGCATATTTTCATAATCAAGCAAAATTAGGAGAAAAGTTCAAAAGCATGCTATTTAATGGACATTCCATTTCAACCAAAAATCATCATCGAATATGGATTCATCAGATAGTAAGAATGAAGAAAAAGCAGAGCACCCAACACCAAACTTAAAATGTTCACTCGTCCCCGAGCAAAGTAAAAGAAAAAATAGAAAAAAGATAGAAGAAGGGAATATGGTAAAAGGGAAGCAAAGAAAATAGAAGAAATTGGTGAAGGAGAGAAGGTGGGGGTACGGCGTTGGAGTGGGTAAAGAAAGGGAAAGAGGATAGTGGATGTAAAGAAAAAAGTGAGAAGGAATATTGGAATTAGAGGTGTGGTGAAAAGAGTTAAAGAAGTGGGTATTTATAGAGGTAGGGGGAGTGGGAGGTTCGGTTATAGGGTGAAGGGTGGGAGGAAAATGAGTTTCAATTGGTGTAAATGTGGAAAAGGGTTGGTGAATATGGGAAAAGTGAAAGTGGAGATATTGATGAGATTTGATTGATGGATGGAGAGGTGATAGGTGTATGGGAAAGTAAGGGGGTGAATGTGGATGGAATAGTTAGTAAAGGGGGAGAGAGAAGGAGTGTTTGAATGGTCAAAGTGGGAGGGAATGGGGGATTAACCGTTGGAAATGGTTAAGAGCTTCCTCCAAAAATTGAAACTGCATTCCTGGTGCCAGAAATGGCCCCGCTTTTTTGGTACGAGTTATTGGCGCTAAACGCCCAATCTAGCATTTAACGCCCTTAGAGGGGTAAAATTTGCATCCTTCATGGGCGTTAAATGCCCATCTGGCATTTAACATCAGTCGCTACCTTCCAGCCTAGGCGTTGAACGCCCTCTTGGTGTTTAACGCCAGTGCCCTTGCTGTCCTTCATGGCGTTAAATGCCTAGCCTGGCATTTAGCGTCAAAACACTTCAAGTCAACCTTGCTTCAGGGTGTTCTATTCTTCACTTTGAGCCCTCCTGTCTCTATTCTAAGCACCTTGCATGATCACAAACATAATTAAACTAGAGAAAACTATGAAAAACAATGAAAAATAAATAAAAATTCAAACTAAAACTAAAGGATACTCTGGGTTGGGTTGCCTCCCAACAAGCACTTCTCTACCGTCACTAACTTGAAGGTCAGCTCCACTAGGGAGGAGGGTCATAGGGGCTCAGATCCTCACCCCTCACTGTGAACTTCTTTTCTATGCTCTCATGGATTAACTCAATATTCTAAAGAGATAGGATCCTTTTTACTATATGAGGTAGGACTGGACTTCTAGTGAATATCACCTTCATTTCAGGTGAGAAGTCTTCAGTGCGAATCTTCTTGTTCCTCCTGCTCTTGGGTACCTTCTTCTTGGGACCTCCTCCCTCCTTGGTGGGTGATGAGTACCCAACACCAAACTTAGGTTTGATGTCAAGGAAAATTGTACTGGTCCCCACCAAAGGAGGAGGCTTAAGTAATGAACTCTGCATGCAAGTACCTCTTTCTCCACAGAGTGATGAAGGTCTAAAAACCTTGAATACCAAGTAGTTCTCACACATCCTCAGAACTAATTCCCTCTCTCAACATCAATAAGAGCTCTTCTAGTGGTTAGGAATGGTCTTCCTAGGATGATAGAGTCATTTGCATCCTCTTCCATGTCAAGTATCACAAAATCTGCAGGGAGGAAAAGCTCTCCAACTTTGACTAAGACATTCTCCACTAGCCGCCTCAGAGATTTACCAGCCATCTGTAATGCTATCCTTGTAGGCTGTGCCTCTTGAATCTGCAGCTTCTTCATCACAAACAAAGGCATCAGATTGATACTTGAGCTAAGATCACAAAGGGCTTTGTCAAAGGTGACATTTCCAATAGTGTAAGGAATCTAAAAGCTCTTTGGATTTGTCATCTTCTTTGGCAGCTTGCTCTGAATGAGTGCACTACATTCCTTGGTCAGGACCATTGTTTTATCTCCCTTTAAGGCCTTCTTCTCAGAGGGTATGCTTTTCATGTATGCATCACAGGGAGGCATTTTCTCCAGAATCTCAGCAAAAGGAATGTTAATTTGTGAATTTTTAAGGACCTCTAAGAACTGAGAGAACTGCTCGTCCTTGGTCTCCTCTTGTAGCTCCTGAGGGTGTGATACTTCAGGCTCTTGTATAGGTTCCTTAGGGGGCATGTAACAGTGTAACTTCACCCTTTTCTGGACCTTCTTTCTTTTATGACCCCTTAGCAACTTGTACCACCTCCTTCAGCATGATTTCATTAACCATTGTGAGGGCTTTGTACTCTTCTCTTGGATTAATCATTGTGTTACTAGGGAGAGTGCTAGGAGGCCTCTCAGGTATCCTCTTACTCAACTGTCCTACTTGCATCTCCAAGTTTCTGAGTGAAGCTCTAGTCTCCTGCATAAAACTATGAGTACTCTTGGAAAGCTCAACAACTACTGAAGCCAAGTCAGAGATGCTTTGGGATTAAGTGGACGCCTGTTGTGGCTGAGAAGCTTGAAATTGACGGTTGTTGAAATTATTGAACTTATTCTGATTGAAACCACCTTGAGAGTTGTTGTTAAAATTCGGCTGGGGATTCTGGGGTTGATCTCTATACCCAAAATTAGGGTGATTCCTCCATCCCTAATTGAATGTATTCGAATAAGGATCATTATTGGAATTTCTGGAGGAATTTTCCATATAATTAACTTGCTCAGGAGTGGGTTGAGCATAACCATAATTCTCTTCTTGGTTGAAGCCTCCACTCATATCATATTGATTTGTTGTGACATGATCTTGTTCTGACCTAGAATGGCATCCAGTGTGTCCATCTCCATAACTCCTTTTTTCATAGGTTCATATGATTCCTCTCAAAAGAGTACAGATATTGGTTGTTAGCAACCATCTCAATAAGCTCATTAGCCTCTTCAGGCGTCTTCTTCATGTGCAAGGAACCTCCTGCGGAATTGTCCAGAGATATTTTTGCCATCTCAGAGAGGCCATCATAGAAAATTTGTAACTTGGTCCAGTCTGAAAACATATATAGGGGACACTTCCTGACCATCTGCTTGTATCTTTCTCAGACTTCATAGAGGGTCTCACCATCTCTCTGCCTGAAAGTCTAAACATCCAGCGTCAGCTTAGTCAGCTTCTGAGGTGGGAAGAACTTGGTTAGTCTATTGACTACCTTGTCCCAAGAGTCCAAGCTCTCCTTGGGCTAAGTGTCCAGCCACTACTTTGCTCTATCCCTCATAGAAAATGGGAAGAGCATGAGCTTATAAATTTCAGAATTCACTCCATTAGTCTTCACAGTGTCACAATCTGTAGGAAGTTGGAGATAAATAGATTTGGATATTCCTATAGGAGCCCATGAAATTGGCAGTTTGCTATACTAAAGTGATTAATTATGGCTTCAGTTTAAAATTGTTTGCACCAATAGGAGGTACAACAATACTCTTCCTAAAAAAAAGGAGTAGGAGCAGTGTAAGAGCTCAGCATCTTCCTAGCTTGCTCATTACCATTTGGATTCCCACCATTAACATTAACAACATTATTGGGATTGTTGGGATCCATGGCTTCCTTCTCAAAAGTATCCCTGAGATTCTCACCAGCTCTGTAAGCTCTAGCTTGTTGCAAATGCTGCCTCAAGGTCCTCTCAGGTTCAGGATCAAAATCAAGAAGGAATTCTTTATCCCTGTTCCTACTCATAAACAAACAAAAAACAAAAAAAAGTAGAAATCTCTATGTCAGAGTACAGAGAATTTCCAATGAGGTATCCTATGTAAAAAGAAATAAAATATAAAGGCAAGCAGTTAAACTAAAAATTTCAAAAACCAGCAAGAAAAAGCAGCTAACAATTTTCAAAAATTAAACTAGGGACAATAATAATGTTTTCAAAAATTGAAAAAAGAAAAATCACTAAGGGGACACCAATCTTAAAATTAGAAATGAAGGGAAAATAAACAAAACCTAATTTAAAAATTTAAAGAAAATTAAATAAACAAAACTAAGAAAAATACAAAATATAAGCAATTAAACAAGTGGTAGTTGTTATTAGTCACAGTTAACCCCCCGACAACGGTGCCAAAAATTTGGTGCGAAATTTTAGAATGTCCACATTGAACCGACAAGTGCACCGGGTCGTTCAAGTAATATCTCAGGTGAGTAGGGCTCGATCCCATGAGGATTGATGGACTGAGCAACAATAGTCGAATGATTGGTTTAGTTAGGTAGGCAGAAAAGTTGGTTTGGTGATTTAAAATTACATTAAATAGTAATTCAAGAGTAAAGAAAGCAAATAAGAGAATTAATGAGAAATCAATAAGAGAAAATAGTTAAGGTATCAGAGACATTTACTTTTCCGGATTAATTTTTCTTACCAACTATTTTAATCATGCAAGATTCATTTCATGGCAAACTGTAATTGACCAAACCCTAATGTCTTAGTGATTTAGTCTCCCCTAACCCTCATCAACCGCCAATGTCTTGGTCACTTGATTCCGATTAGAGGGTTAAGTTCAAATCTAGTTTATGGCCACAAAAACCCTAATTACCCAAAGCTAAGAGGATTATATGTCACGTATCCTGATTATTAGTTCAAGTAATTATCAATTTCGGAAGAATTTACTTTCAAGCTATTGTTCAGGTGAGAGACCTCTTCCAAGGATCACAAGAATGCATTTAGAATAAGTGTCATACTTTCGTTCCACCCAGATTCATAAAATGAAGAATGAAAGTAATCTTTGAACTAAATCAATAATACATTAATTAAAATAGAAAAGTAACAATCTTAATCCATAAAAATAATTAGAGCTCCTAACCTTAATCAAGAAGGTTTAGTGGCTCATGACTTACAGAGAAGACAAATGTTCTGAAAAGTATGAAAGTGCAGAAGAGAGAAGATCCCCTGAAGGATGAATCTTTTCCCTTTTATATCTAACCTAATTTGATTTGAAATTAAAATAAAATAAAAAATCCTAAAACTAAAAGATATTGTTTGTAATTAAAAATTGAAAAAATAAAATAAAAGATAACTAATAAAAGCTAAATCCACTTGAAGATGCTTCATTGATATGGGCTTAGCTCGGATTGCCTGGCGCTAAACGTCAGTTGGGAGTTTAGCACCCAGAGAGGTAGCTTTGATCTTCTCCTTTCAGCAAAAAACTCTACCAAATTACTCTGAATTTCACCTGAAATCATAAAAATACTAAAATAACTCAAAGTATCTTCCAAAGAGGATTTTTGCACTAAAACATAATAAAACTTAATAAATTATAAGTGAAAATGACTAGAAAACCGGGAGAAAATGGGTACAAGATGCTCACGCATCAGTGACAACATCCCTTCTCAAAACCAAAATATTCTCTTATGACCTTTCAAAATATGCTTGATTTTTAATCCATTTTCAAGCTTTACAATTACCATTTTTTTACAGAATTTACCTTAACCTTCAAACTACCAAATCTTATCAAATTATAACTTGAAATAAACCCCAAACACATCTCAGTTGTCCTCTCAAAGCCAAATCATAAAGTTCACAAAATCACCAATATTTCAACAAAAAATCAAGCATAAATCGATTTAATTTCAAGCAATAATCATCAAACCAACAATAACATATCAAAAACACATTTAATCATTACAAAATTACCAAACTCTACCTTTATATGACAGGCACCAAACTGAACTGTTTTGGTGACACAGAGGGCTGGGTGTCATGTATATGGGCTGCTGTGTCAGGGATTCAAATTATAAATATCTTAAATGAATAGCTATAAAAGTTGGATATATTAAAATACAAATGATAAAAGATATACGATGAAGCATTAACAAAGCTAAGTTTACCGAAGAATACCAATATTTATTTATACCGGTAGATTTTGAATTCAATAAAAATATTATTAAACAAATCTTTATTTTAATTAAAGCAGGTAAAAGTAAAATATCAATATAATAATAATAATAATAATAATAATAATAATAATAATAATAATAATAATAATAATAATAATAATAATAATAATAATAATTTTATCCTTTCTAAAAATATCTTATTATAATAAAAATTATACAAAAATTCTAATTAATTTAAACTCTAGTTATCATAAAATTAATTATGTAAAATATCTTATTATAACAAAATTATAAAATAATCTTAAATAACTCAAAGTCAAATTATAATAATAATCATAAAAATCAATTTAACTTTGCATATTAAAATAGTTTCTATTAAATAGTTCAAACTAATAAAATAAATTATAATTAATTTAAATTTAATAATCATAAAATTAATCTAATTATTTTTAATAAATTAGTTTCTAAAAATAAAGAGCTTCAATTAATAAAATAAATTATAACTGATTTATATTTAGATTTTAAAAAATTCATGTCGTTATAAATTCTAAGAGCAACCCACAAAAAAAATTATATCTACTTCTTAAATTGAGATTATTAATATAAATTTAGTTGAGGCATTCTATCAAAATCCAAAAATCAAAATCAAGCAAAATAGGATAAAAAATGTGGAATTTTTTTGTGCATGTTACTGCAAATCTTTCACCAAAATTCTTACCTTATGTACTTTTAAATAAATAAGACTAGGCCAATTATAGTGTACAGATGCGCTTTGTACAGATTTTTCTTTGTTGAATACCCGGATGACATGCGTTATAGTGCTGGTCTTTGAGGGAGCAGTTTGCAGGACTCACTAAACAAGTTGCAGAACTTGGTGCAGAATGCATAACAGTAGAAACCGAGTCACATGAGTAGCTTAAAACGTTGTTAGGGGTATTAGTGTTGGGCTCTGTTTTTTTTTTTTGTGATCCTATAATTTGGGGTTGATGGGCCATATGATCGATTCATAAAATATAATTTTTGTGGGCCTGTAAATAAAATTTTGAAAATATATGTGAATTTTGGTATCTTTTAATTTTTGTAATTGCTAAAAACCCTTATCACTGTAAAGGGAGTGAAGTTGTTGCTCCATCCAGGGGAAGGAGAGACCCGAAGCTCATCGCCGACCAGAAAATGTGGGTGACCAAGAGGCTCCACAACGGGGAACAAGAAGAACTGCCGTCACCCATCACCTGCGACACCATCATCGGCAGACCACAACCGGAAACTTTGTGCTACCGCCGTAGTCATCCTTGTGAAGAACACAGCGTCTCCACCCCTCTTTCGATCAGATTTCTTTTTCGCTTTCCGTAACGGAGGTCTCCCCACCATACCGTAGTCGCTGATGCATGCGAGTTCGTCGACAGCCTCCCCACGCCTATGAGACTCACTCTGGCCGCTGCGTCCTCCTCACCTTCTGTAGTACGATTCACGATGAATTCAGCGCTGGACTGGTATTAGTTTATGGAAGTTATTTTAAATGTGAAATATTTGTACTTTCGAGTTTCAATCATGTGGGTGAATCCTAAATAGTTAGGTGAATTGTCAGGAGTGCATTTTTCTAATTTGCCTACTTTGGATGGCTATTTAAGGCAATGGGGAACTCATCCTATCACTTAAGACAGAACACTTTACACTTGGATTAATGAAAAAGGTGCATCGATAGGCCAGAGGATTTATGCAGAACAACATCTTAATGCATCTTGCATTGCTCATAAACTCTTAACAAGCCAAAAGTCGGTTATCAAGCCTTGGGACAAGATTCTTGTTGTTTATGTGCCTGGTCTAGATTTTATCGACGACTTTTTTGAATGCCTAAGAGCTAGAGTCATACCAGTTCCAGTTCTTCCTCCAGATCCAATGCAAAGAAGTGGACAAGCACTAACAAAAATGGAAAACATTGCCAAGTCATTATGCCAATTTTGTCAACAGTTGCTTATCACTCGGCTGTCCAGGTAGGTTTATTGAAAAATTTTTCTCATTAATGGGGAAAAATGGAAAGTCCGAGATGAATCCGTGACTTCAATCAGAATTGGTTTTCATACGTCAACCTTTGCCACAGTACCACGATGGCAGCTGTATCTGTTTCCCTGCAACCTAGGATTTTCTTTTTGGGGAGAAGATCTTCATTTCTATTTCAGTATCCATGGCTACCGGTAAACCTGGTTTCTCTTTTTTTCCTCCTATTAACAAATTAAAAAAAAGCTTTGGATCCAATTCAATTTTTGGATATCCAATTCACTGCCAAAGCCCACTTCAGCATGTTCAGCAGCTTATATTTGAATCACACTATTTTCGCTAGTTAGCTCAGCCATAGTCCACAGCTAACATAAGGTAATAGATAAGCTCTGAAACACAGCACCACGTGTTAATCTCATATTCAAAGAGAAGGAATGATGAACGGATAATTTATACGCTTTTTGGCTTTGTTTTTAGGTAGTTTTTAGTATGATCTAACTACTTTTAGGGATGTTTTTATTAGTTTTTATGTTAAATTCACATTTCTAGACTTTACTATGAGTTTGTGTGTTTTTCTGTGATTTCAGGTATTTTCTGGCTGAAATTGAGGGACCTGAGCAAAACTCTGATAAGAAGGCTGACAAAGGACTGCTGATGCTGTTGGAATCTGACCTCCCTGCACTTGAAATGGATTTTTTTGAGCTACAGAACTCCAAATAGCACGCTCTCAACGGCGTTGGAAAGTAGACATCTAGAGCTTTCCAACAATATATAATAGTCCATACTTTATTCGAGATTTGATGACATAAATTGGCGCTCAATGCCAATTCCATGCTGCATTCTGGAGTCAAACGCCAGAAACACGTCACGAACCAGAGTTGAACGCCAAAAACACGTTACAACTTGGCGTTCAACTCCAATAAAAGCCTCTGCACGTGTAACATTCAAGCTCAGCCCAAGTACACACCAAGTGGGCCCCGGAAGTGAATTTCTGCATCAATTACTTACTTCTGTAAACCCTAGTAGCTAGTTTAGTATAAATAGAACTTTTTACTAGTGTATTAGACATCTTTGGTCTCAGTTTTATTTTATTATCCATCTTAGGAGACTATTGATCACGTTTTTGGGGTTGGCCATTTGGCCATGCCTGAATTTTCATCACTTATGTATTTTCAACGGTGGAGTTTCTACACACCATAGATTAAGGGTGTGGAGCTCTGCTGCACCTCAAGTTTCAATGCAATTACTACTACTTTCTATTCAATTCCGCTTGTTCGTATTCTAAGATATTCGTTGCACTTCAACATGACGAATGTGATGATCCGTGACACTCATCATCATTCTCACCTATGAACGCGTGACTGACAACCACTTCCGTTCTACTTTAGGCCGGGCGCATATCTCTTGGATTCCTTAATCAGAATCGTCGTGGTATAAGCTAGAATTGATGGCGGCATTCATGGGAATTCGGAAAGTCTAACCTTGTCTGTGGTATTCCGAGTAGGATTTCGAGATTGAATGACTGTGACGAGTTTCAAACTCGCGATTGTTGGGCGTGATGACAAACACAAAAGAATCAAGGGATTCTATTCCAACATGATCGAGAACTGACAGATGATTAGCCGTGCTGTGACAGAGCATTTGGACCATTTTCACTGAGAGGATGGGATGTAGCCATTGACAACAGTGATGCCCTACATACAGCTTGCCATGGAAAGGAGTAAGAAGGATTGAAGGAAGGCAGTAGGAAAGCAGAGATTCAGAAAGGACACAACATCTCCTTGCATTTATCTGAAATTCCCACCATTGAATTACATGAGTAACTTTATCTTTTTTTTACGTTTATTATTTATTATTATTCGAAAATCCATAACCATTTATTGTCCGCCTAACTGAGATTTACAAGATGACCATAACTTGCTTCATACCAACAATCTCCGTGGGATCGAGCCTTACTTACGTAAGGTATTACTTGGACGACCCATTGCACTTGCTGGTTAGTTGTGCGGAGTTGTGACTAAGTGTGATTCACATTTGAGAGCGCTACCAAATCTTTGGAGCCATTGTTGATGATCACAATTTCGTGCACCAAGAAATATCTGTATATCTGTACCAACTTATATTTGTACCGTAGAGCGACCCATAAGACTAACTAAAATGTGAAAAGATGTGTCAGTACTTAAAAAATTAAACTAAGATTAGCATAGTATTAAATCGGTCAAACTACTAGTTCATTAATTTATTAGTTCAATTAATATATTACTAGTTGAATTATTTAAATTATAATTAATAAATATAAAATTTAAAATATAATTTAATTTGTATGTGTTATATACTTTAAAAAAAGGACAAATGTAATGAAAAACAACTTAATCTAGTGACAGCTAAGTTGTTGTACATGCAAGAGAATCCAATTATGAATCAATTCTCACCGGTTGATACTGATTTTTATTAGTTCTATTCAATTTTTTTTAAATGGTCAAAATACTGAACTGCATCAGGTTAAAGTCTGGCTCATCAATTTTTTTGATAGAATTGATCGGTCCAATTCTATTTTAACAACTATGAACTATAGTGACTAAAACAGATTTTTTTTAATTTTATTTGATAAAAAACCTATATTTTATAAATACATAAACTTATTATTTGCTTCTTTTTTTTTAAAACGACCCATGATTCATGATTGAAGGTTATGAATTATCATAACTCTTGAGCTTAGAATCCTAGTAATTAAACCGATCAAATTATTAATTTATTGATTTATTAATTTAATTGATGAGTTACTGGTTGAATCGATAAAATAAGTCTTACATAAATAAAAAATATAAAATAATTAAAAATCTAAAATTAAAATTTAAAATACATATCTTTACGAATATTTAAAAACAATGAAGTTTTAATAAATTATAATCAATAAATTATAATTTAGTTATTATTAAATAAGTATATAAAATTTTAATATTTTTTATAATAAATATTTTTTAATTTTATTTTTATATTAAAATAACTATTTTTATTTTAATAACTAATTAATTAGTTTATATTTATTATGTTTTTATATACTATATGTATTTATTAAAAAATAATATTAATAAATATCATATAATTATAAAAAATTATATTGTAATTAATAAAAATATTTGATATTTTTTATTTATATATGTTTAATAACATTTATATTAATAATTATGAATAATTGTCAACGAGTTATAGTTCAAATGATATCGTCTCTTCATACTTATCTAAAGGTTGTGGGTTTGAGTCTCACTCCTAACTTTAAAAAAAATAAAAAATATAATTAATTTAAATATAATGAGTATAAAATTATAATAATATCTAAAAAAATTATTACATATTTTTACTATATAATTAATAGTTAACAAATAAAATAATAAAGAATAATATAGCGTAATGGCAAAGGAAGCATGTAAGCACAAAGGAAACCTAAGTTCAAACCAAATGAATCTTAAGTCAACTTTACTAATTAACCAAGTAAAGGTGAGGTGAAAAAAGGAAGTCCGTTAAGAAAAAAAAGAATTGACTTTTTTTTTTAATTTTCTCTTTGGAAGGAATATAAATTTAAATTATTATGAGAAATATCCAAAACTAAATGAAAAAAATATTCAAAATCTTAAAAAAAATTATCTAAACCCAAATAAAAACAAACATTCAAAATCATTGTAAAACAAATATTCAAAACTTAATAAAAAAAATATTCAAAACGTAACAAAAAGAAACATTTAAAATCTAACAGAAAAGAGATATCCAAAATTATTTTAAAAAATTTAAAATCTAATAAAACGATCCTTCAAAAAATATTGAAAAAAAAATATCTAAAAATTAAAAAAACATGTAAAACTATTTAAAAAAATCATTCAAAACAAAAAACAAACCTATTCAAAACGTAAAAAAAGAAATATCTAAAATGCATAAAAAATACATCTAAACTTAAGGAAAAAAAATACATAAAACTAATTAAAAGAACCATTCAAAACTTAGAAGAAGAAAAAAAGAAGATGTGGCAACTGATGTGTGAGTGATGAGCGGCGTGGCATTGTGGCGCTATCTTGGCAAAGAAGAAAAATCGCAGTGTAAATACGTGAGATGGGAGGTGCATTTTTTAAAATTTATAAAGTTGACTCAATTTGGCTACATATAGAAATGGTTGGGAGATTTTCACATATGTCAGTAAGTTTTATTGGCAATTTTCTATGCCATGTACTATTAAATTGCAGGTGTGACTTTTGTCTTGTAGTGTAAATATAAATGACTAAAGAAACCTCAAACCCATTAGAAAAAAGTCAAGAAAATCCAGTAACAATAGCGGCTTCCACAACTTAGCACAGTGCAACCCATATGCTACTATAGCATAGCTAAAAATGTTCAGAGCTGCAGATGATGGGCTTTTTCTTCACAGGACCATCATCACGTTGTTTAGGCTATATGTATGATGAAATCATAGAGAAATGGTCATTCTCTTATGGGCTCAATTGTTTTTTTTTTGTGAGAGTACTATACCAGATAAGAAATGTCCTCGGTGGAGGACTAATGAAAGCCAAATTTACCTTTTGAATTGGGGGTTTGGGATCGAGGGGAAAAATCCAAGTCAACTGTACGGTCTTGATGAAAATCTAAGAACAGGCAATATTTTTTTATCACCAAGCCGGTTCGAAGGTTTGTTTTTTTTGTTTAATTGGATTTTTAAGGGAAAAAAAAGATACAGAAACACCCAATACCCCCATTCCCATTCCCTTAATCCTAATCCCCAAAAGGTAACCCTAACCTCACCTCACGGCGACACCATAGTCGCAAGCTAACCTCACATCACCGCGACACAGCCAGCCGTGTCGTGTTGTTCGTATCGACGAACACCGCGCGACTCCAACGACGTCACCTGCACCGCGGCTCCCTTGTCTTCATCGTGGCTAATCCTTGCTCCACGGCTCCTTGCGCCGGTTTGTCGTCACCGTAGTAGCGTCCTCTCCGTCGTGTGCATCCTCTACTCTGTCAGACTGGTTGTTTGTCTCTGTCTTCTGCCTCCTCTGCTCTGTTGGATAAGTTGGTGCTCTTCTTCTAATACAGTTGAAATATTTTAAATTTGAGCATGACTCTTGAGAAGGGATGGGAGTATGAGTATCCATCATTGATAATTTAACCAACCATTCTAGTATACCTGACCTAGTTCTGTTAGTTGTGATTTGGCTTCCTCATTACTAGCACTGCCTTCATAGTCTTGAAATAAAGATCCAAAGGTTTCTGGCCTTCTGCTATTATTCACAGTCTCAAATTGCTTGTGGTCTCTCTTAATTTCTTAAATTTTTTGAGTTTGTTGAGTATGAATCTGGTTGTTGATATTTTTAAATTTTTGAATTTATTGAATTTTTTAGTATGAGTCTGTTTAGGTTAATTTCTTGAATTTCTAAATTTGTTGAGTATAAATTTGGTTGCTGAATTTCTTGAAATTTTTTAATTTGTTGAATTCTATAATTTTTTGAATATGTTTAATTTTTTAGTATAAATCTGTTTAGGTTAATATCTCGAATAGCTAAATTTGTCAAGTGTGAATCTGTTTGTTGGATTTTTTGGATTTTTGAGTTTGTTGAATTTTTTAGTATGAATCTGTCTAACTTAATTTATTAAATTTCTTGAATTTGTTGAGCATGAATATGTGTGTTGAATTTCTTGAATTGGTTGAAGATTTGGTGGTCGGTAGCATCATGGCAAATGACAAGTAGTGACGCTAGAGTTGTTGAGTAATCGAGTTTGTGTGATGGGTACCATTTTAGGTAAGGAAACTCCAGTGGAGAATGACATCGAGTAGCAGCAAGGCGGAAGACCCGTGAAAATAGAACATGGCGATGGTGGAGATGTTTTCACAGGCAAAAACCGATTATGCAGACGAGGGGGTATGTATGCGATTTTTTCTAATTGGCCAAGAATGAATAGGGTTGATGGTGAGGTATTGAGGTGTAAGAATACAGTTGTGAGCAACATGTAAGGATTTATTATTAACTAGGTTGTTTAATGAGGCATTGCCGCTGTGTAGTTAGTGGGAAGGTAACATAGCTATAGGTGTTTTTATTTTTGTGACTCATAGATGGAGAAGGTGAGGGTGCTTGTTAGTGCAAATGTGCAATGACAATTTTTTTGGTATTAAAGAAAGGTTTAGGGACACTGAGGAATGGTTATGAGTTGGTTAATTATGTTGGAATGATGTCAAAGTAATATGTTGCGAGTGAACTTGTTAAGTTTGCAAGCAAGTTATTTCATCCAACTCATTTTATAATTTTCATTTCTCTTGAAACTGATCTTTTATTAAGAAGTTCAAAATCCAGAAGAACTGAATTTACGGTGGTTAGCGAATTGAGCAATCATTGTTGTGGGTGATATGCCTTTGGAAAAAAAAGATGCAGAAAATTAAGTAAACATGGAAAGACATATATAGAAGATGGAAACCAAAAGAGAGAAAAGAATGAGTGAATGTGTTGCTTCCCTCTGAGTTTGATCGACTCTTCTCCTCTCGCCACTAAGTTAATTGCAATAAATGCTTAGTCTTTTTAGTTGGGTTCTTGAGTTAGACTCGTGAGTTTCAATTAGTTAATTATTTTTGCCAAATAGATATTATTAAAGTTAGAATCACACTTTTTTATGACATAAAAATTAAAAAAATTATAAAATAGAACTACTCTAAAACTCTTGTAGTTAGGCAAAAAAATGAATCATGATTAATTAGTTAAGATATTAAACTTCATGTTAGATTAAGAGTTAATATTAACTATGATGATATAATTTAATTCAGTTTGTCTGGATTTTGAACTTTTTAATGAAAAATTAGTTTGAAAGAAATTGAAAATTATGAAATGAGTTTTGTTAATAACTCCTGTAATTCAGAGAAAAATGTTTTGTTATGATTAATTGGTAGTTTATTTCATTTAATAATTGTTAGACATGTCAGAGAGGGTAACTTACCCTTTATTGTTAATAATTTGTAATTTATTTTATTTAATATTTATTAGGCATGTTTGAGAGGTAACTTTGCCTTTATTTTTTAATAACATGAGCATAATGTGTAATTCTATGTCAGTAAATTATGAATTATGTGTTGTGTATCTATGAATCATAAATTTTTTTTGTTTATATCCTACATCAAAGTCATGTAAAAAGAATGACTATAAGATGTGAAATAATTGAGAACATTAATAAATAAACGAGTCTCTCGTTAACTTTGTGTCGTGTACAATTTAACAATTTAACTAAATTAATATTAATAGATGAGTAAAGTTGAGTCACATTTGCAATATGTGGAGTGTGTGGATAAAATAGAGTATTCTAAGAGTTACAACCATGAAATAGAAGGAGTTGTTTATCAAATAAGTATTTTTTTTCTTGACATACAAATATTTTACTCAACTTTATTTGATGGACCTTTCTACAAGAGATCCACCAAATACTTTGCCAAGTTTGTAATGTATGTTTGGTTTTGCCATCATGGCTTTGTTAACCTTTTTGCAGGAAGCGTTGTTTGACCTGGGCACTGCGCTGAAGATATGGTTGGAGATTTGAAGTGCAATAATGGGGGGCGTAGCTTGCATATATAGATATTGGTGGGCTTAGATCGGAAGACATTCTTCTAATGGAATTTAACACGCCTGAGGAGGCAAAAGGTTTCGATAATAACTATAGGCACATTAAAGGGTTTGCAACAAGACAAGGAAAGAAGGTAACAAATATTGTCAAGGAGATTATTAGGTACACTTTTGTCTGCAACAGAGAGGGGTTTAGAGAGAAGAAATGGTTGGAGAAGACTGATAGAAAGAGGGAGCATAAAGTGGTAACTTGCTGTGGTTGTGTGGCCAAGATGAGGATTAAGAGGAAAGATGGTAGCGGAAAGTGGTATCTCTCGCGATTTATTGATGAGCAAGAAGAGTAGATTTTTTTGGTAAAGAATTTCTCAAAGAATTCTCGTTGCAAGTATAGTTCTAAACTAACAAACAATCCTCACATCGAAATTTAATTTGTTTGTCACAAGTACAAATTCCAATAAAAATAAACTGAAATATTTAAACCTCGGTCGTCTCTAAAGGAATTGCTGGGGAGTGCTTTATTATTGGCTATGAAGGAATGTTTTGGGGTTTTTGTAATAAAGGACAAGAAATGTAAATAGCAAAAGAAATAAGCTAATAACTAAGAAAGCTCTTGACAAGGAATGAGAATTAGAAGTCGTATCCTCATTATCATCATCAATTGTGACAAGAATTGTCCATTGCTCCACTTAGTTAACCTCTAACTATGAAGAAAAGTCAAGTGGATATAATCAACTTGAGTCCACAAGTCCTAGTCAAATCCTAAGGAAAGACTAGCTTTAGTGGCATTCAAGTCAACTAGCAACTTCCAATTATCAATCAACAAAAGAGTTTGACAACTCAAGAATCTCTAATTACTCAACTCAAGTCAAGAGGAGAAAAATTTACTCTAAAATCCAACCAAGTATTTTATCATACACTTGGAAGGCATAAAAGGAAAGCATAATAAAATGACAAAAAATGTAAAATCTAACACTATCAAATGCAAGGAAATAACAATAACAAAGCAATTAAGCGATAAAGGGCCATAAAACATGAAATTACATTAATTGAAATTAAAGATCAACAAAGTACTTATAGACATGAAAGTAGCAAAATAGAAGAAATTCAATAATTAAAACCTAAATCTAAGAGAGATGAACCTAATTCTAACCTAATTCTAGAGAGAAGAGGGAGCTTCTCTCTCTAGAAAACTAACTAAAGGCTCATAATAACTACACTAAGTGCTCTCCCTTTTGACCCATCTTGAATTCTGCATGAAATAGTCTCTGGAATCAGTTGGATTTAGGCCTGGGAAGCTCAGAAATCGTCCCCAGTGTTTTCACTTTAATGAGGTCACGTGCGAGCAGCGATGCATATGCTTGGGTCACGCGTACGCGTCACTTGGCATTATCTTCTCACGCGTACGCATCGCCATGCGACTTCGTCTCCACGCGTGCGCGTCTATCACGTGTGTGCGTCGATGTATGCACTCCAAATCCTTGATTTTCCATGAATTCTCCACTTTGTATGCTTTTCTCTTCACTCCTTTGATCAATTCCTAGCCTTTTCAGCATGAATTCACTAACAAACACATCAAGGCATCTAGTGGAATCAAAGAAAAATTAAAATTAGCAATTAAGTGCCTAAAAAGCATGTTTTTACTCTCAAGCACAAATTAGGAGAAAGTCATGAAACCATGCCATTTCATTGAATAAATATGAAAAAAGTTGATAAAATTCTCTAAATTAAACACAAGATAAACCCTAAAAATGGGGTTTATCATAGCACAATCACGAGCTACTTCCGGGGAAGTTTGTTGATTTCTTGAGATCACACAGGAAAATTTCAGAGGTTGAGATTGCTCACATAACCAGCATGCGGGATATAGGAATTAGCATTTCGAAGATCTATGAATCGTTTGTAGCACAGTTTGGTGGCTTCAACATGGTCTCGTTTACGAAGTACGATATGTATAATGAGGAAAGGAGACAAAGAGCATTGCAGGATGGAGATGTAAATGCGGCAATTCGGTTCCTAGAAGGTGTTGGTCGTGTTGATGGGAAAATGTTTTGGAGGCATAGATTGGGTTCTAGACAACACTTGTGTGACTTGTTTGGAGTGATGGGCGCAGTCAGTATGATTATGGGATAATTAGTGATGTGCTGGAATTCGATGCGACCTACAGGAAGAACAAATACAATCTACCCGTAGTGGTATTTTTTGGGGTTAACCATCACAACCAGATGTGCGTAATTGCCACAGCGTTACTGTAATGCGAGTCACGGGAATCTTATGTATGGGTGCTTGAACAATTTTTGGAGTGCATGGGGGTGAAGCACCGAAGTCGGTAATTACCGACAGGGATCTAGCAATGCACATAGCTATTCAAAGAATTTTCCCTACTGCTCATCACCGGTTGTGCGCGTGACATCTTCTTTGGAATGCGACGTCAAGTATTTGTGACCCACGATTCACACAACTTTTTAAACATTTCATGTTGGTAGACATCAAGACAGATGAATTTAAGGTGATATGGGAGGCAATACTTAACGAGTGTGGCATGAGGGAGGTTGAATGGGTACAGGAGTTGTACAGGAAGAAGTATTCATGGGCAACTGCTTATATTAGAGGAAGATTCTTTGTAGGGAATAGAACAACTTGTCGGTGCGAGTCTTTACTGGCCAAACTAGGACGGTTTGTGAAAAGTAGGTATGGAGTAATTGAATTTGTGACAAACTTCCAGAGGTGTGTGGATTTTCTTAGAGACAATGAGGATGAGTTAGAATTTTGATCGTGCTACGGGACTCTGATCTTGCAAACTCAGTTCACAGAGTTAGAGAAGTCTAGTGCCACATAATTCACGCGGGAGATGTTTTGGAGATATCGTGAGTCGCTAAAATGGTGTATGCGGGTGAGGATAAATGCTTGTGTTGAGATAGAAGGTGGCCAAACTTTCAATGTCCAGAAGTATCGCAAACCAGAAATGGCATGGCAGGTTAAGCACGAGAATACAACGAACACCTTCACGTGCTCCTGTTTGAGAATGGAATCCTTCGGACTCCCATATGTACATATACTAGCTGTTTTGGTGCAGCTTGATGTTGTGGTTATTCCCGATACCCTCGTGCTGCGACGGTGGTCGAAGACAGCAAAGATTGGCATGGATCTAGAGAAGTGCCTGTGTCCGTCTGGGGAACTGTTGACAATCTACCGTACTAGATTGGGTGCATTCTCACAGTTGTGCAAGAAGCTCGGAAGTCTTGCCTGCGTGAGCAACGAGGACTTCAAATCCATTTCGCAAAAGGTGGGGAATGACACGTTGTTTTTGGAAATGAAGTATGGACTTCGAGGAGACAATCCCGTGTCAAATGAACCGCAGGGAGGAGGCGTTAAGGATCCGGTTCGTGTGAGAACCAAGGGAACAGAACGTGGCAATTAAGCATCTCCATCAACCGGTAGGAAGCGACGGAAATGCCGCAGATGCGGAATATTGGGCCATCGAAGGACTAGGAGCCCAGGTGTATTGCATCAGGGATAACTGACCGTAGACTTCATCCAGAGGCAGGCATTAGTGCCCAACCAGTTCCGGTTAGACCATTTAATTGTATTATGTTTTCGGATAAGACCAATTAATTGTATCATGGTATGATTAGCATTAGCGGATAAGCATTGAGTTACAACTTTGGGAATGTGTTGTTTCCATTTTGGCAATAAGTATTGTTAGCGATAGTATGATGTGTCTCTGGGTAGTGAGCTAGTTTTCATTATGATGTGCGTTGGTTAAAAGATCAACGTCGTATATCCATGCATACATGTTGTTAATGTTGCAGGCAGATGGTCCGCCAGAGCAGACAAGGTCACAAAAAAGGACATGCAACCTTTCGGAAACCTATCCCAAGTATTTCTGATTTTGAGCAATTGCAATGTTCGCAAGCCACTTGTGATAGTCAGGAGGGATGTATGGTTCTTCATGAGTAGATGATAGTCAGGAGTGTGTAGTTAATTTGTACCCGAATGAATTTATGAATCACGTTATGGACTGTTAGTATATGTCGAAGCTATGAATCATGTTATGGACTATTGTTATGTTATCTTTTTTGAAAACTGTTAAAATGTGCTTGAGAAATACCAGTTTGTGTGTCATACATATGGACTCTGATAGAGGGTACTTGGAGGGTGTCTGGTCATGTGCGGTGGCTTTTTTGGATCTTTTAAAATTTCTGGTTTAACTCTCTAAAATTTAAGGGAGTAGCAACAGGATAATGATTAGGGTTCAATGACGATATTTTTTACATGACCCTTTTAATGTCTTGCTTCTTGCTGTGTTTGAAGAATTTTAATGTCTTTAAGGATACTGTGGTCTTTTCAGCTCCCATGACGAAAATACCAATTCATTGATTAACATTTATAATTTCATGGTGGAAAGGAATAGGAAAAAAAAGAAGATTAAAAAAGAATGAAAATGGAGAAAAACAAGGATAAGAGAAGATGTGATTTGTGCAATTTTAACTATGTTCGACATTACGTCTGAATTGTGGGTTTGTGACATAATATATACATGTTCATATCTTTTTATATCTGAGTTAATTACATGAATGATTAAAGAAATAAATTGTAAAATTAATAGACAAAATAAGAAAAAATAAATAACAACATATTTCGGATATATATCATATAAAGACATTGCATATAACAATGCCATACTATACACAAGTAAAATGTATGTATAGGAACCTAGAATTGATTCTGGTTATAAGAAAATTAAATAAATTGATAAATATGTTGGCCTAAAAGAAAAAAAAAAGAATACTAAAAACTGTTGGAGAAATTGTACATGAGTAGGATTGTTAGAAATGGAACACTATACCAAACTTCTAAGCCACTCATCTTAATGGAATCTCTTTGTGCTCTATTTTATTATCTCTACAAGATGTTGCTCCATCAAAAAGGTCAGAGATTTGAGATGACAAGTACTAAGAATTTTTACTATAAAATGCCTTTATCTTTTTGGTAGATCGAACGATACATTTTCTCTTCTATCGTCCAATTAGGTAACATGCCAAGAAATATTATTAATGATCCACAACAGTGTAACATGTCTTTTACGTTGACTTACTTGACATATCGTACATTTCCTCAAACATATTACTCTGTATAACTCTTTTAATGTATTCCCCAAAGATTCAAATTACAAATTAATTTTGATTTTGAAGTTGTTTTGACCGAGTAAGATACAAGTCCAAAATTTGTAAGGATTCTTCCTTCACGTTTCTTGAAGATAGATTATACATGTACCAATAATGGTTAGAAGTAGTACGTGTTGTCAAAGTTAGAAATTAATGCATGTAGGAGAAAACAAGTATAAGTAATATTTCTGAACTTTTTAGTAAAATCTATATATTTTTTGTCAAACTGCAAATATTAATTCTAATATTCAGAGATTTTCTTGTCATTAAATATGTTATTCAGATTTTAATTTGTGAACAAAAAATTCATTTTAGTAAATATTTTAAAAAGTTATTAATCAACTTTCACGATCGGATTAATCTAACACATGTATTTTTTTGGTTGTCATTTTAATTTTTGTGCAATTTGATATATGGGTATATTTTGCCTAAATTACTATAGGAGTAATGAATTCGCGCTCTACTAATATGGGTCAACCAGTTACAATGGAAAGTGGAAAAATATGTTGATAAATTAAATAGCCTTACACATGAGTCCATGTTACTTGGGCATCGTTAGTTAAGTAAGCTATGCACATGTATTTCGTCAAAAATCACAGAGTTGGACTAAATTCAAAGACCCATGCTTGCATTCATTCACATTGACACAACCCATACAAAAGGTAAATGTGGATTGTGTGCTCCTGCTCACAAGCGGGACCACGCTTCTCCATAAAACACAACAACAACAATCAAACTTGTTCCTAATTACGTTAACAAGGCATGTAGATAATAAGACATATGCGGCATCGGAGCCACTTCAGCTGTCTCGGACTCAAGGAGTCGAGGATAACGCATACATGCTTAACAAAACAAATGGAAGGAAAGGTGACATAACTTGTCATGGCTTCTGAGATTGGGAAGATTTATGCCATGCCAAAAAGACAGAGACTTAAGTTGCGACGGCGCAAGCTAGGCAACAGTGATAAGAAGTTCGCGCCACGCCATTTCACTGTTGACTTTGACTTCTAGCTTGTTCTGATTGGTTTTTGAATTCACAATGTTTGTTGCAATCTTTATTTTAACTTTACCTTCATTAAGCTAGACACTCAAAAGGGAGTGTTAGTGCTAGATAAGCTGGTGGTAGCTAATGGGTCAACATGTTAAATGTTATGAAGCTAACGAAAGTTTGAAAGATAATGGCATTTTTACCTTCTTTGGAAGTAATGTAGGGTTGAAGTTGCCATCATATTGTAGCCAATAGAGGCACCAAATTGGAGTATCATCATCCTTGAAAGTGAAAGAAAAAATGTTCCAGAAGAAAATCTCAAGCAGCGGCCAGTAAAGCAAACTGAAAATAAAATTAAAATTGCAGATTTATGGTAGGAAAGTTTTCATAGCTGTCTGGACAGAATGGAATCGTGGGTGGGTATTCTATGCCCCCCCCCCCAAGTAGTAGGATCCGGAGAGATCACAAGGAAACTTGGCAAGTTCTTATCAAGTCTAAATATCTGGCCAAGCACGACAAGCTGCAAGAAGGAGACAGACATATGAATACCAAAATGATCGTGTCGGTTACCAACAGTAATGAAATGCGTTGCAGCTAAACATTGGTTTTCCAGGCAGACAACAATAACTCACTATAGTCCTCATGATTCACTCTCTTCTGGCCATGTTCTCAGAAATCCTGCAAATGTCAACCGCTAACACCTTACCTTTTTTAACATCAAGGACCATCATGTACCAGCTATGAGAAGGCTCCAATATCGGCATGAACACTGGTGTAGTATAAAGTGAAGTTACTTTACGTACTCCTCATACCAGTTAAAAAATAGACATTACATTGTGATTACATATCTCAAAACTGTTGGCCCTTACATGCTCCAGTTCATTTGTTTCTGGCATCCGTCAGCCCAGATAAGTCTGAAGGATTGCCTTTACCTATTTTAGGAGGAGGATGTGGTCTGCAAATGAGGAAGGAAAAAACCAGTCACGCACAGGCTTGATTCGATGTGCTCTAAGTGAGGCAAGCCACGCAATGGTGTTCACTATCTGCTAAGACAAAAAAGTAGTTACATTATGCATGTGGAATGAACTGCTGATATGTCGGGACTCCAAATAAAATTGTATGATTGGAGAACACTCACATTTACGTGAGGAACGTATCTAGGGCATACAGACAAGAACATCCCTCAAGGCATCTGTAATTCAAGGCACTTGTACAGCATCTCTCTGACCAGTTAACAACCAAACTTGTCACAACCCGTGGAATCCCCATTTTGTACCAAAGCATTGAACACTTACAAAACAACCAAAACTTACTCGTAATTTTCTTTGGACTTGGACTTTTTGAATATGTAGGCAACCATGACAGTCTCGTCGTATGAGAGTGACATGATGATCGTCGGCCGAAACTCCATCTCGTAGCCCTACACATGAAGTTGGCGTCTTAATGCGCCAGTTAGATTTTTAAATCATACATGAAACAACATCAGTTAGTTATATTTAGAAAATGAACTTGCCAGCGAAATTAGCATTGTTGGGGACTCCATGTTTCTTGTCAGTGTGTTCCGTGACCATGGCCTGGGTATAGGCTTAAAAGCCCCAACTCCAAGAGTTTCATTTGCTACAGGGGGTGTCTGTGACATATTGCACGTCGTCGGTGATGGGATCCTCCATGCAATGTCACCTGCCTCCATCTTTGGGATCTTAGATGGTCCTTGCCGAATGAGTTCTGAGCTAAATAAGTTACAGACTTGACTTGTGGTGTCCACTTGGGAGACAGTTGGAAGCTGTGCATGACTTGTTAATACAAAGACACTTGAGCATGAAATTTGTAGAGTATTGATGAGCGGATAATTTATACGCTTTTTGACATTATTTTTAGATAGTTTTTAGTATAATCTAGCTACTTTTAGGGATGTTTTCATTAGTTTTTATGCTAAATTCACATTTCTGGACTTTACTATGAGTTTGTGTGTTTTTCTATGATTTCAGGTATTTTCTGGCTGAAATTGAGGGACCTGAACAAAATTCTGATAAAAGGCTGACAAAGGACTGCTGATGCTGATGAATTCTGACCTCCTTGCACTCGAAATGGATTTTCTGGAACTACAGAACTCCAAATGGCGCGCTCTCAATAGTGTTGGAAAGTAGACATCCATAGCTTTCAAGCAATATATAATAGTTCATACTTTATTCGAGATTACATGACGTAAACTGGCGCTCAACGCCAGTTCCATGTTGCATTCTAGAGTCAAACGCCAGAAACACGTCACAAACCAGAGTTGAACGCCAAAAACACGTTACAACTTGGTGTTCAACTCCAAAAGAAGCATCTGCACGTGTAAAGCTCAAGCTCAGCCCAAGCACACACCAAGTGGGCCCCGGAAGTGGATTTCTGCATCAATTACTTGCTTCTGTAAACCCTAGTAGCTAGTCTAGTATAAATAGGACATTTTACTATTGTATTCAGTGTCTTTTTGACCACGTTACATCTTTGGTCTCGGTTTTATTCCATTATTCATCTTAGGAGACTATTGATCATGTTTTGGGGGCCTGGTCATTCGGCCATGCTTGAACCTTCATCACTTATATATTTTCAACGGTGGAGTTTTTACACACCAAAGATTAAGGGTGTGGAGCTCTGTTGTACCTTGAGTTTTAATGCAATTACTACTATCTTTTACTCAAATTCAATCTTATTTCTGTTCTAAGATACTACTCGTACTTCAACCTGATGGATGTGATGATCCGTGACACTCATCATCATCCATCCCTATGAACGCGTGCCTGACAACCCCTCCGTTCTACAAGCGAAAGCTAGAGTGTGTATCTCTTGGATTCCTGATGCACGACGCATGGTTGCCCTCACCTGACAACCGAGCCTTCTATTCCATGAGATCAGAGTCTTCGTGATATAAGCTAGAATTGATGGCGACATTCATGAGAATTCGAAAAGTCTAAACCTTGTCTGTGGTATTTCGAGTAGGATTCCGGGATTGAATGACTGTGACGAGCTTCAAACTCGCGATTCTTGGGCGTGATGACAAACGCAAAAGAATCAAGGGATTCTATTCCAATATGATCGAGAACTGACAGATGATTAGCCGTGCCGTGACAAAGCATTTGGACTTTTTTCACTGAGAGGATGGGATGTAGCCATTGACAACGGTGATGCCCTACATACAGCTTGCCATGGAAAGGAGTAAGAAGGATCAGATGAAGGCAGTAGGAAAGCAGAGATTCAGAAGGAGCACATCATCTTCATACGCCTATCTGAAATTCCCATCGACGATCTACATAAGTATTTCTATCTTTATTTTCAGTTTATTTATTATTATTATTCGAAAACTCCATAACCATTTATTATCCGCCTGATTGAGATTTACAAGATGACCATAGCTTGCTTCATACCAACAATCTCCGTGGGATCGACCCTTACTCACGTAAGGTTACTTGGACGACCCAGTACACTTGCTGGTTAGTTGAGCGAAGTTGTGAAATTATGTTTAGACTACGGTATTGAGCACCAAGTTTTTGGGGCCATTACTGGGGAATCAATTTCGAACAACAATTTAAGTATGAATCACAATTTCGTCCACCAAGTTTTTGGCGCCGTTGCCAGGGAATGTTCGAGTTTGGACAACTGACGGTTCATCTTGTTGCTCAGATTAGGTAATTTTCTTTTTTTGTTTTATTTTCAAAAAATTTTTTCAAAAATCTTTCAAAAAAAATTTATCACCTATTTTCGAAAATTTTCAGAGCTTTCAAGAATGAATTATAGAGTTTCATATAACATGTTTTAGCTTGGCTGGCTATTAAGCCATGTCTAATTCACAGGATTTTGATTGAGGACTTTGGATTCATTACTTTCCTTTCCTATATGTTTTTCGAAAAATATAAAATAAAATACAAAAAAATAATAAAATCATAAAAAAGTCAAAAATATTTTGTGTTTCTTGTTTGAGTCTTGAGTCAACCTTTAAGTTTGGTGTCAATAGCATTTTTCTAAAAATTTATTCATTTTTCGAAAATCCATTCATAGTGTTCTTCATGATCTTCAAATTGTTCTTGGTAAGTCTACTTGTTTGATCTTGATGTTTTCTTGTTTTGTGTTCTTTGTTATTTTTCACATGCATTTTTGCATTCATAGTGTCTAAACATTAAAGATTTCTAAGTTTGGTGTCTTGCATGTTTTCTTTTCATCAAAAATTTTTCAAAAATATGTTCTTAATGTTCATCATGATCTTCAAAGTGTTCTTGGTGTTCATCTTGGCATTCATAGTGTTCTTGCATGCATTATGTGTTTTGATTCATAATTTTCATATTGTGAGTCATTTTTTATGTTTTTCTCTCTCATAATTAAAAATTCAAAAATAAAAAAATAAATATCTTTTCCTTTTTTCTCTCAAAATTTCAAAAATTTAGGTTGACTTAGTCAAAAATTTTTAAAATTAGTTGTTTCCTGTAAGTCAAGTGAAATTTTCAAATTTTAAAAATCTTATCTTTTTAAATCTTTTTCAAAAATTAAAATCCTTTAAAATATTTTTCAAAAATCTTTTTTTTTTAGTTTTATCTTTATTTTCGAAAATTATGCTAACAATTAATATGATTGATTCAAAAAAATTTGAAGTTTGTACTTTCTTGTTAAGAAAGGTTCAATCTTTAAATTCTAAAATCTTATCTTTTAGTTTCTTGTTAGTAAAGTAATCAATTTTAATTTTTAATCATATCTTTTTATAATATCTTTTTCAAAATTTTATCTTTTTCAAAAATTTGATTTTAAAATATCTTTTCTAACTTCTTATCTTCTTATCTTTTCAAAATTAATTTTCAAATCTTTTTCAACTAACTATTTGACTTTTTGTTTGTTTCTTATCTTTTTCAAAACCACCTAACTACTCTTCCCTGTCTAATTTTTGAAAATACCTCCCTCTTTTTCAAAAATTCTTTTTAATTAATTAATTATTTTAAATTTTAATTTTAATTTTATTTCATATCTTAATTTTCGAAAATCATTAACTCCTTTTCAAATTTATTTTCGAAAACTTTTGTCTCTCATCTTATTTATTTATTCATTTACTAACACTTCTCTTCATCTCAAATCACTGCCCCTATCCTCACCCTTGTGTTTGGATTCTCCTTTCTTTATTCCCTTTCTTCTTCTACTAACAATAAGGAACCTCTTTACTATGACATAGAGGATTCCTCTTCTTTTTCTGTTCTCTTCTCCTTCATATGAGCAGGAAACAAGGAAAAAGGCATTCTTATTGAAGCTGATCCAGAACCTGAAAGGACTCTGAAGAGGAAACTAAGAGAAGCTAAATTACAACAATCCAGAGACAACCTTGCTGAAATTTTCGAACAAGAAAAGGAGATGGCAGCCAAACCCAACAACAATAATGCAAGAAGGATGCATGGTGATTATACTGCACCTATGTCCAAGTTTGATGGAAGAATCATCTCAATTCCTGCAATTGGAGCAAACAATTTTGAGCTGAAACCTCAATTAGTTGCTCTAATGCAACAGAACTGCAAGTTTTATGGACTTTCATCAGAAGATCCCTACTAGTTCTTGACTGAGTTCTTGCAGATCTGTGAGACTATTAAGACTAATGGAGTAGATCCTGAAGTCTACAGGCTCATACTTTTCCCTTTTACTGTAAGAGACAGAGCTAGAACATGGTTGGACTCTCAACCTAAAGATAGCCTGGACTCCTGGGATAAGCTGGTCATGGCCTTCTTGGCTAAGTTCTTTCCTCCTCAAAAGCTGAGCAAGCTTAGAGTGGATGTTCAGACCTTCAAACAAAAAGATGGTGAATCCCTCAATGAAGCTGGGGAAAGATACAAGCAGATGACCAAAAGATGTCCTTCTGACATGTTTTCAGAATGGACCATGATAGATATATTCTATTATGGTCTATCTGAGTTCTCTAAGATGTCACTAGACCATTCTACAGGTGGATCCATTCACCTAAAGAAAATGCCTGTAGAAGCTCAAGAACTTATTGACATGGTTGCAAATAACCAGTTCATGTACACTTCTGAGAGGAATTCCGTGAATAATGGGACGCCTCAAAGAAAGGGAGTTCTTGAAATTGATGCTCTTAATGCCATATTGGCTCAGAACAAAATGTTGACTCAGCAAGTCAACATGATTTCTCAAAGTCTGAATGGATGGCAAAATGCATCCAACAGTACTAACGAGGCATCTTCTGAAGTAGAAGCTTATGATCCTGAGAATCCTACAATGGCAGAGGTAAATTACATCGATGAACCTTATGGAAACACCTATAATTCATCATGGAGAAATCATCCAAATTTCTCATGGAAGGATCAACAAAAGCCCCAACAAGGCTTTAATAATGGTGGAAGAAATAGGCTCAGCAATATCAAGCCTTATCCGTCATCTTCTCAGCAACAGACAGAGAATTCTGAGCAGAGTACCTCTAACTTAGCAAATTTAGTCTCTGATCTGTCTAAGGCCACTTTAAGTTTCATAAGTGAGACAAGGTCTTCAATCAGAAATTTAGAGGCACAAGTGGGCCAGCTGAGTAAGAAAGTAACTGAAACTCCTCCTAGTACTCTCCCAAGCAATACTGAAGAGAATCCAAAAAGAGAGTGCAAGGCCATTGACATAATCAAAATGGCCGAACCTAGGGAGGAAGAAGAGGACGTGAATCCCAATGAGGAAGACCTCGTGGGACGTCTCTCAAGCAAGAAGGAGTTCCCTATTGAGGATCCAAAGGAATCTGAGGCTCATATAGAGACCATAGAGATTCCACTAAACCTCCTTCTGCCATTCATGAGCTCTGAAGACTATTCTTCCTCTGAAGAGGATGAAGATGTAACTAGAGAGCAAGTTGCTCAATATCTAGGAGCTATCATGAAGCTGAATGCCAAGTTGTTTGGTAATGAGACTTGGGACGGTGAACCTCCCTTGCTCATTGGTGAACTAGATACATGGGTTCAGCAAACTTTACCTCAAAAGAAACAAGATCCTGGTAAATTCATAATACCCTGCACCATAGGCACCATGATCTTTGAAAGAGCTCTGTGTGACCTGGGGTCAGGCATAAATCTTATGCCACTCTCTGTAATGGAGAAGCTGGGGATCATTGAGGTACAGCCTACCATATTTTCATTACAAATGGCAGACAAGTCAGTAAGACAAGCTTATGGATTGGTAGAGGACGTGTTGGTAAAGGTTGAAGGCCTTTACATCCCTGCTAATTTCATAATCTTAGATACTAGGAAGGAGGAGGATGAATGCATCATCCTTGGAAGACCTTTCCTAGCCACAGCAGGAGCTGTGATAGATGTTAACAGAGGAGAATTAGTCCTTTAATTGAATGTGGACAACCTTGTGTTTAATGCTCAAGGATCTTTTTCTTTAACAATGGAGAGGAAGCATGAAAAGCTTCTCTCAGTACAGAGTCAAACAAAGCCCCCACAATCAAACTCTAAGTTTAGTGTTGAGAGGCCTCAGCCAAACTCTAAGTTTGGTGTTGAATCCCCACATCCAAACTCTAAGTTTGGTGTTGGGAGTCTACAACATTGACCTGATTACCTGTGTGGCTCCATGAGAGCCTATTGTCAAGCTATTGACATTAAAGAAGCACTTATTGGGAGGCAACCCAATTTTTATTTATCTAATTTTATTTTTATTTTATTGTTCTTTAATGTTTTATTAGGTTCATGATCATGTGGAGTCACGAAAAAAATACTAAAATTAAAAACAGAATCAAAAACAGCAGAAAAAAATCACACCCTGGAGGAAGGACTTACTGGCATTCAAACGCCAGTAAGGAGCATCTGGCTGGCGTTCAACGCCAGAACAGAGCATGGATCTGGCGTTGAACGCCAGAAACAAGCAGCATCCTGGCGTTTGAACGCCAGGAATATACCCTGAGGAGAGCTGGCGCTGAACGCCAGAAACAAGCATGGAACTGGTGTTCAACGCCAGAAACATGCTGCAATTGGGCATTGAACGCCCAACATAAGCATCACTTCGGCGTTTAAACGCCAAAATTGTATGCAAAGGCATTTTACATGCCTAATTGATGCAGGGATATAAATCCTTGACACCTCAGGATCTATGGACCCCATAGGATCAACTCAGGATCTGTGGACCCCATAGAATCCCCACCTACCTCAACTCACCTTCTCTCCTCTTCTTCACATTCAAACTCTCTTCCCCATAAACACTCTTTCCCAAAAACCCTTCACCAATCACCTCAATCTCTCTTTCCAATTACCCCCTTCACCACTCACATCCTTCCATTCTTCCCCATAAACCCCACCTACCTTCAAAATTCAAAATCTCTTTTCCCACCCAACCCACCCAATATGGCCGAAACTTAACCCCTCTCCCTCCACTATAAATACCCCTCCATTCTTCTTCATTTTCACACAACACAACCCTCTCTTCTCCACCTTGGCCGAAACACAACCTTATCTCCCTCTCTTTCATATCTTCTTTTTCTTCATCTATTCTTTTTTTCTCTTGCTCGAGGGCGAGCAATATTCTAAGTTTGGTGTGGTAAAAACATAGCTTTTTATTTTTCCATAACCACCTATGGCACCTAAGACCGGAGAAACCTCTAAAAAAGGGAAAGGGAAGACAAAAGCTTCCACCTCCGAGTCATGGGAGATGGAGAGATTCATCTCCAAAGCCCATCAAGACCACTTCTATGATGTTGTGGCCAAGAAGAAGGTGATCCCTGAGGTCCCTTTCAAGCTCAAGAAAAATCAGTTTCCGGAGATCCGACATGAGATCCAAAGAAGAAGTTGGGAAGTTCTGACCAACCCCATTCAACAAGTCAGAATCTTAATGGTTCAAGAGTTTTATGCCAATGCATGGATTACTAGGAACCATGATCAAAGTATGAACCCGAATCCAAAGAACTATTTTACAATGGTTCGGGGGAAATACTTAGATTTTAGTCCGAAAAATGTGAGGTTGGCATTCAACTTGCCCATGATGCAAGGAGATGCACACCCCTACACAAGAAGGGTCAACTTTGATCAAAGGTTGGACCAAGTCCTTATGGATATATGTGTTGAAGGAGCTCAATGGAAAAGAGACTCCAAAGGCAAGCTGGTTCAATTAAGAAGACTAGACCTCAAGCCTGTGGCTAGAGGATGGTTGGAGTTCATCCAATGCTCCATCATCCCCATTAGCAACCGATCTGAAGTTACTGTGGATCGGGCCATCATGATTCATAGCATCATGAATGGAGAGGAAGTAGAAGTTCATGAAGTCATCTCCCTTGAATTCTACAAAATAGCCGAAAAGCCCTCTACCTTGGTAAGGTTAGCTTTTCCTCATCTTATTTGCCATCTATGTTATTCAGCTGGAGTCATCATAGAAGGAGACATCCCCATTGAGGAGGACAAGCCCATCACTAAGAAAAGGATGGAGCAAACAAGAGAGCCCACTCATGGAACCCAAGAGACGCATGAGGAAGCTCATCACCAAGAAATCCCAGAGATGCCTCAAGGGATACACTTTCCTCCCAACAACTATTGGGAACAACTCAACACTTCTCTAGAAGATTTGAGTTACAATATGGATCAATTAAGGGTGGAACATCAAGAGCACACCATCATTCTCCATGAAATTAGAGAAGATCAAAGAGCAATGAGGGAGGAGCAACAAAGGCAAGGAAGAAACATAGAAGAACTCAAGGACATCATTGGTTCTTCAAGAAGAAAGCGCCACCATCACTAAGGTGGACTCATTCCTTGTTCTTATTTTCTTTCTATTTTTTTTTGAATTTATGCTATATGTTTGTTTATGTTTTGTGTCTCTACTTCATGATCATTAGCATGTAGTAACTATGTCTTAAGGCTATGAATAATTCCATGAATCCTTCACCTCACTTAAATGAAAAATGTTTCTAATTCAAAAGAACAAGAAGTACATAAATTTTGAAATTATCCTTGAATTTAGTTTAATTATATTGATGTGGTGACAATACTTTTTGTTTTCCGAATGAATGCTTGAACAGTGCATAATTTTGATCTTGTTATTTATGAATGTTAAAATTGTTGGCTCTTGAAAGAATGATGAACTAAGAGAATGTTATTGACAATCTGAAAAATCATGAAAATTGATTCTTGAAGCAAGAAAAAGCAGTGAAAAAAATTAGAAAGAAAAAGAAAAAGCAAGCAGAAAAAGCCAATAGCCCTTAAAACAAAAAGGCAAGGGTAAAAAGGATCCAAGGCTTTGAGCATCAATGGATAGGAGGGCCCAAGGAAATAAAATCCAGGCATAAGCGGCTAAATCAAGCTGTCCCTAACCATGTGCTTGTGGCATGCAGGTCCAAGTGAAAAGCTTGAGACTGAGTGGTTAAAGTCGTGATCCAAAGCAAAAAGAGTGTGCTTAAGAGTTCTGGACACCTCTAACTGGGGACTTTAGCAAAGTTGAGTCACAATCTGAAAAGGTTCACCTAGCTATGTGTCTGTGGCATTTATGTATCCGGTGGTAATACTGAAAAACAAAGTGCTTAGGGCTACAGCCAAGACTCATAAAAGTAGTTGTATTCAAGAATCAACAAAATTAACTAAGAGAATCAATAACACTATCTGAAATTCTAAGTTCCTAGAGATGCCAATCATTCTAAACTTTAAAGGAGAAAGTGAGATGCCAAAACTGTTCAGAAGCAAAAAGCTACAAGTCCCGCTCATCTAATTAGAATTAATATTTATTGATATTTTGGGATTTATAGTATATTCTCTTCTTTTTATCCTATTTGATTTTCAGTTTCTTGGGGACAAGCAACAATTTAAGTTTGGTGTTGTGATGAGCGGATAATTTATACGCTTTTTGGCATTGTTTTTAGATAGTTTTTTGTATAATCTAGCTACTTTTAGGGATGTTTTCATTAGTTTTTATGCTAAATTCACATTTCTGGACTTTACTATGAGTTTGTGTGTTTTTCTATGATTTCAGGTATTTTCTGGCTGAAATTGAGGGACCTGAACAAAATTCTGATAAAAGGCTGACAAAGGACTGCTGATGCTGTTGGATTCTGACCTCCTTGCACTCGAAATGGATTTTCTGGAACTACAGAACTCCAAATGGCGCGCTCTCAACAGTGTTGGAAAGTAGACATCCAGAGCTTTCAAGCAATATATAATAGTTCATACTTTATTCGAGATTAGACGACGTAAACTGGCGCTCAACGCCAGTTCCATGTTGCATTCTAGAGTCAAACGCCAGAAACACGTCACAAACCAGAGTTGAACGCCAAAAACACGTTACAACTTGGTGTTCAACTCCAAAAGAAGCATCTGCACGTGTAAAGCTCAAGCTCAGCCCAAGCACACACCAAGTGGGCCCCGGAAGTGGATTTCTGCATCAATTACTTACTTCTGTAAACCCTAGTAGCTAGTCTAGTATAAATAGGAGATTTTACTATTGTATTCAGTGTCTTTTTGACCACGTTACATCTTTGCTCTCAGTTTTATTCCATTATTCATCTTAGGAGACTATTGATCACGTTTTGGGGGGCTCGCCATTCGGCCATGCCTGAATCTTCATCACTTATGTAATTTCAACAGTGGAGTTTCTACACACCATAGATTAAGGGTGTGGAGCTCTGCTGTACCTCGAGTTTTAATGCAATTACTACTATCTTTTATTCAAATTCAATCTTATTTCTGTTCTAAGATACTACTCGTACTTCAACCAGATGGATGTGATGATCCATGACACGCATCATCATCCGTCCCTATGAACGCGTGCCTGACAACCACTTCCGTTCTACAAGCAAAAGCTAGAGTGTGTATCTCTTGGATTCCTGATGCACGACGCATGGTTGCCCTCGTCTGAAAACTGAGCCTTCCATTCCGTGAGATCAGAGTCTTCGTGGTATAAGCTAGAATTGATGGCGGCATTCATGAGAATCTGGAAAGTCTAAACCTTGTCTGTGGTATTCCGAGTAGGATTCCGGGATTGAATGACTGTGACGAACTTCAAACTCGCGATTGTTGGGCGTGATGACAAACGCAAAAGAACCAAGGGATTCTATTCCAACATGATCGAGGACCGACAGATGATTAGCCGTGCCGTGACAGAGCATTTGGACCTTTTTCACTGAGAGGATGTGGTGTAGCCATTGACAACGGTGATGCCCTACATACAGCTTGCCATGGAAAGGAGTAAGAAGGATCGCGTGAAAGCAGTAGGAAAGCAGAGATTCAGAAGGAGCACAGCATCTTCATACGCCTATCTGAAATTCCCATCGATGATCTACATAAGTATTTATATCTTTATTTTCAGTTTATTTATTATTATTATTTGAAAACTCCATAACCATTTATTATCCGCTTGACTGAGATTTACAAGATGACCATAGCTTGCTTCATACCAACAATCTCCGTGGGATCGACCCTTACTCACGTAAGGTTTATTCCCTTCTGTGCGGGCAGGAGCAGTTATGATTGGGGCCTGGCTGACTCCCATTTTAGGCATGACAATGGACCAATAAGGAAACCCCTCACTTTGCAAAGAAGCAGTGAAAAACCGCAATTTTACAATTTATCTTATGCTTATTTCAGTAGATTTTACCCATTATTCTCACACTTATTCATGTAAATTGCATGTTTTATATTTTCCTTCCTCATTTTGTGCTATGATTAAAAACATGTTTCTTTGACCTTAAATTCACTATTTTTAATCCTCTCTTATTCCCATTCGATGCCGTGATATATGTGTTCAGTGGTTTCAGATATTACAGGGCAGGAATGGCGTAGAGGATGGAAAAGAAGCATGCAAAAAAGGAAGGAAGACAAGAAAATGAGGAATTCAGAAGCTGGCAGCGACGTATACGCACGCGTACGCGTGACTGGTGCGTCAGACAACCGACGCGTACGCGTGACCAGGATTTTTACTCATCGACGCGTACGCGTAGGCGATGCGTACGCGTGGGCGACGTGTGCGCGTGACGAGTGTCACGTGCAGCAATTCACAGAAAACGCTGGGGCGATTTCTGGGCCCCTTTTTGACCTAGTTTCAGGCTCGAAGTTCTAAATTAGAGGCTGCAGAGTGGAAAAGATGTAGAGACACAATTCATTATACACACATTTGGTTTTAGATGTAGTTTTTCTAAAGAGAGAGAGGCTCTCTCCTCTCTCTAGGTTTTAGGTCTTAGTTTTATTCCTTTCCAATTGCTGAATTCTATCTTTTTTCAATTTAGTTTCTCTTCTACTTTTAATTGCTCTAGCATTCTAGTTTATTTATTTCCCTTGTTAATTACTTCATGTTTCCAATTTATGAATTCTCATGTTAGATTTGATTTTCCTTTTTATGCAATTTGAGGTGTTTCATGTTTATTGCTTCTTCCTTTATTTGTTATCATTGATTTTGCTTTTCTATGCTTTTATTTTGTGTCCACCAAGTGTTTGATAAAATGCTTGGTTGGATTTCAAATTAGCTTTTTATGTTCTTAGCTTAGATTGAGTAATTAGAGACTCTTGAATTGTCAAAGTCTCTTGTTGGTTGGTGATTGAAACTTGCTAGTCGGCTTGAGCTTCACTAATGCTAGTCTTTGACTAGGACTTGTGAACTTAAGTTAACTTTACTCACTTGACTTTTCTTCATTGTTAGAGGTTAACTAAGTGATAACAAAAGGCAATTACCATCACAAGTGACTATGATAATAGGGATAGGAATTCTAATTATCAATCCTTGCTAGGACTTTTCTTAATTATTAGTTTATCTTCTTGTCATTTACATTCCTTGTTCAACAATTAAAAACCCAAAAAGATATAATCTCATAACCAATTATAAGTACACTTCCCTGCAATTCCTTGAGAGACGACCCGAGGTTTAATACTTTGGTTAATTTTCTTGGGTTTGCTTTAGTGACAAACAAATTAAATTTGATTGAGGTTTAACTCTCAGTTTAGATCTAAACTTGCAACGCGACTATTTTTGTGAAATTCTTTACCGACGATTTTTCCCCCATCAAGCAGCGGTGCTCTGGGCACGTGACCGAGGAGTAAAGAGGGATTCGTTGATGATGACATCATTGTCATGGCCAGGAGAATTTGGGACTATTACGTCTAACAGCCCACACACTTTGGAATCAAGCTGGCCCTTACCCTTTTTGGTTTGGCTAATCAGGTGGGTATAGCCTCCACGTTCGCCCTCTGCGTCTGGTCCGGGAGGTGCATAACTCAGTTGTGCAGTAAGCCTAAGTAGTTCAGATAGACCCACAGCCGTGCTAGTGACATTGCTATTCCCGGCCAGAGTAGCAGACAATGTTTGCATCCATACCTCACTGCTGCATACTTCCTTGGCAATGAGCATCTACTTCAGATAATCCAATGATGATTGACTACGCTCTACCCGCCTAGCAATGTCAATTAACCTCCTATCACCTTCGACCACCATGGCTTCCACTCGCTACAATTACCCACAACGTAACAGGAACACACTCATTAGTCGTTATGACATAAAAATTTATTTTTCAATTAAATGCTGCAACAAGGCAAACATGTGTCATTATTACTAGTGTTGGGTACGCCGAATATTTTCACTGTTTTACTTGTGTTAAAAGTGCTATAGTGAGGATGGCTGACTTGGTTGGGTTCATTATATAGGGTTTTTACATTGTCAGTAAGCTTCCAGAAACAGGAACACCTCATGAACTGTAGTTGCAACAAAAACGATTCATCTTTGTACAATGAAAATATTTAGCTGGATTATGCCAGTCCCAGCCACACTACATGCTTAGTTGAAGATATGGTACAAGCATTTGATGAAAGATTTGGGAAGGGATTGCAACTTGCCTACATAATATTAACTATGCGCTTCAGGAGCATATTCTCTCCCTCGACAAGTCCCTCCAGGTCGACTACCACCGTGATGAATGGTGCAATCGCCTGACCCAAGATGACACCAACACTCTCGGATAGACAATTAACAACTGCAATGTGAATTTAAAACTAAGTCATTCGATTACTTACGACATCAATAGACAAACCCAAGTTCAAGGTGGTGTCATCGGCCACCGCCACCAAGCTAGGTAATGGCGTCACATTCAAAGACGGTTCGACCCTGCATGACGAAATACCATGTTAGCTCCGGGAACCAATTACTCCTCAACAAACATTTAAATGGCCCACCTCACGCACGTATTGGGGCAACGACTTTGAAATAAACAGCTAGAAAATTTTTTGGGTATTCGTGAAAGTAACTGCTTACCCATCGTCCTTGTTAGCCCCCTTTGATTCAATTAACGTCCCCCCTTAGTCTGTCATTGACATTGAGGCACCCTTTCAACAAATTAATGCTGCAACTAAACACCAAAGTGTTCAGCAATTTTTTGAAAGGAGACTGATTGTACAACTAAGTGGATTGTGATCCAATGTGATTTAGGGATGACCTTATATCTAGATGGTGTGGAGAGAGAACGAGAACCTGCTAAAGACTTCCCTGTGCCTTCCCAAGTATCTCCCCACGTGCGAATTTGCAAATAACCCCAAGCATCGAACATCTTACTCTTTCCATTTGTATACTCGGACTCCTTGCTTAGGTACACCAACTAGAATAATGTAAAAAAAATTCCTTTCTCAATTTGCAACCACATGACACGTTAAGGAAGTCAAATGACTCCATCGCTACTATGTAACACTTATGGTTGGACCTAATCCACTTGATCAATTGTGCCGAAAAAAAAAAGTTATTTCCACCATAGGCGCAATTTTCAACTTTCACCTGCAACCCTGAACCATCACATCAACCAATGTACTCAGTGGTCATGATGATCTTGGCACAGAAGCCAGACATACCTGATCAACAATGGGGATCACCTCTGCAACTTCACCTGGCATATTTCTTTCGGATCATTCTACTTTCGGCGTGCAGGTACCGAGGCAATGCAAAAGGGACATACAACGATCGCGTGCCCCATTTTCATGAGAGGGACATCCATCGTAAATAAGGAGTGTACTTTTATCCATATTTCTGCAATACAACGCAAAAAGCGACAATTTTCTGATTTGGCCATCACATGGAAGGGGACAGAGAAACCTGAAGCATGGGCTCTTCTGGATTTTCACCCGAACCATAAGCATCCAAACGTTTTCAGAACACTTAATGGTGAGAAGATCTCTCGCAGAAATTGTTTGCGTGCCCAATGCCACACACCCGCAACCTAAATTTCCTAACCCTCGCCCAAGGGTATACGCGTGTCTTCTTTAGGGTTAGAGTTTCACCGATGGCCAAATGAAACATTAGTTGTGACAATTCCTGTTTAACTGAATACAAAAATTTGTATGCTAAGGACAAAGTTTTATTTAAATTAAAAAAGATACCAACTATATAGTGTGTGTTTAGACTGTAGTTTGTTAAATTGTTGTTTGAAAAATAGTGATTTTATAGAATTGATTTTGGGCTGAAGTAAATGTGTGACAACATAATTTATGTCTGGCAACTCTATAATAAAATTGATTTTGATAAAATAAATATTGTTTGAAAAACATTAGTTAAAATCACTTTTAGATAGATAATTACTAATGACATCGAATTATTATGTTATTCTTTTAGGCATGTTTTTTTTGGACATTTATTTGTAAAAAATTTTTTATATATTACATTTTTGGTACTCTTAATACTCTTTTATAGTATGCAAATTTTTTTTACTATTATTATTATTTATAGACATTTTTCCGTTTAATTTATTTTACATAATGAGATCAAAAAATAATGTTATAAAAATTTAATAATAAGTTTAATACACATAAATTTTAATTGTAAAAATGATTTTTCCATGCCTGTTAATTCTATATGATATTTTTTGTGAAACATTTTTTATATTGTATATTTTTAGTACTTTACGTACTTTTTTTCTAGTATGTTATAATTTTTAACGATTATCATTATCATTTTCTACGGTTAATTTTTTTTTTGTCTATGTTACTTTACATAATGAGATCAATAAATCATAGAATAAAAAGATAATGATAAATATAATACACAACCTTCACACTTATCCAAATGATTCTTGTATCCATGTTTATTTTTTTGAATATTTTTTCCTAAATTATTTTTTATATAGCATATTTTGGTACTCTTAGAATTCTTTTTCAGTATGCAAGACATTCTTTTACTATTATTATTATTTATGGTTAATTTTTTCATTTAATTTACTTTATCTAAAGAGATCAATAGATCATATTTATGTAAATATAATAATAAATATAATGTCACAAGTATAAAATTGTATAATGTCAAACAAAAAATTAATAAAAAATAAATTATAGCAAAAAGAGCTCAGAGAAACGGAAATAATAAAAATCTCATAAACAATACAATATCATGTTTGAAAGATAAAGTTGGTAAGAAGAACAATAGATACAGCGTGTATTTCAATTATCGTTTGCAAACGGAGGTTTGTATAAAATTGATTTCGATTAAAAGTGACGTTTATGTTTTGTAATTTTTATTTAAAATGGATTATAGTAAACTAAATATTGTTTGGATTACATTAATTAAAATTACTTTTAGATAAAGAATTACAGAATAGGACATAAATTTAAATACTTATTTTATGTTATTTTATAAATTTATTTTAGATATTTAACTAAATTTTAATATTGTTTTAGTATTCTCAGTGCTCTCTAATACTCTAATAGGATTAATAGAATCATAATTTAAAGCAAAAAAAATATTCCATACAAAAAAATAAAAATAATAAAGTTTTATAAAAAAATAAACATATGCATGAAAGAATATTAGAGAAATAATGTTATAAAAAATAACAAAATTCATTATATAAATAACAAAGGACACAATTGGTATGTAGAAATAATTTCAGTCCAACTTGAACAGTTGAACTCAAAAGCTAGAAATTGCAGCTTTTGGTAAACGTGGGTTGAACGGTAGAATCAAGTTTACGTTCAGAGAAAGAAAATACAGCCAAACGAGAAAGTGAAGCTTTCAAGAAAATTAAACGAGCTTTTGATACTCCAAATGCTAATCCAAACACACCCATAGAGTGTCAATGGTTAGAAGCCCAGTAGTAAAACGCAGAAGCTAAGAATGACTGCTTCTTACTATTGACAAAAGATGCCTTCGAATAATTCAAGAACGCGACAAAAATGACTAGCAGTAAATACATATTTTCAAAAAAATGCCTTAAAGATTGCATTTTAATTGAGTTAATTCAGATTTTTGAAGTTACAAAAAGTTCCAATTTTTTCTTGTTCATAAGAAGATAGGAAAATTTTCACGTGTTTCAGTTTGACTATTAAAATTTTCACGTGTTTCAGTTCGATTATGCAACATTCGGAGATGTTCTTGCCTTCGATGTTACTTATAGCCAAAATAAGTACAATTTGCCTGTTGTTGTGTTCTCGGGAGTTAACCACCACAATCAAATATGTATCTTTCGATGTGCAATGCTCTCGTGCGAAACACAAAAGTCCTACATCTACGTTCTGCAACATTTTTTGGTATGCATGGAAGGTTATACCCATAAGTCACGGATGGAGATCCCACGATGCGAAATGCTATACGTCATGTATTTCCCGAAAACTGTCACAGGCTATGTGCTTGGCATTTGCTTCGTAATGCAACCTCCAATATATGTGATTTACGATTCACCCAACTATTTAAACATTGCATGCTTATGGACATGGAGGTTGACGAGTTCGAGGCGCAATGGGAGACAATAATGTTGAATGAGTGTGGGATTCGGAAAGTCGAATGAGTGAAGGCTTTGTACCGCAAAAAACTGCATGGGTGACAGCATGTATCAGAGGCCCATTTTTCGCAGGTATAAGGACAACGTCCTGTTATAAGACAAAATTTGCTTAATCTATTCTATCTATTAAAAACTAGATTTTTGATAGAATATTTTTTTGGTCTAATAGATTTTTTTCCTATTTTTTGTCAAAAATAATTTATATTAGGAGAAAAAAAGAAGATATAAACTAAATTTAAAAATTCAATTTTAAATAAGATGTGCAAATGGTAACTATTGAATTCATTTGGTAGATTTAAACTCTTTGTATTATCGTCATTGAAAATTTTAAATACTATTATAAAATTTTAGATATTTGTTTATCTTAGTGTTCTTATACATTATACCGTGTATTTGAAGAGTTTTATCTTTTTTGAAATAAGTGTGACATTATATACTTTTTTGAATACAAAGGGATAATGAAGTTGAAATGAGTAACAAAATTGATTATATAATAAGATACAAATTTTTAGAATTTCTATCACAATTGACAAATTTTTTGTTTCAAAATAAATTTTTACTCTATTTTTTAATCTTTTATTTGATTTTTTTATAACTTTTTCTTGATTTTCTTAATTAATTATGATTGTAATAATTCATCACAAATTTGTGTTTTAATTTGTAGAGAAAATTTATTAATCATAAAATACAGAAAAATTAACCAAAAAATTTAAAAAATGTTGATTAATCACAAAATAAAAAATTATGAATTGTGCTTTAATTAGATTGTAAAATACAAATTGGGGCTATTTAAATTTATTTTTTTACCATTAATGTTAACTTAAATTATAATAAGTAAAAGGTAAAAATTGTATATAATAATTTAATTTAATTATTTATACTTCCACAATTAATTAGTAGTGCCACAAAATCAAAGCTCCACCTCCTAATAGATAACGCTTGTGCAATCGCTGAAATTTCGTTCCGTAGTGGTTTAAAATCGCCGCAAATTCCATAAAAAACCGCCGCTATTCAACGTGTCTCTTGTATTGATTATTCATTATTATATCCATTTATTTTTATTTATTGGTGATCTTTAGTTGTCTACTTTAAAAAAAATTTAATTAATTGAATTAATTTTTTTCAATTAATAATATAATTATTGTGACATTTACTTTGCTCAGTAATAATTTTTAATTTATTTAATTTGATTAATTATCTCTTTCTTATTTTATGCTAATTTAACTAATTAAAGTTAATAAATTTAAGTTATTATGCTAATTTAACTAATTAAAGTTAATAAATTTAAGTTATTTTAATTCTTACAACTTGTTATTCTAATAATATATTTCAATTAATGTATTAATATAATTTTAATATTTATATATCATTAATAAAAATAATCTCATTTTAAAGTGATGTTATATATATATATATAATTGTAGAAAATCTACTATTTCTTTATACGATAAGATTAGATATATTTATATTCAATTTATTTAATTACCTAATTAGAATTAATTATATTAAAAAATTAGATTAAGATTATAGTAGACTGATTATATTATTATTAACTAATTATATTAAAAAATTAAGATTATGATAGATTATTATTATATTTTATTATTTTTTATTTTTGATATTATTTCGGATATTTAATTTTTTTATTATTATTTTTTATTCTTTTATTCTATGTATTTATTTTCATAAATCTTGCTAAATTAAACAAGGTACTGTATATCTCCTTTTCATTTCTCTTTTATATACACATAAAATTTATTAAATTATTTCTCTTCTGTCTAATAATTTTATTTCTCTTCTATTTATATTTCTTTTCTTCAATATTGTATTGATTCTTATTTTTCTAATTTTACTTTAATTTATATATTTGTTCTTATTACACCTAATATTTTTTATTTATGTGTAATATATATTTTTATATATGTTATAGAAATATGATTTAATTATATTAACTTGCCAATTTTTTTAAAAAAATCTAAAACTAAAGCACAAAAATATATTCATAGATATTTTATTTTTTAACTAAAAAATGTAATATTTTTTGTCATATTTGTTGAAATCCTAAGTTAAATATGAATATTGATTATTGAAATAGAATAAATATATTTTAAATTTTTTACATTTAAAAATAATATTCTATCAATGTTAAAATTATTTAGATAGATAAGTAATAGTGAATATAGAGGATGGATAAAATTAAACTAAGCACATATTTTTATTGAAAATACAAGTTTAAAAATATTATATTCAGTTTTCAATAGTCAACCTCTCATTCAAAAGATTTTTAAAGAAATGAAATAATTTTAGGTATATAATTTTTTGTAAAAATTTAATTATTTCAAGATATTTATTATCGTTGATTAAAAAAGTAAATTGCAATGACAATTTAATATTTCTATACTCTTAAAATATTATTTATTTATTTTTCTAGCATTCCATATCATCCACTGATCACATTAATACAATTTAATTTAATAAATTTATTTACCATAATTTGATTGAATAAAAATTTTATTTTATCTAACAATTTTAGGATTTCTCAACCTCAAGATCATCTATGTTAAATCATTAAGAAATATAAGTGTAGAAGTGTCCCTTCATTCGAGAGCATGATTGATATCAGAGAGCTTGGCTCCTGTGGTTCTTTGATCTTCGTCAACCAAAACCTTCTATATCCCTGATAGGGCTGAATCACACTCTACTGTGAAAAAAGAGCTATGAAGGCGAGTTTGATGTGTTGGAGACCAAAATCTTGAAGTCATTATTTACATTTGAGTGTTACACTCATTAAATCCTAAAACTCGATAAAATAGTACCTATGATTTTAATCTTATTTATCCAAATCAAAAGTAATAATGACGTATTTAATTCAATATTTATGACAGTAAATGAGATCACTATTATATAATTCATTTAATGTGAAATTATTTAATTTGTGATTATAATTAATATATGTATTGCCCATAAATATATTAAGAAATAATAATTTTCTAACCATCTTCTATTTGGGCTATACATATATATTTTCTTGAGATAATCACATCTTATAAATTTTATGCGCACATCTAAATGTTATTTCCCTGATTACTTTAATAATCTGGTTTGTCTCATATATAAGTTATGAAATTATCACAACTTTTATCACATTAGTATCGTAACAAAACCATGATGATCGTCATACTAAAATACTCAACTAAATAGATCAAGTTTGGATGAGAAAATTCAGAATTTACATAAAAAAATAATTTCATGCATGCCAATTTTCAACTGGTCCAACTTGAATAAAAGTTCTATTTTATTCGATAACATACTCAGATGAAATTGTAAAGGCAACACCCAGACTCATAGCGACGGTGATTAAGTGATGAGTTTGTGGAAGAAGAAGAGAAGAATTTAACAGACTCACAATGAGAGAGAGAGAGAGAGAGAGAGAGGGGAGAATTTACCTGGAGAAAAGGGACTCGATAGGAGAAAGGTGGTGACGGGCTCAACAGCGATGACGACATGAGCTGTGAAGGAAGATGGGAGCTGTGAAGGGGTAGGCGGTGATGGGCTCAGCAACCACGATGACGGGAGCTATGAGGATTTTTGTGAAGAAGTCGAGAAGAATAAGACTTTGGGTGAGGATGACTGGGTTTCTCTTGCATGGCTATAGAGTATGGATTGAAACTGTGAATCACTGAATTTGTGATGTGAGGTAAATCCTAATTCTTAAAAAGTGTTTATATGTATATATTTAGGGCGGGTACACCGTAAACTCGACCATGCCCTGTCTTGAGCAAAATAATCAGCCCCGACTCGTGTCAAATTATTATCCTCCTGAACCGGGTATTGACGGGTCGGGTACCCGCGTATTCGGGTACTCCTACCAAGACTAACCACGTATTGATGCTCCATTTATTAAGAGTTTATCGCTAGCCAATGGATTGCTACACACAAGGAGAGATTCTAACTCCTAATAGTTGTTTAAGCGGATGAGTGAAATGATCTTTAAATAAATTCAAATTGATTAAGATAAATATTAATTATTTTTAATATTTTAATATTAAAAATCTTTAGAGTTTGATTTTAATTATAATTTTATAAAATATTTATAATAAAAATTATTTCATATATTTTATTTAATTTTTTAATAAAAATTTTTATATAATTTTATATATTATCCTGTACAGAGTACGAAAATATACACTAATAATCATCAACTCAAATTCTAGTTGGAGGATCTGTACAAAGTTGTTATGGATAAATACATATCTAAAGTAATTAAAAACGTGTTTGGTCGACTAAAACAAAATTAATGATATTATAATAACAATTAAAGATTTAAAAATATATTATAATAACAATTTAAAATAAAATATTTAGTTGTCTCTTTTAAAAGATTTAAAATGTAAATTTAAATGTCGACTGAAACAAAAGTTAGTGAATCCTTGCAATTACAAATTATTAATTATAAAATTAAAATATATCATTATAACTAGTCATAGTTGTTGTAGCATGATTTAACCCATTTTAGAACTGTCATTTTATCTTCAATTAATTTTATTAAAATTGTATATTAATTATAAAGTAATAAAATTTATAAATCACATATAAATTATGGCAGTAGTTAATTATTTTGTATGCAGAAACAGTGATTATTCAATAATTATATTCATTAGTGGAAGTTATTGCAAATTTTTAAACAACTAGGTTATTAATTTGAACAAAAATATACTTAGTTGACTATTAGAATTAACTGAAAACTAAAATGCCTCTTCAGATTTTAATAATTGTTATACTATATCATTATATATTATTTTAAAAAACATAAATATCTACAAATTTAAGTTATACTTAATTGTTTAAAATAAATTATTAAATTAGAACTGTTGTTGTTGTTGTTGAGACAAATAAAAAGAGTATCAGCCATAACTCCATGCAAGAACTACAATCATTGTTGTTGTTGAGACAAATAAAAAGAGTACCAGCCATGACTCCATGCAAGAACTACAATCATTTACCATCCATGATTTTTCAATTTCTTATTAATAGTGCATCTTTGCTACTGTGTCTCACGTCCTGAACGATTATGTTCTGCATGGACACTTTTTCTAACTAACTCTGTCTCATTATAATCATTTTACTCCATTATATTGTTTATTCTGCTCTCTTATTCATTACACAGTATTAAATTCTGACTAATTAACTCTCAATTCTAAATTTTAAATCTTACACCCTAAACTCAAAATTTTAACAATAAATTTTACGCCAAAAACTCTCCATAAAAGATTCCAAATTATATAATATAAATCCTAAATCCAAAACCATCACCACTTAACCTTAATCACATTACTACATGTCTTTTCGTTAATGTTATGATACCATTGTCAGGATTAACCCATAAAACTAATTACAACACCCTTACTTACATACTTAATAACTCCACTCTAGGATATTGTACGATGTGCTTATGTATATTCCTGCACACTTAACAAGCTCATTTCACATAGTAAGTATCTCTAAGTATTTCATACCGATATAAATCATTTGGACTTAAACTGACCACAATTATCCAACTCCATCGATTAAATCAATCAAATTTTGATTCTATTTATAACAAAACTTTAATTCTCTATCATAAAATGTTAACCATAACTCGTCATACTAATTATTCACACCCTAAATCAGACTAAGGTTTAGTTTGGTAAAATTTTTATTTTTTAAAAATAATTTATAAAAAATTAATTTTTTAAATATAATTTTTAAAAATTCAAAGATTTATGTTTAGTAAATCAAATTAAAAATAGTTTTTAATAAGTACAAACAACAATAATTATATTTTACTAAAATAATTTTAAAAATCTAAAAATATTATAATAAACATAAATATATGAGTTAAATTTAAAATTAATTAATGTATAAAGTCATATTAGACTTTATAATTTTGATAAGCTCCTTAGGTGCTTTTAAAAGCACCCCTAACTTTTATAAGCTATAAACATAAGTACACGAGTCTTTTTATTTACTTAACACAAAACGAGATACTTATGCTTTTCATTGAAAAACTTTATTAAACTAAGGCTAAATATATCTTAGCATAATTGAAGTAATTTTAAATTTTTATCGAAACTCGCCTGTTCAAAAAATTATAATTTTTTTATTTTTGAAATTTAAATTAAATTTTTAAACTCTGAAGATAAGTGGATCATCAATTATTCCTTTTCAATCAATATTATGCAATCGAAATTTTAAAATTTTCACTTTAACACCAGTCCATCACTTTTCCTAATTCACATAATTCCACCAATTAGATGTTTCATGTCACGTCTCACTCAATTTTGAATATTTCTGAGACACACTTTCACTGTACAAACGTCCTTAATTGAAAGAATTTAAGCTTAATTTTGCATGTTCGTATAACGTTCTGGCAAATGAAAAATTATTTGATTCTAAGTAGTCCTATTACCTCTCCCAAGGCCTAGCAACTTTTTGTTTTAAAGATCAGTACCCAAACTCTAATTCTTGCCAACAAATTTTGTGAAGTCGACAAAATCCAACAAATATGCATAGCCCAATTTTTGTATTGGCTACAACTGTCAGCTGACGGCTCCGCTTTAGCATTGACTTACCAAAATGACAATATCCAATGCAAGGACACACAACAGGTCATTAAATTGATCTGCCAAGGTTATGGGTTCCACCGGTTAAAGGAGCACCCTGCACCATTCCTATTAGAGTCTACATCACAAACTTAACACAAAATCTACATCGTTCAAATTCTTTAATGTATATCTGAATGGCTCTGCACACTTACATAGCGCTATGCCAGTAAATGGCTTGTCATACCTGAAAACTCTCCTAAATGGTTACTGATAGTCAAGATGTGAGGGGGAAAGACAGGGCTCGTCATCATTAAGGCATTAACTCCTACGTTCAGGGCTATTCTTTTGCAAAATCCCTTTATAAAAAAATAAAATAAAATAAAATAAATTATTGTGAAGACAATATGATTAGCAAGGAAGATAAGTATGTTTCTTCAATTCTTTGAACAAAAGCCATGCTAGATTTGGTTCCCCTTTTCTCTAACTTCATCATCATTCTACACCAAAATCCAAACTGTTACTGTCACTCCATATCTAAAATCTTTGGTAACTAAAAAAAACTCTCGGAATAAAACTTTTGGGACGTAAACTTGTTGGAAAATTTAGTGTGTTTAATTTGTATGTTCAAATGGAAAATTATACATTTCATTTTGTTTGAAAAGGAATTATATATTGGTTATTCTCGAATTATCGTTTGACCCAGTTCCTTTAATTTTGGTTTAAATTGTCAAATATGTTGGTTCAATTTGATCCAGTTATATCCTTAATTTTAGTAAAATGACATGTTAATTTAGTTAAAGAGCTCAACTAAGTTTTTTTTTTTTTACTTTTAATTATATTTACGGAAACATAGACTGATTATTTTCTAATTTCTTTTTAATCTACAACAGTGTACTTTTTAATCATGGTACTTATTGCGTCTAAATTTGAATGTTAAAAACAAAGTTTGATTGTCAGCTACGGATGACTACAGCAAAAAAAAAAAAAGATTATAATAATACTTTCCTTTAATTATTATTAACTAATAAACGTTTTATTAATTAATTAAAAATATGTATTGCCAACTTTGAAAACAAATGAAATCAATCAGTTGTCCCGTATTCATCGCATTATATATACCACATCAACTCCTTGTCTTTTCTCTATCAATAGTAATTAAGTTTTGTTTGATTTTATACTCTCACAAGCTTTGAATATATTAGAGCATTATCATTATTGCAGCGAGAAAAACTTCCTAAATATAACAACCTAATCAGCCCAAAGGCTTAATAATGAAGTTGAAAAACACATACATATGTTGTTGAATGCTGAATTGAAAGAACACCAACACAAACAGTTCGCACTTCTAACATTTGGCTTAGCTACAACAGTCTCTCTCTCTGAACAAGTGCTGGCGAAGCGAAAAATTCCACAATTGCCAAGTTACTAAAAAATGTTCATTTATTGCCATCTACCTTACATGCACTTGCATTTTGTAATATTTAAAAATCATATTAAGAATATAGAATAATTATAGATGCAACCTTATGAAACATGTATTATGCCTTAAACAATACTAAATAACATGTCAATTCCTCCGTTGAAGGTGGATTTGAAGTTTAGGAAGCGTGCCACCAATGAGTTTGGTCACTTTTTTTTTTTTGGTCACATTTCAAAAGCATAATTATAAAGAAAAATAAACATACTTTTGAACAAAAAATTTAATTTTTCACTCATTTTTTTTCAAACACTTTAATTTGTTATATTTAGAAGATAATCCTATTGAGAAGTGAGAACCCTTTCACTCACGTTATATGTGAGAACCTTCGAACATCCTTCATCATTAAGACTATGTTTATTTATAGGTACAAGACACTGAAACAGGAATACATACCCAAAATTATATTTGGTAGATGAGATATGGATAGAGACACTAAATTAGTGTATTTTTGCGTTCATCTTGACAGGAAGGACACAAAAATAATAACAAGAGACACAACTTATTTTTTTTTTTTCTTTTATTATTCTTGTAAATTTTTTATAATTATATTTTTTATTATTATAATTTTTTTCTCAAATTTTTAAAATAAAAAATAAGAATAAATTAGACTTTTATAATTTGTTTTAATTTTTTACCAAACAAAATACAAGAATACTAATTTTTGTTCCTCTGGCCTTTCGATCTTGTTCTCGATGTCTTATTCGATTCTCATAACCAAATGCAGCCTAAGAACTCATCACTGAAAACCCTCTCTCCCAGCCCCCTTTTGCACCCTCTATCGCAACCCTCTATCGCAACCCTCTCACACCTTTTATCGCAACCCTCCTCTCTGTCGCAACCCTCACACCCTCTATCCCAAGCTTCCTCCTTGGATTCGCAACCTTCGCACCTTCTCTTGCAACCCTTCATCGGCGTTGCCTCCGTCAGAGCACCCTCCATTGGTCGGGCTCTCCCTCGACACACACACACTCTCTCTCTCTCTCAAACCCTACCACCATCTTCGTTGCCTCTCTCTCGCTCTTCACTCAATCGTTGTTGCCTCTCCTTCAATTGGCGCTCAACCTTCACCATAAACACTACAAGGTACGTATTTACTCCCTCGTTGTTTCTCTATTCTTATGTGATAAAGTTCATTATTTTGGTTCCCTTGCTATTTCGCTGTTTCTCGATGTTGCAAGTGATGTAGAAATGGAAGTGAAGCAAATGTTAATTACATGGAAGTTTTATTCCTATTTGAATTTTAGGATACTAATTTTGATGGTCTTAATAAATTTATTGTAATGGAAAACAAACGGTGGGTGTGTTTTGATTTTTTTTAATTATTTTTTTACTTGGCGTTTCAATGAAAAAATGTGTGTGTGGTAGTAACATTGGGTTAGTTAATCTATTAGACCTTAATTTTATTTACCAATATTGATTCATAGAGAAATTGGCTCTCTACCATTAGATGCTATTAAGAGATTTTTGAAAACGTCAACATTCGAAGGAAGATGAAATATGATTTTAAACTGATGTCAATGGCTCAATTCTAATGATGTTTTTAAGACCGTCAACTTTTGAAAGGGATAAGTCTTTTATGACGTCCAATAATTTTTATATATCATCCTAAGAAAATTAAACAATAAAACAAACAAAATTTTGTGAACTTAAGTTCACCTGTAAATACTATTTTATATTTTATTTATATAAACTTAAATTCGTCTTGTAACATTTATTTTACATTTTATTGGTTTAGACTTAAGTATGGGCTGAACATTTCTGTAGGACATTGAAGGTGAAAATAAGAATTCAAAAAAATCACTAAAGGTAATCTAATCACTAATTTTTATCTCTTTTGTTGTCCTTATTACTGTTTGAATCAAATCTTCAGCAACCATGGCCAATCGTAATTGAATTTTGCATTGTAGCTTCGTAAACATATTGTTTAGATGGAACTTCAACTACTTGTTTTGATGGTGGTTCTTTACTGTAATATATGGGGACTATTCTTCAATTCTTAATATTTATTGTTGTTTTTCTTTTTTTCCTTCCATTTTGCTCAGGATGTGATTACTGAGAATGAATTTGAGAAAAAACTACTTGCTGATGTGATTCCTCAAAGTGATATTAGAGTCACTTTAGATTATATTGGAACTTTAGAAAATGTGAAGGACACCTTAAAAGAGTTAGTCATGCTTCCTCTACAAAGACCTGAACTCTTTAGCAAAGGACAGTTGGCTAAGGTAGAGACTTCTTTTCTGTCTTTTCTCTAGCCAGCAAGACTTCCCCAAGTGTTATTTTTGTCGATGAGGTTAGTATCACATTTATGTGTATTCCTTTTCTGTTATCTTTCTTTGATTATTTATTCATGGTTTAATCTTCTTTTTGTGTCAGGTCGACAGTATGTTTGGAAGACGTGAAACTCCTGGAGAACATGAGATTATGCATCAAAATAAAGAATGAGTTCATGATAAATTGGGATGGTTTGCGAACAACAGATAAAGAGCGTGTACTTGTTCTCGCTGCTACAAATAGGCCCTTTGATCCTGATGAGACTGTTATTAGGAGGCTTCCAAGAAGGTAAACATACTATTTTAATATCCTATTCTAAGTGCTAACTTCAGCCATTGGCTCAAATTTTCAATGGATATGATTCATAGGGAACCTTGGACTATCAAGAACCAAAGTATAATTTGTCTCATTGATGAGCGGATATTTTATACGCTTTTTGGCATCATTTTCATATAGTTTTAGTATGTTTTATTTAGTTTTTATTAAGTTTTTACAAGTTTTAGTGTTAAATTCACATTTTTGGATTCTATTATGAGTTTTTGTGATTTTGTACAATTCCAGGTATTTTCTGGCTGAAATTGAGGAGTTGGAGCAGAAGTCTAATTCAAAGACAGAGAAAGCACTACAGATGTTGTCCAAATCTGACCTCCTTGCACTCGGAAGAGCTTTTCAGGAGCTACAGAAGTCCAAATGGAGCGCTCTTAATGGCTATAAAAAGCTTACTTCTAGAGCTTTCCATCAATGTATAATAGTTTATAATTTGCTTCGGATTGAAAGGCCCAAAACTGGCGTCTAACGCCAGCTTCCTGCCGCCTTCCGATCCAGGCGTCCAGCGCCCAAAGAGCAGAGACAAGCGTCCAAATGCCCAGAGAGGACCCCCTAGCTGGCGTTCCATGCCCAAGAGATCTCATAGCACGTGAATCTTATCAAAGCTCAGCCCAAACACTCACCAAGTGGGTCACAAAAGTGGATCTTAGCACTAAATATACTGTTTTACCCTTACTAGTAATTTGTTTAGTATTTAAAGGATTAAATTTATGTTATTCGAACCTTTTATCACCTTCTTCACATCTTTTACAGATTTTACACATTTTACATTATATTTTACTTCAATATGAGTTTCTAAACCTCCTAGGTTGAGGGGAGGAGTCCTGCTGAGTCCTATGAATTAGTAAAATTACTACTATTTCTTCTTCGATCCGTGTTTGATTTATTTCTAAGATGTATATCCGCTCTTCAACATGGTGAATAGGATGATCAATGACAATAAGCTCTTTTCATCATAATAAGACAAACGTACTTGACAAACACCCGTATCTACTTGAGTTCGTCTGAATACGTGACTGAAAAGCACGAGCCAATAGCTATGTTTATATATCTCTCAGACGGTTAATCCACGACTTCATTGGAGACTTCTCAAGACACCAGTTCAGCCGATTTTCGGAGAGATTAGGGTCTCCGTGGTATAGGCTAGAATCCAAAGAAGCAGCGTTCTCTGATCTGGAAGATTTGACATTGTCTGTGGCGTTTTACGTAGGATCGGCAGGAGAATGACTTGCTAGCGCTTCACCCTTCATCAGATTGGATGACCACGGCCGATGGCGTTCAATCTGTAGCAGAGGAGATCAATTACCATGGCCTATGGCGTTGATCAGATACAGCCTGCCAGAAAAAAAAATCATTCACAAGCAGAGAAGACAATAATACCAGAGTAAATTCAGAAAGGCTAAGCAACTCCAAACCTTAACCATTCTCTTTTCATAGTTTACACAACTTCTGAGTTCTAATTACCCTTTTTATTTATTCCTTTTTAGGGAATTAAAAATAACATACCAACATCTCCTACTCTTTCATCTGCCTGACTAAGATATGCAAGATAATCATAGCTTGCTTCAAACTACAATCCTCGTGGGATCGACCCTGACTCGCTCAGGTATTACTTGGATGACCCAGTGCACTTGCTGGTACAACAGTACGAAGGTGTGGGGATTCGTGCTACCAAGTTTTTGGCGCCGTTGCCGGGGATTGTTGAATTTGGACAAATTGACGAATTGTCTTGCTCCCTAGATCAGATAATTTATTTTATTTTATTTTATTTGAGTCATTTAATTTTATTTTCTTTTTCTTCAATTTTCGAAAAAAAAATCAACAAGCTTTTCAAAAATATTCTTTCTTTTCTTGGTTCAATTTTTGTTCTTGATCTGAGTCTTGTTGCTTGTGTCACAGGTAATTTTCTAAATTTTTGAGTCCTTTTTCTAAAAATCTTTCAAAATTAGTGTCTTTTTGTTTGAAGCTTGTTTCAATTTTAAGTTTGGTGTTTGAGTCGTTTATTTTGTTTTTGGTTAAATTTTCGTGGCCTTTGAGTCTTTGTATTTATTTTTTATAGCAATTTTCGATTTTTTGGTATCTTCCTTTCAAAAACTTTTCAAAAATAGTTTTTCTTTGGTTAAATCTTGTGTCAAATCTAAAAGTTTAGTGTTTTTTTATTGCTTTTCTTTTAATTTTCGAAAATTGTATTTTGGTTTTCTAAAAATTTTAAGTTTCGTGTCCTTTTTATGTTCTTGAGTTCTTTGAGTCTTTGAATTTTGTTCTTTGTGTTCTTGTTAGTCTTCAAAGTGTTATTGAGTCTTTTTTGTGTCTTGATCTTAAAATTTTTAAGTTTGGTATCCCTTTGTGTTTCCCTCCAAAATTTTCGAAAATTAGGGGTGCTAGATCTAAAAATTTTAAGTTTTGTGTCTTTTGTATGTTTTTCTCTTTCATCATTAAATTCATAAATAAAAAAATAATATCTTTTCTTATCTTTTTACTTAATTTTTGAAATTTTAAAATAAAAATTCAGATTTTAATTTCAAAATTTTTATCTTATCATATCTTAGTTGTTAAGTTTTCAAAAATCAAATCTTTTCAAAAATAAAAATCATATCTTTTCAAAAATCTTATCTTTTTTTTTTCAAAATTCAAAAATCTTATCTTTATCTTTTTCAAATTTCAAACTTTAAAACTAAATCTTTTTCAAAATCAAATTTCAAAATCTTATCTTTTTAAAATATTTTTCAAATCTTTTTAGTTTCTTATATTTTCTAACTTCCAATTTTAACATCATATCTTTTTCAAATCTTTTTAATTTCTTATCTTATCTTTTCTTAACTCTTTTCTAATTTCAAATTTTAATTTCAAATCTTTTCTTATCTTATCTCTTATCTTAATTTTAAATTCAAATCTTCTTCTCTCCTTCTTTTTCAAAACTTCCTAACTACTTCTCTTCTCTCTCCTCTTTTTCAAAATTTTCTAACTACTTCTCTTCTCTCTTAATTTTCAAAAATTCCCTCCTCTTCCCCCTCTTCTATTTTTGAAAATTCACTAACCAATTTTCAATTCTTTTTAAATTAATTAACTTAATTTTCGAAAAATTAATTAATTAATAAATAAAAACAAAAATATTTTAATTCTTATTTACTTTTCCTATTTGTACTTCTTCTCATCTCTACTCATATCATTCGACTTCTATCCCTCTCTCATCTTCTATCTTCACTTTTATTTCTCTCTTCTTGCTTCACATCTCACTTTAAGGAGGAGCTTCTTGCCAATTGGCACAAAAAGTTTTCTTCTTTTCTTTCTTCTTTTCTTGTTTATGACTAGGAATAGGGATAAAGAAACCCTATTGACTCCTGATCCTGAACCTGAAAAGACTCTAAGGAGGCGTTTACAACAAGCTAAAGCACAATACTCCGGAAGAGACCTTTCAGAAAACATTGAACAAGAAAAAGAGGACATGGCCAAACCTCAAGAGGAGCCAAAAAGGTTCTTGGTGACTTCACCATGCCTATCTCTAACTTTTATGGCAGAAGTATCTCTGTACCTGCCATTGGAGCTAACAATTTTGAGCTTAAGCCTGAATTAGTCTCTCTTCTGTAGTAGAACTGCATGTTCCATGGACTTTCAATGGATGATCCACATCAGTTTTTAGCTAAGATCTTATAGATCTATGATACTGTAAAGACTAATGGAGTTAATCTTGAAGTCTACAAGCTTATGCTCTTTTCCTTTGCTATAAGAGACAGAGCTAAGCTATGGTTGGATGCCCAACCAAGAGAGAGTCTTGACTCTTGGGAAAAGCTGGTCAATGCTTTTCTGGCTAAGTTCTTTCCCCCTCAAAGGATGAGCAAAATTAGAGTGGAAGTTCAAACCTTCAGACAAAGAGAAGGTGAATCCCTCTATGAAGCTTGAGAAAGATACAAGCAACTGATCAGGAGATGTCCTCTTGACATGCTCTCAGAGTGGTCCATCATAGGCATGTTCTATGATGGTTTATCTAAATTGTCCAAAATTTTATTGGACAGCTCTGTAGGTAGATCACTCCACTTGAAGAAAACGCCTGCAGAAGTAAGAGAACTCATTGAAATGGTTGCTCACAACCAGTTCATGTACACCTCTGAGAGGAATCCTGTAAACCATGGGATCTCTTAGAAGGAAGAAGTTCATGAAACTAAAACTCTGAATGCCATACTGGCTCAGCATAAGATTTTGACTCAGAAAGTTAACATGATCTCTCAGCATCTGACTGGGATGCAAGATGCAGCTGGCAGTACTCGGGAAGCTTCTTCTGAAATAGAAGCTTATGATCCTAATCAACCCACCATGGAGGAGGTGAATTACATGGGAGAACCCTATGGAAACACCTACAACCCTTCATGGAGGAATCATCCTAACCTCTCATGGAAAGATCAACAGAAACCTCAACAAGGTTTCAATAACAATCAAGGTAGAAAGAACCAGAATAGGTTCAACAACAGACCACCATTTTCATCTTCTCAAGGGAATATGGAAACCTCTAAGCAGAGCCTTTCTGACTTAGCCATTCTGATTTCCAGCCTCTCTAAGACCACCCATAGTTTTATAAATGAAACAAGGTCCTCCATTAGAAACTTGGAGGTACAGGTTGGTCAACTGAGCAAGAGGATCCCTGAGACTCCTCCAGACACTATTCTCAGTAACACTGAGGTGAATCCAAGAGAAGAGTGCAAGGCCATAACCATGGAGTTAAAGGCCGAAAATGAGGAAAATGGGGTAGCGTTGAACCCTAGTGAGGAAGCCCTCACTGGGTGTTCAACACCCACAATAGCAGCAAGCCTGGTGCTGAACGCCAATGAGAAACCCCTCCCTGGGCGTTCAACACCCATCCTGGCAGCAGAGCTGGCATTGAATGCTAGCCAGGGAGCACTGACTGGGCGTTCAATGCCCAAACACCTAGGCTTTCTGGTGCTGAACGCCAGTGAGGAACCCCTCACTGGGCATTCAACGCCTAACCAGGTAAGCTTTCTGGCGCTGAACGCCAGAGAGGAACCCCTTACTGGGTGTTCAATGCCCACACACCCAGGAAAGCTGGCGTTGAACGCCAGCAAGGACATCTGTAAGAACCGAGCTTAATCAACTATTTAATTAAGTGATTAATTACCCCAAAGTAAGTTTCGAATAATTAGAGTGAGAATTTGAGGAATTAAATATGATTTTTGGACATAGTAGGTTTTTCTGAGTCAGAAAAATGTATTTTCTGCAAAAAACTGAGAAAAACCGTAAACCGGCAGTTGAACCAGTTCAACCGGTTCAAATCTGCCTGATACTGCGCGAGAAAAAGTGAAAACAGTCAAAAACCTTAGAAAAGTATTAGAAATGGAAAATCAGGGATTAATTTTAAAGGTTTGGCTCGAAGTTGGGCCAAACGGGCTAAAGACGCTAACGGGTTGGACCGGGCCCAAGTTGGACCCAAGTCCAACATATAAAAGGTTCATTAATGAACCAATTTCAGCACAAACCACTCTCAAACACACACACTTCAGCTGAGAAGGAGAAGAAGAGAAACTCCATTGTCACTTTTCACATAGAGCTTCACAAGCTCATATCTTGAGCTACAGAGCTCCGATCGCTGCACCGTTTGTGGCTACGCGTTCCTTATGAAGAGCTCTACCAAACCCACCTAAGAAACTGTAAGGAAAGCTCAAATCCCTCTCAGTTATTCTCTTCAAAATTACGAGTTTTAGAGTTTTTGGTAAAGTGATATTTTATGATTTTTGGTGTTTAGGTTCACTCTAACTCTTGCTTAGCCTTGGATATAGGCTACCAAAACTGTTGAACAAGGTAAGAGCTCTTGAAAACTCTTGTGAGATTATGTTTATTTTGAGCCCTAGATTGATTTGTCATGAATTATGTATATATAGCTTGATTATTGTGAGTTTGGGAGCTATCGGAACTTGTTGGTGCTTGTTGAAGTGGAATTGAAAGCTTAGAGTGTGGTTAAGAGCTTGCTTGTGCTCACTTTTGAGTTTTGGCATATAGAAAATTGGCTAAGGTATAGTTTTGATTTTCTTTATGTAGTATATAATATTCATGTATACTTATACTAGTGACCTATAGGATAGGTTTGATTTGATGTGGTTGTTGATGTTGATTGGTTGAATGAGGTTTGATGAATTAATATTGGTAATGTTGTTGATTAATGATGTTGAGATATGATGTATTATGAGTTTGGATGAATGAATATTATTGAGTATTAACATAGAGCATGAATGAGTTTGATGATGGAGATTGATAGTGATATAATGAGGATGGGTGCATGTGATAGTGGGAAAATTGTTTGTGATGTATACGTTTGATAATTGAGAGTGAAAATGATGAAGTGTGGTGGAAAATTTGATATGAATGGTAAATTGTGACCCAAGAGGGTAGATTGTGTTGAAAATGGGAGTTTGGTATTATTCTGGTTGGATGTGGTTTGAGAATTTGGAAAATTTGGTAAATTGTGATTTTTGATAAAAGTTGGTTGAAAATTGTATGAAATTAAAGCTTATTGAAAACCCTTCAAATCAATATAAAGATTGTAAGATTTAGATTTTTGTAGAGAAAGTTATGATCATTCAAAGATTGGTGTAAAAATATGAAATTCTACAAAGTTGCATAATTTTGTGATTTCTAGTATGTGCGCATACACACCTCTGCGAAATTTTTAACCTGTGCGCACGGACATACCTGTGCGTATGCACACACAGAGGCAGGCAATTTGTTTACAGTGCTAGCACAGCTTGTGCGCGCACATACCCAATAAAGATTTGCAACCTGTGCATACGCACAGCGCTGTGCGCATGCACACATTGAGAAGGTCAGTCTGTTGAGGGTGTGATGAGCGAATAATTTATACGCTTTTTGGCATTGTTTTTAGGTAGTTTTTAGTATGATTTAGTCACTTTTTAGTATATTTTTATTAGTTTTTATGCAAAAATTATATTTTTGGACTTTACTATGAGTTTGTGTATTTTTCTGTGATTTCAGGTATTTTCTGGCTGAAATTGAGGGACCTGGGTAAAAATCTTATTCAGAGGCTGAAAAAGGACTGCTGATGCTGTTAGATTCTGATCTCCCTGCACTCGAAATGGAATTTTTGGAGCTACAAAAACCCAAATGGTGCGCTCTCAATTGCGTTGGAAAGTAGACATCCAGGGCTTTCCAGAAATATACAATAGTTCATACTTTGCTTGAGTTTTGATGACGCAAATTGGCATTCAAACGCCAATTCCTTGCCCTATTCTGGCGTTAAACGCCAGAAACAAGTTACAAGCTAGAGTTAAACGCCCAAAATAGGCTGCAAACTGGCATTTAACTCTAAGAGAAGTCTCTACACATGAAAGCTTCAATGCTCAACCCAAGCACACACCAAGTGGGCCTAGAAGTGAATTTCTGCATCATTTACTTATTTCTGTAAACCCTAATAACTAGTCTAGTATAAATATGACATTTTACTATTGTATTAGACATGCTGGGATCTTTGATCAGCTTTATGCTATCTTAGACATTGGGGGCTGGCCTCACGGCCATGCCTGGACCATCATCACTTATGTATTTTCAACAGTGGAGTTTCTACACACCATAGATTAAGGTGTGGAGCTCTGCTGTTCCTCGAGTATTAATGCAATTACTACTGTTTTCTATTCAATTCATGCTTATTCTTGTTCTAAGATATCCATTCGCACACAAGAACATGATGAATGTGATGATTATGTGACGCTCATCATGATTCTCAACCTATGAACGCGTGCTTGACAAACACTCCCGTTCTACACGCAAACGAGCTTGAATGCGTATCTCTTAGCCTTCTGGTTCACGATCAGAGTCTTCGTGGTATAAGCTAGAATTAATTGACAGCATTCTTGAGATCCAGAAAGTCTAAACCTTGTCTGTGGTATTCCGAGTAGGATCTGGGATGGGATGACTGTGACGAGTTTCAAACTTGCAAGTGTTGGCCGTGGTGACAGACGCAAAAAGATCAATGGATCCTATTCCAACATGAGTGAGAACGGACAGATGATTAGCCGTGTGGTGACAGCGCATTTGGACCATTTTCACTGAGAGGACGGATAATAGCCATTGACAACGGTGATCCCCCAACATACAGCTTGTCATAGAAAGGAGTATGAAGGATTGGATGAAGGCAGTAGGAAAGCAGATATTCAAAAGGAATAATGCATCTCCATACGCTTATCTGAAATTCCCACCAATGAATTGCATAAGTATCTTTATCTTATTTTATGTTTTATTTATCTTTTAATTATCAAAACTCCATAACCATTTGAATCCGCCTGACTAAGATTTATAAGATGACCATAGCTTGCTTCAAGCCGACAATCTCCGTGGGGTTGACCCTTACTCACGTAAGGTTTATTACTTAGACGACCCAGTGCACTTGCTGGTTAGTTGTGCGAAGTTGTGAAAAAGAGTTGAGATTACAATTGTGCGTACCAAGTTGTTGGCGCCATTGAGATCACAATTTCGTGCACCAGGGTGCTGGCGCAGGTTGTGCAAGCGAACAGACATTGTGAATTTTGGTACCTGTGCGTACGCACACCTCTATGCGTACGCACACTTTTAAAATCTTCTCATGGGCGTGCGCGCGCACACCTCTGTGCGTACGCACACGCCCTGTTTCTCAAATTTAAAATTTTTTTCAACTATTTCACCTTCCCAACAAGATTGTAAGCTTCTATAATACCATTTTAAGACTTTTGGGCTTAATTTTGAGTATGAGGTCATGGGAAATAACCTAAGGGTTTTAGTTGATATTATTCTGAAAAATTAGAAAATGGAGGCTTAGGTTTCTGATGTGATGAGGATGGGTTTGATGGCATGTAAAGAAGGATTGGTATATGAGATGAGAACTGATGAACTGTTGAGTTCGGAACTGAAATGTGAATTGACAGTAGGATACTGTGTGAGAATAAAAAAACAGTAGGAAAACCTTAGGAAAATATTTAGAATTAAAAATCGATTGGAGCGGGCCCAAGTTGGGCCCAAGCCCAACATTATATAAGAGCATTAAGTGGCCATTTCAGCCACTTTCAAATACAACAAGCAGCAACAACGTTGATTGAGAGAGGAGAGAGCAAGGGTTTCAAAACACTATTCACCATCTGCTTCTTTCAACCATAACTTGAGCTACGATACTTTAATTCGCGTGCTGTCAGCGGCTACGCGAAGCTCTTGCCGAGCCCATCACTTCTAGCTAGGTATTATGGTAAGTTTTTTACTCATATCTACCCAGTTTACTACCCTAATTATTTTTGAGTTTGTGGGTTTTGGTTTTGAGTGAAATTTGTGTTTTGGTTGTTTAGGTACTAATCATTAGACAGGAATTGTTGAGTTCTATCCCAAATTTCAGTGGATAAGGTAAGGTTTCTCAAGAACTTTTATAAATTGATATATTATGAGTATTAGGTTTTGATTTATATGAAATATATGATGTTAGTTTGAATATTGGAGCTTGTTGAAATTGTCCTGGATACTTGGGAGCATTTGGAGTTGGATTGGTTACTTGGTTGTGTTTGGAAGCTTTATTTGTACTCAATCCTGGGTTTTGGTGCATATTGGAAATTGGCCAAGGTATGGTTTTGGTTTCCTCTATGTAATATATAATATTTCTAGACACTTAGGCTAGTGACCCATAGGATAGGTTGGATTGAAATGGTTGTTGAGATTGTTTAGGATGTATAATGCTTTGATGAATTTGAATATTTTAATGAATTATGATGTTGAGGTTGATAAATGATATTTGAAGTTTGAGATTGAAGTTGAATGAGTTTGATTATGATGATTGTAAATGATATAAGTGTAATTGATGATTGTGTTGGGTGAAAAATTGTTTTAATATGATATAGTTGTTCATTGGAGTTGAGAATTAGGTAATGTGAATGGAAACTTGGTAAGGTTGATAGAATGAGACACAAAAGGGTAAATTCTGAGGTAAATTGGAGTTTGGTGTGGTTTTTATTTCGTTTTAGTTATGAGTTTTAAGGATTTGAGAAATTAGTGAACTTTGGTAAAAATAGATTTTGGAGAACTTTAATGGATCATAACTTGAGTCTCAAAGCTTAAAATTGAATGAAACTTGTTTTAAATCAAAGATGGCTTTGAGAACTTTAAATTGATATAAAGTTTGTAGAAAATAGATTTTTGTAGAGGAAGTTATGACCGTTTAAAATTTGGTGTCAAAAATTGAATTCTGTGATGTTGCATAATTTTATGATTTCTGGTTTGTGTGCACAGGCACACTACTGTGCGCGTGCTCTCATCAGTGGCTAATTTTGACTTGTGCGCATGCACACCTTGTGTATTTTTGAAAACGTGCGTACGCACACCCTTGTGCGCACTCACACACAGGGAGGTGCCTACTGTTGGAGCGCTAGCACACTCTGGTGCGCACACACACCCTACGAAATTTGCAAGTTGTGAGTACACACAGCTTCGTACGCACACACACGCTGGGAATGGAAGTCTGGTCAGGGCGATCGTACGCATCTGTGCGCGCGTTTAAAATGAAAACTTTTACCTTTTGTGCGTACACACACTTCTATGCGTACGCACACTTCTTGAAAATCTTTCTGCGTGTTCGTACGCACAACCCTATGCGTACGCACACTATCCTGTTTTTCAATAAAAATATTATTTTTGTCCGTTTTACCTTCCCTAAAAACTTGTAAACTTCGATAACACTTATCTAAGATCTTTTAGTTTGTTTTTAGGTGTCAAAACATGGGGGATGCCTTGGGTAAGTTTAATTAGATATTTTCTTGTAAAATAGGTTTCTGGAGTACTGAGAACGGATTTGGTTGAGTGAGAAGGCGGAGTATAGTGTGGATGATATCTGACAATGAGTTATGGAAATTATGAATTGATGGTGGTTGAGACGAGTCTGGGACTCAGAATGGAATGATGGATCACTGATATACTGAAAAATGATTTTTGAAAATCACTGAATTACTAATTTATACTGATATTGTTGAGATGCTATGCGCCTGGTAGGGACGGCGGTTGGATCCCGCCTGTCGAGGTCGCGGCGACAGCGTAAGGGCGGTGGTTAGTCCCGCTTACATTGAGATGTGAGATCCGTGGCAAGAGTATCCCGCTCGCATCCCTTCAGAATCACTATAGTGTGCATGCACTGACATCCTGGACCGTGATCCGGGCACGATATCTCGGGGGTTCCCATTATGAGACCGAAGGGTGACATCTCTATGGAGGTGTGTCGGGTTGACAATTGAACCGACGATGTGATATCACAGCCAATAGGACAGGCAATCATCATGTGCATCTTTTATCTGTTTATTTGTTTTGTCAACTTGAATTGCTTGCCTAATTGTATAACATGTCTAATTGCCTATTCGAATTACTTGATATACATGCTTATACTTGTGCTTTCCTTGTATTTGTGCTTTCTACTAGGATTGAGGAGGTTCAGAAGGAGGTGGCAATGGGATCGCATGGCGATTAGGCTGGCGAAGGCTGTGGGACAGTGGAGAATTGTTAGATTAGAAAGCCATTAAGTTATATTACCCTTTTTTCATTGTGGTTTAAAAGTTGAGGTTCTAAAATTTACTTATGTTTTAAGCTTGAATCTCATGAATCATGATGGATATGAAGCTCTAGGATTGTCTCTGGCGTCCAGGAGTCTTATATCTTACATCACTGAGTACTATTACCATACTGAGAACCTCTGCTTCTCATTCCATACTTTGTTGTTGTTTTTCAGATGCAGGTCGCAACCCTCCTCGATGAGTTGCTTTGATGGTGACAGAGCGGAGGATCTTCACCATATTTTGGAAGTCCTTTGATTTGTATTTTATTAGTACTCTCACTTTTGTATTTTATTTGCCTTAGAGGCTTACTTTATGAGAGATATTCTGTATAAGCTGTTTTACTTTCAAAATTCTGTATGTCAGTATTTAACTAGTCGGCCTAAACTTCGCGGGCTGTGGCCAGTATCTTATGATCATTATACTCTTATATTTTGTTATCTTGTACCTTGTATCTTATGCTTTTAGCTTCATGTGAATATTCGCACTTTTCAAACTCTGTTTTTAAGCTTATTCCTTCATTAGGCTTCTAGAATCATTATTTCTTTATATAAATATTTATGTATAATATTTAGGATTGTCGTAACCTTTGATTAACCTTTGCTTTACGGCTAAAGGTAAGCTTGGGGTAATTAGGGTGTTACAACCATATCTTCTTGTAGTCATCAATAGCCACGCTTATTAAGCATAGCCATATCTTCCCCTATTGGCATGCTTCAACTTTTCTATGGGCACGCTTACAAACCGTAGCCAAAACCAACTCTATGGACATGCTTCTAAAAGCATGGCTATATGTCCAATTTTTGGTACACTTTTAAAGCGTGGCTATAGGATTATACATACGGCCACACTTTTAAGTGTGGCAATAGATGAAAGTGTGGCAAAAAATAAAGAGTGATAATAAATTGGCAAAAGCGTGGTGATAGAGCAACCGGCACGCTTGCAGATGTGACTTTTTCAAAAGCGTGTCGATAGCTCAAAAAGCATGGAAAAAAGCTATCACTACGCATTTTCACACCTTTTGGCATGCTTTAAAAGTGTGGCAAAAAGATAATTTTTTTGTAGTGTAACTATCACAACTAGCCAAACTAGCTAGTAACTAACCATAAATAAACTAACAAAGAGAGTTAACTTAACCATGTAGCTAACAAATAGATGCCAACTCAGCTTCTTGCTATAACTAACTGTGAGTGCTTGTTAACTACTTTTACACCTAAGTGCTCTACTTACTAATAATAGCTATACTAACCAACATTCCTCCTCAAGCTAGGAGTGTGAATGTCATACATTCCTTACTTGAACTTAATGGATTTGAATGGACTAGGAGCCAAAGACTTTGTTAAAACCTCTACAACCTATTCAGATGAAGGATTTGGTAGTAGCTTCAGCATGTTTTCCTGTACCTTATCCTGAATGGTATGGCAATCAATCATCACATGCTCAGTCCATTTGTAGAAAATGGGATTGGCAGTAATGTCGATAGCGAAATGATTATCACAAAAAGATTATCATTGGCCGAGGCAAGGAGAATCTGAAATCCTTCAAAATCTTCACAATCTAGGTTCCTTCACATGTAGCAAGAGCTAAAGCTTGATACTCCACTTCACATGAAGACTGAGCCACTGTGTGCTACTTACGACCTTTTCATGACAAAATTGAGTTACTAAATAAAAAGCAAAACCAAGATACCAATCGCCTAGTTTCAAGGCAAGGCCACCAATCTGAGTAAGCATATCATATCAAGTTAAGGTTTGCACCAGTGAGAATAGAATGCCTTTTATTGGTGCATTCTTCAGGTACTTTAGAATGTGGAGAGTGATAAGCGGATATTTTATACGCTTTTTGGCATCATTTTCATATTATTTTAGTTATGTTTTGTTTAGGTTTCATTATATTTTCATAGGTTTTAGTGCAAAATTCACATTTTTAGATTCTACTTTGAGTTGTTGTGCTTTCTAAAGATTTCATATAATTTCTAGCTGAAATTGAGAAGTTTTGACAAAGTTTGATTCAGAGGCAAGGAAAGCGTAGCAGATGCTGTCAGATTCTGACCTCCATATATTCAAACGAGTATTTCTAGAGCTATAGAGGTTCAAATGACGCATTCTCAATGGAGTTGTAAAGCTAACTTCCAAATCTTTCCAGCAATATATAATGGTCTATACTTTTCTTTGAATGAGCCTGCCCATACTGGGCGTTGAACGCCAATGAACTACTCCCTTTCTGGCGTTCAACGCCCCAAGGAGATTCAAGCCATTGTTGAACGCCCAATCACCCCCTTTGGGGCATTCAACACCCACCAAAAAAGCACAAGGCAACGTGGTTCAATGCCCATCCCTCAAGCTGGATGCCAAGGTCAGGCCAAGTACTCAACCTAAGTGGGCCCAAGAGTGGACTTTCGCACCTTTAGTCTAGTCTATCATACTTTTGTACTCTTTAGTTATTAGGTTATTATATATAGAAAAAAGATCACCATTGTTAGAGATTTTTCCCCTTTGCATGTTTTACTATTACTTTCTGTAAGCTATGAGCAACTAAACCTCCTAAATTAGGGTTAGGATCTCTGCTGATTCTCATGGATTAATAATATTACTGTTTCTATTTCAATATGTCTGATTCTATTCTCTTATGCATTCTCGTTCTTCATCTCATGAATTAAGGATGAACTGTGAAATTCATCCTTGTTCTACTTCGGTTCTGTGCGAGTCCTGACCCGGATAGCATTAAGTTATAGCTAGAGATTGCATTGCAGATTCCAAGAGCGTACTTGGGCAACTTTGGATATGTGACATAAAATCCCATTGATCGTGGGTTACTGAGGTCTCTGTGGTGTTAAGGATAGAGTCAGAGAAGTAGCATTCCCTGATTCGGAAGATCTGACCTTATTTGTGGTGTTTTGAGTAGAATCGCGAAGGGGAGTGGATTGCTTAGGTCTTCACCTTCGACCATAGTAGGAAGTCATGAGTTAACTTGATGAGAGGACATGAGTTAATCACTTACGGCTGCCATTGAATGAATCATTCGTTATTGAAGTAGATAGTAAGAAAAGTTAATCCGGAAAGAATACGCATCTCCGAAGCATTAACTGAAAATCTATCACTGTTTTCACACCAACCTAGTATTTCATTCTTTACTATTTTATTTATGCTTTCAACAAACAACCATCTTTTCTAATCGCCTGACTAAGACCTACATGATAGCCATTGCTTGCTCAATCTGACAATCTCCGTGGGAATCGACCCTCACTCACCTGAGATATTACTTGGACGATCCGATGCACTTGCCTGTTCATCTGTGCGAAACTTGCAGAGTTCAATTTTGCGCACCAAATTTTTGGCGCCATTGCCAAGGATTGTTTGAGTTTGACAAACTACCGAACTATCTTGTTGCTTAGATTAGGTACTTTTTACGGTTTAGTTACTTTTTGATTGTGTCTTTTGTTTTCTTTTCCAAAAATTTTTCTCAAAATCGTTTCTTTTCTTTAGTAATCTTTATCTTTTGTTTGAGTCTTGTGTCAGTTTTTAAGTTTGGTGTTCCCTTGTTTTCTTTAATATTCGAGTTGTTCTTGATAATTTCTTTGTTTGATCTTAAAATTTTTAAGTTTAGTGTCTTTTGGTATTTTTCTTTCAATTTTTGAAAACTAGTGTCATTTGATCTTAAATTTTTAAGTTTGGTGTCTTTTAGTTGTTTTTCTTGTTTTTCTTTAGAAATTTGAAATCCAAAAAAATATTTCTTTTATCTTTATTCAAATTTTCGAAATCCTAGCCATCTTTTCTTGTCTTGATTTAAAAATTTTAAGTTTGGTGTTTCCTTGTTAGTGAAGTTTAAATTTTACTTTCAAATCTTATCTTTTCAAATCTTTATCATATCTTTTTACTTCAAATCTTCAAAATTTTAAAATTTCAAATTCTAATCTTTTTAAATCTTTATCTTATCTTTCTTTTTAAATTTTAAAACTCACCTATCTTATCTTCTTGTTAAATTCAAAACTTTTAAATTTCAAATCTTTACTTTCTTTTAAATTTGAATCTTTGTTTAACTTTTTCTTTCTTTTATTTTTGAAAATTACTTCTAGAATCACATTTAATTTTCAAATTCTTTTAATTCATTAGTTGTCTTGACTTTTAATTTATTTGTATTTTCGAAAATTAAATAAATAAATAAATAAAATAAAATAAAAATATTTTAATTTTAATTTTCTTTTCTCTTCTTCTTCTAAAAAAAATTTTGAATTCCATCTCTTCCTCTACCTCCATTCTTCTTATCTTCACCTTACTGGAAGTGCTCTATACTCTAGCATAGAGACACCCACCTTCCCATATCCTCGTTTCTGGACTGTGTGTATAGGAACAGGAAGAGTTCAATATGGACTCAATTGGGACTGAACAGTCCAGAAGAACCTTGGGGTCCTATACGGCTCCCACTCCTGACTTTTATGGGAGAAATATCAGTATACCCCCTATTAGAGTAAGCAATTTTGAGCTAAACCTCAGCTAATTACTCTGGTGCAGCAAAACTGTCACTATCATGGACTTCCACAAGAAGAATCCATAGAGTTCATTGCAAATTTCTTGCAAATAGCTGACACAGTACGCACTGAGGGTGTAGACCAAGATGTCTATTGATTGCTACTCTTTTCCTTTGCAGTAAAGGACCAAGCAAAGAGGTGGTTGGATAACCAACCCAAATCTAGCTTGAAAACATGGAACCAGCTAGTGAACAAATTTTTGAATCAATACTTTCCTCCAAAGAAACTCACCCAGCTAAGACTGGATATCCAAAGCTTCAGACAAGAGGTTAATGAATCTCTTCATGATGCTTGGGGGAGGTACAGGAGGATGCTACGGAAATGTCCCACTGAAATATTTTCAGAATGGGTACAATTAGACATCTTCTATTACGGGCTCACAGACGTGGCTAGAATGTCTTTAGACCACTCTCCTGGTGGTTCTATATACATGAGAAAGACGATTGAGGAAGCTCATGAACTTATTGAGATAGTTGCCAGCAACTAGCATCTGTACTCAACTAGTGAGGCTTCAATGAAAGGAGAGGTCAAGGTAGTATCTACTGAATTTAACACTCCAGAACAAAATGGCCCATTAACTTAGCAGCTGCGCTCCCTTGCACAACAATTGTTGGAATTGCAAGAGGCTATGCAAGAAACTCGAGCTTCCAACAGGAATATAGAGACACAACTGAGTCAAGCTAGACAGCAATTATCTGAATAGATAAAGGAAGAGTGTTAGGTTATTCAACTGAGAAGTGGAAAGACGTTGAACACCCAGCCTCAAAACAACAGGAGACAAGGGGAAGAGAAGTTGACAGAAGACAAACAGATTGCAGTACAAGGCACCTCTGAAGGCTATCCAACAAGGTTTTATATATTATGTTTTGTTCCTTTCATGCCAATATGCTTTAGTTATCGTGTATAAACGTTTCGCACTTTGTATCTCTATTTTGTACATCTTTGGTCTTCTTTTCTTTTATCAGGCTTCTAGTTTTAATAATTCTTGATTATATACTATTGTATGGAGTTTTAGAACTGTCGTGACGCGTTATCGTCCTTTACTTTACAGCTAGAGGTAAGGGTTAGGGTGATAGGATGTTTCAGTAGTTATGGGATGGAAAAAGTGGTGGTTGTTGTGGAAGTGGTGGCAATGAAGGTGTAAGGCAATGGCATGGTTGTTATGGGGGTGGTGGTAGTAGAGGAGAAGGATATTGGTAGTGCCGTAGTGGTGAAGGGTAGTGGAGATTCAAGGTTAAGAGTGGAATTGGTTTAGGGTTAGAATTAGGGTTGAAATTGAGAATGAAAGAAATATTTAACGGTAAAATTTGAAACAAAATGTTGAATAATAGTTGGCTATCAAAAAATTAATATTAAAGATAAATTCGAAGCTTATTATTTTAAATATTAAGGACGAAATTGAATGAAATTAAATGTTAAGAATATTTTGGATAAAATATTTTTATTTTTAATATTTGATCTGAGTCCTAATTTTATTCCCTAATATTTGAAATATCCTATTTTTATTTCAAACATCTTTTTTCGTCCTATTTTAGTCCTCTATCAAAATTAATATTCTTTTGCTTCTAAAAATATCGTTTCCTATTATGATTTTATTCTAAATAGTGGCTAAAATCGTAATTGTAGTAGTCATAGTGATTGTAGTAATTTAAAAATAAAAATAGTAGAAAAATAAGAGAAGGAAAAAGATAATAATAGAAGAAAAATAATTTTTTTAAAAAAATTAATTTTAAATAGAAGACAAAAAATAAATAAAATATTTTAAATATTAGAAATAAAATTAAAAATTAATTAAAATATTAATGATAAAAAATTATTTTTCTATATTATTTTAGTTCCTGATATTAAAAAATATACACTTTACCATTAGTTAAACAGAGTAATAGTCTCCAACTAAACCTATTTTATTCCTATAATTCAAATATAAAACTCTAAACCTAAAACAATAATTTCACATGGATAGTGTTACTAATAGTATTATTATTCAATTTGAATCTATCTATTCCCACTTGGGCTCCTAATTAAATTAATTGCATGAAATGAGCACTAATCCACATCTTTTTGGACCATTTGGTCTTTGATAATTGGCATGTCATCATTATTGAAGCGCATATAATTATAAATTTATAAGAGAGATTTGTTTATCTCAATGAAGTTGTCTGCTGCTAATGGACCTTGACTGCTAAAAGACATTGTCCCTATAACATTCCCAAACTCCAAGATGTTCCTAGACTAGCCTATGCAGGCCCCATATGTATATAGTTATAAACAAATCAAACAGTGTATGCAATTGCCATTCCATTCACTGTTAATAAACAAATATTGTAAACCAAAAAAAAAAAAACAAATATTTAAAATAACCAAAGTGGAAAAAAAAACCTGTCGTTTACTAGTTAACTAACATTTAGTGGTTTTTTGTTTTCAACTTTTCATTATCCTTGCTAGCTAGTTTGTGCCAGTTTCCATTCTCTTTATATTCTTCTATTCCGCATCCTAGCTGTTCCACTTCAAATTCCCATGAGCCCAGAAGATTATATATATGGGTTTATCTAGCATATATCCTAAAAAAATATTAAAATTATAAAATAAAAAATTTATTAAAAATATAAAAAATTTAAATTTTTAATATATTTATTAAATAAAAATATTTAAAATATTTTATTAATAATAAGTTTATTATGTATTCTTAGGATATATATTAGATAAATCTTTTTGTAAAAAATTTATCATTTAATTAAGTTTTTATATATTAAAAGTTATTTCTAAAAAATTTTATCTCAATCCAAAATTATTTGTGTAATTTTATATATTTAAAAAACAATATAAAATATTTGTTAAACATATAGAAAAACAAAGAGTTCTTCGATTAGGGTTAATTATTAATTTGTTACCAAAAATTTAAGTTGCTAACAAAAAAATTTTAAAAAATGTTATCGACAAAACAACTCCTAAATAATTTGAGAATGTGATAAAAATAATTAATAAGTATTATATTTGTTGTAAGTGACAAAAAAAATTTGTATTTAGCAAATAACTTATTCATTTGATCCGAATTTTTGTGAATATGTTTAAATAAATATTTAGAAGGTGCATAAAAAATTCAGAGTAAAATTTTAATTTTTAGATTTTTTTATTTTTTAAAAAATGTGGTCATTCACACTAAAAGAAATAAAAGATTTATTTGACATAAAATTACTAATTTTTGAGAATGAAAATATCTTATTTTTTTAATATAGTTGCAAAAAATTATATCAAAATTTCATTTTTAAAGTCTTTTTTTAGAATATATATTTAATATCTAATTCTTTTTGTCGTATTTTTAAATCTTTTGAGATCTTTTTTGTCGTTAATATCTTTTTAAAAATTTTTTATCAGAGACTTGAACCTTGAGTACCATTTTATCCTTCTATTATTACCATTTGATTTCAGTAAATTAAATTTCGTATAGATGATATATCTTCATTATATGTTATTTGCTCTATCTTATCCAATATTTAGATTTATAAAAAATATATATACACTATAAAAAATGAGTTAACTACTAATTTGATACCTAGATATTCAGATGTTGACAAAATAATCTTTAAAAGATGTTATCGACAAAATAATTCTTAAATATTTAAAAATGCAACAAAAATAATCAATAAATGTTATATTTTTTATAAGTGACAAAAAACTTTCATATTTAACAAACGACTTATCTATTTGATTCGAATTTTAGCGGCGACTAAATATTTAGAAGGTGTATAAAAAAATTCAGAGCAAAATTTGATTTTTAATTTTTCTTTATTTTTTAAAAATTTTATCATTCACAACAAAAATATAAAAGAAAATTACTTAACATAAAATTATCAAATTTTAAAGATAAAAAAATCTTATTTTTATAATATTACTTACAAAAATTCGTATCAAAATCTGATCTTTAAAATTTTTTTTAAAATATATATTTAATATTTTTTTATCGTATTTTTAGATTTTTAAAAATTTATTTATTTTTAGTGTCTATTAAAATTATTTTTGTATCTAATATAAACTTTTGAATACTATTCTAGATAATTTATTCAATATATGAGTTACTTATTCATTCTAACTATATATATATATTTTACCCGTGGGTTGTAATAATCGCTTTTAAAATATATATTGGCTATAATATCACCTAAATTATAGGTGGATTAATTAAGAATTATTAATGGTAGGTGGAATTTTCATACTCCTTTGACTTTTGTTGCAGGACTTTTCATAAGAGGAATAGGTGCAATTTAAAACATTTGCTAAAAAGGATTTTGGATGCATATGTTATTAAGATAGATAGCAACTTGAAGCAACAACTAAGTTTATATGGCTCACTATTTAGGATGTGTTTGGATTTGTATTTTGAGTTTTTTGAACGTTTTATTTTTATATTTGGCAACATTTTTATCATGTAAAGACAAAAGTAATTTCTGTCTTTAATACTGATTTACTAAAAACTAAAAATTCTAACTTTTTCATTAATTTTTTTACGTTGGATTAAATTTTTATGTTCTATATACCAATTATGTCCTTTATATTCATATGTTTATTATTTTTTTATAATATTTTTTTTAATATTCTCTTATGTATATTATTATTTTTTATAAAATTTCTAATTTTCTTATATGAGTTTTTTTTACTGTTATTGTTATTTTTTTTGTATGAAATATTTTTTTTAATTTGTGTTATCATTCTATTAATTCTATTAGAGTACTAAAAGAATACTAAAAGTACTAAAAAAATATTAAAATTTATTTAAATAATTAAAATAAAATTATATGATAACATACAATAATTATTTAAATTCATGTCCTTTTCTATAATTTTTCATCTAAGAGTGATTTTGAATAATGTAATCTAAACAATATTTAGTTTACTATAATCCATTTTGAATAAAAATTACCAAACATAAACTACGTTAATACCAATTCACTTTTAATCAAAATTAATTTTACAAAATTAATTTTATACAAATTTCCGTTTATAAACTGTAATCCAATCACACACTTAGTCCTCGTATAGGTCCTTCAAATCCGTTTGGCAGAGTCATCAGTACTAGGGCATTAATATGGGTAGTGTTACACTAGATTATTTGGTTTTAGGTAAGTTTTACTTTATTATAATTTTTTTTTTTTTACTTTTCAGAAGACACAAATCTAAAAAATTTTATAAATTAATTTAAAAAAAATATCATTAATGTTTTATAAATTTTTTTAGATTTATGTCTTCTGAAAAGTAAAAAAAAAAATTATAGTAAAGTAAAACTTACCTAAAACCAAATAATCTAATGTAACACACATCTTTGATCAATATTAAAAAAAATTAGTCTAATTATGTACATAAAATTCTAAAAAATACAGTTCTATCTTTTTTAATTAAGTTAGCTTTAAAATATCAATAATGTTTTTTCATGTGTTGCTTTTAATCTAAAATCCTTGAAAAAAATTGATTTAAAATGTTATAATGTTATTATATTGACACAATACTTTATTTTTGTATGATAAACATACACCACATTTTATTAAATAATTTTTTTATAAAATATTTAAAGTATATAAAAATGTACTCCTATTATAAAAAAATATTTAAAAAGTCATTAAATTTTTATATGTTATTAAAATTTAATAAATACAAATACATTTTTATATATTATTTTTAATTCAATGTACATAGGAGTTAAAATTAATTTATATTTAATAATTTTATACTAAAATTAATTTGTTATAATCTTGTATAGTACAATGTGTAATTACAGTCAACATCATTCGAATTACATAAGACTTGATACTTGGGAGTAATTTGAACCCTTTCAATTCGAATTATGTTAAATTCACGTGTGATAGTAATTCGAATTGTATCAATTCAAATTCAAAGTTGTATGATTCGAATTACATTTAAGTTCGAAACGAGGTGATTCGAACTACATGAATTTGTACATTAATTGATTGGTGAATCAAATTTTGTTTTAACTGATTCAGATAATATGTATCTCTCTATGGCTTATTTTAGTTTTTTACCCTAAATTTGACATTAAAATTTCATTACGGGTATAGAATGTAATCATGTATTTCTTGATCATTTGATTATGTCACTTTATTCCGCGGTAAAAATGTCAAAAAAAAAAAAAGAAAGAAAAGCTTTTACTGTGTTGAGGGTCCCGTTCCTGTGTCGCAGTTATTACTGTTGCATTGAAACTTCAACCTGACGAGGCAGAACCTGCAGCTTAATAGTAATGGTTGATGGTGGATTCATTGCTTTGATTTCAAGATTCGACAATGCCACCAAGCATTTCAAAGGAAAGGTTTTGTTTGGTGGTAGAGCATGGTTGGCCCAAAAAGCCTTCATTATTAGAAAACGACTTCACTTGATTGTTGACTCACCAACTGAAATTGTGCTGATTCATATAAAAATTTCATGGGAAAAAAAAGAGAGAAGAAAAAGACATTTTTATTTTCCTTAAAGAGTTCAAATGAATATCCTGTCACATTTTTTTCACCAAAAAGTTCAAATGAATATCCTCTTACCTATTTGAATATTTTTCTTTTTCTTTTTCTGTAATAACAGTCTGCCACCCACAACTCAACAGCTATAAGGCTTAGATTTTGTCCTTATGTCATCATTTGATAGGACAATGATTTTTGAATATCTAAACATTTGTACTATTACAAGTCTTTTTGAATTTTGTTGTGATATGTATTTTTAACACCTGAGTTTTCTTAGGATTAGCTAAAGGCATTGGTTAAGCAATTAAAGGAAAATGTTTATTTTGAATGAGTAATACTAAAGAAATATTTTTTAATTAATATTAGTGAATTTTTTAAAGTATTTTATTTAATTTAAGTTTTAGATTTTAATTATAACTTTTTAATTCTAAATTATAAATTATAAATCTAAATTCTAAAATTGACTAATGTTGACTAATTAAAAATTAGTTATCTATTGTTTTTCATTTTGAACATGTAAAATGTTTATACCTCTATGACTTAATAAAGTTAAGATTTTACTCTTTTAGGAAAAATCTTTGATTAAAAGTTTTCTTTACATAGAGTTTCGGATGTGTTAGAATAATTTGAAATAAAAATAGTTAATACTAAACATTTAAATATTCAAATAACATATATATTCTCATTGTAAATAAGCTACCCGATAAGGACCATTGCATACTAAATTGCAATAATGTGTCATTCCAACTCTTAATCAGAGCACTTATTAACTTCTCATCAGAGTCTATAATGTCTCATAACATGTCTTTGCAGAGTGGGGGTGGTGCCATGATGTTGGAATTGAGAAGTAGAAATTACTCAATCAAAATAGCAACTCAGCAAGGACAGCAAAATTGTACTTAATTATTACTATTCACAGTAGATGAGAACACAAATTAAAGAAAGAAAATAATTCAATCTTACGGTATTGTGAAAGAATGTTTGTCCACGTTGTCTCTCAAATTTCTACACGAGTTTTCGTATGTACCAAACTCCGTGTATAATGCTACTACTAATTAAGCAATTACTCCTACTTGTAACGTTATTCAAAATTTCAACTAGTAATAGCAAGATAATTAAATTCTAATACGATTATTCTACAGCAAGTCAATAATTATGATAATTATATAAGTATGGTTAAAATTAAAGACACGTTATTTTTTTTTTATTTTGGTAATATTTTTTTAGGTAACATTTTTTAAAAAGTGTTTTTAATAATAAAAAAATATTATTTAAATTTTAACAGTATATTTTAAAACACTATAATTACTATAATCACCATAACATAATCATATTAAAATGACCTAATAATAGTTGCTACTTCTTTTATTTCCTCCTAACTCGTCAAAATTTGTTAATTTTGATGGGATTATGTTAGCGGAAAATTAATTGGTGATTGGAGTTTCCTTCAAAGTCGTAACCTCAAGATAGAGTGCGGTTGATAACAAGGCTACGTTTTGCATACTGTACTATTTTAAAACCGCTAATATAAAAGCCATTTACTATTTGAGTGTTACATCTTACTCCATAATTATTAAATCATAGTAGTATTAAATTTGTATATATTATTTGTAGAAACATTTAGTTTAAATATTGTCACCATAAGAAAAATATCTAATTCAATAATTCATTATCCTAACAAAAATGCATATAAATATTAAAATTATCTATTATATATTTGTATATATTTAATATTTATACATACTATTTTACACAATTTTTAGCAAAATGATTAATCATAAAATATTAAAAGTTTCAGAATAGAATAACTAAACATATTACAATAAAAAATAATTTTTTTATGAACACTAAATATCAAATATACGTATTTTTATATTGTCTTTGAGTTTTAGACATATTGTTATATAAAAAATCCTTCATATAGAGTAACTAAACATATGTTTCATTTGAGTCTAAAACGGGAATATCCTTTAGGAATAATCCAAGCTAATAAAGAGAAAATCACATAACTTGTCTAGAATTCGAAACAAATCCAAGCAATAACTGAAATATTTATGACCTTAATTACGTTAATAAGACAGAGTAAGATGAGGCAAGAATAAGTGAGAAGTGTAGAAGCGCAAAGGCCCAAAAAGTAATCGTGCGGACGAAATTGAAGCTATTGGTGTGATGAGTTTCAATTTTGCTTATTAATGTAAGATTTCTTTTTCCGATCAGAGTCATAAAAGAATGAGACAGAATCCACGCGGGCACTTCCCATATCTTGAGAAACGCATAACCTTGATTTCGTAACGCATACGGAGTGACAAAAAAAATAAAAAATAGAAAAAATAGAAAGAAGAAAGAAAGAAAGAAAAAGGAAACCCTAATAAAATCCCCATTTATTGTGGCGCCATGGCCAATGTATCTTTTCCCACTATCTCTTCTCTTCTCTCTTAGGCCTTAGCATGGAAACTCTCTTGTGACGGAAAAAACCAAGAACCGTTTCAGCTTCTAACAGTGCAATTGCATTACATTACTTAATGTAATGGCAAGTGGATGGGTGAAATCGTTGCATTGCAAGTCAAGAGCATTTGAAGATGTTTACCATCCTACCCCCAGCAAAATATTGATACCCAGTGCTAGCTGCAGGAGGAGCTTCCAGACCATTAAAGAAATGGTTGATATTCCAAAGCCCATGCCGAAGCCCAAGCCCATGCCAAAGCCCATGCCGAGGTCAAGGAAAAACAAGAATAGTCTTCTTGAGAAGCATCCGAGTTCGAGATACCCGGCGTCGACCAAGCCCGAATTGGACACAGCTTTGGGTCCGAAGGCTTCCATGAACCGCTCGCAGAGCACTGCAGCCACGTCAGCAAGGCCCGTGACAGAGCTGCCCGACGGGCATCCTTCGAGGAATGTAGTGGAGATTATATTTCACACGAGTTGGGGCCCAAAACCGTTCCCGGGCCGTGTGGAGGTGATATTCAAGATCCAGAACGGGGCCCGGACGGTTTCGCGGTTTGAGGAGTTTCGCGAGGGTGTTAAGGCCCGGGCCGCGGCATGTTCTGCAGGCCTGATGGGCGAGGAAGGGAGCAACTGGGAGAAGGAGAATGCGCGGTGCGTGGCGGACGGGAATGAGGTTATGCGGTTCCAATGCTTGGGTCCCACGGAGGACGGCGCCGCCGCGGTGTGGTCGTTTCCGGAGAGGAAGGGCTCGATAATCTGCACGTTTTCCGGCAGTGGTGGTGCACACGAGAGCGCCGGCGGCGGCAGGGGAAGGAGGGCGATGCTCGTTTGCCGGGTAGTTGCGGGTCGGGTCTCGAAGCAACTCGGGATCGCTGACTCGGGGTTGGAGAAGCGAGTTGGGTTTGACTCGGTGAGTGGGGAAAACGGCGAGTTGTTAGTGTTCGACTCGCGGGCCGTGTTGCCCTGTTTTCTTATTATTTACAGATTGTAAAGAAAAATGGAAAGGAAATTATTTACCTTTCTTTCTTCCTTTATTTTTTTTCTTAAATATTCTGTTTTATTATTTTTTTATTGCGGGTTAATGTATGTATGTTTGTTTATTATTATCGGGGTTTCGACCATTCTGAGAACTAATTTTTTTTTATATTGTAACAAATTGTCCCCATTCTGATTGAATCTGTATCAACGCAATTTTCACTTTTTTTTAAAAAAACATTTTTGTGTAATTATGAGAAAATTGGGTTGATAAATATTCATTTGAAAAGTGTAAGCTAAGGTTTCGGTGCAGTTAATAGTAGTGTGAATGAAAAAAACGTTTTTATCATAATATTTAGTCATTATAATAATAGTCTTCATAATAATAGTTATTATAGTATAGACTCCATTCTTTTATATTTAAATGTTTTTATCAATTAAAAAACGTTATATCACTTATATTTTTACTAGATGATTGAACTATGATTATGCTTCATCAAAAATATAAAATTATTGTTTCCTGCTAGAAAATACTATTTTATATACTTGATTTTGCATAACTAGTTTCAATCAAAATAATTCGTAGATGTGATGGTTTTTTTTTTATTAGAGAGTTGAGTATTAATTTTAGGATTTTCGCTACATGTTTAAATATTTTTATCAATTAAATTAGTTTAAACTCAACAAAAATCAATCATACAAAATGTGTGTAAATTACGCGCACTTTTTTGTATTCTATTATTTTTGTGTATTTTTTTATTTTCGTAATTCTTTTATTATTATTATTCTTGTAATTTTTTTATATTTTTTTCTTTGGACTCCTGATATTATTGTAGCATCTTTTTTTTTATTTGTTTAACTTTTTTGTCTTTTTTCTATTTTTATTTTTTTAAGAGGTTAAAAATAAGAAAAATTATGAAAAGGTGAAACAAGAATGAGAAGGTGAAGAAGAGGAAGAAGATGATGATGAGGATGATGAAGAAAAAAAAGAGAAAATTTTTGAATTATGCATAATTAATCAGAAAAATAGCACCGAAAGTTTTTAAGCTTGATATAGAATATTTCTAAATTTTGATATTGAAATTTTTTAACAATGACGCATAAAATTTCTTAACTAATTAGAAGTTATCAAAAAAAAATAACAACGAAATTTTTTAAAAATAGCATCAAAATTTCTCCCAACTTTATTTTCTTCTTCTATTCCTTTTTTTCATTTTTTTTCTCAACATGTTCTTCTTCTTTTTCATGTTTTATTATTATACAATTTTTTGCTGTATCTTTCTATGTTTTATTTTAAAAAAGAAAGATTTTATTTAAATAAATTTGTTTTAAAATTAAATTATATATTCCTAAGTGCGAAACAACAAATTATTTTTTGCAATATATATGGTGAGATCAATTTAAATTTTGTGTTTATCATGATAAAATTTTAATATTTTATATAACAAATTTTAGTGTAATTTTTATTGTATTTTTGTATTTTATATAAACAATTTTGGTATCATTTTTTATCATTAATTTTTGTATTTTTTTTATTTTTCTCCTTCATAAAATAAAAAAAAATAAACAAATAAAGAAGATAAATAAAAATAAAAAATATTAAAAGAAGAAAATGATGTCAATGATAATGACGGATATGATGAAGGAGGAAGAGGAGCAGAAAGAAAAAAAAGAAAAGGAGAAAAATCAAATGAGAAAAAAAAGAAAGAATGAGAGGAGGAAAAAAAAAGAAAAAGAAAGAAAGAAAGAAAACAATGTAAAAAGAAAAAAATACGTATATATCATTATTTGATTAGACTTAGTTATGTAAAAAACTTGGTTGAGTATATTTTAAAAAAAATTATTAATAAGTGATTTAAAATTATTATCCAAGATTATCTAAACATTTAATTTCTTATATGATTTAGTTCAAGAGTGCTCTGAAAATATTGATTGAGAAAGTAAATTTTTTCATTGAATTAAAACATACAATATTAATATTTATTTTGTATTTTCTATAAAACTTTTCTTTTTATTATATCTTTGACTAGTAGTTTTAGAACACCTAATAAAAAAAATCCTATTTTTTTATATATTTTTAATTTTTCAATACAAATTTTCTACATTTAACACCTAAACTTAGCTAATCCATTTTACAAAATCAAGTTCTATTGAAAATCATATTCATTGGGATTGGCAAGGAACCAGTGCCTTAACATGGAGGATGGTTTAATGTAGAAGCTGTAAGGAGTAAGGACCGAGTAAAAGACAAAACATACAGGTGGTTTTGGGAGTGGAAGCTAAGAAAGACTTACCACAGAATAAATGGGAATTTGTAATTTGATCATTAATGAGACAAGTTTAAGAATAGTCCCCCAAAATTCTTTTTTAAATGCCATTTCCCAAAATAAATTAAAAACACTTTATACAATTAAGATCAAATTAAAAAAAAGCATCAAAATTGGCTCTATAATTGATTTTAACATAAAAAAGATATGCATATTTAGAACAACAAAAGTTGATAGAATTAGAAAAAACAAATTATCTTGTTTATTCTCGTTCTAATGTGCATAATAGAAAAATGTTATCTATGCAAAAAAAAAAAAAATGAAACCAAATTAATTATTATGTTTTTATATATAAGTGTATGTATTATTTAATTTATTTTTAATAAATAATTTATATTTTAATATATATTTTTACGAATTTTTAATATATAATTTATATTTAATTTACTTTTTAATATATATTTAATAGCTGATATCTTTTTTTGTATACTTGGATTGCATATCATTTTACTCTCACTCTAGTTAAGTCCAATACTAGTCATCTTTCACAATTTAGAGGTATTCAATTCATTAAATTAAACTTTATTAGTCTTATAAAAGGATGAAATAATCCTTCAGCAGAGTTCCAGACAAGTGCGCCTAAAACTTGTTAATTTTAACAACGAAAGCACACATGCATGGCTTTGCTTCGAATTAGAGATCATGTTCAAATTGCACTATCAAGGTTGTCTTCAGCTTCAACTTCAACTTCAACTTTCAGAACCTTTATAAAAATTCCAAACCTTAACACGTGCATCCACTCAAATTTGGTGGACAAAATAACTCTCTATTATGGCTTGTGTCTTCAGTGGAATGAAAGAGACACAATAACAATTTCACACTAATATTCTAAAAAGCATAGCTAAGTAAAATAGAAGCTTGGAGGTTAGGATTTGGAATTATAAGGACTTTGGGTCCCACTCTCAATTTGGAGCTGAAATTTTGGGTATTGCGAAGTATAGCGCAAGTCACGCAAACAACTAGTCTTAGCCTTTACTTGTCTGATAATGAAATATGATTCACAAAAAATTAACTAACTAGTAACTACAAATGAGAGTATTTGTCTTTGATAGCAATGCATCAAACACCAAAGTCTCAACACTTTTAGTTATTCCAATGACTATTGTTATAACTATCAAACATCAATAAGAAATAGTTCAAACGATTTGATCTTTGAAAGTATGATGTATGCAAAAAGTTTTGTACTCAAACGTGAACTCCCATTGAATTAGGAATTAGTTGTTAGCTCTCGAATGACGAAAATTAATTGACGTATTTATAATTAAAATCTTAAAAGTAAATACTTATGAAAAATTTAGTTGATTGTACACCTCTATCTGCTCTTGCAAACGATTTAGCTGCTCCAGTTTCTCTATCAGGTCCGAACGGATGGCAACGGCTCGTTTCACGCTTGCAAGAAGATCGTCGTACCTCTGCTTAGTCTATTCCGCTTGTTGGGGAAGCTCCTGTGTCAGCTTCTGCACCATCCCCCTAAAGTCGACAATTTCTTGGGGATCAGCAGAGCTAGTGGCAGAGACAAAGGCTGAGTAAGCCACCAATGTGGAAGAGCGGAAGACACTAACAAAGAACGACCCCAATCTGAAGCGGCGATTCTTGCGGACTTCACAGGCGGTCTTGCGCCAAACCCTATCAGGATCTACCACTGAGGTCTTGGAGCCAGCTTTGTCATTCCCACTAGGCGGTTGAGATTGCTGGGTCGTAGCCTCTAATCTCTGCGTGTAATCCTCCTGTGTCACACATGTTGTGATTACTATAACAGTTAATTGACTTTAAACCAAATAAATTTGAAACTTATAATTAATTGAAACTCACATAATGGGTCGCAGACCACTCAGTAAATCTCTCCTTGTTGGCCTTCAAGGTATGTGTATACTTGAAGGTCATTGCTAGTGTCGCTGCACGATCCAACTACTTAGACTACATATATTCAAATCAACTAATAAAATAAATCAATAAACAACTAATTCAAGTAACTACTAACAAACATTACCCAACTACTTACCAGTCTGCTCTTCGTCTTCATGAAGGTCACCGATCCACCCGTATACTTCGACGACCTCGGCGAAGCCCTATTAGCAACGTTCTCAGATGGTGACACTTAAATCTCTCATCATTTCTAAAATGGGCCTCTAGTTCCTTCTTGATAGATGGATGGATCCAGGTCGTTAGGTGGTCGCGCCTTTGACAAACGTCGCTTATCATCTGTTGAAGTTGTTTAGTTGTCTGGTGGTCGTAGATCTTCCTGATCATGAGATTATTTTCCGTGTCCCATATGAATTTCAATTGTACAAAGTGATTCAATAACATTAGTTAAAATAAAATATAGTTCAAATATAGTTAATTAATTCAACATTATTGGGTTCTTACCTCCCACTTCTGAAACCATTGCTCTCTGGTCTCAATAGGGATCTTTGTGTAGCTTAACCATGGGTGGTCGTACATTGACTTAATGATCTCGGAGGTCTCTTATATGCAAGCATTGTTGTTTAGTGCAAACCTATCAAAGAAAAAAAATATAAGATTAACAAACACATAGAAACACATAAATTTAAGATTAACAAACTTAAAATTAAAAATAGTATGTATTCAGGCTTGCATGCCATCAGGCTAAATGCTCTGTCGGATGAAGGGCGGTGGTGGAGGGGCATCCTGCTGGGGACATTGGAGGAATCACCCACCGTGGGCTCTATCGCTAGATTTGGGAGGGGGGAGGGGGTAACAGAAGGAGGTACGTAGTTCGAGTTTGGGACCATGATGAACTGCTGGTCCGCTGGACCCGCCTATGATGTCACAGGGGTCGATGGAGTAATTGGGGTAGAGGGCAATGAATGAACAGTCCTTGGAGATTTGGTGGAAATCCTCCTTCTACCATGACCATGAGACCTGTTCGATCTAGTTCTGCTACCTGTCGTCATGTCTGCAAAGAAAATATATTATTAACACTAATAAGCATATATACAACACAAATCATTCAACGAAACTCTCCAAAAAAAAATTGGAGATAACCTCCCCTAAAATTGGACATATATCCATCTTTACGATTCCCACAAATCTAACCAATCTCAATCCACAACATCGATCAACACTCAATTAATTTCATAAAAATTACGCTCAACTACTCAAGGAGCTTTCATAATTCAAATCCAAAGCAATAAGATGTGACATGCATAAATCCAATATAAAAGTAATATGCAAAACTTTAAGTGTGAAATAGATTGAACTATTTATTTTTAATTAGAGTCAAGTTAACATAATCAAATATAATAAGATGTGATATGCATAAAATCAATGCAATAACAATATGCAAAATTTTAAATATGAATTTAATTTAGTGAGTGGGATCATGCCATGGACTAATGCAACTTAGCAATTTAATCCAGAGAGATGTGCCTATTAAGTTATTATTTAAACTTGTAATGACCTATAAAATACAATTGGATTGGTATAAGATTAGATTTGTGCAAAATGAAAGTTCAACTATTTATTCTTAATGGCCAACTAGAAATTATAATTAAAAAGTTTCATTTTAATTTCATAATTCATAGATCAAATAATAAAAATAATTTATCAAAAAAAAAAAAAAAACACACACACACACACCAAATAATGAATACTAATATTGTAACCAAATTTGCCTGTTTATATCTCGGATCTTATACTAATTTTTTCTTAATATAAAATAATCTTTTTGCTATTATCATTTAAATTTCTCTCATTTTAACTAAAAAATAATTAAAAAAATAATAATTATTAACTTATATTTTACTGTTGTCATTCATCAAATTCCTCTCATATAGATATATTTTTATGATATTATTCGGTCATTAATAGAACTAGAACCATTGAAAGATTTAAAATATGAAATTACATACATAAAGCAGAACTAAATAGCAAAAACAAAATAAATTAACAAACTTTTCATTTAAGAAATTCAAAATTAGTAAACGCACACAAAATCAGCAGTCAGCAGCATAACTAAATCAATGATTAGCAACCTTTCCAGTCAACAAATTTAAATCTCCTATTTAACAAATTGACAAATTCAAGTCTCATCATAAATGGATAACTATGCAATTAGTCAATTACATTACATACATAGCATCATAAGAGATCAAAGCTCACAAAAATACACAGAATTAACTAATTATTTTCAGCTAAATCATTCTAAACACATTACAAACTAAATTAACCAAATCACATTTTTTTAAAAGAAAAACAGGTTAAAAACAAAAAAATCAAGCAAAAAAAATTAATTAACTTGGACTTGGCGGACGACGACGAAGCTGGACCTTATGGCAGATGACAAAGCGTGCTGGACCAGGAGAAGAAGCTGGCAACGCGAAGAACGGCGAGACGTCAGCGGTGAGAAGAAGGGCAGCTGCAATGGAAGCTAGGGTTTGCAATGGCGGCTGCAATGGAGACGTCGCGGAGAAGGGTCAGTGCAAGGAGTGGAGGGAGGCGGCAACAAGAGGGGTAGGCGGCAGTGGGGCTGACGGCGCGGTGGGGAGAGCAGACAGTTAGAGAGAGAAAGGAAGAAGATAGGTTAGAGATAGAGAGAGAGAAAGAGAAGATTTTGAATTGAAAGGGGAAATGGTTCACGCTTTGAATTTTAGGGCTCATTAACGTCAGATTTACCGACAGTAACTCGTTGCGGGTCACCAAAATGCAACGTTTCACTAAAATGAGTTTACTGGTAGATTGTCCTGAAGGTAATTCCCACGTAAATTTGCGCCTATTTTTCTTGTTTTTTCTCCAAGTATTACCGGCGAATTTACTGTCGAAAACGAAAATCCGACGGTAACAATTTGACCAAAAAAATTCCACATCAAAACCGTCGATAAATTCGTTGGTAGCTAACGCTAAATCTGATGGTACTCATTATTTTTCTTGTAGTGAATATTAGTATGCGTCAATTGGTGTTGAAGTGGTGCCAAAGTTTAGCGGGAAAAAAAAATCAGAGTTAGTCCATTTTAGCGAGGTTTATGTATAAACCGTCGGTAATCTTTGTTTTAGGACGTGCAGTTGAAACAACCATCGTTAATGAAGATGAGCGTAGTAGTGTTTATGCCTAGCAAAAAAATTATCACCTCTTCTTTTTTTTTTTTTTAACTTTTATCTTGTAAAAGATTTGAAAGAAGAATGTTAAGATAGAGTCAGAACTTATTTATAAGACAATAACTTACCGGTTATAAAACTAATTAATGGCAACTTGGTAGTTGAACTCTGGTTTGATGGTTAGTCTAGTGCATGTTTTACTTAAAATAGTTTCTGGCTTTACTACTTTTATTAAAAATAAAAATGTAATGACAAATCGAACTTAACAACCTTTTAGAATTTTTCTGACTCTTTGGTGGAAGAGGACATTATTGTTCTTATTGTTTCAGCTCCTCTCGTTTTGGAGAGTCTTTCTCAGCATTGTTTCAATATTCAATTATCTCACGAAAAGAAAAAAAAAAATTTCATCGATTCTTAATGTGTAAGGTAGATAGATGGTTTGGTAAAGGTAAAATTAGGGGGGAAAAAGTGGATGGCATAGCGTAATTAAGTTTTCACAAGTCAGCAGTCTCCAAATCCAACCTCAAATACTCTTCAGTTCCATTCTTAGATTTGGTCAGGTAAATTATTCTAATCTCCTATGGTCAAAGTAATAATTAATCATCTCATTAAGATAAAAGTGAGTAGCAGCATATAGAGAGGGAAAGATAAAAGGGTAAAACATATTGATTACGTTTGATTCTGATTGTTCCTATTTGGTAAGACCCAATTCCAAGCATATGCCTCAACAATCGCCTTCTTTTCCTCATGGAAATTCTTGTTGGGAGCAAATTAAAGCACAATGAGCCTTAAAATCTTAACGACCAGCTTTTCAAATCCAACAACATAAAAAGTAGGGAGCTTCATAACATTGGGAAATTAAAGTACCCACCACCACCGATCAGTTATGATGATGATGAGTAGTGTTAGTGTGACACATTCTCCAATCTTGTTTTTTCTTCATCTTATTCTCATAGTCACAGCACTCAATATTCCACTAACACATGCAAGGGCTTTCTTCATTCCCATTCAACCATTTACTAACACCTGCCACATATTCACAAAAAAAAAAAGGAAACAATCATCGTTGATTATGACATACTAATAGATAATTAGTTTTCTTGAAAAAGTAATTGGGTCCATTTTCTGTCAACTAACAATATAAAGCAGCTTTATACAAACTATATAATTGATAATAAGAATACAAATATTTATAAACTCAAATTGATGAAGACAAAAAAACATGACAATTTCTCGTATTTTAATTAGATGTGATAGTGCAAGCAAGGCACTATACACTTTTAGTTTATCTAATTAAACAAAGAAGCAATTATGAACAAGCATATTAATTTAACCTTTATATACTGATTAAAAAGTTATATTTTTAGGCTAACATCAACTAATGTGCAACTATATATGTAAGAGAGTAATAATTTTCTTTTGATATTTTGAATTCTATAAGCGTCTCTACTTTTAAAATAGTACTATTTTTTTTAGTGTATTCCAAAATAACTGCGTGCTTCACTCTCAAATTGTTAGTTATTGTACATATCCTTCGGAAATATAAATATGGTGACAAATATTCATCATTATTTATTTAGTGAAACACAAATTTTTAAATAATATAGATTTTTATTGCAAATTTATTTTTTTAAAATTTTAAAATTTTAAAATTTTCTTATCTACTTTCGTTACTTTCATCACCAGTAACATTCTCTTTAAAAAATAAACATGATTTTTAATAACAAAGTGTTAATAAAAAGTGTTAGTGTCCTAGCATCTTAATTTTTTATGTGTATTTATTAGTATCTTAGTACCTATAACATTCATTCTTAGAACAAAATTCATCGTATAAATTTATAATAAAATATAAAAATATTTACCCATTTTGGTTCTCAAAGAATTTTTGATCAGATCCTTTAGTCCCCAATTAAAATTAATTACTCGATTGGTCCCTAATAATTAACTCCGTCAGTCATTTAGGTCCTTTGCTCCGTCAACTCTAGCGGAGGACAAAATAATCCCTGACAATTCTAACAGGGGATAAGATGGTCCCTAACCTCCTCTGTTCGAAAACGACACTGTTCTCTTCCAATTTTCATCATATATCGCATAACACTAACAGTCTAACACTGTAACTTCAAGCTACACAATGCACACTCTGCAACTTCAATGTTCTCAAGAAAAAAAATTCTCAAACTTATTCTCAACCAATTCATACTCAGGAAACTAATGACTATGTCTCTCAAGTACTTGTTGTCTTCGATGGATCCCATGAATCTAGACAGTAAGTCTAATTTGTTAAGACCCGTCGTCGTCGCCATCTCCCTCCTCTTCTACCCTATCATCTCCATGACCACATTACCCACCACTCCATTCGCTTCCTTTAGCTTCTTCTCTAAACCAATATTCAGTAATCACTTCAGTTTTCATATGAACGGCAACAACAATATTGCTCGTTGTATTGATAGCTTGGATGCGAGGTTGAAGCTGTCTGCCAACTTGGACTCTGGAAAAGAAGGAATGAAGCACTCGGGGTCCATTTCAAATGAGAATTTGCATATGATGTCGAAGGAGAATCTTCTCATGATGTTCTAATGTCCAACAATCTATATTGCTTGTCAGAGAGTGGAGAAAGGTGTGCCCTTAGGATAGTTGTGGAACTTGGTCTTGAGGATGTGGTGGATATTGTCGGGGTTGAATGTGATGCTGTTATTGAGGACATGAAAGTGGATGCTTTTGGTGGGTGAAATACAGAGAAGGTGGGTATACCAGTCACAGAGATTTAAGAAGTGTGTGGTTCATGACATGTTGAGGTAGGTGCGACGTCGACACGCATGACAGTTACACCAGGGTTTGATCTTGGAGGTGAAGAGGAGGAAGGAAAAGATGGAAAATAAGACTATGAAGGTGAAGGAGGAGAGTATGAATGTTAGGGTTATGCGGGATATGATGAAAATTGGGGAAGAACAGTGTCATTTTTGAAGAAAGGGGTCAGGGATCATTTTGTTCCCTATTAGAGTTGTTAGGAATCATTTTGTCCCATGTTAGAGTTGTCAGAGGCCATTTTGTCTTCCGTTAGAGTTGACGGAGCCAAGGACCTAAGTGACTGATGAAATTAATTGTTAGGGACTAATAGAGTAGTTAATTTTAGTTGGGGACTAAAGTGTTTGGTCCAAAATTCTTTGAAGACCAAAATGGGTAAATACTCAAAATATAATATTTGATCATAATCATACAAATATAATAAAAGTATCAAATACTAATAGTATTCCTCTTAGCAATAGATATAACATACTTTACAGAAATAGTTATAAAAATCTACAGATTATTTTATCCACAAATTTTGTAGATTACACACTTGAAGGAATTTCTCTTTCATGAGTCTTTACATTACAAGAAAAACATTGAGTACTGTCGAATTTATTGGCAAATTTTCCGTTGGAAACAATCAAACGATATAACCAATTATTTAATTACAGGAAAATTCTTTGCCCAAAAAGTATTTAATTACCAGCGGGAGGTAATTTTGGCACTCCACTATTTTCTTTCCCGTCTAATTACCATCGGATTTTTTTCGGTAAATTCGACGGCAAATTCAATTTTTTGGATTCTTTTAAAACAATTAGTGGTTCAATTCTTTTTTTATTTTTTATTTAAATTTATGTTTTACACAATTAGTAGTCAAATTCTAAATAATAGAAACCAAATATGGTAAATTAAATATTAAATGTATAAATAAAATAAAAAGTCAAATAAATAATACAATGAAACAATATAGAACAAAACTCTAATCACTAAAGATCCTGATAGTCGTCGTCATCGTTCCTCTGGTCTTGTTGAGGCGGCAAACTAGGCAGTGATCTCAGTGCCCCTCCAACATCCCCGCTGCTACTGGATGCATCTGATCTTGGTACATCGCCATTTGTTGTTCCATCAGCTGAAGCTGCTCAGCTCCTGCCTTCATTCCAACTTGAGAGAATATATGTCTGACACACATGTGAGGATCTCCTAATACCTCTCCGTAAACTGCTGCAGCTACTGACCCTGTTAGTGAAGGCTCCGACTGAGCTCTAGCACCTGCTCCCTAAAATCGACGCCATCCTTGGGATCAACGGGCCTGTTGGTGGCAGTGGTGGATGAAGGTCTCAATGTAGAGGTGCGAAGGTTGTCGAAGAAGAATGATCCAAGACTGTATATGCAATTCTTGTACGGCTCAGATATGGTCTCGCGCCAAACAGTGTCAGGATCGATGATTGATGTAACAGAGTTGTTGCTGTCATCTCCAGTATGATGAGATTGCTGGGTTGCGGCCTCTAATCTCTGCATGTAGGACTCCTGTGTAGCACATGTTATGATTAGGACTGTAGTTAATTGAAAATTTTATATCATATGATGTTTACTTAACTAATAATCTGCAGACCGTTGATAAGCAAATCTCTCCTTGTTCTCCTTCAAGGTGTGAGTATACTTGAAGGTCTCCACCATCGTCGCATCATGATCCAATGACTTAGACTACAAATATTGAAACAATATGTTAAATCAAGTAATAATGATATTATATTTCAAAGACAAAACAAACTTAATAATAAAATGAAACAAATTGCATACTAGCCTGGCTTTTGTCTGCATGAAAGTTGCTGACCTACCTGTATACTTCGACGACCTGGCCGATGTGTTGTTAGCTCTGTTTGTGAGACGACAACATTTGAACACCTCATTAGTCTCTTAATGGATGTACGATTGCTTCTTAATGACCGGGCAGAGCCAAATAGTGAGATGGTCGCACCTTTCACGTACATCATCTATCATCTGCTGAAGCCGCCTAGCTGATGAGTGGATAATTTATACGCTGTTGGCATTGTTTTTAGGTAGTTTTTAATAGGATCTAGCTACTTTTAGGGATGTTTTTATTAGTTTTTATGCAAAATTCACATTTCTGGACTTTACTATGAGTTTGTGTGTTTTTTTGTGATTTCAGGTATTTTCTGGCTGAAATTGAGGGACCTGAGCAAAAATCTGATAGGAGGCTAACAAAGGACTGCTGATGCTGTTGGATTCTGACCTCCCTACACTCGAAATGGATTTTTTGGAGCTACAGAACTCCAAATGGCGCGCTCTTAACTGCGTTAGAAATTAGACATCCAGGGCTTTCCAGTAATATATAATAGTACATACTTTATTCAAGTTTAGACAACGCAAACTGGCGTTCAACGTCAGTTCCATACTGCATTCTGGAGTAAAACGCTAGAAACATGTCACAAACCAAAGTTAAATGCCAAACAGACGTTACAACTTGGCGTTTAACCCCAAGAGAAGCCTCTGCACGTGTAAAGCTAAAGCTCAGCCCAAGCACACACCAAAGTGGGCCCCGAAAGTGGATTTCTACACTTAGACTTATTTCTGTAAACCCTAGTAGCTAGTTTAGTATAAATAGAACTTTTTACTATTGTACTAGGGGTCTTTTTCCCTATTTTCGAATTCATATGCCATTTAAGGAGGCTGGCCATTCGGCCATGCCTAGACCTTGATCACTTATGTATTTTCAACAGTGGAATTTTTACACACCATAGATTAAGGTGTGGAGCTCTGCTGTTCCTCGAGTATTAATGCAATTACTATTATTCTTCTATTCAATTCAGCTTATTCTTATTCTAAGATATTTGTTGCACTTCAACATAATGAATGTGATGATCCGTGACACTCATCATCATTCTCACCTATGAACGCGTGACTGACAACCACTTCCGTTCTACCTTAGAACGAGCGTGTATCTCTTGGATTACTTAATTAGAATCTTCGTAGTATAAGCTAGAATCCATTGGCAGCATTTTTGAGAATCCGGAAAGTCTAAACCTTGTCTGTGGTATTCCGAGTAGGATTCAACGATTGAATGACTATGACGAGCTTCAAACTCGCGAGTGTTGGGCGTAGTGACAAATACAAAAGAATTACTGGATTCTATTCCGACATGATCGAGAATTGACAGATAATTAGCCGTGCTGTGATAGAGCATTTAGACCATTTTCACTAAGAGGACGGGAGGTAGCCATTGACAACGGTGAAACCCAACATACAACTTGCCACGGAAAGGAGTAAGAATGATTGGAGGAAGGTAGTAGAAAAGCAGAGATTTAGAAGGGACAAAGCATCTCTATACACTTATCTGAAATTCCCACCAATGAATTACATAAGTATCTCTTCCTTTATTTTCTGTTTATTTATCCTTATTCTCGAAAACCATTATAACCATTTGAATTCTCCTAACTGAGATTTACAAGATGACCATAGCTTGCTTCATACCAACAATCTCCGTGGGATCGACCCTTACTCACGTAAGGTATTACTTGGATGACCCAGTGCACTTGCTGGTTAGTTGTGCAAAGTTGTGACAAAGTGTGATTCACGTTTGAGAGTTCTAAGTCTATTGGCGCCATTGTTTATGATCACAATTTCGTGCACCAAGTTTTTGGCGCCGTTGTCGGGGATTGTTTGAGTTTGGACAACTAACGGTTCATCTTGTTGCTCAGATTAGGTAATTTTCTTTTCAAAAAGTCTTCAAAAATCTTTCAAAAAAAATTTTTCTTTCTTTTTTTTCGTTTTTCCACAATTAATTTTCGAAAAATCCAAAAAAATTATAAAATCATAAAATCAAAAAATAATTTTGTGTTTCTTGTTTGAGTCTTGAGTCAATTTTTAAGTTTGGTGTCAATTGCATGTTTTAAAAACTTTTGCATTTTTCGAAAATTCATGCATGTGTTCTTCATGATCTTCAACTTGTTCTTGACAAGTCTTCTTGTTTTGTGTTTTTTGTTGCTTTCCATATGCATTTTTGCATTCGTAGTGTCTAAGCATTGAAAATTTCTAAGTTTGGTGTCTTGCATGTTTTTCTTTTCTTGAAAATTTTTCAAAAATAAGTCTTGATGTTCATCTTGATCTTCAAAGTGTTCTTGGTGTTCATCTTGACATTCATAGTGTTCTTGCATACATAATTGGTTTTGATCCAAAATTTTCATGTTTTGGGTCATATTTGTATTTTTCTCTCTCATCATTAAATATTAAAAAAAATAAAAAATATATTTTCCTTATTTCTCTAAAAAAAATTTGAAATCTTTGGGTTGACTTAGTAAAAAATTTTTAAAATTATTTGTTTCTTATTAGTCAAGTCAAGATTTCAATTTAAAAATCTTATCTTTTCAAAATCTTTTTCAAAATCAAATCTTTTCTTTTTCCTTTTATTATTTTCGAAAATTTTTTTAAATTGATTTTCAAAATCTTTTTCTTATCTTTATTTCATGAATTTCAAAAACTTTACTAACAATTAATGTGATTGATTCAAAAATTTGAAGTTTGTTACTTTCTTGTTAAGAAAGGTTCAATCTTTGAATTCTAGAATCATATCTTTTAGTTTCTTGTTAGTCAAGTAATCAATTTTAATTTTAAAAATCAAATCTTTTTCAACCATATCTTTTTAAATCATATCTTTTTCCAAAATTGATTTCAAAATCTTTTCTAACTTCTTATCTTTTCAAAATTGATTTTCAAAACTTTTTCAACTAACTAATTGACTTTTTGTTTGTTTCTTATCTTTTTCAAAACCACCTAACTACTTTTTTCTCTCTAATTTTCGAAAATCACCTCCCTCTTTTTCAAAATTCTTTTAATTAATTAATTGTTTCAAATTTTAATTTTAATTTTATTTCTTCTCTTAATTTTCGTAAATCACTAACCTTTTTTCAAAAACAATTTTCGAAATTCTCTCCCTCTCATCTCCTTCTATTTATTTATTTATCTACTAACACTTCTCTTCTACTCAAAATTCGAACCCTCTTCTCCCCTCTACATGTGTTCGAATTTTCTTCTTATTTTCTTCTTCTCACATAAAGGAATCTTTCTACTGTGGTAAAGAGGATTCCTATTATTATTTTTTGTTCCCTTCTTTTTCATATGAGCAGGAACAAGGACAAGAACATTCTTGTTGAAGCAGATCCTGAACCTGAAAGGACTCTAAGGAGAAAGCTAAGGGAAGCTAAAGCACAACCCTCTGGAGAGGACTTGACAGAAATTTTCGAAAAAGAAGAGAAGATGGCAGCCGAAAATAATAACAACAACAATAACGCAAGGAGGATGCTTGGTGATTATACTACACCTACTTCCAACTTTTATGGAAGAAGCATCTCAATCCCTGCCATTGGAGCAAATAATTTTGAGCTGAAGCCTCAACTAGTTGCTCTAATGCAACATAACTGCAAGCTTCATGGACTTTCATCAGAAGATCTCTACCAGTTTTTAACTGAGTTCTTGCAGATCTGTGATACTGTTAAGACTAATGGAGTAGATCCTGAAGTCTATAGGCTCATGATTTTTCCTTTTGCTGTAAGAGATAGAGCTAGAACATGGTTGGACCCACAACCTAAAGATAGCCTGGACTCTTGGGATAAACTGGTTACAGCCTTCTTGGCCAAGTTCTTTCCTCCTCAAAAGCTGAGCAAGCTTAGAGTGGATGTTCAAACCTTCAAGCAAAAAGATGGTGAATCCCTCTATGAAGGTTGGGAAAGATACAAGCAGTTGACCAAAAAGTGTCCTTCTGACATGCTTTCAGAGTGGACCATTTTGGATATATTCTATGATGGTCTATCTGAGTTCTCTAAGATGTCACTAGACCATTCTGTAGGTGGATCCATTCACCTAAAAAAAAACGCCTGCAGAAGCTCAAGAACTCATTGACATGGTTGCAAATAACCAGTTCATGTACACTTCTGAAAGGAATCCTGTGAATAATGGGACGCCTCAGAGGAAGAGAGTTCTTGAAATTGATGCTCTGAATGCCATATTGGCTCAGAACAAAATGTTGACTCAGCAGTCAACATGATTTTTCAGAGTCTGAATGGATGGCAAAATGCATCCAATAGTACTAAAGAGGCATCTTCTGAAGAAGAAGCTTATGATCCTGAGAACCCTGCAATGGCAGATGTGAATTACATGGGTGAACCCTATGGAAACACCTATAATTCCTCATGGAAAAATCATCCAAATTTCTCATGGAAGGATCAACAAAAGTCTCAACAAGGCTTTAATAATGGTGGAAGAAACAGGCTTAGCAATAGCAAGCCTTTTCCATCATCTTCTCAGCAACAAATAGAGAATTCTGAGCAAAGCCCCTCTAGCTTAGCAAACATAGTCTCTGATCTATCTAAGGCCACTTTAAATTTTATGAGTGAAACAAGGTCCTCCATTAGAAATTTGGAGGCACAAGTGGGCCAGCTGAGTAAGAAAATCACTGAAACCCCTCCTAGTACTCTCCCAAGCAATACAGAAGAGAATCCAAAAAGAGAGTGCAAGGCCATTGACATAATCACAATGGCCGAATCTAAAGAGGAAGAGAAGGACGTGAATCCCAGTGAGGAAGACCTCCTAGGATGTCCACTGAACAAAAAGGAGTTCCAAACTGAGGAACCTAAGGAATTTGAGGCTCACCTAGAGACCATAGAGATTCTATTGAACCTCTTTTTACCATTCATGAGCTCTGAGAACTATTCTTCCTCTGAAGAGGATGAAGATGTAACTGAAGAGCAAGTTGCTCAATATCTAGGAGCCATCATGAAGCTGAATACCAAGTTATTTGGTAATGAGACTTGGGAAGGTGGACTGATGCGTGAGCATCTTGTCTATCTTTTCCTAGTGAATTTGCATCTAAATTGTTGAGTTTAATTTAGAATTAATTATATTTTAGCCACTATGGATGCTATTTTGAGTTTTGTGCAATCTTATTTATTTTAGGTAGCATTCGGAGGGATTTGATGAAGTTTCTGCAGAGAAAAAGAAGAAACCAAAGAGATGACCAGTGAAGACTGACGCGGACGCATGGCTCACGCGACCGCGCGGAATGGAGAAATTGCAATGATGCGATCGCGCAATGACGCGAACGCGTGGACTGGAATTTTCACAAATGACGCGAGCGCGTGGACGACGCGGACGCATCACATGCGCGATCTGCAATAATTCAGAAAACGCTGGTTACGATTTCTGGGCTATTTTTGACCCAGTTTCCAGCCCAGAAAACACATATTAGAAGCTGCAGAATGGACAAATCAAGTGGTCCCCACCCATCAACTGAAGATCTGTTAATTAATTCGAATTTAAATTCAAATCTTATCTTGGAGGAAAAGATATTATTTTTAATTTTTGATTTTAAACCTATTAGGATTAGTAATAAATAGAAACTCTGTACATTTAGACAGGTACCAGATTGTTACGAGAACCCTTATTTTTTCTTCTCTGAACCATGAACAACTAATCCTTCATTGTTAAGGTTAGGAGCTCTGTCTATTTGTAATGGATTAATTCGTTTGATCTTTCTAATTTATTCATGTTTTGATTTATATTTCAATAATTGTTTTCGCTCTTAATTTTATGAATATTGGGTGGAACGGAAGTATGACCCATGTTCTAATTGAGTTCTTGTAAAACTTGGAAAAGCTCTTTACTTGAACAATAGCTTGAAAATAAATTATAATGAATTTCTAATTATTTGTATTTAATGGGATATGTGACATATAATCCCTTTATTTGTGGATAATTAGGATTCTTTTGGCATATAAACTAGAAATTGATCATCATCCCCTAATTGGAATTAATTGACCAAGGAATTGGCAGTTAATGAATTTTAGAGGAGACTAGGAAGGTCTAAGGAATTAGGGTCTAGTCACATATAGTTTGCCATGAAATTATATCTTGCATGATTAAATTAGTTAGTAATAAAAGTTAATCTGGAAAATAGATAACTCTGAAACCTTAACTGCTTTCTCAACATTTTATTCCCAACTTATTTATTTGTCTATCCTTTTGATATTCTGAGTTCGAACTTAAACCTTTTGAACATCTCAAAACCAATTTTTGCTTGCCTAACTAATCCAATCAATTAATCATTGTTGCTTGATCCATCAATCCTTGTGGGATCGACCCTTACTCACGTAAGGTATTACTTGGTACGACCCGATGCACTTGCCGGTTAGTAAGTGTGGGTTATAAATTCCGCACCATGGACCTCCCTTGCTCATTAGTGAACTAGATACATGGGTTCAGCAAACTCTACCTCAAAAGAAACAAGATCCTGGTAAATTCTTAATATCCTGTACCATAGGCACCATGACCTTTGAGAAGGCTCTATGCGACCTGGGGTCAGGTATAAATCTTAGAGCGCCGCTAGGGGGCCAGCAGTTTTCTAACTTTTGGGCCAGCAAACAACCAGCAATACTAATTTTATACCTCAAACAAAATAAAGCCCAAACCCATAAAGAGAGCGTGTATTCACGCTCCTTTACCACGCTCTCTTCTTCTCCCCAAAAATTTTAGTCTCTCCTCTACACTCTTGCACGCCATTTTTGTTGCTCTCAACGCTGGAGCACGCTCAACACGAATCAGCATTCTTGAGCTCGCTGTTCATCTCAAGTAGCGTCTCCAATAGCAGCAGCGTTATTCTCTGCAACATGCAACAGCATCTCTCAGCTCTCTATCCATTCTTCTTCATTTCTACTAATGCGTGATGCTTCTTCAAGATTAATGTGAAGGTAAATGAGTTTTGATTTTTGTTCATTTATTGCTTTCTTCAACTCTTACCTTCTTGCTGTCCATCATTCTGTATCCATTCAAAACATGCAACCAGAAATTCATAATAACACCCAAAAATATTACTCAATGTTTCCTGTCTTTCATGAAAAATCTTTAAATACTCTATAATAAAATTTCTTTTGATTTTGATTTTGATTTTGATTTTGATTTTGATTTTGATTCATCATTAAGTTATTATCTCAGTTGTTACTAGAGGTTTGTTGTGGTAGAGCTTTGGAAATTGAAGCTGAAGTTTAATATGATAAGACGCATCAACACCATTTTCATGAGTAGATTGCCCACCACCTGTTTGAGAAATTACCGCAGCAACTCTCTAATAACTCTTCTCTTCTTCTACCTTTATTATTACTTTTGCCAGTCCATTTTGTCCTTGGTATGCTCCTGGATGTTGGTGGTTTCTGGTCAATGATTTATTTTGCTGTGCATGAAAATTATTCAACAGTGTGAGGAGCTATGTTATATCATATGACTTAGGTTCTTAATCAAGCCACCTCATTGATGTCAATTTTGATAGACCACCTAAATACATTGTTGTTGATGCTATTATATTAACTAATCATACATAGAAAAGAAATCTCTGTAACAAGAATTAATTGCTTGAAGATTGATGAATTGAATCAATACATGTATATGAAAATCATAATAACTTGGCTGTCAACCAATATTAGCTCTCAGAAAGAAAATAAAGCTATATTCAAAAATACTTTCATGGTTATCCCTTTATGCATAAAGTCAATTAAATTATTTTGTGTTTAATATGAACTATGAAGGAAGGAGCAGAAGACTTCAAGGCTTAGCTGCTGCTATCCTAAAGTTGTGGGAGAAGAGTCTTATTGCAAAAATTGCTATCAAGTTTGGAGTTTCAAATACTGACAATGAATTGATGGCCAATGAACTAAAGGCAAGTTTGATAGACAATCTATTGTTCAGTATATGCAAGTTTCAAGACATCATAGACTAAATAGGTATATGTTGAGCTTGTAAAGACACTTTTTCTTTAGCCTGAACACTTAAGCTTCCAGAATGTTCTGGAGTGTCAAAAGTTAAACATATGACATTTAATTTATAAATCTTTGAAAAAATTCATTAAGTTATTATCTCATTTGTTAGTATAGCTTTGTTGTGGTAGAGCTTTGATAATGGCTACTGCATAATTGATTACTAGCTTTGTTAATAGTATGTTTCTTAATAACATGCAGTGATTATTTGAAAATGGAAAAAGATCCAGATATTAAGATGCCGCGAAGAAGTACAACTACAAAGAAATCTGAAGTAGGAGCTAGAAGGAAAATGCCGAAAACTCTTGAAGAACTAGAATCTCGGGTATGAACCAATTAAAAAGGGGATTTTGCACACTTTACTTAGGACACTTTGCACCCATCTGAATGAAATTTTGCACACACTTTAATGAGAATTTGCACACATTATTCAGCATAGTTTACACTCAATATAATTATTTTTTGCACACATTTTTCGAATAGTTTGCACCCACTTTAATTTGATTTTGCACACATCAATTTTGCCTAAAGTATACATGCCTAGATATAATTCCTATCAATCTGGATCCTCTCACCTTAACTTTGAACATCAACACATGGCATGAGCACGACAGGACCATGTCCAAATGTGGCTGCTTCCATTTATGTATGTTGTGTCTAGTAGATATATCCCTAGGCTTCTCTCTACTACTAAAATGATGGGATAATGTTAAATCATACTGTTACTTACATGTCTTTGGTAACTGTTTAGTGGGTCGTTGTTATATTTTTGGCTGGTATATGATGTGGGTTATTTAATTTGTACACCATAGAAAAAAATATTGCATATGCTGCATGCTGGGATTATTAACTTGTACTAAAAACTGCTGGCCCCCTAGCGGTGCACACATCAATTTTACAATTTGCACTCACTTTAATCAAGTTTTGCACACTTCACTTGCACAGTTTGCACTCAATTTAATAAAATTTTCCATATATCACTTAGCATATTTTGCACCCAGTTTAATAAGAGTTTTTTTACTTTATGTTTGTAGAAAGTAATAGAATGTCGTTGTTCTCCTGTTTCGGTTTTCACAACGATAAATTCTCTTACAAAAGAGCAAAAAATTGAAGTTGATAAAATGGAATTCTCATCCATGAAGGCTATTCAAGATTGGAAAATTGATAGGCGGTTATTCCTCGCACTTGCTAAAGCATATAACACAATAACAAGCAAACTGGAATTAGTGGTGGGGGATATCGATGTGACAACAGACAAAATTGGGTTAGCTCTAGGATTACCTTCAATTGGTAAAAGTTTTTCAGAAGAAGAAGATTGGACTTCAGAGCAAAAAAGATTAGTTGCCCCATTCAAGTCTGTGACAAACCCATGGTTACAAGAAGTATTACATTCAAGAGAATGTAATGTTTCAACATCCAAAGGGAGAGATTATTTTAGGAGAGCATTTACAATGTTCATTATTAGCTCATTTTTGGCACCAACAAGTAGCGCTGTCACATCCCCAAAGCACTTACGTGCCATTGTTGATGTAGAGAATATCACAAGATACAATTGGGCAAGATGTGTGCATGATGAGCTTATGAAAGGGGTTCAAAAATTCAAGGAAAAAAATACATTAAATATTGATGGTTGTCTTTATGTTTTGATGGTAATCTGTCTAATGTACTTATCCTTTTTTTTCCTTTTTTCATTTCTTTTTTGATGATAATCATTACATTTATTATTTTGCTTGTAGATTATCTATTACCACAAAGACACATTTGGAGATAAGGAAAATTATATGGGGCCTCCACCACCATGGATTGCTTATTGGGATAAAGAAAAACTTGCAAAGAAGTTGACACAGGAATCATCAAAGCAAAGGCGAACGGTTTGTTTTATTTATTTTATCATGTTAATTCGCTTCTTTTTTTTAAAAAATTGATGATTGCTTATAATATCCCAGAATTCTTTCTATTAATGAACCCCTTAATGCACATTTCTAAGTTGAATTCTTTTCACTTCTAGTTATCAGCTACGTTTTGTTTATCTAAGAGGAAATATATTAATTAGGTTTGATCCTTTATGTGTTCTTGTGTGATGTGTGATGTGTGTGTTGTTTGAGATACATACAACTGTGTTGAATTCCTAATTGTTAAAATCCTGATATCTATATAGAATGCTCAAATGGCATAGTTATAGTTATGATATTGCCTCAATTTTATTCTAAGTCTTATATTTGCATGCCTTGTTTTAGAAGTTAGTAAAATGACATTCTAAAGTTGTTGAGTGCAGATGTGGATTAGTGAGTATAATTGTGCTGTTTTGTGGTGTGCTTATTAGTGAATTAGTGTGTAGTTATTTGCTCTAAAGATTGAATGCAGTGTGATAAAAGAAAAATAGTGGCAAGTTTGGTGCAAACTGTAGAGAATACAATTACAATGGTAAATAACAAAATTGAAACTAAACTAGATTTAATATGTAATCTTTGTTTTTTATTTTCAATTTTTAATTCATGGAATGCTAGTTATGCTACAACTCTTCTCCGTCGGCAAATGGAAAGCATTATAAGCTAAATATTAATTTCTAGTGAACTGAGCCTTTTCTGGATTTTTTTTCTGTTTTGCATAATATGATGAGTGTATAATATAATCTGTGTGATTATTATTGTAGGGTATTGTTACCCTTTTAGTTAAGCAAGGTGGTGTTGATGCTAAATTTGCAAAGAACACAACAAGAGCACCAACTAAGAAAAGGGGGGCGAAGGAGCTTAATAAAGATAACACAACGAAGGAAAAGAAAGAAAGGTAAAAAAAAAAATTTTGGGAAGCCTATGAGTATTACAAACACTCTTTATCACTAATTAAATTTTTTTTTTATAGATTTGATGAACAAAATAATGACAACAAAATGTCAAAGGAAGATGATAATGTATCAGATGAGCAAAAAGATAAAGAAAGGTAAAAATTAGTTTTGATTTATCTTTTGTAATAAAAGAGAATGTAAAGTAAAATATAGTGTATTCTTCTTTATAGTGATGCAAAGCAAGATGATGAAAAAGAGGTCAAAACAAGGTAAAAATAGTGTATGTGCTTTTTTTATAGTTATGATTTTTTTTTATTTATTGTTCTACATATCTTTAATTATTGTTTTTATTGATTTAATAGGGAAGACAAAAAAGATGAAAACAGCATGAGATCGCCAATGAGATCGCCTAGCAATATGGGTATAAATTATAGTTCTTAGTGTTTGTTGTTTTGCATTATGTATTATATGAATATATATGAGATTTTTGTTATGTAATTTTACACACATGAATCACCAAGTTTGCACTCTATATAATGAATTTTTGCACACATGAATTTGATGTTTTGCACCCACCTTAATGAATTTTTGCACACATGAATCAGCAAGTTTGCACCCTATGTAATGAGATTTTGCACACATGAATTTGATATTTTGCACCCACTTTAATGAATTTTTGCACCCGCTTTAATGAGATTTTGCACACATGAATCAGCAAGTTTGCATCCTATGTAATGAATTTTTGCACACATGAATTTGATGTTTTGCACCCACCTTAATGAATTTTTGCACACATGAATCAGCAAGTTTGCACTCTATGTAATGAGATTTTGCACACATGAATTTGATATTTTGCACCCACTTTAATGAATTTTTGCACCCGCTTTAATGAGATTTTGCACACATGAATCAACAAGTTTGCACCCTATGTAATGAATTTTTGCACCCACCTTAATGAATTTTTGCACACATGAATCAGCAAGTTTGCACTCCCCTTAATGATATTTTGCACACATAAATCTGATAATTTGCATTTGCTTTAATGAGATTTTGCACACATAAATTTGATGTTTTGCACTCACCTTAATGATATTTTGCACACATGAATCATAGTTTGCACTCATATTCTTATTATTTAGATTCCACTTTCTCTCTATTTTAAATCTCATTTTTGTGTGCATACATTAATATAATTTTTGTGTATATGTTCTGTTTTATGCTTTAGATGATGCAATAAAACTTGAATGGAGAGAAATTGTGCAAAGTGCAGTACAAGCTTTCTTAGAAATAGAAGACTGTGATATATATACACCTTCTCCAATCAAGAAGACACAAGAACCTGTGGTACCATCAATTCCATCATTCTCCCTAATGATACATGAGGAAAACAAAATAGAGGAAGAAAAAAAGGTGATAGATGAGAAAAATAAAATAGGGGAAGAAGAAAAGGTGATAGAGGATAATAAGTTAACAGAAGTAGATAAGGATAAGATATACTTTTGGGCAACAGACGATAGGTTGAACAAGGATGAGACTTTGTGCATCTTAAAAGATATACCTAGAGCAATGCTTGTTAGGGAGGATATCATGTCAATGTTGCCAAGACATCAGATAAACAATATGGTTAGATTTCTTGATTGTGACATGTTTCTGTTTTTTTTTTATATTTTTATGTGTATTATGTTTTGGAACTAACATTACATTGTAAAATGCAGGTTTTGAATTATATGATCTTTTTTTTCAACAAATTAAGGCCACCTAGCTTTGATGTCTATTGCATAAATGCTTTTGTTTTGGTGTGTATACAAAGTTACAAACTACTTTTTCAGTTTTATAATTGGAGAGTTTAAACTTTATAATCTAACTATTTCTTTATATATAGGGAGAGATGTTCTCACATTGGGGACACTTGATCAAAAGAAAGAAAAAAAGTTATGTACTTCTTCCCGATGATTTTGGAAAGAATGGTGACAGCTTTTTTGAGCAAAAGGAAATTCCAAAACATAGATGGGTGAGTAATTTTTGTTCTCTATGTATTGTGTTAATTTTTTTGTTTGTGCCAGAGCTATATTTGCTATGTATTTATTTTGTTGGTGTCATGCTATTTGTGGATTAATTTCATTCCTTCCCTGTCATAGTTGAAACTTCTCTACCATAGTTGAATCCCTTAAGATTATAGTACTAGACCGAAAATGTTTACCTTTATTTAATTCTGGGTGTGTCTATTTCTTGTGCTTTGCATTTTTTTCAGAACCCTGTTTCTATCCACATACCCTGTCACTGTTACCTTGTGCTAATTTTTTTCATTTGAATGCTATTAAATATTTATAATGGAACAGAAATGAAACAAAAATGCTATCCTCTGTTTTTGGACTAATAACAATAATTGGACATATAAAGTTATAGACATGAATATATTACTTAATGCTATCCTCTGTTTTTGAATCTATACTTGATATATGGGCATTGGAGCTTCTCTTTATTTATACATTAAAGTTAGTGATGCCTCCTTTTGCCTCATTTGAATCTGCTGACCCTAATCATGAGAAGTATTTCTGTATCCTTTGGTACTTATGGTTTTGGACAATTTCATCATTACTTTGTTAAATTATAAATCGATTTGTTGGTCAAGACTTTCACTCCTAATAAGAAAATATAATATAATGCAGTTATTGGTGCCGTGTTGCTATGACTATCACTGGTGGCTATATGCTTATGACATCTATGAAAAGAGACTTTTTGTCTTGGATTCCTTGTATAAAGAGGCTAAAGGAGATAGGGTGCAGTTAGACATATATGCGGTATAATTTCAATAGTTTTGCTCACATGATATTATATTATGTGGTTTAATAGTTTTATTTATTAACAATGAACCTTTTTTTCAGAGCAAATTGATTCAACAAATGGTCTCGATAGCTGTGCCAAACTATGAGCTACCAAAGAATGATCTGATCCCAATTTATTTGAATATTCCTAGACAATCAAATAAGTAAGCATAATATTAATTATGTTATATTATAAATAATATAAATGTACATGATAAGACTAACTAAATTCTACAATTATTTTTTCAGCTATGATTGCGGATTGTTTGTAATAAAATGGGTAGAAATGTGGAATCCTAGTAGTATCGAGATTAATGTGTCCAACATGCCAGAATGGGACGAAGTAAAAATATTTTTATATAGTTTTTATTTTTGCTTTTGATGTTCATGTTTTTTTTATAATATATAATCTTTGTGAACATTGTTATTGCAGTTTGAGTGCGTTAATCTAAGGAAGCAATTGGTCATCCAAATGCTTACATCACTTTCAAATGCACTTCTTAAGGATGTTATAAACAAATCAGAGAAATATAGAGTGGTAAAGCCAACTCCAGCTCAATCAAATCCTTACATAGTATGTAATACTGATGAATTGATGATTGAATGCCTTGGTTCGGTTGGGAAGGGGTTTAGAAAGAAAACTGTTGCTAAGAAGCGCAGAAACTGAAATTCAAGACTTACAGTTACCATCTCTTTTTAGGGGTTATTGGATATACTTGTTTTCTATATAACAAAGTTCAAGTGATCATTAGATATACTTGTTTTGTAGAAAGGTATTGTTTTGTAGTTTTTACTATATAGTATGCACTCACTTTCTGAATCTCCAAGCTGATTAATTGTCTCAATGAATGTTTGGGGAAGTTCAGGAGTCCATTTGAGCCTTGGTTTTGGCATCAGTTGCGAGAACCAAGTGCATGTTACTTTTTACATTTTTCATTGTGTGTTGATTCTTTTAGGAAAGAAAGAGTTACACTGTAGCATGTAATGTAAGCAAACACAAAAGAGACTTTTCAGTTTTCAATGAATGAATGATTCCTTTTTTAGCTATGTATGAATCCTATGTGATCTTATATATAAATTGGAGTAGTTATATCCCATGATCTCATTCTCATATCAGGAAGCATAAATGGAGTTATATTACAAACTAATTTTATATCTATAAATAAGTTTAATTTGCACCTATTATAATGAGATTTTGCACACCTTATGAATACAATTTGCACCCGTCTTAATGAGATTTTGCACACCTCACTCAAATAATTTACACTCACCTTAATGAGATTTTGCACACCTCACTCAGCACATTTTGCACCCCAAATGTAATGATTTTTTGCACACATGAATTCGATGTTTTGCATTCAATTTAATGAGATTTTGCACACCTCACTCAGCACATTTTGCACCCAATGTAATGAATTTTTGCACACATAATATCGATGTTTTGCACCCAATTTAATGAGATTTTGCACACATGAATCAGACAGTTTGCACACATGATAGTTTAATTTATCATGTAGAAAAAAATATTGTTTTTAAATAGCAAGTATAACAAATTTATTAAAAATATACACGTTAAATTATTTCAAATTTTAGATAATGAATGTTAAAATTAAGTTAAAAAATTAAACTCTTCTATTTGAAAATAATGACAAAAAAATTTATTATTTAATTTTGTTTAATACTCTGGTCTTCATAGCCAACGGGGACTTTTGTCCCTTACGACCATTTTATAAAAGTAGTTTAATGCTATTACGGGTAAAATACTAGTTACAAACTAATTTTGTACCTATAAACAAATTTAATTTACACCCATTTTAATGAGGCATATATGCATATATCCATAGTTATTTTGCTTACAAATTTCTCCATCATCTCGTTCTCAATATATAATAATAATAATAATAATAATAATAATAATAATAATAATAATAATAATTTTATTATTATTATTATTATTATTATTATTATTATTATTATTATTATTATTATTATTATTATTATTATTATTATTATTATTATTATTATTGTAACTGGTACTTGTTTTAATTTATATAGGAAAGAATCTTGGAAGATAATAACTGCATTTTGTCCAATTGGGTAAGTTAGCAAGCAAGCATTAATTATTATTACTAATAAATGGAATAACAGGAGCAGCAACCTGCTGTATTGGAGTTTGAAAGCAGTTTGTACACATGAAACTAATCATTTTTATTATTTCTTGTCCAAAATAATAATTGTCTCATGAACCATCAGCTAATTGAACTCTTTAATGTATTGCCAAATAAAATTCTTTTTGCTTCGACATGATTTTGCTATCAATCGACATTTGAGAATTGGTATGAATGGATTGAGTTCAATAAGGACATGAATCCTCCCATTGATGCTCCCATTGAATCAGATTCAAATCTCTCATTAACATTGTAGTTAGCATCTTGAAGCTGAAACAATTTAAAAGAAAAAATAAATATATTAGATCACATGTATAAAATTCATATGTTTATAAATCACAAAAATCACAAACTATTGGATGAACCTGTTCGTTGAAAGGGAGACTTTGAATATCTCCAATATGTTGATTATCCTTTATATACAATAGAAAAAGCTATCACTCAAGTGTAAGTACTAAGTAATAACAGCATGGCTATAAAGTACAACTGATTATCCTTTATATATAGCTTAAGGAAGTAGTTTCTACATCTAAAGTCTATTTATTGTAAAAAAACAGCATGGGTAACAAAATAAAATAATGTTTTACCTCTTTTTCGGTTATCTCACTTTTCCTCTTCTTTGCCTCGGTCTTCTTTTTTATCATATTGTCTTTTTCAGATCCTAACCTATTTGTTGGACAACCCTTAGTGAACACATAAGGAGGGCTTTTAATATCTTGAATGCTTATTATACAGCCTCCTACAAAAATGGACAGTGCATCTTTACCACCATCTTTACCACCATCTTCTAATGTAAGCAAATTATCTAACTCATTGGCATTAGATGATGAGTTAGCAACATGCTTTTGACACTCCGCCATAGCCATATCAAGATAACGATGTAAGATATCACTTGTTTCCTTTGTTTGGGATGCAAATTGAGCAATACTGTTCGAATGGGAGCATAAATCATCAAACCTCTCTGTTTTTGGATTCAACAAACTTGGATCATGGCTGCTCTTAATATCACTATGTCTTCGCTTCACAAGTTTGCTCCAACGGTCCAAAATGTATCTTCTTGGAATTTCTCTCACGCGTTCATGCCCTAGGACAACCAAGCTATGACGGCATAATATGCCTCTTGATTCAAACATTTGACACATGCATGTAATATCCTTCGTTTCCGCATTGTAGTTAACTTCATAAACCCTCTCTTTGGAAGTAGATACATCCTCCAAAATAGAATAGACTTTAGATGTAGAAACTGCTTTCATAAGGTTCAAAATACAATTTGCTTTCTTTCATGCTTTTGTACTTCCTTAAACTTTGCATTAGTATAGGCACCTTGAAATTGCTTCTCTATTAAGGAATTAGTGGCACAAGGTATTATTGATTTATAGTCTTCAACATCAGCCTCCCTTTCTTGTTGCTCTTTCCATCCAAGGCAATTGTCATATTGTTTGACAAATTGAATCAACAAGCTCTTGTTATTTATAAATTTGTCAAAATATGAATGCATGCTCTCACTTCATTGTGTGGATCTCATACCAGCCCAAAAAAAGTTGTCAAGAAAAATTGGAACCCATCGATGTCTTTCTTCATAGATATCTATGTATCATAGTAAACAAATATACATAAAAAAATTTTGTAAGAAAACTTAACAAAATTGGATGCAAATGTTGTCATAAACATGTTAATAATGCATTGAAGCTTAAAAAAAATTAGAATAAGAAAATTGTACTAGAGGCATATTCAAACACATGTTAGAATTCTAGCAAATAGAATATGATGGCCACTTGATATTTTTTTAAATACTAATATGCTAATTCCTATGTGCAAAATATAAAAATTCATGTTTAGAGAAGTACCTAATAGCCACTTGTTATCTTCTAAACCATATTCAATAAGAAAATCTTCCCATTGATTTTGAAAATCATCTTCTGAAATAGACTCCCAAACAATATTATTTAAATCACTTTGTAACTCTTCATATCTCTTGTGTCTTTTGAATTTTTCTAGAATCTTTTTCGTAATGTGCCAAATGCATAACCTATGACGTGTCTCTGGCATCACATTCTCAATTCCAGCTCGTATTCCGAGGCATTGGTCTGTTATAATGCCTTTAGGAGCCTTTCCATGCATACATGTAAGCCAAGCATTAAATAACCAAGTAAACGAGCCTGCATTTTCCTTAGTCAACAAACCACACCCAAGAAGCACTGAGTTACCATGGTGATTAACCCCCACAAAGGAACCAAATGGCATATCGTAACGATTGGTTTTATAAGTAGTATCAAACGAAACTATATCACCGAAGTACTCATATGCTGCTCTACTTCGAGCATCAGCCCAAAATATAGTTTTGAGACGCTTGTTTTGATCAAGTTCAATATCAAAATAAAAATCAGAGTTCATTTCCTTCATCCGTGTAAAATACTTCAACATCTCCCTAGCATCCATTTCTTCCGTAACATTGCGTACCTTTCTGCTGAGATAGTTCCTAACATCTTTTTCCATTAAGTTTATCTTAGAAAAACCTCATGCTTCACCCACCAATACTTGATATGTTTTGCTTGGTCTCACACCTGCTTCATCATTCCTCTCAATGACTCGACACATGTGCATAGTCATCTATTTATTACGTGTCAACAGTTTTGCCATCTCTGGATCACAAGGATGTGAATGATCCAAGCACACCTTCGATATAATCCAAAGACCCTCCTTATTCAACCTAATAGAAATCCTTGCAGGGCAATTGTAGTTGGTTCTAGGGTTGGTCTTTTCTATTGGTGAAACTCTAGACTTGCGTTTTTCCTCCCTATTGCAAGTGATCATTTGATTCTTAGGAACATTATCTTTACCAACTCTTCGGGTAAACCTTATCTTAGTAATAAAACCAACGCGCTTGGCATAATTCTGATAAAATTGATTTGCATCTTCAATGGTTCCAAAACACATGCCAACCTTGGGCACATCCTGTAAAAAAGTTAGCATACATCAGATAGTAAATCAAAATCTCATTAAAGTAGGTGCAAACTATGGTAAGTCATGTGTGCAGAATCTCATTAAACTGGTTGCAAAATGTACAAAAAAGAATGCAAAACAGGACCATACAACAACAGACTGCATTTGAATGCATCACAAACCCAACCAAAACAAAACAACTACATAAAACACAACACTACCTATTAACAAGCTTAGCCTCACTTTCCTAACCCTTGGAAATTATGTACCTCCAACCCCAAAAAAATCATAGAACATGTTTAATGTTATAGAACAATTACAAATTTGATGCTTCTACTTCTACTTCAGGTTCTTAGCAGCTAAGGTTAGATCAGTTTCATTGAGGATGCATCTTGTCTTATTAACAAGAATGAAGCTACCTATGGAAATTGACAAATCTAAAAGAAAAGATAAAGATTGTGGTGATGTGATTCAGAATCATGAAAGTAGCAATAATAACAACATCATATCAGAAATTGATGATGTTAGTAATAATAGTAAGAAGAAAAAAGATGGATCAAGAGTGTTTTATGGTAGCAGGGCATTCTTCTAAAAACCATTATTCATTACTCAGAAACAACAAACAAGAAACACTAACATTTTTATATTTTCTGTCTTAGTCATTTCATCAAACAGTTGGTTTGCGTTAATTGTGAATTGTTGCATTATGAAAATCAAAAGCGAATAAGGTATAATTTGAATTCTGTACATTCAATTTAAACTCTATTATGAAAAAAAAACAGCATGCTTTGCAAGCTCAGAAATTCATAATCATAATCATCATTGTGTTCATTGATGCACTATGAAAATCATTACAAAAATCATGAAATTAGAAGAGGGAGAAATTGCTTACTTCAATATTCTGTTCTTCTAACACTGATTCCATGATCAACGGAGAAGAAAATATTATCAAAGAGTAAAAGGTGAAGCTTCAAGCTTTGTCAACGAAACTGCGATCGTAGAAGAGCGTATCCGGCTAGCGGTGCTCTGCGGCTAGTTCCTTGGAGAGGAGCGTGAGAGAAATCCGTTTGGGATAGCGCGTGAGAGAAAGCCATTTGTGATAGCGCGTGAGAGAGCCCTAGTGTAAAAACGCATGCTGGCTGAATGATGGTTAGATATTGATATATTTGCTGGTCCCTGAGAGTTTCCCTAAATCTTATGCCACTCTCTGTAATGGAGAAGTTGGGGATCTTTGAGGTACAAGCTGCAAGAATCTCATTTGAGATGGCAGACAAGTCAATAAAATACGCTTATGGATTGGTAGAGGACGTGTTGGTAAAGGTTAAAGGCCTTTACATCCCTGCTGATTTTGATAATCTTAGACACTTGGAAGGATGAGAATGAATCCATCATTCTTGGAAGACCCTTCCAAGCCACAGCAGGAGCTGTGATTGATGTTGACAGAGGAGAGTTAGTCCTTCAATTGAATGGGGACTACCTTGTATTTAAAGCTCAAGGTTATCCTTCTGTAAACATGGAAAAGAGGCACAATAAGCTTCTCTCAATACAAAGTCAAACAAAGCCCCCATAATCAAACTTTAAGTTTGGTGTTGGGAGGCCACAACCAAAATCTAAGTTTGGTGTTGAACCCCACATTCAAACTCTAAGTTTGGTGTTGGGAGGTCCCAACAATGCTCTGATGATCTGTGAAGCTCCATGAGAGCTCACGGTCAAGCTATTGACATTAAAGAAGCGCTTATTGGGAGGCAACCCAATTTTTATTTATCTATATTTCTATTGTTCTTTTATGTTTTATTAGGTTTATGATCATGTGGAGTCACAAAACAATTGCAAAAATTAAAAATAGAATAAAAAACAGCAGAAGAAAAAGCACACCCTGGAGGAAGAGCTTACTGGCGTTTAAACGCCAGTAAGGAGCATATGGCTCGCGTTCAATGCCAGAACAGAGCATGACGCTGGCGTTGAATGCCAGAAAGAAGCAGCAGTCTGGCGTTTAAATGCCAGGATTACACCCTGAGGAGAGCTGGCGTTAAACGCCAGAAACAAGCATGGAAGTGGCATTCAACGCCAGAAACATTCTGCAGAGTGGCGTTGAACGCCCAAAACAAGCATGGAAGTGGCGTTTAATGCCAGAAACATGCTGCAGTCTGGCGTTAAATGCTAGGATTGCATACAAAGGGCATTTTACATGCCTAAAGATTGCAGGGATGAGAAATCCTTGACACCTCAGGATCTGTGGACCCCACAGGATCACCTCAGGATCTATAGACCCCACAGGATCCCCACCTACCTTCTTGGTGCACGAAATTATGATCATCAATGGCACCATCAACATGGTACGCTCAATTGCAATCTCAACTCTTTATCACAACTTCGCACAACTAACCAGCAAGTGCACTGGGTCGTCCAAGTAATAAACCTTACGCGAGTAAGGATCGATCCCACGGAGATTGTTGGTATGAAGCAAGCTATGGTCATCTTGTAAATCTCAATCAGGCAGACTCAAATGGTTATGAATGATGAATAAAACATGAAGATAAAGATAGAGATACTTATGTAATTCATTGGTGAGAATTTCAGATAAGCGTGTGGAGATGCTTTGTCCCTTCCGTCTCTCTGCTTTCCTACTGTCTTCATCCAATCCTTCTTACTCCTTTCCATGGCAAGCTGTATGTAGGGTTTCACCGTTGTCAGTGGCTACCTCCCATCCTCTCAGTGAAAATGTTCAACGCGCTCTGTCACAGCACGGCTATTCAGCTGTCGGTTCTCGATCATGTCGGAATAGAATCCAGTGATTCTTTTGCGTCTGTCACTAACGCCCCACAATCGCGAGTTTGAAGCTCGTCACAGTCATTCAATCCTTGAATCCTACTCAGAATACCACAGACAAGGTTTAGATCTTCCGGATTCTCTTGAATGCCGCCATCAATTCTAGCTCATACCACGAAGATTCCGATTAAGGGATCTAAGAGATAAACATTCAAGCCTTGTTTGCTTGTAGAACGGAAGTGGTTGTCAGGCACGCGTTCATAAGTGAGAATGATGATGAGCGTCACATAATTATCACATTCATCATGTTCTTGGGTGCGAATGAATATCTTAGAACAAGAATAAGCTGAAATGAATAGAAGAATAATAGTAATTGCATTAATACTCGAGGTACAGCAGAGCTCCACACCTTAATCTATGGTGTGTAGAAACTCCACCGTTGAAAATACATAAGAACAAGGTCTAGGCATGGCCTAGAGGCCAGCCTCCCATAGAGGGTTCAATCATAAAAACATGATCAAAAGATCTAAGATTGAAAGACGAAAAGACAATAGCAAAAGGTCCTACTTATAGAGAACTAGTAGCTAGGGTTTACAGAAATGCGTAAATGACATAAAAATCCACTTCCGGGCCCACTTGGTGTGTGCTTGGGCTGAGCATTGAAGCATTTTCGTGTAGAGACTTCTCTTGGAGTTAAACGCCAGCTTTTGTGCCAGTTTGGGCGTTTAACTCCCATTCTTGTGCCAGTTCCGGCGTTTAACGCTGGGCAGTTTTGAGCTGATTTGGAACGCCGGTTTGGGCCATAAAATCTCGAGCAAAGTATGGACTATTATACATTGATGGAAAGCCCAGGATGTCTACTTTCTAACGCAGTTGAGAGCGCGCCAATTGGGCTTCTGTAGCTTCAGAAAATCCACTTCGAGTGCAGGGAGATCAGAATCCAACAGCATCTGCAGTCCTTTTCAGCCTCTGAATCAGATTTTTGCTCAGGTCCCTTAATTTCAGCCAGAAAATACCTGTAATCATAGAAAAACACACAAAATCATAGTAAAGTCCATAAAAGTGAATTTTAACTAAAAAGTAATAAAAATATAATAAAAACTAACTAAAACATACTAAAAACAATGCCAAAAAGCGTATAAATTATCCGCTCATCACAACACCAAACTTAAATTGTTGCTTGTCCTCAAGAAACTGAAAATCAAATAAGATAAAAAGAAGAGAATATGCAATGAATTCCAAAAGCATCTATTTAGATCAGTATTAATTAGATGAGCGGGGCTTTTAGCTTTTTTGCCTCTGAACAGTTTTGGCATCTCACTTTATCTTTTGAAATTCAGAATGATTGGCTTCTCTAGGAACTCAGAATCCAGATAGTGTTATTGATTCTCCAAGTTAAGTGATGATTCTTGAATATAGCTACTTTATGAGTCTTGGCCGTGGCCCAAAGCACTCTGTCTTCCAGTATTACCACCGGATACATACATGCCACAGACACATAACTGGGTGAACCTTTTCAGATTGTGACTCAGCTTTGCTAGAGTCCCCAATTAGAGATGTCCAGGGTTCTTAAGCACACTCTTTTTGCCTTGGATCACAACTTTATTATTTCTTTTTCTTTTTTCTTTTTTCCTTTCTTTCTCTTTTTTTTCGAATTTTTTTTTGTATTCAATGCTTTTTCTTGCTTCAAGAATCATTTTTTTATGATTTTTCAGATCCTCAGTAACATGTCTCCTTTTTCATCATTCTTTCAAGAGCCAACATTCATGAACAACAAATTCAAAAGACATATGCACTGTTCAAGCATACATTCAGAAGTCAAAAGTATTGCCACCACATCAAAATAATTAATCTGTTATAAAATCTGAAATTCATGCAATTCTTCTCTTTTTCAATTAAGAACATTTTTCATTTAAGAAAGGTGATGGATTCATAGGACATTCATAACTTTAAGGCATAGACACTAAGACACTAATGATTATAAGACACAAACATGGATAAACATAAGCATGAAAATTCGAAAAACAGAAAAATAAAGAACAAGGAAATTAAAGAACGGGTCCACCTTAGTGATGGCGGCTTGTTCTTCCTCTTGAAGATCTTATTGAGTGCTTGAGCTCCTCAATGTCTCTTCCTTGCCTTTGTTGCTCCTCTCTCATGACTCTTTGATCTTCTCTAATTTCATGTAGGAGAATGGAATGTTCTTGGTGCTTCACCTTTAGTTGTCCCATGTTGGAACTCAATTCTCCTAGGGAAGTGTTGATTTGCTCCCAATAATTTTGAGGAGGAAAGTGCATCCCTTGAGGCATCTCAGGGATTTCATGATGAGTGGGGTCTCTTGTTTGCTCCATCCTTTTCTTAGTGACGGGCTTGTCCTCATCAATGAGGGTGTCTCCCTCTATGTCAATTCCAACTGAATAACAGAGGTGACAAATGAGATGAGGGAAAGCTAACCTTGCCAAGGTAGAGGACTTGTCCGCCACCTTATAAAGTTCTTGGGATATAACCTCATGTACTTCTACTTCCTCTCCAATCATGATGCTATGAATCATGATAGCCCGGTCTATAGTAACTTCGGACCGGTTGCTAGTGGGAATGATTGAGCGTTGGATAAACTCCAACCATCCTCTAGCCACGGGCTTGAGGTCATGCCTTCTCAGTTGAACCGGCTTTCCTCTTGAATCTCTCTTCCATTGAGCGCCCTCTTCACAAATGTCTATGAGGACTTGGTCCAACCTTTGATCAAAGTTGACCCTTCTAGTGTAAGGGTGTTCATCTCCTTGCATCATGGGCAAGTTGAATGCCAACCTTACATTTTCCGGACTAAAATCTAAGCATTTCCCCCGAACCATTGTGAGCCAATTCTTTGGGTCCGGGTTCACACTTTGATCATGGTTCTTGGTGATCCATGCATTGGCATAGAACTCTTGAACCATTAAGATTCCAACTTGTTGAATGGGGTTGGTAAGAACTTCCCAACCTCTTCTTCAAATCTCATGTCGGATCTCCGGATATTCACTCTTTTTGAGTTTGAAAGGGACCTCGGGGATCACCTTCTTCATGGCCACAACTTCATAGAAGTGGTCTTGATGCACCCTTGAGATGAATCTCTCCATCTCCCATGACTCGGAGGTGGAAGCTTTTGCCTTCCCTTTCCTCTTTCTAGAGGTTTCTCCGGCCTTAGATGCCATAAATGGTTATGGAAAAACAAAAAGCAATGCTTTTACCACACCAAACTTAGAAGATTTGCTCGTCCTCGAGCAAAAGAAGAAAGAAGAGAATAGAAGAAGAAGAAGAAATAGAGGAGATGGAGGTGGCTTTGTGGTTTGGCCAAGGGGTGGAAGTAGTGTTTAGGTTGTGTGAAAATGAAGGAGTGAAGATGGGTTTATATAGGAGTGGAGAGGGGGTGTATGGTTCGGTCATGTGAGGGTGGGTTTGGGTGGGAAAGTGGTTTGAATTTGAATGGTGAGGTAGGTGGGGTTTTATGAAGGATGGATGTGAGTGGTGAAGAAAATAGTGAGATTTGATAGGTGAGGGTTTTTGGGGAAGAGGTGTTGAGGTGATTGGTGAATGGGTGAAGAAGAGAGAGGGTGGTGGGGTAGGTGGGAATCCTGTGGGGTCCACAGATCCTGAGGTGTCAAGAAAAATTCATCCCTACACCAAGTGGTGAGCAAAAATGCTCTTTATGCCAATTTTGGCGTTAAACGCCGGGCTGGTGCCCATTTCTGGCGTTTAACGCCAACTTCTTGCCCCTTCCTGGCGTTTAACGCCAGTCTAGTGCCCCTTTCTGGCGTTAAACGCCCAGAATGGTGCCAGACTGGGCATTAAACGCCCATTTGCTGCCCTTACTGGCGTTTAAACGCCAGCAAGGTTTTCTTCCAGGGTGTGCTATTTTTCTTTCTGTTTTTCATTCTATTTTTGCTTTTTCAATTGATTTTGTGACTTTCCATGATCATCAACCTACAGAAAACATAAAATAACAAAGGAAAATAGATAAATATAACATTGGGTTGCCTCCCAACAAGCGCTTCTTTAATGTCAGTAGCTTGACAGTGGGCTCTCATGGAGCCTCACAGATTCTCAGAGCAATGTTGGAACCTCCCAACACCAAACTTAGAGTTTGAATGTGGGGGTTCAACACCAAACTTAGGAGTTGGTTGAGGCCTCCCAACACCAAACTTAGAGTTTGACTGTGGGGGCTCTGTTTGACTCTATTTTGAGAGAAGCTTTTCATGCTTCCTCTCCATGGTTACAGAGGGATATCCTTGAGCCTTAAACACAAAGGATTCTTCATTCACTTAAATGATCAATTCTCCGCTGTCAACATCAATCACAGCCTTTGCTGTGGCTAGGAAGGGTCTGCCAAGGATGATGGATTCATCCATGCACTTCCCAGTCTCTAGGACTATGAAATCAGCAGGGATGTAATGGTCTTCAACTTTTATCAGAACATCCTCTACAAGTCCATAAGCTTGTTTTCTTGAATTGTCTGCCATCTCTAGTGAGATTCTTGCAGCTTGTACCTCAAAGATCCCTAGCTTCTGCATTACAGAGAGAGGCATGAGGTTTATGCTTGACCCTAGGTCACACAGAGCCTTCTTGAAGGTCATGGTGCCTACTGTACAAGGTATTGAGAACTTCCCAGGGTCCTGTCTCTTTTGAGGTAATTCCTGCCTAGACAAGTCATCCAGTTCTTTGGTGAGCAAAAGGGGTTCAGCCTCCCAAGTCTCATTACCAAATAACTTGTCATTTAGCTTCATGATTGCTCCAAGGTACTTGGCAACTTGCTCTTCAGTGACATCTTCATCCTCTTCAGAGGAAGAATACTCATCAGAGCTCATGAATGGAAGAAGTAAATCCAATGGAATCTCTATGGTCTCAGTGTGAGCCTCAGATTCCCATGGTTCCTCATTAGGGAACTCATTGGAGGCCAGTGGACGTCCATTGAGGTCTTCCTCAGTGGCATTCACTACCTCTTCCTCCTCTCCATGTTCGGTAATGTTGATGGCCTTGTACTCTCCTTTTGGATTCTCTTCTGTATTGCTTGGAAGAGTACTAGGAGGGAGTTCAGTAACTTTCGTACTCAGCTGACCCACTTGTGCCTCCAAGTTTCTAATGGAGGACCTTGTTTCAGTCATGAAACTTGAGTGGTTTTGATCAGATCAGAGACCATGGTTGCTAAGTCAGAATGGCTCTGCTTAGAATTCTCTGTCTGTTGCTGAGAAGATGATGGAAAAGGCTTACCATTGCTAAATCTGTTTCTTCCACCATTATTGTTGTTGAAACCTTGTTGAGGTCTCTGTTGATCCTTCCATGAGAGATTTGGGTGATTTCTCCATGAAGGATTATAGGTGTTTCCATAGGGTTCTCCCATGTAATTCACCTCTTCCATTGAAGGGTTCTTAGGATCATAAGCTTCTTCTTCAGATGAAGCATCCTTAGTACTGCCTGGTGCAGCTTGCATTCCAGACAGACTTTGAGAAATCATATTGACTTGCTGAGCCAATATGGCATTCAGAGTATCAATCTCAAGAACTCCTTTCTTCTGATTCGTCCCATTGTTCACAGGATTCCTTTCAGAAGTGTACATGAATTGGTTATTTGCAACCATTTCAATGAGTTCTTAAGCTTCTGCAGGCGTCTTCTTCAGATGAAGAGATCCTCCAGTAGAGCTATCCAATGACATCTTGGACAGTTCAGATAGACCATCATAGAAGATACCTATGATGCTCCATTCAGAAATCATGTCAGAAGGACACTTTCTGATCAATTGTTTGTATCTTTCCCAAGCTTCATAGAGGGATTCACCTTCCTTCTGTCTAAAGGTTTGGATTTCCACTCTAAGCTTACTCAATTTTTTGAGGTGGGAAGAACTTTGCCAAGAAGGCATTGACTAGCTTTTCCCAAGAGTTCAGGCTTTCTTTAGGTTGTGAGTCCAACCATATCCGAGCTCTGTCTCTTACAGCAAAAGGGAATAGTATAAGTCTATAGACTTTAGGGTCAACCCCATTGGTCTTGACAGTGTCACAGATTTGCAAGAATTCAGCTAAAAACTGATGAGGATCTTCCAATTGAAGTCCATGGAACTTGCAATTCTATTGCATTAGAGAAACTAATTGAGGCTTAAGCTCAAAGTTGTTTGCTCCAATGGCAGGGATAGAGATGCTTCTCCCATAGAAGTCACCCAGCACCTTCCTTGCATTGTTGGCATTGTTGTTGTTTTCGGCTGCCATGTCTTCTTCTTTGAAGATTTCTGTTAGGTCCTCTACAGAGAGTTGTGCTTTAACTTCTCTTAGCTTTCACTTCAAGGTCCTTTCAGGTTCAGGGTCAGCCTCAACAAGAATACTTTTGTCTTTGCTCCTGCTCATATGAAAGAGAAAAGAACAAGAAAATATGGAATCCTCTATGTCACAGTATAGAGATTCCTTGAGGTGTCAGAGGAAAAGAAAAATAGAAGGAAGAGGTAGAAGAATTCGAACTTAGAAAGATAGAATTTGAATTGTACATGTTAGTCCATAAATAGAAGGATGTGAGAAGAGGGGAAGAAATTTTCGAAAATAAATTTAAAAAGATTTTAAGAAAATTTGAAAAATTGAAGAATGATTTTCGCAAAATATGATTGGGAAAGAGATAAAGTGATTTTTGAAAAAGATTTTGAAATTAGAAATCAAAAAGATATGATTGAAAACTTATTTTGAAAAAGATGTGATTAAAAAGATATGATTGAAAATATATAGTTTTAAAATGATATGATTGAGAAGATATGATTGAAAAACAATTTAAAAAGATTTGATTTTTAAAATCAATGACTTGGCTAACAAGAAAAGATATGATTTAAACATTAAACCTTTCTCAACAGAAAAGGCAACATACTTGAAATGTTGAATCAAATCATTAATTGTTAGCAAGTATTTTTGAAATTGGAAAGAAATTGATTTTGAAAATATATGATTGAAAAGATATGATTTGAAAAAGATTTGATTTTGAAAAATTATGAAAACTTGAAAAAAATTTGAATTGAAAACAAAATCTTCCCTCTTGTGCCATCCTGGCGTTAAACGCCCAGAATGGTGCACATTCTGGCGTTTAACGCCCAAAACACTACCCTTTTGGGGGTTAAACGCCCAGCCAGGCACGCTGGCTGGCGTTTAAACGCCAGTTTTCCTTCCTCACTGGGCGTTTTGAACGCCCAGCTTTTTCTGTGTAATTCCTCTGCTGTATATTCTGAATCTTCAACTCTCTGTATTATTGACTTGAAAAGACACAAATTAAAATTTTTTTGGATTTTTAGTAATGAGGAATAACCAAAATGCAACTAAAATCAAATAAACAATGCATGCAAGACACCAAACTTAGAAGTCTGTATACTACTGACACTAACAAATTGAGAATGCATATGAGAAACAACAAAACACACAAAACAAGACAATTTAAAGATCAGAGCAAGTAAATCATCAAGAACAACTTGAAGATCAATGAAGACACATGATAAATGCAAGAAGAACAGAAACATGCAATTGACACCAAACTTAAAATGAGACACTAGACTCAAACAAGAAATATTTTTGGTTTTTATGATTTTGTAAATTTTTTTGGATTTTTCAAAAATTATATGGAGAAGAAAATAAAGAGATTCAACATTTTTAATAAGAATTCCAGGAATCATGCAATGTTAGTCTAAAGCTTTAGTCTAAAGGAATTAGACATGGCTAGCCAAGCTTCAGCAGGACATTGCATTCAAGAGCTAAATTGTTGAAGATCAATCAGCTTTGGTGATGATAAGAACATCACCTTGAAACACTAGAATTCATTCTTAAAAATTCTGAAAAATACCTAATCTAAGCAACAAGATGAACCGTCAGTTGTCCAAACTCAAACAATCCTCGGCAACGGCGCCAAAAACTGCACGAAATTATGATCATCAATGGCGCCATCAACATGGTACGCTCAATTGCAATCTTAACTCTTTATCACAACTTCGCACAACTAACCAGCAAGTGCACTGGGTCATCCAAGTAATAAACCTTACGCGAGTAAGGGTCGATCCCACGGAGATTGTTGGTATGAAGCAAGCTATGGTCATCTTGTAAATATCAGTCAGGCAGACTCAAATGGTTATGATTGATGAATAAAACATGAAGATAAAGATAGAGATACTTATGTAATTCATTGGTGAGAATTTCAGATAAGCGTATGGAGATGCTTTGTCCTTTCCGTCTCTCTGCTTTCCTACTGTCTTCATCCAATCCTTCTTACTCCTTTCCATGGCAAGCTGTATGTAGGGTTTCACCGTTGTCAGTGGCTACCTCCCATCCTCTCAGTGAAAATGTTCAACGCGCTCTGTCACAACACGGTTATTCAGCTGTCAGTTCTCGATCATATCGGAATAGAATCCAGTGATTCTTTTGCGTCTGTCACTAACGCCCCAGAATCGCGAGTTTGAAGCTCGTCACAGTCATTCAATCCTTGAATCCTACTCAGAATACCACAGACAAGGTTTAGACCTTCCGGATTCTCTTAAATGCTGCTATCAATTCTAGCTTATACCACGAAGATTCCGATTAAGGGATCTAAAAGATAAACATTCAAGCCTTGTTTGCTTCTAGAACGGAAGTGGTTGTCAGGCACGCGTTCATAAGTGAGAATGATGATGAGCATCACATAATCATCACATTCATCATGTTCTTGGGTGCGAATGAATATCTTAGAACAAGAATAAGCTAAATTGAATAAAAAACAATAGTAATTGCATTAATACTCGAGGTACAGCAGAGCTCCACACCTTAATTTATGGTGTGTAGAAACTCCACCGTTGAAAATACATAAGAACAAGGTCTAGGCATGGCCGAGAGGCCAGCCTCCCATAGGGGGTTCAATCATAAAAACATGATCAAAAGATCTAAGATTGAAAGACGAAAAGACAATAGCAAAAGGTCCTACGTATAGAGAACTAGTAGCTAGGGTTTACAGAAATGAGTAAATGACATAAAAATCCATTTCCGGGCCCACTAGGTGTGTTCTTGGGCTGAGCATTGAAGCATTTTCATATAGAGACTTCTCTTGGAGTTAAATGCCAGCTTTTGTGCCAGTTTGGGCGTTTAACTCCCATTCTTGTGACAGTTCCGGCGTTTAACGCCGGGCAGTTTTGAGCTGATTTGGAACGCCGGTTTGGGCCATCAAATCTCGGGAAAAGTATGAACTATTATACATTGCTGGAAAGCTCAGGATGTCTACTTTCCAACGCAGTTGAGAGCGCGCCAATTGGGCTTCCGTAGCTCCAGAAAAATCTACTTCGAGTGCAGGGAGGTCAGAATCCAACAGCATCTGCAGTCCTTTTCAGCCTCTGAATCAGATTTTTGCTCAGGTCCCTCAATTTCAGCCAGAAAATACCTGAAATCATAGAAAAACACACAAACTCATAGTAAAGTCCAGAAAAGTGAATTTTAACTAAAAACTAATTAAAATATAATAAAAACTAACTAAAACATACTAAAAACAATGCCAAAAAGTGTATAAATTATCCGCTCATCACTTCTCCCTCTCTCTCACATCTTTTCATAACACTCTTCCCCAAACATCATTCACCAATCACCTCAATCATTCTACCCCATCACCTCTTCACCACTCACATCCACCCACTCTTCCCCATAAACCCCACCTACCTTCAAATTCAAAATCTCTTTCCCATCCAAACCCACCCTAAATGACCGAACCCTTACCCCTCTCCCTCCACTATATAAACCTCCCATCCTTCTTCATTTTTACACAACACCACCCTCTCTTCTCCCCTTTGGCTGAAACCTACACCACTCTTCCTCTCCTCTATCTGTTCTTCTTCTTCATCTATTCTTTCTTCTTTTCCTCGAGGACGAGCAACATTTTAAATTTGGTGTGGTAAAAGCATAGCTTTTTTTTTTTCATAACCATTGATGGCACTAAAGGCTGGAGAAACCTCTAGAAAGAGGAAAGGGAAGACAAAAGCTTCCACCTCTGAGTCATGGGAGATGGAGAGATTCATCTCAAGGGTCCATAGCTCAGTAATAGAGCATTTGACTGCACATCAAGAGAGCCCACTCATGGACCTCAACAAGAGCATGAGGAATTCCCTCATCAAGAAATCCCTGAGATACCTCAGGGGATACATTTTTCCTCCACACAATTATTGGGAGCAACTAAGGATAGGAGCACCAAAATCACAGGGGATCAAGCAACAAAGGCAAGGAAGAGATATAGAGGAGCTCAAGAACACCATTGGTCCTTCAAGGAGAAGGCGCCACCATCACTAAGGTGGACTCATTCCTTAACTTCCTTGTTCTTATCTCTCTGTTTTTCGATTTTATGCTTCATGGTTGTCTATGTTTGTGTCTTTACTACATGATCATTAGTGTTTAGTAACTATGTCTTAAGCCTATGAATAATTCCATGAATCCTTCACCTTTCTTAAATGAAAAATATTTTTAATACAAAAGAACAAGAAGTACATGAGTTTCGAATTCATCCTTGAATTTAGTTTAATTATATTGATGTGGTGACAATACTTTTTGTTTTCTGAATGAATGCTTGAACAGTGCATATTTTTGATCTTGTTGTTTATGAATGTTAAAATTGTTGGCTCTTGAAAGAATGATGAAGAAGAGAAATGTTATTGATAATCTGAAAAATAAAAAAAATTGATTCTTGAAGCAAAAAAAAAAACAGTGAAAAAGAAGAAGCTTGCGAATATATATATATATATATATATATATATATATATATATATATATATATATATATATATATATATATATATATATATATATATAAGAAAAAGAAAAATCAAGCAAAAAAACCCAATAGCCCTTAAAACCAAAAGGCAAGGGTAAAAAGGATCCAAGGCTTTGAGCATCAATGGATAGGAGGGCCCAAGGAAATAAATCCTGGCCTAAGCGGCTAAATCAAGTTGTCCCTAACCATGTGCTTGTGTCATGAAGGTCCAAGTGAAAAGCTTGAGCCTGAGTGATTAAAGTCGTGATCTAAAGCAAAAAGAGTGTGCTTAATAACTCTGGACACCTCTAATTGGGGACTTTAGCAAAGCTGAGTCACAATCTGAAAAGGTTCACCCAGTCATGTGTTTGTGGCATTTATGTATCTGGTGGTAATACTGGAAAACAAAGTGCTTAGGGCCACGGCCAAGACTCATAAAGTAGCTGTGTTCAAGAATCAACACATTAAACTAGGAGAATCAATAACACTATCTGAATACTGAGTTCGTATGGATGCCAATCATTCTAAACTTCAAAGGATAAAGTGAGATGCCAAAACTGTTCAGAAGCAAAAAGCTACAAGTCCCGCTCATCTAATTAGAACTAATATTCATTGATATTTTGAGATTTATAGTATATTCTCTTCTTTTTATCCTATTTGATTTTCAGTTGCTTCGGGACAAGCAACAATTTAAGTTTGGTGTTGTGATGAGCGGATAATTTATACGCTGTTGGCATTGTTTTTAGGTAGTTTTTAATAGGATCTAGCTACTTTTAGGGATGTTTGGTGGATGAAATTGTGATTCGTACTCTTTGTACTTGTATGAAATTTAATTTGAGATAATAGCTCTTTACTATGTGTGGTCACAACTCCGTTCAACTAACCAGCAAGTGTACTGGGTCGTCCAAGTAATAAACCTTACGTGAGTAAGGGTCGATCCCACAGAGATTGTTGGTATGAAGCAAGCTATGGTCATCTTGTAAATCTCAGTCAGGCGGATTTAAATAAATTATGGAATTTGGAAAATCAAATAATAGTAAATAAACATAAAATAAAGATAAAGTTACTCATGTATTTCCATGATGGGAATTTCAGATAGGTGTATGGAGATGCTGTGCTCCTCCTGAATCTCTGCTTTACTGCTGCTTCATCCAATCCTTCTTACTCCTTTCCATGGCAAGTTGTATGTGGCATCATCGTTGTCAATGGCTACATCCTATCGTCTCAGTGAAAAAGGTCCAAATGCTCTGTCACAGCACGGCTAATCATCTGTCGGTTCTCAATCAGTTTGGAATAGAATCCCTTGATTCTTTTGCGTCTGTAACTAACGCCCAGCCTTCAGGAGTTTGAAGCTCGTCACAGTCATTCAATTCCGGAATCCTACTTGGAATACCACAGACAAGGTTAAACCTTCCGGATTCCCATGAATGCCACCATCAATTCTAGTTTATACCACGAAGATTCTGATTAAGGAATCCAAGAGATGTGCGCCCGGTCTAGGGTAGAACGGAAGTGGTTGTCAATCACGCGCGTTCATAGGTGAGAATGATAATGAGTGTCACGGATCATCACATTCATCAAGTTGAAGTGCAACGAATATCTTAGAATATGAATAATTCGAATTGGATAGAAAATAATAGTAATTGCATTGAAGCTTGAGGTACAGCAGAGCTCCACACCCTTAATCTATGGTGTGTAGAAACTCCACCGTTGAAAATACATAAGTGAAAGGTTCAGGGATGGCCGAATGGCCAGCCCCCCAAAACATGATCAATAGTCTCCTCAGATGAGGAATAAAATAAAACTGAGACCAAAGATATCTAATACAATAGTAAATTATCCTATTTATACTAGACTAGCTACTAGGGTTTACATGAGTAAGTAATTGATACATAAATCCACGTCCGGGGCCCACTTGGTGTGTGTTTGGGCTGAGCTTGATCGATCCACGAGCTAAGGCTTCTTTTGGAGTTGAACGCCAAGTTGTAACGTGTTTTGGGCGTTCAACTCCGGGTCGTGACGTGTTTTTGGCGTTTTACTCCAGACAGCAACATGGATCTGGCGTTGAGCGCCAGTTTACGTTGTCAATTCCAGAATAAAGTATATACTATTATATATTGTGGGAAATCTATGGATGTCTACTTTCCAACGCCGTTAAGAGTGCGCCATTTGAAGTTCTGTAGCTCCAAAAAATCCATTTCGAGTGCAGGGAGGTCAGATTCCAACAGCATTAGCAGTCCTTTGTCAGCCTCCTATCAGAGTTTTGCTCAAGTCCCTCAATTTCAGCCAGAAATTACCTGAAATCAAGAAAAACACAAAAACTCATAGTAAAGTCCAGAAATATGAATTTAACATAAAAACTGATGAAAACATCCCTAAAAGTAGCTTGAACTTACTAAAAATTACCTAAAAACAATGCTAAAAAGCGTATAAATTATCCGTTCATCACAACACCAAACTTAAATTGTTGCTTGTCCCCAAGCAACTGAAAATCAAATAGGATAAAAAGAAGAGAATATACTATAAATTCCAAAATATCAATGAATATTAATTCTAATTAGATGAGCGGGACTTGTAGCTTTTTGCTTCTGAACAGTTTTGGCATCTCACTTTTTCCTTTGAAGTTCAGAATGATTGGCTTCTCTAGGAACTTAGAATTTCGGATGGTGTTATTGATTCTCCTAGTTAAGTATGTTGATTCTTGAACACAGCTACTTATGAGTCTTGGCTGTGGCCCTAAGCACTTTGTTTTCCAGTATTACCACCGGATACATAAATGCCACAGACACATGACTGGGTGAACCTTTTCAGATTGTGACTCAGCTTTGCTAGAGTCCCCAGTTAGAGGTGTCCAGAGCTCTTAAGCACACTCTTTTTGCTTTGGATCATGACTTTAACCACTCAGTCTCAAACTTTTCACTTGGACCTTCATGACACAAGCACATGGTTAGGGACAGCTTGATTTAGCCGCTTAGGCCTGGATTTTCTTTCCTTGGCCCCTCCTATCCATTGATGCTCAAAGCCTTGGATCCTTTTTACCCCTGCCTTTTGGTTATAAGGGCTATTGGCTTTTTCTGCTTGCTATTTCTTTTTCTTTCTATTTTTTCGCCATATTTTTTTCGCAAGATTTTGTTTTTCACTGCTTTTTCTTGCTTCAAGAATCAATTTCATGATTTTTCAGATTATCAATAACATTTCTCTTTGTTCATCATTCTTTCAAGAGCCAACAGTTTTTAACATTCATAAACAACAAGATCAAAAATATGCACTGTTCAAGCATTCATTCAGAAAGCAAAAAGTATTGTCACCATATCAATATAATTAAACTAAATTCAAGGATAAATTCGGAATTCATGTACTTCTTTGTTCTTTTGAATTAAAAACATTTTTCATTTAAGAGAGGTGAAGGATTACTGGAATTATTCATAACTTTAAGACATAGTTACTAAACACTAATGATCATGAAGTAGAGACACAAAACATAGATAAACATATAATATAAAAACCGAACAGCAGAAAAGTAAGAACAAGGAATGAATCCACCTTAGTGGCATCTTCTTCTTGAAGGACCAACAATGTCCGTAAGCTCTCCTATGTCCCTTCCTTGCCTTTGTTGCTCCTCCCTCATTGCTCTTTGATCTTCTCTTATTTCATGGAGAATGATGGAGTGCTCATGATGTTCCACCCTTAATTGTTCCACATTATAGCTCAAATCTTCTAGGGAAGTGTTGAGTTGTTCCCAATAGTTGTTGGGAGGAAAGTGCATCCCTTGAGGCATCTCAAGGATTTCTTGATGATGAGCTTCCTCATGCATCTCTTGAGATCCGTGGAAGGTCTCTCTTGCTTGCTCCATCCTCTTCTTGGTGATGGGCTTATCCTCATCAATGAGGATGTCTCCTTCTATGATAACTCCAGCTGAGTAACATAGATGGTAAATAAGATGAGAAAAAGCTAGCCTTGCCATGGTGGAGGACTTTTCGGCTATTTTGTAGAATTCATGGGAGATGACTTCATGAACTTCTACTTCCTCTCCAATCATGATGCTATGAATCATGATGGCCCGATCCACAGTAACTTCAGATCGGTTGCTAGTGGTGATGATGGAGCGTTGAATGAACTCTAACCACCCTTTGGCCACAGGCTTGAGGTCCAGTCTTCTTAGTTGAACCGGCTTGCCTTTGGAGTCTCTTTTCCATTGAGCTCCTTCCACACATATGTCCATAAGGACTTGGTCCAACCTTTGACTAAAGTTGACCCTTCTAGTGTAGGGGCGTTCATCTCCTTGCATCATGGGCAAGTGGAATGCCAACCTCACATTTTCTGGACTAAAATCTAAGTATTTCCCCCGAACCATTGTGAGATAATTCTTTGGACTCGGATTCACACTTTGATCATGGTTCCTAGTGATCCATGCTTTGGCATAGAACTCTTGAACCATTAAGATTCTGACTTGTTGCGTGGGGTTGGTTAGGACTTCCCAACCTCTTCTTCAGATTTCATGTCGGATCTCCGGATACTTATTTTTCTTGAGTTTGAAAGGGACCTCAGGGATCACGTTCTTCTTTGCCACAACATCATAGAAGTGGTCTTGATGGCTTTTGGAGATGAATCTTTCCATCTCCCATGACTCGGAGGTGGAAACTTTTGTCTTCCCTTTTCCTTTTCTAGAGGATTCGCCGGCCTTAGGTGCCATTGATGGTAATGGAAAAACAAAAAGATTATGCTTTGACCACACCAAACTTAAAATATTGCTCGCCCTCGAGCAAGAGAAGAAAGAAGAGAAGAAGAAGAAGAAGAAGAAAATATGGAGGAGATTGAGGGAAGGTGTTTCGGTCAAGGTGTAGAAGAGGGGTTTGTGTTGTGTGAAAATGAAGTAGAATGGAAGGGTATATATAGGGAGGGGAGTGGGTGTCGTTTCGGTCATTTAGGGTGGGTTTGGGTGGGAAAGATTTTTGAATTTTGAAGGTGGGTGGGGTTTATGGGGAAGAGTGGATGGATGTGAGTGGTGAAGGGGGTAATTGGGAAGTGAGGTTTGAGGTGATTGGTGAAGGGTTTTTGGGGAAGTGTGTTTATTGGAAAGAGAGAATGAATGTTGAGAAGAGGGGAGAATATGTTAAGTGGGGATCCTGTGGGGTCCACAGATCCTGAGATGATCCAGTGGGGTCCACAGATCCTGAGGTGTCAAGGATTTACATCCCTGCACCAATTAGGCATGTAAAATGCCTTTGCACACCATTCTGGCGTTTAAACGCCGAAGTGATGCACACTCTGGGCGTTCAACACCCATGTGTAGCATGTTTCTAGCGTTGAACGCTAGTTCCATGCTTGTTACTGGTGTTCAGCGCCAGCTTTCCTCAAGGCATATTCCTGGCGTTCAAACGCCAGGCTATTGCTTGTTTCTGGCATTCAGCACTAGAAACATGCTCTGTACTGGCGTTGAATGCCAGCCAGATGCACCTTACTGGCGTTTAAACGCCAGTAAGTCCTTCCTCCAGGGTGTGATTTTTCTTCTGCTATTTTTGATTCTGTTTTTAATTTTAGTATTTTTTCGTAACTCCACATGATCATGAACCTAATAAAACACAAAATAACAATAAAATAAAATTAAAATTAGATATATAAAAATTGGGTTGCCTCCCAACAAGCGCTTCTTTAGTGTCATTAGCTTGACAGTGGGTTCTCATGGAGCCTCACAGATATTCAGAGCATGATGAGGGCCTCCCAACACCAAACTTAGAGTTTGAATGAGGGGGCTTCTCAACACCAAACTTAGAGTTTGGTTGTGGCCTCCCAACACCAAACTTAGAGTTTGACTGTGGGGGTTCTTTTTGACTCTGTACTGAGAGAAGCTTTTCATGCTTCCTCTCCATGGTTGCAGAGGAAGGTCCTTGAGCTTTAAACACAAGGTAGTCCCCATTCAATTGAAGGACTAATTCTCCTCTGCTAACATCAATCACAGCTTCTGCTGTGGCTAGAAAGGGTCTTCCAAGGATGATGCATTCATCTTCTTCCTTCTTAGTGCCTAAGATTATGAAATTAGCAGGGATGTAAAGGCCTTCAACCTTTACTAACACGTCCTCTACTAATCCATAAGCTTGTCTTACTGACTTGTCTGCCAATTGAAGTGAGAATAAGGCAGACTGTACCTCAATGATCCCCAGTTTCTCCATTACAGAGAGTGGCATAAGATTTATGCCTGACCCCAGGTCACACAGCGCCTTGTTAAAGGTCATGGTGCCTATGGTACAGGGTATTAAGAATTTACCAGGATATTGTCTCTTTTGAGGTAGAGTTTTCTAAATCCATGTATCTAGTTCACTAATGAGCAAGGGGGATTCACCTTCCCAAGTCTCATTACCAAACAACTTGGCATTCAGCTTCATGATAGCTCCTAGATATTGAGCAACTTGCTCTCCAGTTACATCTTCATCCTCTTCTGAGGAGGAATAGTTTTCAGAGCTCATGAATGGCAGAAGGAGATTTAGTGGAATCTCTATGGTCTCTATATGAGCCTCAGATTCCTTTAGGTCCTCAATAGGGAACTCCTTCTTGCTTGAGAGACGTCCCAGGAGGTCTTCCTCACTAGGATTTTTGTCCTTCTCCTCCCTTGTGCATTCGGCCATATTGATTACATCAATGGCCTTGCACTCTCCTTTTGGATTCTCTTTTGTATTGCTTGGGAGAATACTGGGAGGAGTTTCAATGACTTTCTTACTCAACTGGCCCACTTGTGCCTCCAAATTTCTGATGGAGGACCTTGTTTCACTCATGAAACTTAAGGTGGCCTTAGACAGATCAGAGACTATATTTGCTAAGTTAGAGGGGCTCTGTTCATAATTCTCTGTCTGTTGCTGAGAAGATGATGGAAAAGGCTTGCTATTGCTGAGCCTGTTTCTTCCACCATTATTAAAGCCTTGTTGAGGCTTTTGTTGATCCTTCCATGAGAAATTTGGATGATTTCTCCATGATGAATTATAGGTGTTTCCATAAGGTTCACCCATGTAATTAACCTCTGCCATTGCAAGGTTTTCAGGATCATAAGCTTCTTTAGAAGCTGCCTCTTTAGTACTGTTGGATGCATTTTGCCATCCATTCAGACTTTGAGAGATCATATTGACTTGCTGAGTCAACATTTTGTTCTGAGCCAATATGGCATTCAGAGCATCAATTTCAAGAACTCCCTTCCTTTGAGGCGTCCCACTATTCACGGAATTCCTCTCAGAAGTGTACATGAATTGGTTATTTGCAACCATGTCAATAAGTTCTTGAGCTTCAGCAGGTGTTTTCTTTAGGTGAATGGATCCACCTGCAGAATGGTCCAATGACATCTTGGAAAACTCAGATAGACCATAATAGAATATATCTAATATGGTTCATTCTAAAAACATGTCAGAAGGACACTTTTTGGTCATCTGCTTGTATCTTTCCCAAGCTTCATAGAGGGATTCACCATCTTTTTGCTTGAAGGTCTGAACATCCACTCTAAGCTTGCTTAGCTTTTGAGGAGGAAATAATTTATCCAAGAAGGCCGTGACCAGCTTATCCCAGGAGTCCAGGCTATCTTTAGGTTGTGAGTCCAACCATGTTCTAGCTCTGTCTCTTACAACAAAAGGGAAAAGCATGAGCCTGTAGACTTCAGGATCTACTCCATTCATCTTAACAGTCTTACAAATCTGTAAGAACTCAGTTAAAATCTGATAAGGATCTTCAGATGGAAGTCCATGAAACTTGCAGTTCTGTTACATTAAAGCAACTAATTGAGGTTTCAGCTCAAAATTGTTTGCTCCAATGGCAGGAATGGAGATGTTTCTTCCATCAAACTTGGACGTTGGTTTAGTGAAGTCACCAAGCATCCTCCTTGCATTATTGTTGTTGGGTTCGGCTGCCATCTCCTTCTCTTGTTCGAAAATTTCAGAAAGGTTTTCTCTGAATTGTTGTAATTTAGCTTCTCTTAGTTTCCTCTTCAGAGTCCTTTCAGGTTCTGGATCAGCTTCAACAAGAGTGTCTTTTTCCTTGTTCCTGCTCATATAGGGAAGAAGAGAACAAGAAAAGAAAGAGGAATCCTCTATGTCACAGTAAAGAGGATCCTTTGTTGTTAGTAGAAGAAGGAATGGAAGAAGTGTGAAGAAGAATGGTTAAGGACAGAGGTAGTGATTTGAGATGAAGAGAGGTGAAGAGAAGTGTTAGTAAATAAATAAATAAATAGAAGAAGGAGAGATAGAGAATTTCGAAAATAATTTTGAAAAAGTGGTTAGTGATTTTCGAAAATTAAAGATAAGATATAATTAAAATTAGAATTTAAAACAATTAAAAAGAATTTTTGAAAAAGAGAGAGGTATTTTCGAAAATTAAAGAGGGATAGGTAGTTAGTTGGTTTTGAAAAAGATAAGAAACAAACAAAAAGTCAAATAGTTAGTTTAAAAAGATATTAAAAATTAAATTTGAAAAGATAAGAAGACAAGATAAGATAAGATATTTTGAAATCAAAATTGAAAAAGATAAAATTTTGAAAAAGATAAGATAAAAAGATAAGATAGATAAGATATGGTTGAAAAAGATTTAATTTTAAAATTAAAATTAATTACTTAACTAACAAGAAACTTAAAAGGATAGGATTCTAGATTTTAAAGATTGAACCTTTCTTAACAAGAAAGTAACAAACTTCAAATTTTTGAATCAATCATATTACTTGTTAGTGTAATTTCGAAAAAAAGATAAGAAAAAGATTTTGAAAAATTTTGAAAAATATTTTTTTTTGAAAATTTTCGAAAAACAAAGATAAAGTTGAAAAGATATGATTTTTGAAAAAGATTTTGAAAAGATAAGATTTTTAAAATTGAAAATTTGACTTGACTTGTAAGAAACAACTAATTTTAAAATTTTTTGACTAAGTCAACTCAAATTTTCGAAAATTTGGAGAAAAATAAGGAAAAGATATTTTTTTGATTTTTGAATTTTTAATGATGAGAGAGAAAAATTAAAAACGTCATTTTTGTGTTTTTCTCTTTTCTTTATGGATCAAAACAAAGAATGCATGCAAGAACACTATGAATGTCAAGATGAACACCAAGAACACTATGAAGATCATGATGAACATCAAGAACATAATTTTGAAAGATTTTTGATGCAAAGAAAACATGCAAGACACCAAACTTAGAAATCTTTAATGCATGGACTCTAGCAAACAAAAAATGCATATGAAAAACAACAAACAACACAATACAAGAAAATATCAAGATCAAACAAGAAGACTTGTCAATAACAACTTGAAGATCATGAAGAACACCATGAATGCATGAATTTTCGAAAAATGCAAGAAAATTTTTTTAAAGCATGCAATTGACACCAAACTTAAAAGTTGACTCAAGACTTGAACAAGAAACACAAAATATTTTTGATTTTTATGATTTTATGATTTTTTTGTTTTTTTGTATTTTTATTATTTTTTTTGAAAATTATATTTTAAGAAAACGACAATAAAGAAAAATTTTTGAAAACCTTTTTTTGAAAAGAAAATAAAAAGAAAATTACATAATTTGAGCAACAAGATGAATCGTCAGTTGTCCATACTCGAACAATCCCCGGCAACGGCGCCAAAAACTTGGTGGACGAAATTGTGATTCGTACTTTTTGTACTTGTATGAAATTTAATTCGAGATAATAGCTCTTTACTATGTGTGGTCACAACTCCGTTCAACTAACCAGCAAGTGTACTGGGTCGTCCAAGTAATAAACCTTACGTGAGTAAGGGTCGATCCTACAGAGATTGTTGGTATGAAGCAAGCTATGGTCATCTTGTAAATCTCAGTCAGGCGGATTTAAATAAATTATGGAATTTGGAAAATCAAATAATAGTAAATAAACATAAAATAAAGATAAAGTTACTCATGTATTTCCATGATGGGAATTTCAGATAGGTGTATGGAGATGCTGTGCTCCCCTTGAATCTCTGCTTTCCTACTGCTTCATCCAATCCTTCTTACTCCTTTCCATGGCAAGCTGTATGTAGGGCATCACCGTTGTCAATGGCTACATCCCATCCTCTCAGTGAAAAAGGTCCAAATGCTCTGTCACAGCACGTCTAATCATCTGTCAGTTCTCAATCAGGTTGGAATAGAATCCCTTGATTCTTTTGCGTCTGTCACTAACGCCCAGCCTTCAGTAGTTTGAAGCTCGTCACCGTCATTCAATTCTGGAATCCTACTCGGAATACCACAGACAAGGTTAAACCTTCCGGATTCCCATGAATGCCGCCATCAATTCTAGCTTATACCACGAAGATTCTGATTAAGGAATCCAAGAGATATGCGCCCGGTCTAGGGTAGAACGGAAGTGGTTGTCAATCACGTGCGTTCATATGTGAGAATGATAATGAGTATCACGGATCATCACATTCATCAAGTTGAAGTGCAACGAATATCTTAGAATATGAATAATTCGAATTTGATAGAAAACAATAGTAATTGCATTGAAGCTTGAGGTACAGCAGAGCTCCACACCCTTGATCTATGGTGTGTAGAAACTCCACCGTTGAAAATACATAAGTGAAAGGTTCAGGCATGGCCGAATGGCCAGCCCCCCAAAACGTGATCAATAGTCTCCTTAGATGAAGAATAAAATAAAACTGAGACCAAAGATGTCTAATACAATAGTAAATTATCCTATTTATACTAGACTAGCTACTAGGGTTTACATGAGTAAGTAATTGATGCATAAATCCACTTCCGGGGCCCACTTGGTGTGTGTTTGGGCTGAGCTTGATCTATCCACGAGCTGAGGCTTCTTTTGGAGTTGAACACCAAGTTGTAACGTGTTTTGGGCGTTCAACTCCGGGTCGTGACGTGTTTCTGGCGTTTTACTCCAGACAGCAACATGGAACTGGCGTTGAGCGCCAGTTTACGTGGTCAATTCCCGAATAAAGTATGGACTATTATATATTTCTGGAAAGCTCTGGATGTCTACTTTCCAACTCCATTGAGAGCGCGCTATTTGGAGTTCTGTAGCTCCAGAAAATCCATTTCGAGTGCAGGGAGGTCAGATTCCAACAGCATCAGCAGTCCTTTGTCAGCCTCCTATCAGAGTTTTGCTCAAGTCCCTCAATTTCAGCCAGAAATTACCTGAAATCACAGAAAAACACACAAAATCATAGTAAAGTCCAGAAATGTGAATTTAACATAAAAATTGATGAAAACATCCCTAAAAGTAGCTTGAACTTACTAAAAACTACCTAAAAACAATGCCAAAAAGTGTATAAATTATCCGCTCATCAATGTTTTTATTATTTTTTATGCAAAATTCACATTTCTGGACTTTACTATGAGTTTGTGTATTTTTCTGTGATTTCAGGTTTTTTCTGGCTGAAATTGAGGGACCTGAGCAAAAATTTGATAGGAGGCTGACAAAGGACTGCTAATGCTGTTGGATTCTGACCTCCCTGCACTCGAAATGGATTCTCTGGAGCTACAGAACTTCAAATGATGCACTATTAACTGAGTTAGAAATTAGATATCCAGGAATTTCCAGCAATATATAATAGTCCATACTTTATTCGAGTTTAGATGACGCAAACTGGCATTCAACGCCAGTTCCATGCTGCATTCTGGAGTAAAACGCTAGAAACACGTCACAAACCAAAGTTAAATGCCAAACAGACGTTACAACTTGGCTTTTAACCCCAAGAGAAGCCTCTGAACGTGTAAAGCTAAAGCTCAGCCCAAGCACACACCAAAGTGGGCCTCGGAAGTAGATTTCTGCACTTAGACTTATTTCTGTAAACCCTAGTTGCTAGTTTAGTATAAATAGAACATTTTACTATTGTACTAGGGGTCTTTTTCCCTATTTTCGAATTCATATGCCATTTAGGGAGGCTGGCCATTCGACCATGCCTGGACCTTGATCACTTATGTATTTTCAACGGTGGAGTTTCTACACACTATAGATTAAGGTGTGGAGCTCTGCTGTTCCTCGAGTATTAATGCAATTACTATTATTCTTCTATTCAATTCAGCTTATTCTTATTCTAAGATATTCGTTGCACTTCAATATGATGAATGTGATGATCCATGACACTCATCATCATTCTCACCTATGAACGCGTGACTGACAACCACTTCCGTTCTACCTTAGAACGAGCGTGTATCTCTTGGATTCCTTAATCGGAATCTTCATGGTATAAGCTAGAATTAATTGGCAGCATTCTTGAGAATCAGGAAAGACTAAACCTTGTCTCTGGTATTCCGAGTAGGATTCAAGGATTGAATGACTGTGACGAGCTTCAAACTCACGAGTGTTGGGCGTAGTAACAGACGCAAAAGAATCACTTATTTCTATTCCAACATGATCGAGAACCGATAGATGATTAGTCGTGTTGTGACAGAGCATTTGGACCATTTTCACTGAGAGGAAGGGAGGTAGCCATTGACAACGGTGAAACCCAACATACAGCTTGCCATGGAAAGGAGTAAGAATGATTGGAGGAGGGCAGTAGGAAAACAAAGATTCAGAAGGGACAAAGCATCTCCATACACTTATCTGAAATTCCCACCAATGAATTACATAAGTATCTCTACCTTTATTTTTTGTTTATTTATCCTTATTCTCGAAAACCATTATAACCATTTGAATTCGCCTAACTGAGATTTACAAGATGACCATAGCTTGCTTCATACCAACAATCTCCGTGGGATCAACCCTTACTCATGTAAGGTATTACTTGGACGACCCAGTGCACTTGCTGGTTAGTTGTGCGAAGTTGTGACAAAGTGTGATTCACGTTTGAGAGCTCCAAGTCTATTGGTGCCATTGTTGATGATCACAATTTCGTGCACCACTAGCCATCCGATGGTTGAAGATCTTCCTGATCATGGCATCATGAGTCTTGTCCCATATAAATTTCTCCTGTTCAAAGAAGTATTTAGCACTAGTTAATCGAAGTATACCGTATTAAATAAAATAGAAGATATAAACTAGCTAAGGTTTGAATATGTTGAGTTCTCACAGCCCATTTCTAAAACCATCACTCTTTAGTCTCAGCAGAAATCTTCTTGTAGCTCGGCCATGGATGGTCGTACATTAACTTAATGACATTGGTACGCTCCTGTGTACATCCATTGTTATTTGGTGCAAACTTATAAATGGAAGACTTGAGATTAGTAGTTTAAGTCAAATTTGAACTTCAATTATATTTAGAAATTTTGGTAGAGTTTCGTCTATAATTAGAAGGCGCTGCAAACCATTATGGCAATATACAATACAAAATCAGCAGAAATTTCTATCAACAATCATGAATTCGTAAACATCTTCAGCATTTCAAACCTACTAACCCAAATCAAACCTATTTTAACAACCTAAATCCAGTAAAACCAAAAAATTGAATCTAATTAAAGTAAACTAACTACATTGCATTTAAAAGATACTAAAATAGTACTCAAGCCATCAAACCATCAAGCCAAATTATCATTCATACGACAGGCAGTGGTAGAGGGGCATCTGGCTGGAATCTGTAAGATGAATCCAACACTATGGTGTCTGTTGTAACACCCTACCACACAGAGCTTTACGCATAGGATATAAATCAGAGGTAGCGAGGTGCTACGACATCTAAAAGTGAAATACATACATATATGACAAGGATAATGTAGCTAGGAGTCTTCAAAGTAAATGGTATGAAGGATGCCTTATAAGGGTGTGGATACCTCTCCCTAGCATGACGCATTTTGACGAGTGAGTGTAGGGGGCTTCAGCTAGCATCCCTATCGTCAAAGGCAAAACTTTGAAGCCTTGTGTGCCAAAGCGGATAATATCGTGTTAGCGGATGGTCTGGGCTGTTACAGATGGTATTAGAGCCAGAACCCGGATCGATGTGCCAGCGAGGGCGCTGGGCTCCCTTAGGGGGGTGGATTGTAAGGCCCACATCGGTTGGGGAAGAGAACGAAGCATGCCTTATAAGGGTGTGGATACTTCTCCCTAGCATGATGCGTTTTAACGAGTGAGTGTGGGGGGCTTCGGCTAGCATCCCTATCGTCAAAGGAAAAACTGTGAGGCCTTGTGTGCCAAAGCGGACAATATCGTGCTAGCGGGTGGTCTGGGCTGTTACACCAGCTATCAAGTCCAGGGAGCAAAGTGAGAGAGCTTCTATAGGCGTGGCACGCCAGCTATTGCTTCCAGAAAGAGTGCATGAAGCTTACAATGGGCGTGGCACGCTAACTATAGGGCGTGGCATGCCAGTTATCAATTCTAAAGGAGAGCCCATGATGAATTACAATGGGCGTGGCACGCCAAGGCCAGGCGTGGCATGCCAGTTATCAATACCAGAGGAGTCTCCATGAAGATTTATAATGGGCGTGGCACGCCAACTACAAATTCCAGAGAAGGATCCTTGAAGACTTGAAAAGGGTATGGCACGCCAAGCTGGGCGTGACACGCCAACCCTATCATCCACAATGGGCGTGGCACGCCAGGTCGAAGCCGTGGCACGCCAGTACAACTGAGCAGAGGAGAATGGAGGAACCACCATTTATGGGGGTCGGTGCACGAAATTGTGATCACACTTTTCACAACTCCGCACAACTAACCAGCAAGTGCACTGGGTCGTCCAAGTAATACCTTACGTCAGTAAGGGTCGATCCCACGAAGATTGACGGCTTGAAGGAAGCTATGGTCATCTTGTAAATCTCAGTCAGGCAGATTCAAATGGTTATGAGGTTTTAATAATTAAAAGATAAATAAAATGGAAAATAACATAGAGATACTTATGTAATTCATTGGTGGGGATTTCAGATAAGCGTTTGGAGATACGTTGTTGCTTCTGAACCTCTACTTTTCTATTGTCTTCATCCAATCATGCATCCTCCCTTCCATGGCAAGCTGTATGATTCTCTCAGTGAAAATGGTTCGGCTACGGTTTCTGCACGGCTAATCAACTGTCGGATTTCTCGTCTCGGATGAAAAATACCAGGCACAACTATCGCAGGGCTAATCATCTGTCGATTCTCACTTGTGTCGGAATAGGATCCCTTGATCCTTTTGCACACTGTCACTGCACCCAACAGTCGCAAGTTTGAAGCTCTTCACAGTCATCCCGTCCCAGATCCTACTCGGAATACCACAGACAAGGTTTAGACTTTCCGGATCTCAGGAATGCTGCCTATTGGTTTTAGCCTATACCACGAAGGTTCTAATCTTAGATGCGGATGCTCTATTGTCAGGAGAGACAATGTGAATCACAGATCAGAGACCCAAGAGAATATACTCTGGCTGTCCTCCAATGACTACGTTGAACATCATGTAGACCTCTTGTGGTTGTTAGGCATGCGGATCTTGGCTAAGCGAGTAACGAAGATAGTGGGTGATTGTCACGGGTTACCCCTTCATTCTGACTTAACTGAATTAAGTACGAGAGTATATCTTGAAGAAGAAGTAGGTGTGAATTGAAAGAAAGACAATAGTACTTGCATTAATTCATGAGGAACAGCAGAGCTCCTCACCTTAATCTCTGAGGTGTAAAAACTCCACTGTTGAAATTATATAAGAGAAAAATGGTCTAGGCATGGCCGAATGGCCAGCCACTAAAAAGGGTTCGAAAAACTCCCAAAAGGTCAAAGACTCCGAATACAATAGTAGGAAGTGCTATTTATACTAAACTAGTAAACTAGGTTTACAGAAAATGAGTAACTAAGTGCAGAAATCCACTTCTAGGACCCACTTGGTGTGTGCTTGGGCTGAGCTTTGAAGCTTTCACATGCATAGGCCACTCTTGGAGTTAAACGCCAGCTTGGATGCCAGTTTGGGTGTTTAACTCCAGTTTTGGTGTCAGTTCCGGCGTTTTACACCAGAAAAGGGTCTCTGGTGGGCTTTCGGACGCCAGTTTGGGCCATCAAATCTCGGGCAAAGTATAAACTATTACACATTTCTGGAAAGCCCAAGATGTCTACTTTCCAATGCAATTAAGAGCACGCCAATTGGCCTTCTGTATCTCCAGAAAATCCACTTCGAGTGCAGGGAGGTCAAAATCCAACAGCATCTGCAGTCCTTTCTTAGCCTCTGAATCAGATTTTTGCTCAGGTCCCTCAATTTCAGCCAAAAAATACATGAAATCACAGAAAACACACAAACTCATAGTAAAGTCCAGAAATATGATTTTTGCATAAAAACTAATAAAAATATACTAAAAATAACTAAAATATACTAAAAACCACCTAAAAACAATGCCAAAAAGCGTATAAATTATCCGCTCATCACAACACCAAACTTAAATTGTTGCTTGTTCCCAATCAACCAAAAACAAAATAGGATAAAAAGAAGAGAATATACAATAAATTCCAAAACATCAATGAAGCTTAGTTCTAATTAGATGAGCGGGGCTAGTAGCTTTTTGCTTTTGAACAGTTTTGGCATCTCACTTTATCCTTTGAAGTTCAGAATGATTGGCATCCATAGGAACTTAGAATTTAGATATTGTTATTGATTCTCCTAGTCTTGGCCGTGACCCTAAGCATCTTATTTTCCAGTATTACCACCGGATAAATGCCACAGACATATAAATGGGTGAACCTTTTCAGATTGTGACTCAGCTTTGCTAGAGTCCCCAGTTAGAGGTGTCCAGAGTTATTAAGCACACTCTTTTTGCTTTAGATCACGACTTTAACCACTCAGGCTCAAGCTTTTCACTTGGACCTTCATGACACAAGCACATGGATAGGGACAACTTGATTTAGCCGCTTAGGCCAGGATTTTATTCCTTTGGGCCATCCTATCCATTAATACTCAAAGCCTTGGATCCTTTTTACCCTTGCCTTTTAGTTTAAAGGGTTACTGGCTTTTTCTGCTTGTTTTTTTTCTTTTCTTTTTCTTTTTCTTTATTTTTCGCCTTTTTTTCTTGCAAGCTTTGTGTTTTTCACTACTTTTTCTTGCTTCAAGAATCAATTTTATGATTTTTCAGATTATCAATAACATTTCTCTTTTTTCATTATTCTTTCAAGAGCCAACAATTTTAACATTCATAAACTTCACTATAAAAAATATGCACTGTTCAAGCATTCATTCAGAAAACAAAAAGTATTGCCACCACATCAAAATAATTAAACTACTTTCAAGATAGAATTCAAAATTCATGTACTTCTTGTTCTTTTGCAAATAGAAACATTTTTCATTTAAGAAAGGTGAAGGATTCATGGGACATTCATAACTTCAAGGCATAGACATTAGACACTAATGGTCATGTAATAAAGACACAAAAATAGATAAAACATAAAGCACAAGAAATGAAAAAACAGAAAAACAAATAACAAAAAAACTAAAGAACGGGTCCACCTTAGTGATGGTGGCTAGTTCTTCCTCTTGAAGATCCTGTGCTTTAGCTCCTCAATATCTCTTCCTTGCCTTTGTTACTCCTCCCTCATGACTCTTTGGTCCTCTCTAATTTCATGGTGGATAATGGAGTGCTCTTGGTGCTCCATCCTTAGTTGCTCCATATTAGAACTCAAATCTCCTAAAGAGGTGTTGAGTTGCTCCCAATAGTTGTGTGGAGAAAAATGTATCCCTTGAGGCATCTCAGGGATTTCTTGATGAGGGACATCCTCATGCTTTTGTTGAGGTCCATGAGTGGGCTCTCTTGTTAGCTCCATCTTCTTTTTAGTGATGGGCTTGTCCTCTTCAATGAGGATGTCTTCCTCTATGACAATTCTGGCTAAATTACATAGGTGACAGATGAGATGAGGAAAGGCTAACCTTGCCAAAGTAGAGGGCTTGTCAGCCACCTTGTATAGTTCTAGAGGTATGATATCATGAACTTCCACTTCCTCTCCAATCATGATGCTATGGATCATGATAGCCTGATCCACAGTTACTTCGGATCGGTTGCTAGTAGGAATGATAGAGCGTTAGATGAACCCTAACCATCCTCTAGCCATGGGTTTGAGGTCACGCCTTCTCAGTTGAACCGGCTTGCCTTTGGGGTCTCTCTTCCATTGGGCTCCATCTACACAGATGTCCATGAAGACTTGGTCCTACCTTTGATCAAAGTTGACCCTTCTTGTAAAAGGATGAAGATCTCCTTGCATTATTGGCAAGTTGAATGCCAACCTCATATTTTCCGGACTGAAATCTAAGTATTTTCTCCGAACCATTGTGAGCCAATTCTTTGGGTTCGGGTTCATACTTCGATCATGGTTCTTAGTGATCCATGCATTAGCATAGAACTCTTGAACCATTAAGATTCCGACTTGTTGGATGGTGTTGGTGAGAGCTTCCCAACCTCTTCTTTGAATCTCTTGTCGGATCTCCATATTTTCGCTCTTTTTGAGCTTGAAGGGGACCTCGGAGATCACCTTCTTCTTGGCCACAACTTCATAAAAGTGGTCTTGATGGACCTTTGAGATAAATCTCTCCATCTTTCATGACTCAAAGGTGGAAGCAAATGCCTTCTCTTTCCTTTTTCTAGAGGTATTTCCGGCCTTAGGTGCCATTAATGGTTATGAAAAAAATAAAAAGCAACGCTTTTTCCACACCAAACTTAAAAGGTTTGCTCGTCCTCGAGCAAAAGAAGAAAGAAAGGAGTAGAAGAAGAAAGAATGGAGGAGATGGAGGTGGAAGAGAGGTTTGGCCAAGGGGGGGTTTGGAGAGTTTGTATTTTGTGAAAAAGTAGGAGTAAGGAGGGGTATATATAGGATAAGGGGGAGAGGGAATCCGTGTGATAGGGGTTGGGTTTGGGAGGGAAATGGTTTGAATTTGAGTGGGTGGGGGTAGGTGGGTTGTATGATGGGAAATAGTGGATGGATGTGAGTGGTGAAGAGGTTATGGGGAAGAGGGTAGGAATTGATAGGTGAATAGAGTTTGGGAAAAGGTGTTATGGAAAGATGTGAAGAGGAGTGAGAATGAGTTGGGGTAGGTAGGGATCTTGTGGGGTCCACAGATCTTGAGGTGTCAAGGATTTCTCATCCCTGCACCTTTCTGGCGTTTAAATGCCCTCTGTGTGGCATTTCTGGCATTGAACGCTAGGTTGCGGCCCATTTCTGGCGTTAAACGCCAGTCTGGCTGCCAGTTCTGGCGTTTAACGCTCAGAATGCTGCCAGAATGGGCGTTAAACGCCCATTCTGCTACCCTTACTGGCGTTTAACGCTAGGCAGACACCAAGCACCCTTTTCTAGCGTTAAACACCAGCCTGTGTGCCATTTCTGGCATTTAACACCCAGAATGGTGCCAGATTGGGCGTTAAACGCCCACTTTGCTAGCCTTACTGGCGTTTGAACGCCAGTAAGCTCATCCTTCAGGGTGTGCTATTTTTGATGCTATTTTTGATTCCTGCGTTAATTATGTAGCTGTTTTTGTGACTTCACATAATCATCAACCCTAAAGAAGACATAGACTATGATGAGCGGATAATTTATACGCTTTTTGGCATTGTTTTTAGTATGTTTTTAGTATGTTTTAGTTAGTTTTTAGTATATTTTTATTAGTTTTTAGTTAAAATTCACTTTTCTGGACTTTACTATGAGTTTGTGTGTTTTTCTGTGATTTCAGGTATTTTCTGGCTGAAATTGAGGGACGTGAGCAAAATCTGATTCAGAGACTAAAAAGGACTGCAGATGCTGTTGGATTCTGACCTCCCTGCACTCGAAGTGGATTTTCTGGAGCTACAGAAGCCCAATTGGCACGCTCTCAACGGCGTTGGAAAGTAGACATTCTGGGCTTTCCAACAATGTATAATAATCCATACTTTGCCCGAGATTTGATGGCCCAAACCGGCGTTCCAAATCAGCTCAAAACTGCCCGGCGTTAAACGCCGGAACTGGCACAAGAATGGGAGTTAAACGCCCAAACTGGCACAAAAGCTGGCGTTTAACTCCAAGAGAAGTCTCTACACGAAAATGCTTCAATTCTCAGCCCAAGCACACACCAAGTGGGCCCGGAAGTGGATTTTTATGTTATTTACTCATCTTTGTAAACCTTAGGCTACTAGTTCTTTATAAATAGGACCTTTTACTATTGTATAAGGGGATCTTGGTAGCTATCTTTGTTCTTATGCTATCTTAGATTATTGGGAGGCTGGCCTCACGGCCATGCCTAGACCTTGTTCTTATGTATTTTCAACGGTGGAGTTTCTACACACCATAGATTAAGGTGTGGAGCTCTGCTGTACCTCGAGTATTAATGCAATTACTATTGTTCTTCTATTCAATTCAGCTTATTCTTGTTCTAAGATATTCATCTGCACCCAAGAACATGATAAATGTGATGATTATGTGACACTCATCATCATTCTCACTTATGAACGAGTGCCTGACAACCACTTCTGTTCTACAAGCAAACAAGGCTTGAATGTTTATCTCTTGGATCCCTTAATCAGAATCTTCGTGGTATAAGCTAGAATTGATGGCGACATTCAAGAGAATCCGGAAGGTCTAAACCTTGTCTGTGGTATTCTGAGTAGGATTCAATGATTGAATGACTGTGACGAGCTTCAAACTCGCGATTGTGGGGCGTTAGTGACAGACGCAAAAGAATCACTGGATTCTATTCCAACCTGATTGAGAACCGACAGATGATTAGCCATGCCGTGACAGGGTGCGTTGAACATTTTCACTGAGAGGATGGGAGGTAGCCACTGACAACGGTGAAACCCTACATACAGCTTGCCATGGAAAGGAGTAAGAATGATTGGATGAAGACAGTAGGAAAGCAGAGAGACGGAAGGGACAAAGCATCTCCATTCGCTTATCTGAAATTCTTACCAATGAATTACATAAGTATCTCTATCTTTATCTTTATGTTTTATTCATACATCATCCATAACCATTTGAGTTTGCCTGACTAAGATTTACAAGGTGACCATAGCTTGCTTCATACCAACAATCTCTGTGGGATCGACCCTTACTCGCGTAAGGTTTATTACTTGGACGACCCAGTACACTTGCTGGTTAGTTGTGCGAAGTTGTGATAAAGAGTTGAGATTACAATTGTGCGTACCATGTTGATGGCGCCATTGATGATCACAATTTCGTGCACCAAGTTTTTGGCGCCGTTGCCGGGGATTGTTGAGTTTGGACAACTGACGGTTCATCTTGTTGCTTGGATTAGGTATTTTTCAGAGTTCTTAAGAATGAATTCTAGTGTTTCAAGGTGATGTTCTTATCATCACCAAAGCTGATTGATTCTAATCAATTTAGCTCTTGAATGCAATGTCCTGCTGAAGCTTGGCTAGCCATGTCTAATTCCTTTAGACTGAAGCTTTAGACTAACATTGCATGATTCCTGGAATTCTCATTAAGAATTTTGATATCTATATTTTCTTTTCCACTTAATTTTAAAAAAAACCAAAAAAAATTACAAAATCATAAAAATAAAAAATATTATATGTTTCTTGTTGAGTCTAGAGTCTCATGTTAAGTTTGGTGTCAATTGCATGTTTCTGTTCTTTTTGCATTCATGCATGTGTCTTTATTAATCTTCAAGTTGTTCTTGATGATTTCATTGCTCTGATCTTTGAATTCTATTGACTTGAGTATTTTGTGTTTCTCATGTGTATTCTCATTTTGGTAGTGTCAGTAGTATACAAACTGCTAAGTTTGGTGTCTTGCATGCACTGTTTATTTGATTTTAGTTGCATTTTAATTATTCCTCATTATTAAAAATCCAAAAATATTTTTAATTTGTGTCTTTTCAAGTCAATAATACAGAGGATTGAAGATTCAGAACATTCAGCAGAGGAACTACACAGAAAAAGCTGGGCGTTCAAAACGCCCAGTAAGGAAGGCAAACTGGCGTTTAAACGCCATCCAGGGTGCCTGGCTGGGCGTTTAACGCCCAAAAGGGTAGTGGTTTGGGCGTTAAACGCCAGAATGTGCACCATTCTGGGTGTTTAACGCCAGGATGGCACAAGAGGGAAGATTTCGTTTTCAAATCAATTTTTTTTTAGTTTTCAAAAGCTTTTCAAAATCAAATCTTTTTCAAATCAAATCTTTTCAATCAAATCTTTTTCAAAATCAATTTCTTTTCATTTTCAAAGATACTTGCTATCAATTAATGATTTGATTCAACATTTTAAGTATGTTGCCTTTTCTGTTGAGAAAGGTTTAATGTTTGAATCATATCTTTTCTTGTTAGCCAAGTTATTAATTTTTAAAATCAAATCTTTTTAAAACCAATCATATCTTTTTAATAACATCTTTTTCAAAATAGTTCTCAATCATATCTTTTTTATTTTCTAATTTCAAAATCTTTTTCAAAAATCACTTGATTTCTTTTCCACTCTTATTTTCGAAAATCAATTAAAGTTTTTCAAAATGTTTTTAAAATCTTTTTAATATTTTCGAAAATTTCTTCCCCTCTTCTCACATCCTTTTATTTATGGACTAACACTATTCCTCAATGAACAATTCAAACTCCATCTCTCTTGATAAGTTTGAATTCTTCTACTTTTGCCTTCTATTTTTCTTTTCCTCTGACACCTCAAGGAATCTCTATACTGTGACATAGAGGATTCCATATTTCCTTGTTTTCTTCTCTTTCATATGAGCCGGAGCAAAGACAAAAGCATTCTTGTTTAGGCTGACCCTGAACCTGAAAGGACCTTGAAGCGAAAGCTAAGAGAAGCTAAGGCACAATTCTCTGTAGAGAACCTAACAGAAATCTTCAAAGAAGAAGAACCCATGGCAACCGAAAACAACAACAATGCCAACAATGCAAGGAAGGTGCTAGGTGACTTTACTGCACCTACTCCCGACTTCTATGGGAGAAGCATATCTATCCCTGCCATTGGAGCAAACAACTTTGAGCTTAAGCCTCAATTAGTTTCTCTAATATAACAGAATTGCAAGTTCCATGGACTTCCATTGGAAGATCCTCATCAGTTTTTAGCTGAGTTCTTGCAAATCTGTGACACTGTCAAGACTAATGGGGTTGACCCTGAGGTCTACAGACTTATGCTATTCTCTTTTGCTGTAAGAGACAGAGATAGGACATGGTTGGACTCACAACCTAAAGAAAGCCTGAACTCTTGGGAAAAGCTAGTCAATGCCTTCTTGGCAAAGTTCTTTCCACCTCAAAAATTGAGTAAGCTTAGAGTGGAAGTCCAAACCTTCAGACAGAAGGAAGGAGAATCCCTCTATGAAGCTTGGGAAAGATACAAACAATTGGTCAGAAAGTGTCCCTCTGATATGCTTTCTGAATGGAGCATCATAGGTATTTTCTATGATGGTCTGTCTGAACTGTCCAAGATGTCATTGGATAGCTCTGCTGGAGGATCTCTTCATTTGAAGAAGACGCCTACAGAAGCTCAAGAGCTGATTGAAATGGTTGCAAATAACTAATTCATGTACACTTCTGAAAGGAATCCTGTGAACAATGGGACAAATCAGAAGAAAGGAGTTATTGAGATTGATACTCTGAATGCCATATTGGCTCAGAACAAAATATTGACCCAGCAAGTCAATATGATTTCTCAAAGTCTGTCTAGAATGCAAAATGCACCAAGCAGTACTAAGGAAGCTTCATCTGAAGAAGAAGCTTATGATCCTGAGAACCCTTCAATGGAAGAGGTGAATTACATGGGTGAACCCTATGGAAATACCTATAATCCTTCATGGAGAAATCATCCAAATTTCTCATGGAAGGATCAACAGAGACCTCAACAAGGTTTCAACAACAATAATGGTGGAAGAAACAGGTTTAGCAATGGCAAGCCTTTTCCATCATCTTCTTAGCAACAGACAGAGAGTTCTAAGCAGAACACCTCTGACTTAGCGACCATGGTCTCTGATCTAATCAAAACCACTCAAAGTTTCATGACTGAAACAAGGTCCTCCATTAGAAACTTGGAGGCACAAGTGGGTCAGCTGAGCAAGAAAATTACTGAACTCCCTCCTAGTACTCTTCCAAGCAATACAGAAGAAAATCCAAAAGGAGAGTGCAAAGCCATCAACATGGCCGAATTTGGAAAGGAGGAAGAGGCAGTGAACACCACTGAGGAAGATCTCAATGGACGTCCACTGGCCTCCAATGAGTTCCCTAATGAGGAACCATGGGAATCCAAGGCTCCCACTGAGACCATAGAGATTCCATTGGATTTACTCCTGCCATTCATGAGCTCTGATGAGTATTCTTCCTCTGAAGAGGATGAGTATGTCACTGAAGAGAAAGTTGCTAAATACCTTGGAGCAATCATGAAGCTAAATGACAGGTTATTTGGTAATGAGACTTGGGAGGATGAACCCCCTTTGCTCACCAAAGAATTGGATTACTTGTCTAGGCAGAAACTGCCTCAAAAGAGACAGGATCCTGAAAAGTTTTCAATACCTTGTACCATAGGCACCATGACCTTCAAGAAGGCCTTGTGTGACCTAGGGTCAAGTGTAAACCTCATGCCTCTCTCTGTAATGGAGAAGCTAGGGATCTTTGAGGTACAAGCTGCAAGAATCTCACTAGAGATGGCAGACAATTCAAGAAAACAAGCTTATGGGCTTGTAGAGGATGTTCTGGTAAAGATTGAAGGCCATTACATCCCTGTTGATTTCATAGTCCTAGAAACTGGGAAGTGCATGGATGGATCCATCATCCTTGGCAAACCCTTCTTAGCCACAGCAAAGGCTGTGAATGATGTGGACAGAGGAGAATTGATCATTCAAGTGAATGAAGAATCCTTTGTGTTTAAGGCTCAAGGATATCCCTCTGTCACCATGGAGAGGAAGCATGAAGAGCTTCTCTCAAAACAGAGTCAAACAGAGCCCCTACAGTCAAACTCTAAGTTTGGTGTTGGGAGGCCACAACCAACTTCTAAGTTTGGTGTTGAACCCCCACATTCAAACTCTAAGTTTGGTGTTGGGAGGTTCCAACATTGCTCTGAGTATCTGTGAGGCTCCATGAGAGCCCACTGTCAAGCTAATGACATTAAAGAAGCGCTTGTTGGGAGGCAACCCAATCTTATTATATTTATCTATTCTCTTTTGTTATTTTATATTTTCTGTAGGTTGGTGATCATGAGAAGTCACAAAATCAATTGAAAAAGCAAAAACAGAAAGAAAAACAGCACACCCGGGAGGAGAACTTGCTGGCGTTTAAACGCTAGTAAGGCTAGCAGATGGGCGTTTAACGCCCAGTCTGGCACCATTCTGGGCGTTTAACGCCAGAAAGAGGCACCAGGCTGGCGTTAAACGCCAGGAAAGGGCAAGAAGTTGGCGTTAAACGCCAGAAATGGGCACCAGCCCGACGTTTAACGCCAGAATCGGCATAGGGAGCAATTTTGCTCGCCACTTGGTGCAGGGATGACTTTTCCTTGACACCTCAGGATCTGTGGACCCCACAGGATCCCCACCTACCCCACCACTCTCTCTTTTCTTCACCCATTCACCAATCACCTCAACACCTCTTTCCCAAAAACCCTTTACCTATCAAATCCCATCTTTCTCTTCACCACTCACATCCATCCTTCATAAAACCCCACTCTACCTCACCATTCAAATTCAAACCACTTTCCCTCCCAAACCCACCCTCCCATAACCGAACCCTAACCCTCTCCCCACCCCTATATAAACCCATCTTCACTCCTTCATTTTCACACACCCTAAACACTACTTCTCCCCCTTTGGCCGAACCACAAAGCCATTTCCATCTCCTTCATTTCTTCTTCTTCTACTCTCTTCTTTTCTCTTTTTCTCGAGGACGAGCAAACCATTTAAGTTTGGTGTGGTAAAAGCATTGCTTTTTGTTTTTCCATAACCATTTATTGCATCCAAGGCCGGAGAAACCTCTAGAAAGAGGAAAGGGAAGGCAAAAGCTTCCACCTCCGAGTCATGGGAGATGGAAAGATTCATCTCAAGGGTGCATCAAGACCACTTCTATGAAGTTGTGGCCATGAAGAAGGTGATCCCCGAGGTCCCTTTCAAACTCAAAAAGAGTGAATATCCGGAGATCCGACATGAGATCCGAAGAAGAGGTTGGGAAGTTCTTACCAACCCCATTCAACAAGTCGGAATCTTAATGGTTCAAGAGTTCTATGCCAATGCATGGATCACCAAGAACCATGATCAAAGTGTGAACCCGGACCCAAAGAATTGGCTTACAATGGTTCGGGGGAAATACTTGGATTTTAGTCCGGAAAATGTAAGGTTGGCATTCAACTTGCCCATGATGCAAGGAGATGAACATCCTTACACTAGAAGGGTCAACTTTGATCAAAGGTTGGACCAAGTCCTCACAGTCATTTGTGAAGAGGGCGCCCAATGGAAGAGAGACTCAAGAGGAAAGCCGGTTCAATTGAGAAGGCATGAACTCAAGCCTGTGGCTAGGGGATGGTTGGCGTTTATCCAACGCTCAATCATTCCCACTAGCAACCGGTCCGAAGTTACTTTAGACCGTGCTATCATGATTCATAGCATCATGATTGGAGAAGAAATAGAAGTTCATGAGGTTATATCCCAAGAACTTTATAAGGTGGCGGACAAGTCCTCTACCTTGGCAAGGTTAGCCTTTCCTCATCTCATTTGTCACCTCTGTTATTCAGTTGGAATTGACATAGAGGGAGACATCCCCATTGATGAGGACAAACCCATCACTAAGAAAATGATGGAGCAAACAAGCGACCCCTCTCATCATCAAATCCCTGAGATGCCTCAAGGGATGCACTTTCCTCCACAAAACTATTGGGAGCAACTGAACACCTCCCTAGGAGAATTGAGTTCCAACATGGGACAACTAAGGGTGGAGCACCAAGAACACTCCATTCTCCTCCATGAAATTAGAGAAGATCAAAAAATCATGAGGGAGGAGCAACAAAGACAAGGAAGAGACATTGAGGAGCTCAAGCACTCCATAAGATCTTCAAGAGGAAGAACAAGCCGCCATCACTAAGGTGGACCCGTTCTTTAATTCCCTTGTTCTTTATTTTTCTGTTTTTCGAAAATTATGCTTATGTTTACCTAAGTTTGTGTCTTGTGATCATTAGTGTCCTAGTGTCTATGCCTTAAAGTTATGAATGTCCTATGAATCCATCACATTTCTTGAATGAAAAATGTTCTTAATTGAAAAAGAGAAGAATTGCATGAATTTTAAATTTTATAACAGATTAATTATTTTGATGTGGTGGCAATACTTTTGTTTTCTGAATGTATGCTTAAACAGTGCATATGTCTTTTGAATTTGTTGTTCATGAATGTTGGCTCTTGAAAGAATGATGAAAAAGGAGACATGTTACTGAGGATCTGAAAAATCATAAAAATGATTCTTGAAGCAAGAAAAAGCAGTGAATACAAAAAAAAGAGAAGGAGAAAAACGAAAAAAAAGGGAGAAAAGAAAACGAAAAAAAAGAGAGAAATAAAGTTGTGATCCAAGGCAGAAAGAGTGTGCTTAAGAACCCTGGACATCTCTAATTGGGGACTCTAGCAAAGCTGAGTCACAATCTGAAAAGGTTCACCCAATTATGTGTCTGTGGCATGCATGTATCCGGTGGTAATACTGGAAGACAGAGTGCTTTGGGCCACGACCAAGACTCAATAAGTAGCTGTGTTCAAGAATCATCATACTTAACTAGGAGAATCAATGACACTATCTGGATTCTGAGTTCCTAAAGAAGCCAATCATTCTGAATTTCAAAGGATAGAGTGAGATGCCAAAACTGTTCAGAAGCAAAAAGCTAAAAGCCCCGCTCATCTAATTAATACTGATCTTCATAGATGTTTTTGGAATTCATTGTATATTCTCTTCTTTTTATCTTATTTGATTTTCAGTTGCTTGAGGACAAGCAACAATTTAAGTTTGGTGTTGTGATGAGCGGATAATTTATACGCTTTTTGGCATTGTTTTTAGTATGTTTTTAGTATGTTTTAGTTAGTTTTTAGTATATTTTTATTAGTTTTTAGTTAAAATTCACTTTTCTGGACTTTACTATGAGTTTGTGTGTTTTTCTGTGGTTTCAGATATTTTCTGGCTGAAATTAAGGGACCTGAGCAAAAATCTGATTCAGAGACTAAAAAGGATTGCAGATGCTGTTGGATTCTGACCTCCCTGCACTCAAAGTGAATTTTCTGGAGCTACAGAAGCCCAATTGGCGCGCTCTCAATGGCGTTGGAAAGTAGACATCCTGGGCTTTCCAGCAATGTATAAGAGTTCATACTTTGCCCGAGATTTGATGGCCCAAACTGGCGTTCCAAATCAGCTCAAAACTGCCCGGCGTTAAACGCCGGAACTGGCACAAGAATGGGAGTTAAACGCCCAAACTGGCACAAAAGCTGGCGTTTAACTCCAAGAGAAGTCTCTACACGAAAATGCTTCAATGCTCAGCCCAAGCACACACCAAGTGAGCCCGGAAGTGGATTTTTATGTCATTTACTCATCTTTGTAAACCTTAGGCTACTAGTTCTTTATAAATAGGACCTTTTACTATTGTATAAGGGGATCTTGGTAGCTATCTTTGTTCTTATGCTATCTTAGATCATTGGGAGGCTGGCCTCACGGTCATGCCTAGACCTTGTTCTTATGTATTTTCAACGGTGGAGTTTCTACACACCATAGATTAAGGTGTGGAGCTCTGCTGTACCTCGAGTATTAATGCAATTACTATTGTTCTTCTATTCAATTCAGCTTATTCTTGTTCTAAGATATTCATCTGCACCCAAGAACATGATGAATGTGATGATTATGTGACACTCATCATCATTCTCACTTATGAACGAGTGCCTGACAACCACTTCTGTTCTACAAGCAAACAAGGCTTGAATGTTTATCTCTTGGATCCCTTAATCGGAATCTTCGTGGTATAAGCTAGAATTGATGGCGGCATTCAAGAGAATCCAGAAGGTTTAAACCTTGTCTGTGGTATTCTGAGTAGGATTCAATGATTGAATGACTGTGACGAGCTTCAAACTCGCGATTGTGGGGCGTTAGTGACAGACGCAAAAGAATCACTGGATTCTATTCCAACCTGATTGAGAACTGACAGATGATTAGCCGTGCCGTGACAGGGTGCGTTGAACATTTTCACTGAGAGGATGGGAGGTAGCCACTGACAACGGTGAAACCCTACATACAGCTTGCCATGGAAAGGAGTAAGAAGGATTGGATGAAGACAGTAGGAAAGCAGAGAGACGGAAGGGACAAAGCATCTCCATTCGCTTATCTGAAATTCTTACCAATGAATTACATAAGTATCTCTATCTTTATCTTTATGTTTTATTCATACATCATCCATAACCATTTGAGTTTGCCTGACTAAGATTTACAAGGTGACCATAGCTTGCTTCATACCAACAATCTCTGTGGGATCGACCCTTACTCGCGTAAGGTTTATTACTTGGACGACCCAGTACACTTGCTGGTTAGTTGTGCGAAGTTGTGATAAAGTGTTGAGATTACAATTGTGCGTACCATGTTGATGGCGCCATTGATGATCACAATTTCGTGCACCAGACTAACACTAGAAAATAGAATGAAAAAGTAATTAATATAGATAAATAAAATTGGGTTGCCTCCCATTAAGCGCTTCTTTAATGTCAATAGCTTGACAGGAAGCTCTTACAGAGCTTCACAGATGCTCAGAGCATGGTTGTAGCCTCCCAACACCAAACGTAGAAGTTGAGTGTGGGGGCTCTGTATTGAGAGAAGTTTTCATGCTTCTTCTCCATGTTTACAGAAGAAGATCCTTGAGTCTTGAACACAAGGTAGTTCTCATTCAATTGAAGGACTAACTCTCCTATGTTAACATCAATCATAGCCCTTACTGTGGCTAGGAAGGGTCTTCCTAGTATGATGGATTCATCCTCATCCTTCCTATTGTCTAGGATTATGAAGTCAGCAGGTACGTAAAGGCCTTCAACCTTCACTAAGACTTCCTTTACAAGTCCATAAGCCTGTTTCATTGATTTGTCTGCCATATCTAGTGAGATTCTTGCAGCTTGTACCTCAAAGATCCCTAGTTTCTCCATTACAGAGAGTGGCATGAGGTTAATACCTGACCCCATGTCACACAGAACCTTTTCAAAGGTCATGGATCCATGTAAGGTATTAAGAACTTTTCGGGATCCAGTTTCTTTTGAGGCAATGTTTGCTGAATCCATGTATTCAGTTCATTGATGAGCAATGGAGGTTCATCCTCCCAAGTCTCATTACCAAATAACTTGGCATTCAGCTTTATGATTGCTCCTAGATACTGAGCAATTTGCTCTTCAATAGTGTCTTCGTCCTCTTTAGAGGAAGAATATTCATCAGAGCTCATGAATGACAATAGTAAGTTCAGTGGAATCTCTATGGTCTTTGTAGGAGCCTCAGATTCCTTTGGTTCCTCAATAGGGAAATGCTTATTGGTCAGTGGATGTCCCTTGAGGTCTTCCTCACTGGGAATCACTGCCTTTTTACTCTCTCCAGGTTTGGCCATTATGGTTATAGTTATGGCCTTGCACTCTCTTTTGGGATTCTCTTCTGTATTGATTGGGAGAGTACTAGGAGGAGTTTCAGTAACTCTTTTACTCAACTGACCCACTTGTGCCTCCAAATTTCTGATGGAGGACCTTGTTTCATTCATGAAACTGAGTGTGGTTTTAGATAGATCAGAGACTATATTTGCTAAGCCAGAGAGGCTCTGCTCAGAATTCTCTGTCTGTTACTGAGAAGATGATAGAAAAGACTTGCTATTGCCAAACCTATTTCTTCCACCATCGTTATTATTGAAGCCTTGTTAAGGCTTCTGTTGATCCTTCCATGAGACATTTGGATGATTTCTCCATGAAGGATTATAGGTGTTTCCATATACTTCTCCCATGTAATTCACCTCTTCCATTGCAGGATTCTCAAGGTCATAAGCTTCTCCTTCAGAGAAGGCTTCTTTAGTACTGTCGGATGCAGCTTGCAATCCAGTCAGACTCTGAGAAATCATATTAACTTGCTGACTCAATATTTTGTTCTGAGCCAATATGGCATTCAGAGTGTCAATCTCAAGAACTCCTTTCTTCTGAGTCATCCCATTATTCACAGGATTTCTTTCAGAAGTGTACATGAACTGGTTATTTGCAACCATCTCAATGAGTTCCTGGGCTTCTGCAGGGGTTTTCAGATGAAGAGATCCACCAGCAGAATGGTCCAATGACATCTTAGATAATTCAAACAGACCATCATAGACTATGCATATGATGCTCCATTCTGGAAGCATGTCAGAAGGACACCTTTTGGTTAATTGCTTGTATCTTTTCCAAGCTTCATAGAGGGATTCACCTTCCTTCTGTTTGAAGATTTGGACTTCCACTCTAAGCTTGCTCATCTTTTGAGGTGGAAAGAATTTGGTCAAGAAAGCATTGAACAACTTGTCCCAAGAGTTCAGGCTTTCTCTAGGTTGTGAGTCCAACCATATCCTAGCTCTGTCTCTTACAGCAAAAGGGAAAAGCATTAGTCTGTAGACCTCGGGATCAACCCCATTGGTCTTGACAGTATCACAAATTTGCAAGAATTCAGCTAAGAACTGATGAGGATCTTTCGATGGAAGTCAATGAAACTTGCAATTCAGCCGCATTAGAGAAACTAATTGAGGCTTAAGCTCAAAGTTGTTTGCTCTAATGGCAGGAATTGAGATGCTTCTTCCATAGAAGTTGGAAGTTGGTGCAGTATAGTCACCAAGCATCTTCCTTGCATCTCTAGCACTGTTGTTAGGTTCGGCTGCCATGTCTGCTTCTTTTTTGAAATTCTCTGTAAGGTCCTCTCCGGAGTGTTGTGCTTTAGCTTCTCATAGCTTCTTCTTTAGAGTCCTTTTAGGTTCAGGATTAGCTTCAACAAGAATGTTTTTGTCCCTGTTTCTGCTCATATGAAAAAGAAGAGAACAAAAGGGAGTAGTGGAATCCTTTATGTCACAGTATAGAGATTCTTTGATGTGTCAGAAGAAAAGAAGAATAGAGGAATGAGGTAGAGAGAGAATAAGAAGAATTTCGAACACAGAGGGAGAGAGAGGGTTCAAATTATAAGTAGAAGAGAAGTGTTAGCAAATAAATAGAAAGAGATGAGAGAGAGAGAGTTTTTCGAAAATTAAAAACTAAAATAATTAGTTAATAAAAAAAAGATTTTTGAAAAAGTGGTTAGTAATTTTCGAAAATTGGAACTTGAAAAGTGGTCAAGTGATTTTGAAAAAGATAAGAAATAGTAATTAGTTGAAAAAGATTTGAAAATAATTTTGAAAAGATAAGAAGTTAGAGAAAAGATTTTGAAATCAAAATTTAAAAAGATATGATTGAAAAAGATTTGACTGAAAAAGATATGATTTTAAAAAGATATGACTGAAAAGATATGATTGAAAAAGATTTGATTTTTAAAATTGACGACTTGACTAACAAGAAACTAAAAGATATGATTCTAGAATTTAAAGATTGATCCTTTCTTAACAAGAAAGTAACAAACTTGAAATTTTTGAATCAAAACATTAATTGTTAGCAAGGATTTTTGAAAATGTGGAAAGATAAGATTTTAAAATTATGAACTAAAACATGAAAATTTTAAAACAATTTGAATTTGAAACAAAATTACCTCCCCTGTGTCATCCTGGCATTAAACACCCAGGATGCAATCCATTCTGGCGTTTAACGCCCAGAATGCTACCTCTTTGGGCGTTTAACGCCCAGCCAGATACCCTGGCTGGCGTTTAACGCCAGAATTCCTTTCTTATTGGCGTTTATCTAAACGCCCAGCTTTTTCTCTGTGATTCCTTTGTTGTATGTTCTGAATCTTCATTTCTTTGTATTATTTACTCAAAAAGAGATATTTTTGATTTTTTTGATTTTTGAATTTTTAATGAAGAGAGAGAGAAAAAAAACCAAATGAAATAAAACATAAAAATGCAAGATCAAAACAAGTAATGCATGCAAGGACACTTTGAATGTCAAGATGAACACCAAGAACACTTTGAAGATCATGATGAACATCAAGGACATATTTTTGAAAATTTTTTTAGAAAAGAAAGACATGCAAGACACCAAACTTAGAAATTTTTAATGTTTAGACCTTATGGATTTGAAAATGCATATGAAAAATAAGAAAAGACACAAAATAGGAGAATTTAAAGATCAGAACAAGGAAAATCATCAAGAACAACTTGAAGATCAATGAAGAACACAATGCATATGTTTTCAAAAATTAAGAAAAATTAAAGCATGCAATTGACACCAAACTTAAAATTTTACACTAGACTCAAACAAGAAACACAAATTTTTTTTGGTTTTTATGGTTTTATTAATTTTTTGTATTTTTTTCGAAAATAAAAATAAAAAGCTTAAACGTAAAATAAAATTACCCAATCTAAGCAACAAGATGAACCGTCAGTTGTCCGAATTTGAATAATCCCTGGCAACAGCGCCAAAAATTTGGTACACGAAATTGTGATCACACTGTTCACAACTCCGCACAACTAACCACCAAGTGCACTGGGTCGTCCAAGTAATACCTTACCTGAGTAAGGGTCGATCTCGCGGAGATTGACGGCTTGAAGCAAGCTATGGTCATCTTGTAAATCTCAGTCAGGCGGATTCAAATGGTTATGAGGTTTTAATAATTAAAAGATAAATAAAACGGAAAATAACATAGAGATACTTATGTAATTCATTGGTGGGAATTTCAGATAAGCGTTTAGAGATGCGTTGTTGCTTCTGAACCTCTGCTTTTCTATTATATTCGTCCAATCATGCATCCTCCCTTCCATGGCAAGCTGTATGATCCTCTCAGTGAAAATGGTCCGGCTACGGTTTCTGCACGGCTAATCAACTGTCGGATTTCTCGTCTCGGATGAAAAATACCAGGCACAGCTACCACATGGCTAATCATCTGTCGGTTCTCACTTGCGTTGGAATAGGATCCCTTGATCCTTTTGCACACTGTCACTGCGTCCAACAGTCATGAGTTTGAAGCTCTTCACAGTCATCCCTTCCCAGATCCTACTCGAAATACCACAGGCAAGGTTTAGACTTTTCGGATCTCAGGAATGCTGGCTATTGGTTCTAGCCTATACCACGAAGGTTCTAATCTTAGATTCGGATGCTCTGTTGTTAGGAGAGACGATGCGAATCGCGGATCAGAGACCCAAGAGAATATACTCCGGCTATCGTCCAATGACTACGTTGAACATTATGTAGACCGCTTGTGGTTGTCAGGCACGCGGATCTTGGTAAAGCGAGTGACGAAGATAGTGGGTGATTGTCACGGGTCACCCTTTCATTCTGACTTAACTGAATTAAGTACGAGGGTATATCTTGGAGAAGAAGTAGGCGTGAATTGAAAGAAAGGTAGTAGTACTTGCATTAATTCATTAGTAACAGCAGAGCTCCTCACCTTAATCTATGAGGTGTAGAAACACCACCATTAAAAATACATAAGAGAAAAATGGTCTAGGCATGGCCGAATGGCCAGCCTCCAAAAAGGGTTCGAAGAACTCCCAAAAGGTCAAAGACTCCGAATACAATAGTAGAAAGTGCTATTTATACTAAACTAGTAAACTTGGTTTATAGAAAATGAGTAACTAAGTGTAGATAGTGCAGAAATCCACTTTTGGGGCCCACTTGGTGTGTGCTTGGGCTGAGCTTTGAAGCTTTCACGTGCATAGGCCACTTTTGGAGTTAAACACCAGCTTGGATGTCAGTTTGGGCGTTTAACTCCAGTTCTGGTGCCAGTTCCGGCGTTTTACGCCAGAAAAGGGTCTCTGGTGGGCGTTTGGACGCCAATTTGGGCCATCAAATCTCGGACAAAGAATGGACTATTAAACATTGCTGGAAAGCCCAAGATGTCTTCTTTCCAACGCAATTATGAGCATGCCAATTGGGCTTTTGTAACTCCAGAAAATCCACTTCGAGTGTAAGGATGTCAGAATCCAACAACATCTGCAGTCCTTTCTTAGCCTCTAAATCAGATTTTTGCTCAAGTCCCTCAATTTCAGCCAGAAAATACCTGAAATCATAGAAAAACACACTAACTCATAGTAAAGTCCAGAAATGTGATTTTTGCATAAAAACTAATAAAAATATACTAAAAAGTAACGAAAACATACTAAAGACTACCAAAGAACAATGCCAAAAAGCGTATAAATTATCCGCTCATCAGGGGTGCCACTTGAGACTTAAGGCATGGCACGCTAAGTCAAAGAATCAATGGGCATGCCACTTGATACTAGAGGTGTGGCACGCTAAGCTCGTAAGCCTTCAACACCACTATGGGCGTGCTACTTGAGTCTGAGCGTGGCACGCCAGTTCATTTGACCAGAGAGGGTAATTGAAGCTCCAACAAAGGCGTGGCACGCCAGTACAAGCTTCCAGAGATGAAGAGACAAGGCTTCCTTGAAGGCGTGCCACTTGGACTTTATGCGTGGCACGGCAAGGCAAAATGTCAATGGGCGTGCCACTTGATGCTTGGGGCATGGCACGCCAACCTTGCTCGCACCATGGGCGTGCCACTTGAATCCTGGGTGTGGCATGCCAAGCTTACTAGGCCAGAGGGGAGTACTCATACTTTATTAAGGGCGTGGCACGCTAGTTCAACCTTCCAGAGAAGAGATTGAGGATCTTATTGAAGGTGTGGCACGCCAGACCTGGGCGTGGCACACCAGTTTAAGCAACTTGAGAAGAAGGATGAAGAGCTTAACAAGGGCGTGGCACGCCAGTTATACTTTCTAAAAGAGATGAATGAGGAACTTACTGAGGGCGTGGCACGCCAGTTCTGGGTGTGCCACGCTAGTTATACTTACCACAGAGGAAGAAGGAAGATGAAAAGAGGGCGTGCCACTTGGAAGCCAAGGGTGGCACGCCAAGCCCGTTGCACAAAAGGGGCGTGCCACTTGGAAGCCAAGCGTGGCACGCCACTCACATGCCAGGAACATGCCTCAATTTAATGATTTTTCTCTTTAGTTTTCAATTGTAATTTTCTTTTCCTTTTGTAATTTTCATTTCTAGTAATAGGAGTAGTATAAATACCCCTTGAGAGTACTAAAAAAAGAGTTGGCTAGTTGAAGGAATTAGTTTAGTTTTGCTCTTACACTTCACTTCATCTTCTTCCATCTCTTGTACTTTTCTCTAAGCTATAAGTAGCTAAACTCCCTCTCATTGGGAGAGGGAGCTCTGTTGTACTTGATGGATTAATGATAGTGAATTTCTTCTTCTTTTAATCTCTCTTTGATTTGCTAGAAGGAATTTCGTTTCTCAAGTCTAGTATTCAATCATCTTGGAAAAGAAGTTGAATGCAAATTGGGTTTCATGGGAACCTTGGAAAAGGAAACATGGAACCATGGTTGAAATCCCTTCTCACACTTAAGTAGATCTGGGTTTTGGGATTGGATATGGTGACATGAAATCCACCCACTACTTGGATCTATGAGGATGTATGGCATAATCAAGGACCAAGCTTATCTTTCTTCATGAGCAATTAGACCAAAGAATTGGCTGATTATCAAGAATTGAGAGATTAAATCACCAAGGAATTGGGGTTCAATCAATCATGATTGCCAAGAGGTCAATGAGTTGCATGATTGAAGATGAGATGATCTAGATTTGATCAAAAGAGAGCAACATCTCCTACTCCCAATGAATTTCCCTATTCTTATCTTCCCTATTCTTTATAGCTTTCTTTAATTTCTGCTATTACCCATTCCCCATTTACAATTCAGCCATTTATGTTCCAGCACTTTACATTCTTGTCATTTACATTTCTGCACTTTACTGCTTTCCTTTATCTTTAAGTCATTTATCATTCTGTCATTTAGACTTCTACACTCAACGATTCTTCTTAATTAGCTTGACTAAACCACCCAGTAACTAAAGTTGCTCAATTAATCAATCTCAGTGGGATTCGACCTCACTCTGTTGTGAGTTATTACTTGACGATGATTTGGTATACTTGGCAAAGACGAGTTCATTATATTGATATAGTGAATTCAAAGTCGTCATCAAGCCCGATAAAGGAAAAGAAGACCAGATATGTATAAAACAAAGATACAAAGTGCAAAACGTTCACTCATGATAACTAAACTGCATTGGTATGAAAGGAACTGAACATACTATATAAAACCTTGTAAACAGCTCTAGGATACACAAGGTAGTTAATATAAGATAAACAAGTGATATATATATATATATATATATATATATATATATATATATATATATATATATATATATATATAGTTTAGGCCGACTAGATAAACATGATACAATAGAGTTTTTGATAAAAACAGATACATCCTGTCTCTCAAAGTTTACACCTCTAAGGCATCAAAGTATAGCAATAAAAGAGTGAGAGGTAATATAACAAAATATAACACCCGAACCATCCTTTGCTCTGTCACCATATGCAAACTCACTGAGGTGGATTGCGACCTGTATTTGAAAAATAACAACATATGGTATGAGAATCGGGAGTTCTCTAACAGTGCTCAATAAATAAGATATATGGTTCCAAGAAGCCAAAGGCAATCCTAGAACTTCAAACTGATATAAAATTCAACTTATAACAGAATCTTAAACAAAAAAGAGTCATCTAACTTAAGGATTTTCTATTCTACAGAACACCGCTGTCCCACAATATTCGCCAACCTATCCTCCATAAGATCTATCACCACCGCCTACCAAACCTCCTCATTCCAAGCAGAAAACACAAATAGATGCAAGCAAGTAAAACACAAGTGAATAGCATATACTGCAAGCAATTCAATCAGCAAGTAAACATGTTATACAAGTTGGCCCAATGCAAGTAAACAAAGCAAACAAACCCATAAGAATGCATATGATGAATGCATGTCCTATTGGCTGTGATATCACTTGTCGGTTCAACTGCCAACCCGACACATCCCCTCGAGATGTTGCCTTGCTGTCACGTATATAAATTGTGCCTTGGAATATAGTACCCTAGAAAACTCTTACAGGATATAATACCCGAGCACACTCTTGTGACCAGAAAAGATGCGGGTGGGAGATTGCATTAGACCCCACATCTCAACGTAAGCAGGATTAACTACCGTCCTTGCTAGGTGCATAGCAACTTACCAATTATAGCGTGTCAGTAATATGTTACCCAATCTCAGTGATCACATTCATTCTCATTAGTTTCAACAACCTCAATCATTCACTTTTCTCAATTCATTATCAATGCAACACTCCGACAATTTGCTCTAGTTATTTTATTCACAGAACTTCCCAAGCCTAAATTACTGTCTCTAATCTCATCATAGAAATATCCATTTAAGTCCTTTCATATTACTCTCCCTTGTCCCAAAGCCTGAATACTAGGTAGGGAATCCTAAACAGTAGTTACAGAGTTTTAGAAAGCTAGAGGAATGCTTGAAAACTTAAAATTCTCCCTTGTCACATACGCATGAGTACTAGTAGAGGCCCAAACTCGCGTACGCACGTACTGTTCACGTACGCATATCTCAATTTTTTTAGAAAAGTTGTTGTGCTGCAGAATTTAGTTTTTTTACACCAAATTTCAAACGCGCATAACTTCTTAGTTAAAAATCATTTTTCATCCGTCCTTCAAACGGCACTACACGGACCCAATTTTTATTTAAAACAAATTTCACAAAATTTGGGAATTTGGAAACCAAGTTATGTCCCATTCAAGTTTGTCAAAAATAAGTTTCTACCAAAATTTACAAAATCCTCTAGTTTTCAAAACACTCAACTCAAAGTGAAACCAACCGTACCCAAAACACTCCTCAATCATTTCTCAAGCATTCAAACACCTAAATCATTTAACTCTCACCCCCATCAACTCATTCAACAATTTCCAATCCAACCTAACCCACACCAATACTCATTAATTTCCATCAATTCTCATCAACATCAATAATCATCATTGATGACAAGTCATCTTAGCCTAGTTTTACTAGTCTTTTTCTTTGATTTTCATTGGGTTTTTATGCACTTTCTTGAGACACAAGTAAGCCATTTGGGTGGAATTTCATGTTTCCTTAGATTCAATCAACCATGAATGAATTGATGCATTTTCATGAGTTTTTGTGCAATAATTGCTTATATATCAAGAAGAAGAAGAACTCTCATGATTATAGCATAGCTTTGATGAAATTGTTGATTGATGATAGGTGGAAAAAGGCTTGGAAGAAGGTTGAAGAAAAGGGGATAGAGAAGGGCAAGAAGAAGGACTCACGTTTGAGCTCAAGTTTACCTCAAACTTGGACTCAAACGTGAGGAAGAGTGCAACCACACCCTGGCTAAGAATTTTCATCCAGGAGAAGCCAGCGTTTGCGCCAACGTTTGCCTCAAACGTGAGGTCAAACATTGGCTACATTTTAGCATGGAAGAGCATCCCTGTTTGATGCCTTGGATGAGCCACGTTTGCGCCAACATTTGCCTCAAACGTTAGGCCAAACGTTGGCTAAAAGAGTAGCATGGGAAGGGCCACGTTTGAGCTCACGTTTGACCTCAAACGTTGGCTCAAACGTGGATGACAACAAATTGGCCGAGCTGCATAATGCCACACACGAAGACGTTTGAGTCAACGTTTGCCTCAAACGTTGACTCAAACTTAAATACCCAAGGTCCAAGTTGCTAATGGATTTCGTCTCAACACCAAAAGCAATCAACAGAGGCTATTGTCAACCAATTCCATCAAGAGCAAGGGCCCAATTCAAGGCTTGAAGATCATTAGAAGAGAGTGTATAAATAGCTTAGAATTTAAGTTTTGAAGGGGAGTTTTCTTTTTAGAATTTTTACGTAGCTTTCCTTTTAGTGTTTACAGAGCTTTTCTTTTTAGATTTTTTTACTAGATTTCATTGGAGAGCTCAATTTTATTTTTTTCATTGTTGATTTAGAGTTTTCGGGAAGAGTTGGGAAGGAGAATTGAATTCTCTTCCTCTGGGTTTTCTTATTTTCTTTTTCTACACACTTAGCTTGAGTCTTCGGTGTTGAGAATTGAGGAAATTATGTCTCAATCTCACCTTGAGATCTCTCTCTGTTTTGATTTACTGCACTATTTGAGAAATTGAGATTTGAATTTAGTTCTTCTGTTGTTTGATTTTAAATTTTCTGCAATTGTTTCCTGAAATTGGATCAAGGAAGGCAGTGAGATCTAGACTTGGTTTTCTAGTCTCTTGACCCCTAAGATCTTGCATTTTCTTTCTGTTTAATTGCTGAGGCTTTTTCAAGCCAATTTGTTCTTGTGTTTGAAATCTGTTTCAATTCAATTCACTTTTTACTTTCCTGGTTGTTGCAATTTACTTTTCCTTGTTAAATTTCTGCAATCCCAGTTCCCTGATCCCTTTAATATTCAAGCAATTTACATTTCTTACACTCTAAGCTTTTGCAATTTACATTTCTTGCACTTTAAGTTTCTCTCATTTACTTTACTTGTTCTTTAAGATTTAGCACTTTTACTTTCCGTTCTCTTTAATTTACTGCAATTCATCCCTCTCCCTTTACAATTCATGCAATTTAGCTTCTGTCAATTACAAATCACCCAAATCAACTCTTGTTCGCTTGAATAAATCAACCACTAAACTAAAATTGCTCAATCCTTCAATCCTTGTGGGATCGACCTCAGTCACGTGAGTTATTATTACTTGATGCGACCCGGTACACTTGCCGGTGAGTTTTGTGTTGGATCGTTTTCCACACATCAATCATCGTATTCATTATACACCAATTTCATTCACATTCTCATTAATATTCGTCATCAATCTATAACATCATGGAAATTCATTCAATTTCTATTTCAACATTCTCATAGCACATACATTTACAATTCTCAACAATAATTCAACCATTCATACAAATGCAACCTATCTTAAGGCAACTAGCCTAATTCTCACGTAACATTACATATTAACTAAAAGAAACAAAAACCATACCTTGGCCAATTTTGTCCAAGAACAAAATCACCACCAAACAAGCTTCCAAGACTCAACCACCAAAAGCTCAACACTAAGGAATCCAATTCACCAATTCAACTCACATTCTAGCTAGTTCATACAATATACCCAAAAATTAAAACTAGGACATATATGATAAACTACAAGATTACAGAGTTTTCTTGTCTTACCCACTATAGATTAGCGTAAAACCCAACAATTATCCAATATTAGTTTGCACCTAAATAATTAAAAACAAAAAATTTCTTCAAAACCTATAACCAAAATATGAAATTATATGGGAGATAGAACGGGGCAAGAAATTGGAAGTTTCCTACCACCTTATTTAGATGAAATCGAAGAGCACGGCGAGAGCTTCACGTGGTCGTAAATAGCATGCCAATCGGAGCTACAGATCACAAGATATGATCAAAAGAAGATGAAGGTGAATAGTAAATCCTTCTCTTCTCTCCTTCACTATATCAAACGCTCTCTCCATCTCTTAGTGGTGAATGAGGCTGAAATGGCCTCATTAATGAACTTATATATGTTAGGCTTGGGCCCAGTCTAACTGCTTTGCATTTTTAGTTTGTTTGGCTCAACCTCGGGCCAAAATCTTTAAAATAAGTGTTTAGTTTTCTATTCTAGATATTTCTTTAAGTATTTTTGTAGTTTTTATTTTCTCATACGCAGTACTGGATAGAATTAAGTCGATACTACTGACTAAATTACCGGTACATGTTTTTTCTCATTTTTTCGCAGAAAATTATATTTTTCCACTCAGAAAAATTTGCTGAATCCAAATATCACCTTTAAATTTTCAAATTAATATTTCTAAATTTTTCAACCTATTTTGAAAAATTAAATTATTATTTTATTCTAATTAAACAGCTAATAAGTTTTTAGTTATTACATCCTCTCGGCCTAATTAGAAATTTTGTCTCCAAAATTTAGGTTTTACGTGAGAATAACTCGGGACAGTCCTTTCGCATCTTTGACTCTAACTCCCAATTGTGTCCTTCTATCCCTGCTTTGCTTCACGCTACTTTTACCAACAATACTTCTTTTTTATGAAACATTTTCACACTAGTGTCATCAATCCTTACTCGTTTGACTCGAAATGTTAAGTTCTCCTTCAAATAAACCGATTTAGGCTCTAACACATGAGACACATCCAGTGTGTACATACAGAGTTGTGACACATGGAATATGTCATGTAGGTTAGATAGATGTGGCGATAAGGACACTTGATAAGCCACCGGCATGATTCGCCTCAGCACTTCAAATGGTTCAATGTATCTCGGGTTCAAATTCTTCATCTTAATTTCTCTTCCAACCCAGTTATTAGAGTAACCTTGAGAAAAACGTGTTCACCCTCTCCAAACTCTAAAGGTTTTCTCTGTCAATTTGCATACCTTTTCTAATGACTTTGCGCAGTTAGAATCCTAGCTCAAATTTGCTTGATCTTCTTAGTGGTCTGTGCTATTAATTCCAGTCTTAACACACTTGATTCACCCGCTTTATACCTACACAGTGGAGACTGGCACATCCTAGCATATAAAGCCTCATACTGAGCCATCCCAATGCTTGCATGAAAGCTGTTGTTATAAGAAAACTCCACCAACGGCAGGTAACGATCCCAACTTCTTGGCTGATCCAACACACACGCCCTTAGCATATCTTCCAATATCTAAATAGTCCTCTTTGATTGACCATCTGTTTGCGGATGATATACTGTGTTGAGAGATAGTCTCATACCGAAAGATTTTTGAAAAGCTCTCCAAAACCTTGATGTGAATCGGGGATCTCGATCCGATACTATAGTCATTGATACACTGTGCAACCTTACTATTTCTTTGACGTACAGTCTCGGTAATTCTTCTATTGAAAAGTTCACGCGGAAAGGCAGAAAGTGAGCGGACTTGGTCAATCGATCCATGATCACCCAAACTGTATCAAATCCTGCTTGAGTTCTTGGTAAACCCGTTACAAAATACATACCATACCTTCCCACTTCCTTTGAGGAATTTCAAGAGGTTGTAGCATTTTTGACGGTCTTTGATGCTCTGTCTTCACCTTTTGACACCTTAGACATTTGGACACAGGTGTTGCTACATTCTCCTTCCTCCCAGGCTACCAAAACATCTTTAAATCATGGTATATCTTTGTGGTTTCAAGATGAATAGAGAATCCGCTCGTATGAGCCTCCGTCAAGAACTTTTGTCTCAAACTCCCAACGTTCGGCACACAAATCCTCCCCTTATATCTCCATATACCTTTTCCATCCTTGGTGACCTCTCTTTGCCTTTTTTTCCAATTGACTTAACATTCTTTGTAGCTCTTGCTCGTTCTCTTGGGCCCTCTGAACTTCAATCCTGAATGTACTTAAGATGTGCGATTGATTCAAATAAGCCTTCCCGTCTACTTCCCCAATACCTAACTTAAGTGCTGCAAATTCATTTACCAACTCTTTCTCTTTAATCCTCATCCACGCCACCGTCAATGACTTCCAATTCAAGGCATCTGCTATAACATTAGCCTTCCTGGGGTAATAACTCAGTTCAAAGTCGTAATCCTTTAGTAACTCCATCTATCTCCTTTGGCACATATTTAGCTCTTTCTGATCAAAGATGTACTTGAGACTCTTGTAATCAGAAAAGACTCTGAACTTCACTCTGTATAAATAATGCCTCCAAATCTTCAACACAAACACAACCGCCGCCAATTCCAAGTCACGAGTTGGATTATTCACTTTATGTGGCCTTAGGTAACGTGAAGCATAAGCCACCACATTTTTGTGTTGCATTAACACACAACCCAAGCCTTTTAACGAGGCATTGCAATAAACTTCAAACGGTTTGTGTGGTTTGGGTAAGATTAAAACTGGTGCTGAAGTTAACTTCTCGTTCAAAGTTTAAAAAACTTTCCTCGCATTTAGACATCTACACAAATGGTGCATCTTTTCGAGTTAGCTTTGTCATTGGCAACCTAATTTGCGAAAATCCTTGAATGAATCTTCAGTAGTATCCAGCTAATCCCAAGAAACTCCTAATCTCAGTCACTGACGTCGATCTTTCCTATTCCATCACCCTTTCAATCTTTAAAGTATCCATTGTTATTCCTCCTTTACTCACAATAGGACCTAAAAACTTTACATCTTCCTTCCAAAATGCACACTTCGACAAATTTGCATAAAGTTTTCTCTCGTTTAGAATTTGCAACACTATCTTCAAGTGATCCTCATGCTCCTTTCTCGTCTTTAAATAGACCAAGATGTCATCTATGAACACCACCATAAATTTATCTAAAAAAGGGACAAAATACTCTGTTCAGGTAATCCATGAACATAACAGGTGCATTTGTCAACCCAAAGGACATCATCGTATATTCATAGTGACCATAACGTGTTTTGAAAGCAGTCTTTTGAATATCCTCCTCCTTCACCCTTATTTGGTGATAACCTAACCTCAAATCAATCTTCGAGAACACTCTAGCTCTTTGCAACTGATCCATTAAGTCATCGATTCTCGGCAATGGATTCTTGTTCTTCACCATCACCTTATTCAGCTATCAGTAGTCCACATAAAGTCGCATCCCTCCATCTTTCTTTTTCATTAATAAAACTGGCGCTCCCCATGGAGACACACTCCGTCAAATGAACCTCTTATTCATAAGCTCTTCTAACTGAGTATTAAGTTCAGCCAGCTCTATCAGAGCCATTCTATACGGCATAATTAAAACTGGACCTACTTTCGGCACCAAGTCTATCGCAAATTCAATCTCTCCTTGAGGCCAGAATTCAGGAATATCTTCAGAAAACACTTTGGAAAACTCCTTGACTACGAGAATTTGGTCTAATCTCTGCTCATTTCCTGATGCATTTGCAGCTAAACTTATATAACCTTGACATTCTTCCCCTACAATTCACTACTATAGAGTTCAAGTAGTAACCTTGATGAGCGGATAATTTATACACTTTTTGGCATTGTTTTTACATAGTTTTTAATATGTTTTAGTTACTTTTTAGTATATTTTTATTAGTTTTTATGAAAAAATCTATGAGTTTGTGTGTTTTTCTATGATTTCAGGTATTTTCTGGCTGAAATTGAGGGACCTGAGCAAAAATCTGATTCAGAGGATGAGAAAGGACTGAAGATGTTATTTGATTCTGACCATCCTGCACTCAAAGAGGATTTTCGGGAGCTACAGAAGCCCAATTGGCACGCTCTCAATTGCGTTGGAAAGTAGACATCTTGGGCTTTCCAGCAATGTATAATAGTCCATACTTTGCCCGAGATTTCATGGCCCAAACTGGCTACAAACAACCACTAGAGACCCTTTTCTGGCGTAAAATGCCAGAACTGGCACCAAAACTGGCGTTTGAACTCCAAGAAGAGCCTATGCACGTGAAAGCTTTAATGCTCAGTCCAAACACACACCAAGTGAGCCCCGGAAGTGGATCTCTGCACTATCTACACTTAGTTACTCATTTTCTGTAAACCTAGTTTACTAGTTTAGTTTAAATAGCAGTTTTTACTACTGTATTCATATCTTTAGATCATTTTTGAGACTATCTTTGGATCACTTTTGATCTCTTGATCACGTTTTAGGGACTTGCCATTCGGCCATGCCTGGACCTTCATCACTTATGTATTTTCAACGGTGGAATTTCTACACCTCATAGATTAAGGTGTGGAGCTCTGCTGTTCCTCATGAATTAATGCAAAGTACTATTGTTTTTCTATTCAATTCACGCTTATTCTTGTTATAAGATATTCACTCATACTTCAACCTGATGGATGTGATGATCCGTGACACTCATCATCATCCTCCCTTATGAACGCGTGCCTAACAATCACTTCCGTTCTATATGTTAGAGCTTGAGTGTGTATCTCTTGGCCTCCTGGTTCACGACGCATGGTTGCCTCTCCTAACAACAGTGCCTTCCATTCCGTGAGATCAGAGTCTTCATGGTATAAGCTAGAATCAATTGGCAGCATTCTTGAGATCCGAAAAGTCTAAACTTTGTATGTGGTATTCCGAGTAGGATCTGGGATAGGATGACTGTGATGAGCTTCAAACTCGTGACTGTTGGGCGCAGTGACATTGTGCAAAAGGATTAATGGATCTTATTCCGACACGATCGAGAAGTGACAGCTAATTAGCCATGCGGGAAACTGTAGCGGACATATTTTCACTGAGAGGATGGATGGTAGCCGTTGACAACGGTAATCCACCAACATACAGCTTGCCATGGAAGGGAGTACGCATGATTGGATAAGGACAATGGGAAAGTAGAAGCTCAGAGGGAACAAAGAATCTCCATACACTTATCTGAAATTTTCTCCAATGAATTGCATAAGTATCTCTATCCTATTTTATGTTTTATTTCTCTTTTAATTATCAAAACCTCATAACCATTTGAATCTTCCTGACTGAGATTTACAAGATGACCATAGCTTGCTTCAAGCCGACAATCTCTGTGGGATCGACCCTTACTCACGTAAGGTATTACTTGGACGACCCAGTGCACTTGCTGTTCAGTTGCGCAGAGTTGTGAGAAAAGTTTGAACTCACGATTTTGTGTACTAAGTTTTTGGAGCCATTGCCGTAGATTGTTCGAGTTTAGACAACTGACGGTTCATCTTGTTGCTCAGATTATGTAATTTTCTTTATTTATTTATTTATTTATTTATTTTGTTCTTCAGAATTTTTAAGAATGAATTCTAGAATTTCAGATGATGCTTTTATCATCACAGGAGCTAGTTGATTCCCATCAATTTGGCTGTTGTATGTAATATCCTGCTGAAGCTTGGCTAGCCATGTCTAATCTTTTTAGACTGAAGCTTTAGACTAACATTGCATGATTCCAGGAATTCGTATTAAAAATTTGAATTTCTTTATTTTCTTTTTCAAAAATAATTTTCGAAAAACAAAATTTTTTTTATAAAATCATAAAAACAAAAATAATTGTGTTTCTTGTTTGAGTCTGGTGTCAAATTTTAAGTTTGGTGTCAATTGCATATTTTTAATTTCCTTAAAAAAAAATTTCGGAAACTCATGCATGGTGTTCTTCATGATCTTCAAGTTGTTCTTGATGATTGCCTTTGTTTGATCTTGTGATTTTTTTGTTTTGTGTCTTTTCTTGTTTTTTATATGCATTTTTAGTTTGTTAGTGTCTAAGCATTAAAAATTTCTAAGTTTGGTGTTTTCCATGTGTCTCTTTTCTTAAAAATTTTTCAAAAATAAGTTCTTGATGTTCATCATGATCTTTAAAGTGTTCTTGGTGTTCTTCTTGACATTCAAAGTGTTCTTGCATGTTTTCTTTGTTTTGATCTTAAATTTTCATGTTTTGAGTCATTTTTGTGTTTTTCTCTCTCCTCATTAAAAATTCAAAAAATAAAAAATATCTTTTCCTTATTTGTCTCATAAATTTTGAAATCTTGGATTGACTCAGTCAAAAATTTTTTAATTTAGTTGTTTCTTATGAGTCAAGTCAAATTTTCAATTTAAAAATCTTATCTTTCCAAAACTTTTTCAAAAATCAAATCTTTGTCATTTTTATTTCATATTTTTCGATAAATTTTTAAAATTTGATTTTCAAAATCTTTTTCTTATTTTTATTTCCTATTTTTGAAAACCTTGCTAACAATTAAGGATTTGATTCAAAAAATTTTAATTTTGTTACTTTCTTGTTAAGAAAGGTTCAATCCTTAAATTCTAGAATCATATCTTTTGGTTTCTTGTTAGTCAAGTTATCAATTTTAATTTCAAAAGATCAAATCTTTTTTTAAAAATCTCTTTCAAATCATATCTTTTTCAAAACTTAATCTCAAAATCTTTTTCTAACTTCTTATCTTTTCAAAATTGATTTTCAAATCTTTTTCAACTAATTACTATTTCTCATCTTTTTTTCAAAACCATAACTACTTTTCTCTCTCTAGTTTTCGAAAACCACTAACAACTTTTTCAAAAATCGTTTTAATTAACTAATTGTTTTAAACTCTAACTTTATTTTATTCCTTTTCTTAATTTTCGAATACTAACCAATTTTTAAAATAAAAACAAAAATATTTTTCCTTTTTCTTTTAATTGATTTTCAAATTTCTTCTCTCTCTCATCTCTTTTTATTTATTTATTTATTTATTAACACTTCTCTCCTTCTTAAAATTCGAACCCTCTCTCCCTCTCTGTGTTCAAATTCTCTTTATTTTCTCTCTACCTCATTCTTCTCTTCTTCTCTTCTTTTACTCACAAAAAGGAATCTCTATACTGTGACATAGAGGATTTTTCTTTTTTTCTGTGCTCTTCTTTTTCACATGAGCAGGAATAAGGATAAGGATATTCTTGTTGAAGCCGATCCTTAACCTGAAAGGACTCTGAAGAGGAAGCTAAGAAAAGATAAAGCACAACTCTTTGGAGAGGTCCTGACAGAAATTTTCGAAAAAGAAGAAGTCATGGCAGCCAAAAATAATAACAACAATGCAAGGAAGATGCTTGGTGACTATGCTGCACCAACTTCCAACTTCTATGGAAGAAGCATCTCAATTCCTACCATTGGAACAAACAACTTTGAGCTTAAGCCTCAATTAGTTTCTCTAATGCAGCATAACTATAAGTTTCATGGACTTCCATCAGAAGATCCTCATCAGTTCTTATCTGAATTCTTGCAGATCTGTGATACTATTAAGACCAATGGGGTTGATCCCGAGGTCTACAAGCTTATGCTTTTCCCCTTTGCAGTGAGAGACAGAGCTAGGACATGGTTGGACTCACAACCTAGAGAAAGCCTGAACTCTTGGGACAAGCTGGTAAATGCTTTCTTGACCAAATTCTTTCCACCTCAAAAGATGAGTAAGCTTAGAGTGGACGTCCAAACCTTCAGACAGAAGGAAGGTGAATCCCGCTATGAAGCTTGGGAAAGATACAAGCAATTAACCAAAAGGTGTCCTTCTGACATATTTCCAGAATGGAGCATCATATGTATATTCTATGATGGTCTATCCGAGTTATCCAAGATGTCATTGGACCATTCTGCTGGTGGATCTCTTCATCTGAAAATGCCTGCAGAAGCCCAGGAACTCATTGAAATAGTTGCAAATAACCAGTTCATGTACACTTCTGAGAGAAATCCTGTGAATAATGGGGTGACTCAGAAGAATGGAGTTCTTGAGATTAATACTCTGAATGCCATATTGGCTCAGAACAAAATATTGACTCAGTAAGTCAATATGATTTCTCAGAGTTTGATTAGATTGCAAGCTAAAGATGCCTCCTCTGAAGGAGAAGCTTATGACCCCGATAATCCTGCAATGGCAGAGGTGAATTACATAGGATAATCCTATGGAAACACCTATAATTCTTCATGGAAGAATCACCCAAATTTCTCATGGAAGGATCAACAGAAGCCTTAACAAGGCTTCAATAACAATAATGTTGGGAGAAATAGGTTTGGCAATAGCAAACCTTTTCCATCATCTTCTCAGCAACATACAGAGAATTATGAGCAGAGCCTCTCTGGCTTAGCAAACATAGTCTCTGATCTATCTAAGGCCACTCTAAGTTTCATGAATGAAACAAGGTCCTCCATCAGTAATTTGGAGGCACAAATGGGTCAGCTGAGTAAAAGAGTTACTGAAACTCCTCTTAGTACTCTCCCAAGCAATACAGAGGAGAACCCAAAAAGAGAGTGCAAGGCCATTAACATGACCAAAATGGCCGAACCTGAGAAGGAGGAGGAGGACGTGATTTCCATTGAAAAAAACCTCAATGGACATCCACTGATCAATAAAAGGTCCCCTAATGGAGAACCAAAGGAATCTGAGGCTCATATAGAGACCATAGAGATTCCATTGAACTTTTTACTACCATTCATGAGCTCTGATGAGTATTCTTCCTCTGAAGAGGATGAAGACATTGTTGAACAGTAAGTTGCTCAGTATCTAGGAGCAATCATGAAGCTGAATACCAAATTATTTGGTAATGAGACTTGGGAGGATGAATCTCCATTGCCATCAATTAAATAAGTGCATTGGTTCAGCTAAAATTACCTCAAAAGAAAGAAGATCCCAGAAGGTTCTTGATACCTTGCACCATAGGCACTATGACCTTTGAAAAGGCTCTGTTTGACCTAGGATTAAGTATCAACCTCATGCCACTATTTGTAATGGAGAAACTAGGGATCTTTGAGGTACAAGCTGCAAGAATATCATTGGAGATGGCAGACAAATAAAAAAAACAGGCTTATGGACTTGTAGAGGATGTCTTGGTAAAGGTTGAAGGCCTTTACATCCCTGCTGATTTCATAATCCTAGACACTGGGAAGGATGAGGATGAATCCATCATCCTTAGAAGACCCTTCCTAGCGACAGCAAGGGCTGTGATTGATGTGGACAGAGGATAGTTAATCCTTCAATTGAATAAGGACTACCGTGTGTTTAAGGCTCAAGGATCTTCTTCTGTAAATATGAAGAAGAAGCACGAAAAGCTTCTCTCAATACAGAGAGACAGAGTCCCCACACTCAAACTCTAAGTTTGGTGTTGGGAGGCCACAATCATGCTCTGAACATCTGTGAAGCTCTAAAAGAGCTCACTGTCAAGCTATTGACATCAAAGAAGCACTTATTGGGAGGCAACCCAATTTTATTTTATCTATGTTATTTTATGTTTTCTTTAGGATCATGATCATGTGGAGTCACAAAAACAATTACAAAAATTAAAGCAAAATAAAAAATAGCATAAAAAATGGCACACCCTGGAGGACGAGCTTACTGGCGTTTAAACGCCAGTAAAGATACCAAAATGGGCGTTTAACACCCAGCCTAGCACTATTCTGGGCGTTTAAACGCCAGAAATGGGCAGCAGTCTGGCGTTTAAATGCCAGAACTGGCAGGCAAACTGGCGTTTAAATGCCAGTAAAGGTATAAAAATGGGCGTTTAAAGGCCAGAAAAAGGCAGCAGACTGGCATTTAAACGCCAGAAAAGAGCAGCAGACTGGCATTTAAACGCCAGAAAAGGGTAGCAACTTGGCGTTCAAACGCTAGAAAGGCACACAGAGGGGCGTTTAACACCAGTAAGGTGCATAGATGCAAAATACTTGACACCTCAGGATCTGTGGACCCCACAGGATCCCTACCTACCCCACCTCACTCTCTCTCTTCTTCACACTTCTCCATAACATTCTATCCAAAACACCACTCACCTATCAAATCTTACCCTCTTCCCTATATTCTCTTCACCACTCACATCCATTCCCTAATTCCCATAAACCCACCCCTTCTCACACGAACCAACTCCGTCTCATACCCTATAAATACCCCTCCTTACTCCTTCATTTTCACACATCACATACACTCAAAACCCCTTGTTCGAACCCTCTCAAGCCTCCATCTCCCACTTTTCTTCATCTTCTACTTTCTTCTTTCTTTTTTTGCTCGAGCACGAGCAAACCTGTTAAGTTTGGTGTGGAAAAAGTGTTGCTTTTTATTTTCCATAATCATTAATGGCACCTAAGGCCAGAGAAACCTCTAGGAAGAGGAAAAGGGAAGGCAGTTGCTACCAACTCTGAGTCATGGGAGATGGAAAGATTCATCTCAAAAGCCTATCACTAGAAAGAGGATGGACCAAACAAGAGAGTCCACTCATGGACCTCAACAAGATCATGAGGAATTCCCTCATCAAGAAATCCCTGAGATGCCTCAAGGGATACATTTTCCTCCACACAACTATTGGGAGCAACTAAGGATAGGAGCACCAAAAGCACTAAGGATGGAGCACCAAAAGCACTCCATTATCCTCCATGAAATCAGAGAGGACCAAAGGGCCATGAGGGAGGAGCAACAAAGGCAAGGAAGAGATATTTATGAGCTTAAACACTCCATAGGATCTTCAAGAGGAAGAACTAGCCGCCATCACTAAGGTGGACCCGTTCTTTAATTTCCTTGTTATTTGTTTCTCTATTTTTCGATTTTTTATGGTTTATGTTTGTCTATGTTTGTGTCTTTATTACATGATCATTAGTGTCTAGTGTCTATGTCTTAAAGCTATGAATAATTCCATGAATCCTTCACCTTTCTTAAATGAAAAATGTTCCTAATTACAGAAGAACAAGAAGTACATGAATTTCAAATTTTATCTTGAAATTAGTTTAATTATTTTGACGAGGTGGCAATACTTTTTGTTTTATGAATGAATACTTAAACAGTGCATATTTTTTATAGTGAATTTTATGAATGTTAAATTTGTTGGCTCTTGAAAGAATGATGAACAAAGAGAAAGGTTATTGATAATCTGAAAAATCATGAAATTGATTCTTGAAGCAAGAAAAAGCAGTGAAAAAGAAAAAGCATGTGAAAAAGAAAGAAAGAAAGAAAAAGCAAGCAGAAAAAGCCAGTAGCCCTTTAAACCAAAAGGCGAGGGTAAAGAGGATCCAAGGATTTGAGCATCAATGGATATGAGGGCCCAAAGGAATAAAATCCTGGCCTAAGTGGCTAAATCAAGCTGTCCCTAACCATGTGCTTGTGTCATGAAGGTCCAAGTAAAAAGCTTGAGACTGAGTGGTTAAAGTCATGATCCAAAGCAAAAGAGTATGCTTAAGAACTCTGGACACCTCTAACTGGGGACTCTAGCAAAGCTGAGTCACAATCTAAATAGGTTCACCCAATTATGTATCTGTGGCATTTATATATCCGGTGGTAATACTGGAAAACAAGATGCTTAGGGTCACGGCCAAAACTCATAAAGTAGCTGTGATCAAGAATTAACATACTGAACTAGGAGAATCAATAACATTATCTAAATTCTGAGTTCCCAATGGATGCCAATCATTCTAAACTTCAAAGGATAAAGTGAGATGCCAAAACTGTTCAGAGGCAAAAAGCTACTAGCCCCGCTTATTTAATTAGGACTAAGTTTTATTGATATTTTGAGTTTTATTATATATTCTCTTCTTTTTATCCTATTTTGTTTTTAGTTTCTTGGGGAAAAGCAAAAATTTAAGTTTGGTGTTGTGATAAGCGGATAATTTATACGCTTTTTGGCATTATTTTTACATAGTTTTTAATATATTTTAGTTACTTTTTAGTATATTTTTATTAGTTTTTATGAAAAAATCACATTTATGGACTTTACTATGAGTTTGTGTATTTTTATGTGATTTCAGGTATTTTCTGGCTGAAATTGAGGGACCTGAGCATAAATCTGATTCAGAGGCTGAGAAAGGACTGAATATGCTTTTTGATTCTGACCTCCCTACACTCGAAGTGGATTTTATAGAGCTATAGAAGCCCAATTGGCGTGTTCTCAATTGAGTTGGAAAGTAGACATCTTGGGCTTTCCAGAAAAGTATAATAGTCTATACTTTTTCCGATATTTGATGGCCCAAACTGGCATCCAAACCAGAGACCATTTTTTGGCGTAAAACGCTAGAACTGCCACCAAAGCTGGAGTTAAACGCCCAAACTGGCACCAAAACTGGCGTTTAAACTCCAAGAAGAGCTTATGCAAGTGAAAGCTTCAATGCTCAGTCCAAACACACACCAAGTGGGCCCCGGAAGTGGATTTCTGCACTATCTACACTTAGTTACTCATTTTCTATAAACGTAGTTTACTAGTTTAGTATAAATAGCACTTTTTACTATTGTATTCATAACTTTAGATCATTTTTGAGACTATCTTTGGATTACTTTTGATCTCTTGATCACGTTTTGGGGGCTGGCCATTTGACCATGCCTGGACCTTCATCACTTATGTATTTTCAACGGTGGAGTTTCTACACCTCACAGATTAAGGTGTGGAGCTCTGCTGTTCCTCATGAATTAATGCAAATTACTATTGATTTTCTATTCAATTCACGCTTATTCTTGTTCTAAGATATTCACTCGTACTTCAACCTGATGGATGTGATGATCCGTGACACTCATCATCATCCTCCCCTATGAACGCGTGCCTGACAACCACTTCCGTTCTATCTGCGAGAGCTTGAGTGTGTATCTCTTGGCCTACTGGTTCATGACACATGGTTGCCTCTCCTGACAACAGAGCCTTCCATTCCGTGAGATCAGAGTCTTCATGGTATAAGCTAGAATCAATTAGCAGCATTCTTGAGATTCGAAAAGTCTAAACCTTATCTGTGGTATTCCGAGTAGGATCTGGGATAGGATGACTACGACAAGCTTCAAACTTGTGACTATTGGGCACAGTGACAGTGTGCAAAAGGATTAATGGATCTTATTCTGGCATGATCGAGAACTGACAGCTGATTAGCCATGCGGGAAACCGTAGCGGACATGTTTTCACTGAGAGGACGGATGGTAACCATTGACAACGGTGATCCACCAACATACAGCTTGCCATGGAAGGGAGTACGCATGATTGGATAAGAACAATGGGAAAGCAGAGGCTCAGAGGGAACAAAGCATCTCCATATGCTTATCTGAAATTCCAACCAATGAATTGCATAAGTATCTCTATCGTATTTTATGTTTTATTTCTCTTTTAATTATCAAAACCTCATAACCATTTGAATCTGCCTGAATGAGATTTACAAGATGACCATAGCTTGCTTCAAGCCGACAATCTTCGTGGGATCGACCCTTACTCACATAAGGTATTACTTGGACGACCCAGTGCACTTGCTGGTCAGCTTCGCGGAGTTGTGAGAAAAGTATGAACTCATGATTTCGTGTACCAAACCCTCAGCTGCAATTGATCCTCCTTCTCCTTTTGACATAAATTGAATCGATCGTTCAAAGTAATCTAACAACACTTAGTCCTTTGATAATCAATCAAATCCCAGAATCATCTCTAACCCAAGCAACGACAAATCGAAGGTTAAGTCTGAGATTTTCAACCCTAGCTCGGCATCCTTATCAAACGTAATAAATGAATGTGAAGTGCACGTGTCATACAATGCAATTAATGTTTGTCACCAATTTTACACTTACCTCTCATCAAAGGATCCGACCTAGTCACATCATTAGCATTCACAACAAACACACAGCCTTGATGTTGATTTCGACCTATATTTTGATTATTCACACGAGGACAATTCTTGGCAATATGTCCAGGAAATCCACAAGTAAAGCTTCCACCTATACTCAGCTTGCACGAATCATAAGGATGAAAATGTCCGCAACGGTCTCAAGTTAAATTTGGAGAAGTCTTACTCTGCTTACCTCTGTTTACCTACAGAGCTCTTCAAACTTGCTGTTGTAGTCAACCACTAACATGAACCCTTGCTTTAGCTACATGAGTTCTAACTCCCTAGACTCCCTTACTGACTTAAGAAAATACTTCTTGTAGAAGGCAGTTTGAAATAGCTTCCACGGAATGTGCACATTCTATAGTTGCATCAATTGGCACTCTCCTTGCCACTAGTGCTAAGCTTTGCCTATTAGTTGATAAGTCACAAACTCCACGAACTGATTGTTCAAAACATGCTGAGCTTGAAACTAGTTGTTTGCTTTAGTAGGATTAGTTGTTCCTCTGAAAGTCAGGGGGTTAATGATACGTGAGCATCTTTCCTATCTTTTCCTAGCAAATTTACATTCGAATTTGTTAAGTTTAATAAAGATTTAAGTATTTTTGAGTCATTATGAATGCTACTTTGAGTCATGTACAATTTGGTTTATTTTAGGTAGCATTTGGACGAACTTGACATGGTTCGTGTAGAAGAAGGTGGATGATGCTGTCAGCCCTGACCTCCTTGAACTTTAAAAAGCATAATATAAGATATAGAGATCCAATTGACACAGTTTTAGAGGCATTAAAAAGCTAACTTTAAGAAATTTCCAATGATATATAATAGTATACACTTTTCATCCAAACCATATGGCCTTAGTGGCGCCTAACTTGGGATTCTCCAAGTTTGGTGCCAGATGAAGCAAAAGCTATGAAAGACACACAGCCATAGTGGCACCTAACTTGGCTTAGCCCAAGTTAGGCACCAACCACGAAGAATCAGTGGTCCCATTCGTCTTCCAAGTGTGCTATTCGAAGATTTTATTTTATTTTGATTAAAACTTTATTTATTTACAAATAGGAAAAGCTATTATTTAGTTTTAGAAAATATATTTTGCATTAATTAGGTTAGATATAAAAGGAAAAAGATTCAACTCTTTGGGCTCTCTTCTCTTGGACGCATCTCATTCCGTACTTTACAGTTTTGGAATGAGCAACTAAACCTCCACTTTTAAGGTTAGGAGCTCTATTTATTGTATGGATTGATACTATTACTCTTCTATTTTAATTAATGAATTGATTTCACTTTCAAGAATTTATCATTTTAAGGATTTGGGTAGATCGAAAGAATAACCCTTATTCTATTTGAGTTCTTGGAAATCTTGGAAAAGCAATTTACTTGAACAACAACTTGAAAATAATTTCTCCTAAACCACTAATTATCTGGACTTAACATGATACGTGACATATAATCCTCTTATATTTGGGTGATTAGGGTTTTTGTGGCTAATAAACTAGAATTGGACTTAAACCTCTAATTGACATTAAGTGACCAAGGAATTGGCGGTTAGCTAGGTTAGAGGAGACTAAATTACTAAGAAAGTAGGGTTTAGTCAAATATAGTTTGCCATAAATTGAATCTTGCATGATTAAAATAGTGGGTAAGAAATGAAAATCTGGAAGATAAACAACTCTAAAACCTTAACTATTTTCTCATCTATTTTTCACACCCAATTTACTGTCACTTCTTAATTTCTTGCTTTTTGCTTCATGCAATTACAAACCACAAAACACTATTTGTTGTTGTCCTAACTAAGTAAATTAATCAATTATTGTTGCTCAATCTATCAATCCTCGTGGGATCGACCCTCACTCACCTCAGCAAGCTTAAAAAGAAAAATTTATTAAAAAAGGAATAGTAAAGATGCACAAGGTTTCGAGTTATATCATGAGTTATTCCAATGTATGAATTAATTGTGCATACTTGATATTGAGGTTGAGCATATTGGCTCTGAAAAATAAAAAAGATTGATTCTTGAAGCAAAAGAAACAGCAAAAGGAAAAAAATAAAAAGAAAAAGATAAGAGCAAGGATCGATGGCTTTGAGCATCAATAGTTAGGAGGGTCAAAATTGGCCTAAAAAGCTCAAATAAGTTGCTATCCCTAACTATATGCTTGTGGTGTGAAGGTGTCAAGTAAAAAACTTGAGACTGAGCAGTTAAGTCGTGATCCAAAGCTAAAGAGTACGCTTAAGAACTCTGAGCACCACTGTCTGGGAATTTTAGCAAAGCCAAATTTGAATCCAAAGGGTTCCCCCAGTTAAGTGTATGTGGCATTTATGTATCCGGTGGTAATACTTGAAAACAAAACGCTTAGAGTCACGGCTAGGCTCAAAGGTTCAAAGCACCAAAAAGAAGCGATGTTCAAGAATCAAGAAAAACTAAAAGACGAGAATCAATAATATTATCCAGATTCTAGTTCCAAGGGATGCCAATGTTTTGAGCTTCAAAGGAAAGTGAGATGGCAAAGCTATTCAAAAGTAAGGAGCTAATAGCCTGATTCAGTAATTGGAACTGAGCTTCATTGACAACTATAAGACCTTATGTATTTTTCTCTTCTTTAGTCCTTACTTGTTTTTAGTTGCTTCAGGACAAGCAACAGTTTAAGTTTGGTGTTGTGATAAGTGGATATCGTATACATTTTTTCATTGGATTTTCTTAGTATTTTAGTAATATTTTTTGTATGTTTTATTAAGATTTTGTATGTTTTAGTGGAAAAATCACCTTTTTGGATACTACTTTGACTTTTTATATTTTTCCTATGATTTTAGGGGATTTTTGGGCGAATTGGCCAAAACTTGGCAAAGTCTTGTTCAGAGATGAAGAAAGGATAGCAGATGCTGTCAAATCCTGACCTCCGTGAACTCCAACGAGCATACCTTGAGCTACAAAGGTCTAATTGATGCGTTCTCAACGATGTTGAAAAGTTAATTTCTAGAGCTTTCCAGCAATATATAATAGTTTATACTTCTCTTCTAGAATCCTGCACGAAAATGTGGCGTTGAACGTCCATATCTAGAGTTCAACGCCCAAGAAGGACTAAGCCCAGTGTTAAACATCCAAGACTGGCATTCAACGCCAGCCAGGGACCAGAAGATAGCAGGCTTACCCCCTAACTGGCGTTCAATGCCCATTCTCCAAGTTGAACGCCAGGCTTGGATGAAGCACTCAACTAAAGTGGGCCCAAAGTGGATTTTAGAACTCCTTAGCTTAGTTTTATTTATCCTTGTACTTTTTAATTTTAAATTAACATCTTTTAAGGTTAGCATCTCCTATTTAAAGAGGAGATCACTTAGTAAAAAGGGAAGACCTTTTATCAGACATCTAAGTTTTCTCTGTAAATTATGAGCAACTAAACCCCCTAGGTTAAGGTTAGGAGCTCTGCTTGTCCTATGGATTAATATTATTATTTTTCTCCATTAATATATGTTTGATTCCATTCTATGATGTATTATCGTTCTTTATCTTAATGAATCAGGGGTAGAACGAGAGTATGACCCCTTATTCTACATGAGTTCTTGCAAGTCCTTACCCGGATAGTATTGAGCTATATATAGCTTGAGAATACATCACCTGAACCAATAACTTATCTGGGCTAATTGGGATATGTGACATAAAATCTCGTTAGTTATGGTTAATGAGGTTCTTGTGGTGCTAAGGCTAGAATATTCAGCTTTATTCTCCGATCCAAAAGATCTGACCTTGTCTGTGCCACTTTAAGTAGGATCATGTGAGAGTGAATTGCGTGAGCTTCATCCTCGTTCATATTAAAACACCATTGACAATGACATTTGATATGGATTAGGGGAGATTAATTGACCATGACCAATGGCGTTAATCACTTACAGCTTTGCCATAGAATGAATCGTTCATTGTTAAAGTGATTGGTAAGAAGTATTAATCCGGAAAGATAAAGCATCTCCAAAGCCTTAACTGAATTCTCATTATTATTTTTACATCAATTCCTTAATGCTTTCTTTACTATTTTGTTTTATGCGCCTACAAAAGCAACCACTATCTTTCTATTCACCTGACTAAGATCTGCAGGATAACCATTACTTGCTCAATCCAACAATTCTCGTGGGATCGACCCTCACTCACCTGAGGTATTACTTAGACGACCCAATGCACTTGCCGGTGAAGTTGTGCGAGTTCAATTTCGTGCACCACTTAGATGCTATTCTTGCTTAGAACAAGGCCATGTCTCAACAAATTAGTCTACTTACTCAGCACTTGAGTGGGATACAAGTTTCAGCTGTTAGTGCTTAGAATACCCCTCAAGAGGCTCTATATGACGTGAATGGTGGATTCACTCAAGGTGAAAATTATAAATATGCTCAATTTTATCTTGAATAGGTCAACTTTATAGGGCCCCAACAATGATCCTTATGCCAAGACCTTTAATTAGGGGTGGAGAAATCACCCAAACTTTGGGTGGAGAGAGCAACTTCAGAGGTAACAGGGCGATTTTAATCAGAAGAAATTCAATATCTACCAGTTCAAACGCTCTCAGCCTCAGCAAGCAACTTTTCAGCCTCAGAAGACCACTGACTTAGAATCGCTAGTTGCAAGTTTTATGCAAAAAACTAGAGCTTCACTTAGAAACTTAGAGGTTCAGATTGGTCAAATAGCCACACAAGTTGCTGAAATTGATTAGAGGGCCATGGTGCACGAAATTGTAAATCACACTTTTCACAATTCGTACCACTAACCAGCAAGTGCACTGGGTCATCCAAGTAATACCTTATGTGAGTAAGGGTCGATCCCAAAGAGATTGTTGGCTTGAAACAAGCTATGGTTTATCTTGTAATTCTTAGTCAGGATATCAATTATAATTATCAGTTGACTTGCAAATGAATAAGAGAGCATGGATTAAATAATACTTGTTATGCAGTAATGGAGAATATGTTGGGGTTTTGGAGATGCTTTGTCTTCTGAATCTCTGCTTTCCTCTGTCTTCTTCTTCACGCATGCAAGGTTCCTCCTATGGCAAGCTGTGTGTTGGTGAATCACCATTGTCAATGGCTACCATCCGTCCTCTCAGTGAAAATGGTCCAGGTGCGCTGTCACCACACGGCTAATCATCTGTCGGTTCTCACTCATGCTAGAATAGGATCCATTAATCCTTTTGCGTCTATCACTACGCCCAACCCTTGTGAGTTTGAAGCTCGTCACAGTCATTCAATCCCTGAATCCTATTCGGAATACCACATACAAGGTTTAGACTTTTCAGATTCTCAAGAATGCTGCCAATGGATTCTAGCTTATACCACGAAGACTCTGATTAAGGAATCCAAGAGATACTCATTCAATCTAATGTAAAACGGAGGTGGTTGTCAGGCATGCGTTCATAGGTTGAGAATGGTGATGAGTGTCATGGATCATCACCTTCTTCATATTGAACTGCGAATGAACATCTTAGATAGAAACAAGCGTGTTTGAATAGAAAACAGAAATAATTGCATTAATTCATCAAGACGCTGCAGAGCTCCTCACCCCCAACAATGGAGTTTAGAGACTCATGCCGTCAAAGAGTACAAAGTTCAGATCTAAAAATGTCATGAGGTACAAAATAAATCTTTAAAAGTTGTTTAAATACTAAACTAGTAACCTAGGTTTACAGAGAATGAGTAAATTGAGATAGATAGTGCAGAAATCCACGTCTGGGGCCCACTTGGTGTGTGCTTGGGCTGAGACTTGAGCCTTTCACGTGCCTGGGCTATTTTTAGAGTTAAACGCCAGGTTGTAACCTGTTTTGGGCGTTTAACTCCAACTTGTAACCTGTTTCTGGCGTTTAACGCCAGAATGGAACATGGAACTGGCGTTAAACGCCTGTTTATGTCATTTATCTTTGAGAAAAGTATGGACTATTATATATTGCTAGAAAGCCCCGGATGTCTACTTTCCAACCCAATTGAGAGCGTGCCATTTGAACTTCTATAGCTCCAAGGAATTTATTCCGAGTGCAGGGAGGTTAGAATCCAACAGCATCAGCAATCCTTTTTCAGACTGAATCAGATTTTTGCTCAGCTCCCTCAATTTCAGCCAGAAAATACTTGAAATCACAGAAAAATACACAAACTCATAGTAAAGTCCAGAAATATGAATTTTGTCTAAAAACTAATAGAAATATACTAAAAACTAACTAAAACATACTAAAAACTACATGAAATTACCCCCAAAAAGCGTATAAAATATCCACTCATTGGTGCACGAAATTGCAATCACACTTTTGCAATTCCACACAACTAACCAGCAAGTGCACTGGGTCGTCCAAGTAATACCTTACGTGAGTAAGGGTCGATCCCACGGAGATTGTTGGCTTGAAGCAAGCTATGGTTATCTTGTAACTCTTAGTCAGGATATCAATAATTCTCAGGTTTAATTGTGAAAAGTAAAAGAACATGAAATAAATACTTGTTTTGCAGTAATGGAGAACAGGTTGAGGTTTTAGAGATGCTCTATCTTCTGAATCTCTGCTTTCCTACTGTCTTCTTCTTCATGCTCGCAAGGCTCCTTCCATGGTAAGCTATATGTAGGGTTTCACCGTTGTCAATGGCTACCTCCCATCCTCTCAGTGAAAATGTTCAACGCGCTCTGTCACAGCACGGCTAATCATCTGTCGATTCTCAATCAGGTTGGAATAGAATCCAGTGATTCTTTTGCATCTGTCACTAACGCCCAGCCCTCAGGAGTTTAAAGCTCGTCACAGTCATTCAATCCTTGAATCCTACTCAGAATACCACAGACAAGGTTTAGACCTTCCGGATTCTCTTGAATGCCGCCATCAATTCTAGCGTATACCACGAAGATTCTGATTAAGGAATCCAATAGATATTCACTCAATCTAAAGTAGAACGGAGGTGGTTGTCAGGCACACGTTCATAAGTGAGAATGATGATGAGTGTCACGGAGCATCACATTCATCAAGTTGAGGAACAAGTGATATCTTAGAATAGAAGCAAGCATGATTGAATGAAAAACAGTAGTAATTGCATTAATCCATCAAGACACAGCAGAGCTCCTCACCCCCAACCATGGGGTTTAGAGACTCATGTCATAGAAGGTACAATAAGAAATGTGTAATGTGACATGAGATGAAGATACAATAGCAAAAAGTCCTATTTATAGTGAACTAGTGACCTATGGTTTACAAGAATGAGTAAATGACGTAAAAATCCACTTCCGGGATCCACTTGGTGTGTGCTTGGGCTGAGCATTGAAGCTTTCATGTGTAGAGACTTTTTCTGGAGTTAAACGCCAGCTTTTGTGCCAGTTTGGGCGTTTAACTCCAATTTTTGTGCCAGTTCCGGCGTTAAACGCCGACAATTCTGAAGCTGAATTGAAACACCGGTTTGGGCCATAAATTCTCGGACAGAGTATGGACTATTATATATTTCTGGAAAGCCCAGAATATCTACTTTCTAACGCAATTGAGAGCGCACCAATTGGGCTTTTGTAGCTCCAGAAAATCTACTTCGAGTGCAGGGAGGTCAGAATCCAACAGCATCTGCAGTCCTTTTTCAGCCTCTGAATCAGATTTTTGCTCAGGTCCCTCAATTTCAGCCAAAAAATACCTGAAATCATAGAAAAACACACAAACTCATAGTAAAGTCTAGAAAAGTGAATTTTAAATAAAAACTAATAAAAATATAATAAAAACTAACTAAAATATACTAAAAACATAGTAAAAACAGTGCCAAAATTCCCCTTGTTTTTCAATCATATCTTTTCAATCATATCTCTTTAAAACCATAACTTTTCAATCATATCTTTTTAATCACATCTTTTTCAAAATAGTTTTCAGTCATATCTCTTTGATTTCCAATTTCAAAATCTTTTTCAATATCACTTTATTTCTTTCTCAATCTTAGTTTTCGAAAATCAATTACCATTTTTTTAAATTTCTTTTAATTAATTCACTTTAATTTTTGAAAATTTCTTCCCCTCTTTTCACATCCTTCCATTTATGGACTAACACTCCTCCTCAATGCACAATTCGAACTCTATCTTTCTAAGTTCGAATTCTTCTACCTCTTCCTTCTATTTTTCTTTTCCTCTGACACCTCAAGGAATCTCTATACTGTGACATAGAGGATTTCATATTTTCTTGTTTTTTTCTCTTTCATATGAGCAGGAGCAAAGATAAAAGCATTCTTGCTGAGGCTGACCCTGACCTGAAAGGACTTTGAAGTGAAAGTTAAGAGAAGCTAAAGCACAACTCTCTGTAGAGGACCTAACAGAAGTCTTCAAACAAGAAGACATGGCAGCCGAAAACAACAACAATGCCAACAATGCAAGGAAGGTGCTGGGTCACTTTATTGCAACTACTCCCGACTTCTATGGGAGAAGCATCTTTATCCCTGCCATTGGAGCAAACAACTTTAAGCTTAAGCCTCAATTAGTTTCTCTAATGCAACAGAATTGCAAGTTCCATGGACTTCCATTGGAAGATCCTCATCAGTTTTTAGCTGAATTCTTGCAAATCTGTAACACTGTCAAGACCAATGGGGTTGACCCTGAGGTATACAGACTTATGCTATTCCCTTTTGCTGTAAGAGACAGAGCTAGGATATGGTTAGACTCACAACCTAAAGAAAGCCTGAACTCTTGGGAAAAGCTAGTGAATGCCTTCTTGGCAAAGTTCTTTCCACCTCAAAAATTGAGTAAGCTTAGAGTGGAAGTCCAAACCTTCAGACAGAAGAAAGGTGAATCCCTCTATGAAGCTTGGGAAAGATACAAACAATTGATCAGAAAGTGTCCTTCTGACATGCTTTCTGAATGGAGCATCATAGGTATCTTCTATGATGGTCTGTCTAAACTGTCCAAGATGTCATTGGACAGCTCTACTAGAGGATCTCTTCATCTGAAGAAGACGCCTACAGAAGCTCAAGGACTCATTGAAATGGTTGCAAATAACCAATTCATGTACACTTCTGAAAGGAATCCTGTGAACAATGGGACGAATCAGAAGAAAGGAGTTCTTGAGATTGATACTCTGAATGCCATACTGGCTTAGAACAAAATATTGACTCAGCAAGTCAATGTGATTTCTCAGAGTCTGTCTGGAATGCAAGCTGCACTAGGCATTACTAAGGACGCTTCATCTGAAGAAGAAGCTTATGATCCTGAGAACCCATCAATGGAAGAGGTGAATTACATGGGAGAAACCTATGGAAACACCTATAATCCTTCATGGAGAAATCATCCAAATCTCTCATGGAAGGATCAACAGAGACCTCAACAAGGTTTCAACAACAATAATGGTGGAAGAAACAGGTTTAGCAATGGCAAGCCTTTTCCATCATCTTCTCAGCAACAGACAGAAAATTCTAAGCAGAGCCACTCTGACTTAGCAACCATGGTCTCTGATCTAATAAAAACCCCTCAATGTTTCATGACTGAAACAAGGTCCTCCATTAGAAACTTGGAGGCACAAGTAGGTCAGTGGTGCACGAAATTGCAATCACACTTTTGCAACTCCGCACAACTAACCAGCAAGTGCACTGGGTCGTCAAAGTAATACCTTGCGTGAGCAAGGGTCGATCCCACGGAGATTGTCGGCTTGAAGCAAGCTATGGTTATCTTGTAAATCTTAGTCAGGATATCAGAAATTATCAGGATTGATTGTGAAAAGCAAAAGAACATGAAATGGTTACTTGTTTTGCAGTAATGGAGAATAAGTTGAGGTTTTGGAGATGCTCTGTCTTCTGAATCTCTGCTTTCCTACTGTCTTCTTCATCAAACACGCAAGGCTCCTTCCATGGCAAGCTGTATGTAGGGTTTCACCGTTGTCAATGGCTACCTCCCATCCTCTCAGTGAAAATGTTCCTATGCTCTGTCACAGCATGGCTAATCATCTGTCGGTTCTCAGTCAGGCCGGAATAGAATCCAGTGATTCTTTTGCGTCTGTCACTAACGCCCCGCCTGCTAGGAGTTTGAAGCTCGTCACAGTCATTCAATCATTGAATCCTACTCAGAATACCACAGACAAGGTTTAGACCTTCCGGATTCTCTTGAATGCCGCCATCAGTTCTAGCTTATACACGAAGATTCCGGTTAAAGAATCCAAGAGATAACTACTTAATCTAAGGTAGAACGGAGGTGGTTGTCAGGCACGCGTTCATAGTTGAGAATGATGATGATTGTCACGGATCATCACATTCATCCGGGTTAAGAACAAGTATTATCTTAGAATGGAAGCAAGCATGATTGAATGAGAAACAGTAGTAATTGCATTAATCCATCAAGACACAGCAGAGCTCCTCACCCCCAACCATGGGGTTTAGAGACTCATGCCATGGAAGGTACACAAAGAAACGTGTAAAGTGTCATGAGGTGCAGATACAATGTCAAAAGATCCTATTAATAGTAAACTAGTAACCTAGGGTATAGAGAAATGAGTAAATGACGTAAAAATCCACTTCTGGGTCCACTTGGTGTGTGCCTGGGCTGAGCAATGAAGCATTTTCGTGCAGAGACCTTTTCTGGAGTTAAACGCCAGCTTTTATGCCAGTTTGGGCGTTTAACTCCAATTTTAATGCCAGTTCCAGCGTTTAACGCTGGAATTCCTGAGGGTAACTTTGAACGCCGGTTTGGGCCATCAAATCTTGGGCAAAGTATGGACTATCATATATTGCTGGAAAGCCCAGGATGTCTACTTTCCAACGCCGTTAAGAGCGCGCCAATTGGGCTTCTGTAGCTCCAGAAATTCCACTTCGAGTGCAGGGAGGTCAGAATCCAACAGCATCTGCAGTCCTTTTTAGTCTCTGAATCAGATTTTTGCTCAGGACCCTCAATTTTAGCCAGAAAATACCTGAAATCACAGAAAAACACACAAACTCATAGTAAAGTCCAGAAAAGAGAATTTTAGCTAAAAACGAATAAAAATATACTAAAAACTAACTAAATCATACTAAAAACATACTAAAAACAATGCCAAAAAGCGTATAAATTATCCGCTCATCACAACACCAAACTTAAATTGTTGCTTGTCCCCAAGCAACTAAAAATCAAAATAGGATAAAAAGAAGAGAATATACTATAGACTCCAAAATATCAAGGAAACTTAGCTCCAATTAGATGAGCGGGACTAGTAGCTTTTTGCCTCCAAACAGTTTTGGCATCTCACTCTATCCTTTGAAGTTCAGAATGATTGGCATCTATAAGAACTCAGGACTCAGATAGTGTTATTGATTCTCTTAGTTAAGCATAATGATTCTTGAACATAGCTAGTGTATGAGTCTTGGCTGTGGCCCAAAGCACTCTGTCTTCCAGTATTACCACCGGATACATACATGCCACAGACACATAATTGGGTGAACCCTTTCAGATTATGACTCAGCTTTGCTAGAGTCCCCAATTAGAGGTGTCCAGGGTTCTTAAGCACACTCTTGTTGCCTTGGATCACAACTTTATTTCCTTCTTTCTTCTTTTTCTTTTCTCTTTTTTTTTTCGAAATTTTTTTTTTTGTATCCACTGCTTTTTCTTGCTTCAAGAATCAATCTAATGATTTTTTTAGATCCTCAATAACAGTTCTCTTTTTCCTCATTCTTTCAAGAGCCAACAATTTTAACATTCTCAAAACAACAAATTCAAAAGACATATGCACTGTTCAAGCATTCATTCAGAAAACAAAAAGTATTGTCACCACATCAAACTAATTCAACTAGTTTCAAGGATAAATTTCGAAATCCTGTACTTCTTGTTCTTTTGTGATTAAATCATTTTTCATTTAAGAGAGGTGATGGATTCATAGGACATTCATATCTTTAAGGCATAAAATTTCAATTTTATTAATTATGAATTAAGAACAAGACTCAAAGATAAATCTAAGATGAGACTAAAAAAATAAAATTAGAAAACAAAACAAAAGAAAGAAAAAAAAACGCAAAAACATAGGCTCCTAATGATAGAGGTTTTCACAGAGTTAGGACTCAACAACCTTGATTTTGAGAAGTGGATGCTCCCTCAACATGAGAGGAGAGCTTTTGGCGTTTCAACTCTTGGAGTTCACGCCCCTGCTTCTCTTGTTTCTTCGGCAATTTGCAGAGCATGCAGTTCTGATTCTGCTGTTCTTCCTTCAGTTGCTCCATAGTCTCTTGTAACTTGGTGATAGATGCTTCTAGGCTGGTCCAGTAGTCAATTCTTGGGAATTCAGGGAGGAATTCCTGCGCCCTCCTCTTGATAGAGTTGTCTTGCATTTGTCCTTCCATTGACTTCTTGGTGATTGGGTGTTCAATGGGTATGAACTCATCTACTCCCATCTTCACCCCAGCCTCTTTACAGAGCAAGGAGATCAAGCTTGGGTAAGCCAATTTGGCTTCAGTGGAATTCTTATTTGCAATTGTGTAGATCTCACAAGCAATCACATGATGAACCTCCACTTCTTTTCCAAGCATAATGCAATGAATCATCACTGCTCTCTTAATGGTGACCTCAGAACGGTTGCTAGTGGGCAATATGGAACGCCCAATAAAGTCTAGCCAACCTCTTGCAATTGGTTTGAGGTCTCCCCTCTTGAGTTGGTTTGGGACACCCTTTGAATTGGTTATCCACTTAGTTCTAGGGAGGCATATGTCCTCTAGAACTTGATCCAACCCTTTATCTGCTCTCACCATCCTCCTATTGAAGGAATCAGGATCATCTTGCAGTTGAGGTAGTTTGAAGATTTCTCTTATTTTGTCCAGATGGAAGTACATAACTTTCCCTCTGACCATGGTTCTGTAGGTATGGTAAGCAGTTCCAGTCATTCTCTGCTTATCTGTTAGCCACAGATTTGAGTAGAATTCCTGAACCATGTTCCTTCCAACCTTTATTTCAGGATTGGTTAGAACTTCCCATCCTCTGTTTCGAATTTGCTCTTGGATCCCCGGATATTCATCTTCTTTCAGATCAAATTTAACTTCCGGGATCACTGACCTCAGACCCATTATTTTGTGATAATGGTCTTCATGTTCTTTGGTTAAGAACTTCTCTTGATTCCAAAGATTCTTTGGATTATTCTCTTTCTTTCCTCTTAAATTGGTTTGTTTTCCCTTAGGAGCCATGATCTTGATGAATCTTGGCTTAGTGATCACGGAAAAGCACACCAAACTTAGAGGTTTGCTTGTCCTCAAGCAAAAGAAAGGGAAGAAGAGAGAGAGAGGAAGAGGGAATTCGAATGGTGTGGTGGAAAGAGGGAGCCAAACGCGTATTTATAAGGTGGGTAGGGGAGTTTTCGAAAAAAAAGAAATTTGAAAAGAGATTTGAGAAGATATGGAAAGAAATTGAGAGAAAGGTGAGTTTTTGAACAAAATTTGGGAATGATTTGAAAGATTTGAAGAATGATTTTAGATTTTTGAAAATTTGAAAGTGAATGATGAGAGATTGAAATGTATTTTTGTAGAAAAATATGGGTAAGAAAAGGAAAGTTTGAAAAAATCTGATTTGAAAACAGAATTGTGGTCCCCCCACCTTACTGGCGTTAAACGCCCAGAATGGCACCCATTCTGGCGTTTAACGCCCATTTGGTGCCCCTTTTGGGCGTTTAACGCCCAGCCAGGTGCCCTGGCTGGCGTTAAACGCCAGAAATCTTTTATCACTGGGCGTTTTTCTGAACGCCCAGGATGCTGCACACCTGGCGTTAAACGCCCAGAATGGTGCCCATTCTGGCGTTTAACGCCCAAAATGGCACCATTCCTGGCGTTAAACGCCCAGAATGGTACCCATTCTGGCGTTTAACGCCCAAAATGCCCCTTACTGGCGTTTTTTTTGCCAGTAAGCTCTTTTTCTCTGCTTTTTGAGCTGAATCCTTCTGTAACTCTGTGAATTCCTTCATTTTTTGATACTTGCCTCTGTAAGAACAAATCATATAACTTCCTAATGACTGGGTTGCCTCCCAGCAAGCGCTTCTTTACTGTCTTTAGCTGGACTTTCACTGAGAATCACTCAAGTCTCAGTTTTGAGCATTCCTGCTCAAAATTGCCTTCAAGATAATGCTTGATTCTCTGTCCATTAATAATGAACTTTTTTTCAGAATCAATATCCTGAAGCTCAACATATCCATATGGTGATACTCCTGTAATCACATACGGACCCCTCCACCGGGATTTGAGTTTTCCTGGAAACAGTCTGAGCCTAGAGTTGAAGAGCAGGACTTTTTGTCCTGGCTCAAAGACTCTGGTTGACAACTTCTTGTCATGCCATTTCTTTGCCTTTTCCTTATAAATTTTTGCATTTTCAAAGGCATTGAGTCTGAACTCCTCTAGCTCATTTAGCTGGAGCAATCTTTTTTCACCAGCTAACTGTGCATCCATGTTTAGGAACCTGGTTGCCCAGTAGGCTTTATGTTCCAGTTCCACGGGCAGATGACAAGCCTTCCCATACACCAGTTGGTATGGAGAGGTTCCTATAAGAGTCTTGAATGCTGTTCTGTATGCCCACAGAGCATCATCCAAGCTCCTTGCCCAATCCTTTCTTCGGGCTATCACAGTCCGTTCCAGGATTCTTTTTAGCTCTCTGTTAGAGACTTCAGCTTGCCCATTTGTCTGTGGATGATATGGAGTTGCCACTTTGTGGCTAATTCCATATCTAACCATAGCAGAGTATAGCTGTCTATTGCAGAAATGAGTTCCCCCGTCACTGATTAGTACTCTGGGAACACCAAACCTGCTGAAGATGTGTTTCTGGAGGAATTTTAGCACGGTCTTGGTGTCATTAGTGGGTGTAGCAATTGCTTCTACCCATTTAGATACATAGTCCACTGCCACCAGAATGTAAGTGTTTGAGTATGATGGTGGGAATGGCCCCATGAAGTCAATCCCCCATACATCAAACAATTCTATCTCTAATATCCCTTGTTGAGGCATGGCATATCCGTGAGGCAAGTTACCAGCTCTTTGGAAACTGTCACAGTTACGCACAAACTCTCGGGAATCTTTATAGAGAGTAGGCCAGTAGAAGCCACATTGGAGGACTTTAGTGGCTGTTCGCTCACTTCCAAAATGTCCTCCATACTGTGATCCATGGCAATGCCATAGGATCCTTTGTGCTTCTTCTCTGGGTACACATCTGCGGATCACTCCGTCAGCACATCTCTTAAAGAGATATGGTTCATCCCAAAGGTAGTACTTGGCGTCTGAAATTAATTTCTTTCTTTGTACGTTGCTGTACTCCTTTGGTATGAACCTCACAGCTTTATAATTTGCAATATCTGCAAACCATGGAGCTTCTTGAATGGCAAAGAGTTGCTCATCTGGGAAAGTCTCAAAGATCTCAGTAGAAGGGAGGGACGCCCCAGCTACTGGTTTTATTCGGGACAGATGATCAGCTACTTGGTTCTCTGTCCCTTTTCTGTCTCTTATTTCTATATCAAACTCTTGCAAAAGCAACACCCATCTTATAAGCTTGGGTTTTGAATCTTGCTTTGTGAGTAAATATTTAAGAGCAGCATGGTCAGTGTACACAACCACTTTGGATCCCACTAGATAGGATCTAAACTTGTCAATGGCATAGACCACTGCAAGTAACTCTTTTTCTGTGGTTGTGTAATTCTTCTGTGCGTCATTTAGAACACGGCTGGCATAATAAATGACGTGCAGAAGCTTGTTATGCCTCTGTCCCAACACTGCACCAATGGCATGGTCACTGGCATCACACATTAGTTCAAATGGCAATGTCCAATCTGGTGTAGAGATGACTGGTGCTGTGACCAGCTTAGCTTTCAGGGTCTCAAATGCCTGCAGACACTGTGTGTCAAACACAAATGGTGTGTCAGCAGCTAGCAGGTTACTCAAAGGTTTTGCAATTTTTGAAAAATCCTTTATGAACCTTCTGTAGAATCCTGCATGCCCCAGAAAGCTTCTGATTGCCTTAACATTGGCAGGTGGTGGTAATTTTTCAATTACCTCTACCTTTGCCTTATCCACCTCTATTCCCCTGCTTGAAATTTTGTGCCCAAGGACAATTCCTTCAGTCACCATAAAGTGACATTTCTCCCAGTTTAAAACCAGGTTAGTCTCTTGGCATCTTTTCAGGACAAGTGCTAGGTGATTAAGACAGGAATTGAATGAGTCTCCATATACTGAGAAGTCATCCATGAAGACTTCCAGAAATTTCTCTACCATATCTGAGAAGATAGAGAGCATGCACCTCTGAAAGGTTGCAGGTGCATTGCACAGACCAAAAGGCATCCTCCTATAGGCAAACACGCCAGAAGGGCAAGTGAATGCTGTTTTCTCTTGGTCCTGAGGATCTACTGCAATTTGGTTGTAGCCTGAATAGCCATCCAAAAAGCAGTAATAGTCATGCCCAGCTAGTCTTTCTAGCATTTGGTCTATGAATGGTAAAGGAAAATGATCCTTTCTGGTGGCTGTATTGAGCCTTCTGTAGTCAATACACATACGCCACCCTGTGACTGTTCTTGTAGGAACCAGTTCATTTTTTTCATTATGAACCACTGTCATGCCTCCCTTTTTGGGGACAACTTGGACAGGGCTCACCCAAGGGCTATCAGAAATAGGATAAATAATCCCAGCCTCTAATAGTTTAGTGACCTCTTTCTGCACCACCTCCTTCATGGCTGGATTTAGCCTCCTTTGTGGTTGGACCACTGGTTTGGCATTATCCTCCAACAGGATCTTGTGCATGCATCTAGCTGGGCTAATGCCCTTAAGATCACTTATGGACCACCCAAGAGCTGTCTTGTGTGTCCTTAGCACTTGAATCAGTGCTTCCTCTTCCTGTGAATTTAAAGCAGAGCTTATAATCACTGGAAAAGTTTCACCCCCTCCCAGAAATGCATACTTCAGGGATGGTGGTAGTGGTTTGAGTTCAGGTTTGGGAGGCTTATCCTCCTTCTGAGGAATTTTCAAAAATTCCTTTGTTTCCACTGATTCTTCTTGATCAGGTTGAGCATCCTTGAAGATGTCTTCAAGCTCTGATTCTAAGCTTTCAGTCATATTGATCTATTCTACCAAAGAGTCAATAATGTCAGCGCCCATGCAGTCATTTGGTGTGTCTGGATGCTGCATAGCTTTTACAGCATTCAACTTGAACTCATCCTCATTGACTCTCAGGGTTACTTCCCCTTTTTGTACATCAATGAGAGTTCGTCCAGTTTCTAGGAAAGGTCTTCCTAGAATGAGAGTTGCACTCTTGTGCTCCTCCATTTCCAGCACCACAAAGTCAGTTGGAAAGGCAAACGGCCCAACTTTGACAATCATATCCTCTATTATGCCTGATGGGTATTTAATGGAGCCATCAGCGAGTTGGAGGCATATCCGGGTTGGTTTGACTTCTCCAGTCAACCCAAGCTTTCTGATAGTGGATGCAGGTATTAGATTGATGCTTGCTCCAAGGTCACATAGGGCTGTCTTGGTGCAAGCACCTTCTAATGTGCATGGTATCATAAAGCTTCCTGGATCTTGAAGCTTTTCTGGTAAGCTCTTTAATATGACTGCACTGCATTCTTCAGTGAGAAAAACTTTTTCAGTTTCTCTCCAATCCTTCTTATGGCTTAAGATCTCTTTCATGAACTTAGCATAAGAAGGTATTTGCTCAAGTGCCTCTGCAAACGGAATCTTTATTTCAAGAGTCCTTAGATAGTCTGCAAAGCGGGCAAATTGCTTATCCTGTTCTACTTGGCGGAATTTTTGAGGATAAGGCATCTTGGCTTTATATTCTTTAACCTTAGATGCTGCAGGTTTATTCCTTACAGAAGTGGTTGAAGAAGCCTTGTTAGAGGGATTACTGTCAGCACTCTCAGGTGTCTGATCTTCCCTTGGCGTTTGAACGCCAGGATTGGGTGGAAAATGGGCGTTTAACGCCAACTTTTCCCCCTTTTCTGGCGTTTGAACGCCAGAACTGGGCAAGGAATGGGCATTTAACGCCAGCTTTCCTTCCCTTTCTAGCGTTTGAAAGCTAATAACCTTCCTCTCTGGGCTCTTACTGTCCTCAGAGGGATTTTGAACAGTGGTTTGGTTATCCTCTGTCAATTGTTCCTTGTTTGGCTTTCTGCTCTTTTGAGCAGAGGTATTTAGTGTCTTCCCACTCCTCAGTTGAACTGCTTGACATTCCTCTGTTATCTGTTTAGATATTTGCTGTTTTGCTTGATTCAACTGCAGTTCTATGCTCTTGTTAGCAACTTTAGTTTCATGAAGCATCTCTTTAAAGTCTGCTAACTGTTTTGTCATCAGGAGCAATTGTTGATTAAGCTCAATTATCTGTTCTTGAGGATTAGGGTCAGTGACTGCTGTCATGACTTCCTCTTTTGGAGAGAACTCATTGCTAGAGTATAAATATTGGTTTCTAGCAACAGTGTCTATAAGCTCTTGAGCTTCTTCAATTGTCTTCCTCATGTGTATAGATCCACCAGCTGAGTGGTCTAAAGACATCCGAGCTTTTTCTGTAAGCCCATAGTAGAAGATGTCTAACTGTACCCACTCTGAAAACATTTCAAAGGGGCATTTTCTTAGCATACCTCTATACCTCTCCCAGGCATTATAAAGGGATTCATTATCCTCTTGTTTAAAGCCTTGGATGTCCAGCCTTAGCTGTGTCATCCTCTTTGGAGGGTAAAAGTGATTCAGGAACTTGTCTGATAACTGTTTCCATGTCTTTATGCTTGCCGTAGGTTGGTTATTCAACCACCTCTTAGCTTGATCTTTTACAGCAAATGGAAATAGTAATAGTCTGTAGACATCCTGATCTACCTCTTTATCATGTACTGTGTCAGCAATTTGTAAGAATTGTGCTAGAAACTCAGTAGGCTCTTCCTGTGGAGGACCGGAATACTGGCAATTTTGCTGCACTATGATAATGAGTTGAGGATTTAGCTCAAAGCTGCTTGCTTTGATGGGAGGTGTACAGATGCTACTCCCATATGCAGCTGTAATGGGGTTAGCATATGACCCCAGAGTCCTTCTGGACTGATTAATCCCACTTAGGTCCATAATGGATAAAGGGAAATGATATGGATTGCAGATAGACAAAATATTTTTTTTTGAATTAAACGAAAAAAATAAAATAAAATAAAAGGAAATTAAGATAAAAATTCGAAAATCAAAAAGAGAATAAGATCAAAGCAAATTGAGAACTGAATCAATTAGTTAATTAAAAAGATTTTGAAAAGAGCAATTAAAAAGATATGATTGAAAAATTTTTATGAAAAAGATTTGATTTTTGAAATGAGGAAAGAGAAAAACAACAAAATGACACCAAACTTAAAATTTTTAGAAAATCAAACACTAATTTTTCGAAAATTTTAAAGGAAAAACACAAAGAGGACACCAAACTTAGAATTTAAAAGATCAAAAAGGACTAAGGATATGCAAATTCGAAAAACTAAAAGAAAAGCAAAAGCATGCAATTGACACCAAACTTAAAATATGAAACTAGACTCAATTAAAAGACTCTAAACCAACAAAAACAAAACATTCCTAATCTAAGCAACAAGATAAGCCGTCAGTTGTCCAAACTCGAACAATCCCCGGCAACGGCGCCAAAAACTTGGTGCACGAAATTGCAATCACACTTTTGCAACTCCGCACAACTAACCAGCAAGTGCACTGGGTCGTCCAAGTAATACCTTGCATGAGCAAGGGTCGATCCCACGGAGATTGTCGGCTTGAAGCAAGCTATGGTTATCTTGTAAATCTTAGTCAGGATATCAGAAATTATCAGGATTGATTGTGAAAAGCAAAAGAACATGAAATGGTTACTTGTTTTGCAGTAATGGGGAATAAGTTGAGGTTTTGGAGATGCTCTGTCTTTTGAATCTCTGCTTTCCTACTGTCTTCTTCATCAAACACGCAAGGCTCCTTCCATGGCAAGCTGTATGTAGGGTTTCACCGTTGTCAATGGCTACCTCCCATCCTCTCAGTGAAAATGTTCCTATGCTCTGTCACAGCATGGCTAATCATCTGTCGGTTCTCGGTCAGGCCGGAATAGAATCCAGTGATTCTTTTGCGTCTGTCACTAACGCCCCGCCTGCTAGGAGTTTGAAGCTCGTCACAGTCATTCAATCATTGAATCCTACTCAGAATACCACAGACAAGGTTTAGACCTTCCGGATTCTCTTGAATGCCGCCATCAGTTCTAGCTTATACCACGAAGATTCCGGTTAAAGAATCCAAGAGATAACTACTTAATCTAAGGTAGAACGGAGGTGGTTGTCAGGCACGCGTTCATAGTTGAGAATGATGATGATTGTCACGGATCATCACATTCATCCGGGTTAAGAACAAGTATTATCTTAGAATGGAAGCAAGCATGATTGAATGAGAAACAGTAGTAATTGCATTAATCCATCAAGACACAGCAGAGCTCCTCACCCCCAACCATGGGGTTTAGAGACTCATGCCATGGAAGGTACACAAAGAAACGTGTAAAGTGTCATGAGGTGCAGATACAATGTCAAAAGATCCTATTAATAGTAAACTAGTAACCTAGGGTATACAGAAATGAGTAAATGACGTAAAAATCCACTTCTGGGTCCACTTGGTGTGTGCTTGGGCTGAGCAATGAAGCATTTTCGTGCAGAGACCTTTTCTGGAGTTAAACGCCAGCTTTTATGCCAGTTTGGGCGTTTAACTCCAAGTTTTATGCCAGTTCCAGCGTTTAACGCTGGAATTCCTGAGGGTAACTTTGAACGCCGGTTTGGGCCATCAAATCTTGGGCAAAGTATGGACTATCATATATTGCTGGAAAGCCCAGGATGTCTACTTTCCAACGCCGTTGAGAGCGCACCAATTGCGCTTCTGTAGCTCCAGAAATTCCACTTCGAGTGCAGGGAGGTCAGAATCCAACAGCATCTGCAGTCCTTTTCAGTCTCTGAATCAGATTTTTGCTCAGGACCCTCAATTTCAGCCAGAAAATACCTGAAATCACAGAAAAACACACAAACTCATAGTAAAGTCCAGAAAAGAGAATTTTAGCTAAAAACTAATAAAAATATACTAAAAACTAACTAAATCATACTAAAAACATACTAAAAACAATGCCAAAAAGCGTATAAATTATCCGCTCATCAGTCAGCTGAGTAAGAAAGTTACTGAACTCCCTCCTTGTACTCTTCCAAGCAATACAGAAGAGAATCCAAAAGGAGAGTGCAAGGCCATCAACATGGCCGAATTTGGAGAGGAGGAAGAGGCAGTGATCGCCAATGAGGAAGACCTCAATGGACGTCCACTGGCCTCTAATGAGTTCCCTAATGAAGAACCATGGGAATCTAAGGCTCACACTGAGACCATAGAGATTCCATTGGATTTACTTCTGCCATTCATGAGCTCTGATGAGTATTCTTCCTCTGAAGAGGACGAAGATGTCACTGAAGAGCAAGTTGCTAAGTACCTTGGAGCAATCATGAAGCTAAATGACAAGTTATTTGGTAATGAGACTTGGGAGGATGAACCCCCTTTGCTCACCAAAGAACTGGATGACTTGACTAGGCAGAGATTACCTCAAAAGAGACAGGACCCTGGGAAGTTCTCCTTGTACAATAGGCACCATGACCTTCAAGAAGGCTCTGTGTGACCTAAGGTCAAGCATAAACCTCATGCCTCTCTCTGTAATGGAGAAGCTAGGGATCTTTGAGGTACAAGCTGCAAGAATCTCACTAGAGATGGCAGACAATTCAAGAAAACAAGCTTATCGACTTGTAGAGGATGTTTTGGTAAAGATTGAAGACCATTACATCCCTGCTGATTTCATAGTCCTAGAGACTGGGAAGTGCATGGATGAATCCATCATCCTTGGCAGACCCTTCCTAGCCACAGCAAAGGCTGTGATTGATGTTGACAGAGGAGAATTGATCATTCAAGTGAATGAAGAATCCCTTGTGTTTAAGGCTCAAGGATATCCCTCTGTAACCATGGAGAGGAAGCATGAAGAGCTTCTCTCAAAACAGAGTCAAACAGAGCCCCCACAGTCAAACTCTAAGTTTGGTGTCGGGAGGCCACAACCAAATTCTAAGTTTGGTGTTGAACCCCCATATTCAAACTCTAAGTTTCGTGTTGGGAGGTTCCAACATTGCTCTGAGTATCTGTGAGGCTCCATGAGGGCCCACTGTCAAGCTAATGACATTAAAGAAGCGCTTGTTGGGAGGCAACCCAATGTTATATTTATCTATTTTCCTTTTGTTATTTTATGTTTTCTACAGGTTGATGATCATGGGAAGTCACAAAATCAATTGAAAAAAGCAAAAACAAAATGAAAAACAGAAAGAAAAACAGCACACCCTGGAGGAAAACTTGCTGGCGTTTAAACGCCAGTGAAGACAGCAAATGGGCGTTTAACGCCCAGTCTGGCACCATTCTGGGTGTTTAACGCCAGAAAGAGGCACCAGACTGGCGTTAAACGCCAGGAAGGGGCAAGAAGCTGGCGTTAAACGCCAGAAATGGGCACCAGCCTGGCGTTTAATGCCAAAATTGGCAGAAGGAGCATTTTTGCTCGCCATTTGGTGCAGGGATGAATTTTTCTTGACACCTCAGGATCTGTGGACCCCACAGGATCCCCACCACTCTCTCTCTTCTTCTCCCATTCACCAATCACCTCAACACCTCTTCCCCAAAAACCCCTCACCTATCAAATCCCACTATTCTCTTCACCACTCACATCCATCCTTCATAAAACCCCACCTACCTCACCATTCAAATTCAAACCACTTTCCCTCCCAAACCCACCCATTATGGCCAAACCATACACCCCCTCTCCACTCCTATATAAACCCATCTTCACTTCTTCATTTTCACACAACCTAAACACTACTTCTCCCCCTTGGCCGAACCACAAAGCCACCTCCATCTCCTCTATTTCTTCTTCTTCTACTCTCTTCTTTCTTCTTTTGCTCTAGGACGACCAAACCTTCTAACTTTGGTGTGGTAAAAGCACTGCTTTTTGATTTTCCATAACCATTTATGGCATCTAAGGCCGGAGAAACCTCTAGAAAGAGGAAAGGGAAGGCAAAAGCTTCCACCTCCGAGTCATGGGAGATGGAGAGATTCATCTCAAGGGTGCATCAAGACCACTTCTATGAAGTTGTGGCCATGAAGAAGGTGATCCCCGAGGTCCCTTTCAAACTCAAAAAGTGTGAATATCTGGAGATCCGACATGAGATCCAAAGGAGAGTTTGGGAAGTTCTTACCAACCCCATTCAACAAGTCGGAATCTTAATGGTTCAAGAGTTCTATGCCAATGCATGGATTACCAAGAACCATGATCAAAGTGTGAACCCGGACCCAAAGAATTGGTTTACAATGGTTCGGGGGAAATGCTTAGATTTTAGTCCGAAAAATGTAAGGTTGGCATTCAACTTGCCCATGATGCAAGGAGATGAACACCCTTGCACTAGAAGGGTCAACTTTGATCAAAGGTTGGACCAAGTCCTCATAGACATTTGTGAAGAGGGCGCTCAATGGAAGAGAGATTCAAGAGGGAAGCCAGTTCAACTGAGAAGGCATGACCTCAAGCCCGTGGCTAAGGGATGGCTGGAGTTTATCCAACGCTCAATCATTCACACTAGCAACCGGTCCGAAGTTACTATAGACCGGGCTATCATGATTCATAGCATCATGATTGGAGAGGAAGTAGAAATTCATGAGGTTATATCCCAAGAACTTTATAAGGTGGCGGACAAGTCCTCTACCTTAGCAAGGTTAGCCTTCCCTCATCTCATTTGTCACCTCTGTTATTCAGTTGGAATTAACATAGAGGGAGACATCCTCATTGATGAAGACAAGCCCATCACTAAGAAGAGGATGGAGCAAACAAGAGATCCCACTCATGGACATGAGGAGATTCCTCATCATAAAATCCCTGAGATGCCTCAAGGGATGCACTTTCCTCCACAAAACTATTGGGAGCAAATCAACACCTCCCTAGGAGAATTGAGTTCCAACATGGGACAACTAAGGGTGGAGCACCAAGAACATTCCATTCTCCTCCATGAAATTAGAGAAGATCAAAGAATCATGAGAGAGGAGCAACAAAGGCAAAGAAGAGACATTGAGGAGCTCAAGCACTCCATAAGATCTTCAAGAGGAAGAACAAGCCGCCATCACTAAGGTGGACCTGTTCTTTAACTTCCTTGTTCTTTATTTTCTTGTTTTTCGAATTTTTATGCTTATGTTTATCTATGTTTGTGTCTTATGATCATTAGTGTCTTAGTGTCTATGCCTTAAAGTTATGAATGTCCTATGAATCCATCACCTTTCTTAAATGAAAAATGTTCTTAATTGAAAAAGAGAATAATTGCATGAATTTTGAATTTTATAACAAATTTATTATTTTGATGTGGTGGCAATACTTTTTGTTTCTGAATATATGCTTGAACAGTGCATATGTCTTTTGAATTTTTTGTTCATGAATGTTGGCTCTTGAAAGAATGATGAAAAAGGAGACATGTTACTGAGGATCTGAAAAACCATAAGAATGATTCTTGAAGCAAGAAAAAGCAGTGAATACAAAAAAAAGAGAAAGAGAGGAAAAAGAAAAAGAAAAAAATAAAGTCATGATCCAAGGCAAAAAGAGTGTGCTTAAGAACCATGGACACCTCTAATTGGGGACTCTAGCAAAGCTGAGTCACAATCTGAAAAGGTTCACCCAGTTATGTGTCTGTGGCATGTATGTATCCGGTGGTAATACTGGAAGACAGAGTGCTTTGGGCCACGGCCAAGACTCATAAAGTAGCTGTGTTCAAGAATCATCATACTTAACTAGGAGAATCAATAACACTATCTGGATTTTGAGTTCCTATAGAAGCCAATCATTCTGAATTTCAAAGGATAGAGTGAGATGCCAAAACTGTTCAGAGGCAAAAAGCTACAAGCCCCGCTCATCTAATTAATACTGATCTTCATAGATGTTTTTGGAATTCATTGCATATTCTCTTATTTTTATCTTATTTGACTTTCAGTTGCTTGGGGACAAGCAACAATTTAAGTTTGGTGTTGTGATGAGCGGATAATTTATACGCTTTTTGGCATTATTTTTAGTATGTTTTTAGTATGTTTTAGTTAGTTTTTATTATATTTTTATTAGTTTTTAGTTAAAATTCACTTTTCTGGACTTTACTATGAGTTTGTGTGTTTTTCTGTGATTTCAGGTATTTTCTGGCTGAAATTGAGGGACCTGAGCAAAAATCTGATTCAGAGACTGAAAAGGAGTGCAGATGCTGTTGGATTCTGACCTCCCTGCACTCGAAGTGGATTTTAGGGAGCTACAGATTCCCAATTGGCGCGCTCGCAATTGCGTTAGACAGTAGGCATCCTGGGCTTTCCAGCAATGTATAATAGTCTATACTTTGCCTGAGATTTGATGGCCCAAACAGGCGTTTGAAGTCAGCTCAAGAATTCTGGCGTTAAACGCCGGAACTGGCACAAGAATGGGAGTTAAACGCCCAAACTGGCACAAAAGCTTGCGTTTAACTCCAAGAAAAGTCTCTACACATGAAAGCTTCAATGCACAGCCCAAGCACACACCAAGTGGGTCCAGAAGTGAATTTTTATGTCATTTACTCATCTTTGTAAACCCTAAGTTACTAGTTCTCTACAAATAGGACCTTTTGCTATTGTATTTTCATCTTTTGATCACTTTAGATCTTTAGATCATCTTTGGATGCCTAGTTCTTAGATTATGGGGGCTGGCCTCTCGGTCATGCCTAGACCTTGTTCTTATGTATTTTTAACGATGGAGTTTCTACACACCATAGATTAAGGTGTGGAGGTCTGTTGTACCTCGAGTATAAATGCAATTACTACTATTCTTCTATTCAATTCAGCTCATTCTTGTTCTAAGATATTCATTTGCACCCAAGAACATGATGAATGTGATGATTATGTGACGCTCATCATCATTCTCACTTATGAACGCGTGCCTGACAACCACTTCCGTTCTACAAGCAAACAAGGCTTGAATGTTTATCTCTTGGATTTCTTAATCAGAATCTTCATGGTATAAGCTAGAATTGATGGCGGCATTTAAGAGAATCCGGAAGGTCTAAACCTTGTCTGTGGTATTCTGAGTAGGATTCAAGGATTGAATTACTGTGACGAGCTTCAAACTCCTGAAGGTTGGGCGTTAGTGACAGACGCAAAAGAATCACTGGATTCTATTCCAACCTGATTGAGAACCGATAGATGATTAGCCGTGCTGTGACAGAGCGCGTTGAACATTTTCACTGAGAGGACGGGATTGTAGTCACTGACAACGGTGATGCCCAACATACAGCTTGCCATGGAAAGGAGTAAGAAGGATTGAATGAAGATTGTAGGAAAGCAGAGAGACGGAAGGGACAAAGCATCTCCATACGCTTATCTGAAATTCTCACCAATGAATTACATAAGTATCTCTATCTTTACTTTATGTTTTATTTATCTTTTAATAATTAATCTTCCATAACCATTTGAATATGCCTGACTGAGATTTACAAGATGACCATAGCTTGCTTCATACCAACAATCTCCGTGGGATCGACCCTTACTCGCGTAAGGTTTATTACTTGGACGACCCAGTGCACTTGCTGGTTAGTTGTGCGAAGTTGTGATAAAGAGTTGAGATTGCAATTGAGCGTACCATATTGATGGCGCCATTGATGATCACAATTTCGTGCACCAAGTTTTTGGCGCCGTTGCCGGGGATTGTTTGAGTTTGGACAACTGACGGTTCATCTTGTTGCTTAGATTAGGTATTTTTCTTCAGAATTTTTAAGAATGAATTCTAGAGTTTCAAGGTGATGTTCTTATCATCACCAAAGCTAATTGATTTTCATCAATTTAGCTCTTGAATGTAATGTCCTGCTGAAGCTTGGATAGCCATGTCTAATCTTTTTAGACTAAAGCTTTAGACTAACATTGCATGATTCTTGGAATTCTCATTAAGAATTTTGATATCCTTATTTTCTTTTCCACATAAATTTCGAAAAATCCAAAAAAAATTACAAAATCATAAAAACCAAAAATATTTCATGTTTGAGTCTAGTGTCTCATTTTAAGTTTGGTGTCAATTGCATGTTTCTATTCTTCTTGCATTTTTCGAATTCATTCATGTGTCTTCATTGATCTTCAAGTTGTTCTTGATGATTTCCTTGCTCTAATCTTTAAATTCTCTTGTCTTGAGTGTTTTGTTGTTTCTCATATGCATTCTCAACTTGTTAGTGTCAGTAGTATACAAACTTCTAAGTTTGGTGTCATGCATGCATTGTTTATTTGATCTTAGTTTCATTTTTATTATTCCTCAGTATTAAAAATCCAAAAAAGTTTTTAATTTGTGTCTTTTCAAGTCAATAATACAGATAATTGAAGATTCAGAACATACAGCAGAGGAATTACACAGAAAAAGCTGGGCATTCACAACGCCCAGTAAGGAAGGAAAACTGGCGTTTAAACGCCAGTTAGGATACCTGGCTGGGTGTTTAACACCCAAAAGGGTAGTATTTTGGGCGTTAAACGCCAGAATGTATACCATTCTGGGCGTTTAACGCCAGGATGGCACAAGAGGGAAGATTTTTGTTTTTAATGCAAATTTTTTTCAAGTTTTCAAAATTTTTCAAAATGAAATCTTTTTCAAATCATATATTTTCAATCATATCTTTTCAAAATTAATTTCTCTTCATTTTCAAAAATACTTGCTAACAATTAATGATTTGATTCAACATTTCAAGCATGTTACCTTTTCTGTTGAGAAAGGTTTAATATTTGAATCATATATTTTCTTGTTAGCCAAGTCATTAATTTTAAAAATCAAATGTTTTTAAATTGTTTTTCAATCATATCTTTTCAATCATATCTCTTTAAAACCATAACTTTTCAATCATATCTTTTTAATCACATCTTTTCCAAAATAGTTTTCAATCATATCTCTTTGATTTCCAATGTCAAAATCTTTTTTAAAATCACCTTATTTCTTTCTCAATCTTAGTTTTCGAAAATCAATTATCATTTTTTTCAAAATTTCTTTTAATTAATTCACTTTAATTTTCGAAAATTTCTTCCCCTCTTCTCACATCCTTCCATTTATGGACTAATACTCCTCCTCAATGCACAATTCGAACTCTATCTTTCTAAGTTCAAATTCTTCTACCTCTTCCTTCTATTTTTCTTTTCCTCTGACACCTCAAGGAATCTCTATACTGTGACATAGAGGATTCCATATTTTCTTGTTCTCTTCTCTTTCATATGAGCAGGAGCAAAGACAAAAGCATTCTTGCTGAGGCTGACCCTGGCCTGAAAGGACCTTGAAGCGAAAGCTAAGAGAAGCTAAAGCACAACTCTCTGTAGAGGACCTAACAGAAATCTTCAAACAAGAAGAAGACATGGCAGCCGAAAACAACAACAATGCCAACAATGCAAGGAAGGTGCTGGGTGACTTTACTGCACCTACTCCCGACTTCTATGGGAGAAGCATCTCTATCCCTGCCATTGGAGCAAACAACTTTGAGCTTAACCCTCAATTAGTTTCTCTAATGCAACAGAATTGCAAGTTCCATAGACTTCCATTGGAAGATCCTCATCAGTTTTTAGCTGAATTCTTGCAAATCTGTGACACTGTCAAGACCAATGGGGTTGACCCTGAGGTCTACAGACTTATGCTATTCCCTTTTGCTATAAGAGACAGAGCTAGGATATGGTTGGACTCACAACCTAAAGAAAGCCTGAACTCTTGGGAAAAGCTAGTCAATGCCTTCTTGGCAAAGTTCTTTCCACCTCAAAAATTTAGTAAGCTTAGAGTGGAAGTTCAAACCTTCAGACAGAAGGAAGGTGAATCCCTCTATGAAGCTTGGGAAATATACAAACAATTGATCAGAAAGTGTCCTTCTGACATGCTTTCTGAATGGAGCATCATAGGCATCTTCTATGATGGTCTGTCTGAACTGTCCAAGATATCATTGGACAGCTCTGCTGGAGAATCTCTTCATCTGAAGAAGATGCCTGCAGAAGCTCAAGAACTCATTGAAATGGTTGCAAATAACCAATTCATGTACACTTCTGAAAGGAATCCTGTGAACAAGGGGACGAATCAGAAGAAAGGAGTTCTTGAGATTGATACTCTGAATGCCATACTGGCTCAGAACAAAATATTGACTCAACAAGTCAATGTGATTTCTCAAAGTCTGTCTGGAATGCAAGATGCACCAGGCAGTACTAAGGACGCTTCATCTGAATAAGAAGCTTATGATCCTGAGAACCCATCAATGGAAGAGGTGAATTACATGGAGAACCCTATGGAAACACCTATAATCCTTCATGGAGAAATCATCCAAATCTCTCATGGAAGGATCAACAGAGACCTCAATAAGGTTTCAACAACAATAATGGTGGAAGAAACAGGTTTTGCAATGGCAAGCCTTTTCCATCATCTTCTCAGCAACAGACAGAGAATTCTAGGCAGAGCCACTCTGACTTAGCAACCATGGTCTCTGATCTAATCAAAACCACTCAAAGTTTCATGACTGAAACAAGGTCCTCCATTAGAAACTTGGAGGCACAAGTGGGTCAGCTGAGTAAGAAAGTTACTGAACTCCCTCCTAGTACTCTTCCAAGCAATACAGAAGAGAATCCAAAAGGAGAGTGCAAGGCCATCAACATGGCCGAATTTGGAGAGGAGGAAGAGGCAGTGATCGCCAATGAGGAAGACATCAATGGACGTCCACTGGCCTCCAATGAGTTCTCTAATGAGGAACCATGGGAATCTGAGGCTCACACTGAGACCATAGAGATTCCGTTGGATTTACTTCTGCCATTCAAAGTGATCACACTTTTGCAATTCCGCACAACTAACCAGCAAGTGCACTGGGTCGTCCAAGTAATACCTTACGCGAGTAAGGGTCGATCCCACGGAGATTGTTGGCTTGAAGCAAGCTATGGTTATCTTGTAACTCTTAGTCAGGATATCAATAATTCTCAGGTTTAATTGTGAAAAGTAAAAGAACATGAAATAAATACTTGTTATGCAGTAATGGAGAACAGGTTGAGGTTTTAGAGATGCTCTATCTTCTGAATCTCTGCTTTCCTACTGTCTTCTTCTTCATGCACGCAAGGCTCCTTCCATGGCAAGCTGTATGTAGGGTTTCACTGTTGTCAATGGCTACCTCCCATCCTCTCAGTGAAAATGTTCAACGCGCTCTGTCACAGCACGGCTAATCATCTGTCGGTTCTCAATCAGGTTGGAATAGAATCCAGTGATTCTTTTGCATCTGTCACTAACGCCCAGCCCTCAGGAGTTTGAAGCTCGTCACAGTCATTCAATCCTTGAATCTTACTCAGAATACCACAGACAAGGTTTAGACCTTCCGGATTCTCTTGAATGCCACCATCAATTCTAGCTTATACCACGAAGATTCTGATTAAGGAATCCAAGAGATATTCACTCAATCTAAAGTAGAACGGAGGTGGTTGTCAGGCACACGTTCATAGGTGAGAATGATGATGAGTGTCACGGATCATCACATTCATCAAGTTGAGGAACAAGTGATATCTTAGAATAGAAGCAAGCGTGATTGAATGAAAAATAGTAGTAATAGCATTAATCCATCAAGACACAGCAGAGCACCTCACCCCCAACCATGGGGTTTAGAGACTCCTGTCGTAGAAGATACAATAAGAAACGTGTAATGTGTCATGAGATAAAGATACAATGTCGAAATATCCTATTTATAGTGAACTAGTAACCGAGGATATACAGAAATGAGTAAATGACGTAAAAATCCACATCCGGGGTCCACTTGGTGTGTGCTTGGGCTGAGCATTAAAGCTTTCATGTGTAAAGACTTTTCCTGGAGTTAAACGCCAGCTTTTGTGCCAGTTTGGGCGTTTAACTCCAATTTTTGTGCCAGTTCCGGTGTTAAACGCCAGGAATTCTGAAGCTGATTTGTAACGCCGGTTTGGGCGATCAAATCTTGGGCAAAGTATAGACTATTTAAGGCCAGGATGTCTACTTTCTAACGCAATTGAGAGCGCGCTAATTGGGCTTCTGCAGCTCCAGAAAATCCACTTCGAGTGCATAGAGGTCAGAATCCAACAACATTTGCAGTCCTTTTTCAGCCTCTGAATCAGATTTTTGCTCAGGTCCCTCAGTTTCAGCCAGAAATTACCTGAAATCATAGAAAAATACACAAACTCATAGTAACACCCAAAAAAGTGAAGTTTAAATAAAAACTAATAAAAACATACTAAAAACTAACTAAATGTACTAAAAACATACTAAAAACAGTGCCAAAAAGCGTATAAATTATCCGCTCATCACAACACCAAACTTAAATTGTTGGTTGTCCCCAAGAAACTGAAAATCAAGAAGGATAAAAGGAAGAGAATATACTATAAACTCCAAACTATCAATGAAACCTAGCTCCAATTAGATGAGCGGGACTAGTAGCTTTTTGCCTCTGAACAGTTTTGGCATCTCGCTTTATCCTTTGAGGTTCAGAATGATTGGCATCTATAGGAACTCAGAATTTAGATAGTGTTATTGATTCTCCTAGTTAAGTATGTTGATTCTTGAACACAGCTACTTTATGAGTCTTGGCTGTGGCCCAAAGCACTCTGTTTTCCAGTATTACCACCGGATACATACATGCCACAGACACATAAGTGGGTGAACCTTTTCAGATTGTGACTCAGCTTTGCTAGAGTCCCCAATTAGAGGTGTCCAGAGTTCTTAAGCACACTCTTTTTGCTTTGGATCTTTTTCTTTATTTTTACCCTTGCCTTTTGGTTTAAAGGGCTATTGGCTTTTTCTGCTTGCTTTTTCTTCTTCTCTCTCTCTTTCTTTTGTCTCTTTTTTTTTCACTGCTTTTTCTTGCTTCAAGAATCAATTTGATGATTTTTCAGATCCTCAATAACATTTCTCCTTTTCCATCATTCTTTCAAAAGCCAACAAGTTTAACATTCTTTAATCAACAAATTCAAAAGACATATGCACTGCTCAAGCATTCATTCAGAAAACAAAAAGTATTGTCACCACATCAAACTAATTCAACTAGTTTCAAAGATGAATTTGAAATCCTGTACTTCTTGTTCTTTTGTGATTAAAGCATTTTTCATTTAAGAGAGGTGATGGATTCATAGGACATTAATAGCTTTAAGGCATGGACACTAAGATACTAATAATCATGTGGTGAAGACATAAACATAGATAGAACATCAAGCATAGAAATCGAAAAATAGAATAATAAGAACAAGGAAATTAAGGAACGGGTCCACCTTAGTGATGACGGCTAGTTCTCCTTCTTGAAGATCCTATGGAGTGCTTGAGCTCCTCAATGTCTCTTCCTTGCCTTTGTTGCTCCTCTCTGATTTTATGGAGGATAATGGTTACTTTTGTTGAGGTCCATGAAGGGGCTCTCTTGTTTGCTCCATCCTATTTCTAGTGATGGGCTTTTGAGATGAATCTCTCCATCTCTCATGACTCGGAGTTGGAAGCAACTGCCTTCCCTTTCCTCTTCCTAGAGATTTCTCTAGCCTTAGGTGCCATCAATGGTTATGGAAAAACAAAAAGCAACGCTTTTACCACACCAAACTTAGAAGGTTTGCTCATCCTCGAGCAAAAGAATAAAAAGGGTGTTATCGGAAGGTGTGAAGAAAAGATAGATAAAGTCGAGGTAGGTGGGGATCCTGTGGGGTCCACGGATCCTAAGGTGTCAAGGATTTCTCATCCCTGCACCACATGGCGTGCAAAACACCCCTTGCTGCCAATCCTAGCGTTAAACGCCAGGCTGCTGCCCATTTCTGGCATTTAACGCCAACTTCTTGCCCTTTTCTGGCGTTAAACGCCAGTCTGGTGCCTATTTCTGGCGTTAAACGCCCAGAATGGTGCCAGACTAGGCGTTTAACGCCCATTCTGCTACCCTCACTAGCGTTTAAATGCCAGCAGGTTTCTCCTCCAGGGTGTGCTATTTTTCATTCTATTTTTTCATTCTGATTTTGCTTTTTCAATTGTTTTTGTGACTTCTCATGATCATCAACCTATAGAAAACATGAAATAACAATGGAAAATAAATAGATATAATAAAATTGGGTTGCCTCCCAACAAGCGCTTCTTTAATGTCAGTAGCTTGACAGTGGGCTCTCATGGAGCCTCACAGATACTCAGAGCATGATTGGGGCCTTTCAACACCAAACTTAGAGTTTGGTGGTGGCCTCCCAACACCAAACTTAGAGTTTGAATGTGGGGGTTTTGTTTGACTCTGTATTGAGAGAAGCTTTTCATGCTTCCTCTCCATGGTGGTAGAAGGAGAACCTTGAGTCTTATAGTTTGCAGTATCTGCAAGCCACGGAGCTTCCTGAATAGCAAACAATTGCTCATCTGGAAAGGTTTCAGAGATCTCAGTAGGAGGGAGGGATGCTCCTGCTACTGGTTCTATCCGGGACAGGTGATCAACTACTTGATTCTCTGTCCTTTTTCTGTCTCTTATTTCTATATCAAACTCTTGCAGAAGCAACACCCATCTTATGAGCCTGGGTTTTGAATCCTGCTTTGTGAGTAGATATTTAAGAGCAGCATGGTCAGTGTACACAATCACTTTTGATCCTACTAAATAAGATCTGAACTTGTCAATGGCATAAACCACTGCAAGTAACTCCTTTTCTGTGGTTGTGTAGTTCTTCTGTGCATCATTTAGAATACGACTGCCATAATAAATGACATGTAGTTGCTTGTTATGCCTCTGTCCCAATACTGCACCAATGGCATGGTCACTGGCATCACACATTAGTTCGAATGGCAGTGTCTAGTCTAGTGCAGATATAACTGGTGCTGTGACCAGCTTAGCTTTCAGAAGGTCAAACGCCTGCAGACACTCCTTATCAAAGATAAATGGCGTGTCTGCAGGTAGCAGATTACTCAGAGGTTTTGCAATTTTTGAAAACTCTTTTATAAACCTTCTGTAGAATCCTACATGCCCCAGAAAGCTTCTGATTGCCTTAACATTGGTAGGTGGTGGTAATTTTTCAATTACTTCAACTTTAGCTTGATCCACCTCTATTCCCTTGTTTGAAATTTTATGCCCAAGGACAATCCCTTCAGTCACCATAAAATGACATTTTTCCCAGTTTAAAACTAGGTTGGTCTCTTGGCATCTATTCATAACAAGTGCTAGATGGTTAAGGCAGGAGCTGAATGAGTCTCCAAATACTGAAATGTCACCCATGAAGACTTCCAAAAATTTTTCTACCATCTCTGAGAAGATAGAGAGCATGCACCTCTGAAAGGTTGCAGGTGCATTACACAGACCAAAAGGCATCCTTCTGTACGCAAACACTCCAGAAGGACATGTGAATGCTGTTTCCTCTTGGTCCTGAGGATCTACTGCAATTTGGTTGTAACCTGAATAGCCATCCAAAAAGCAGTAATAATCATGACCTGCTAGTCTCTCTAGCATCTGGTCTATGAATGGTAAAGGAAAATGATCCTTTCTGGTGGCTGTATTGAGCCTTCTGTAGTCAATACACATACGCCACCGTGTAACTGTTCTTGTAGGAACCAGTTCATTCTTTTCATTATGAACCACTGTCATGCCTTCCTTTTTGGGGACAACGTGGACAGGGCTCACCCAGGGGCTATCAGAAATAGGATAAATAATCCCAGCCTCTAGTAACTTAGTGATCTCTTTCTGCACCACCTCCTTCATGGCTGGATTTAGCCGCCTCTGTGGTTGAACCACTGGCTTAGCATTATCCTCTAGTAGGATCTTGTGCATGCATCTTGCTAGGCTAATGCCCTTAAGATCACTTATGGACCACCCAAGAGGTGTCTTGTGTGTCCTTAGCACTTGAATTAGTGCTTCCTCTTCCTGTGGATTTAAAGCAGAGCTTATGATCACTGGAAAAGTGTCACCTTCTCCCAGAAATGCATATTTCAGGGATGGTGGTAGTGGCTTGAGCTCGGGTTTAGGAGGCTTATCCTCTTCCTGTGGAATTTTCAGAATTTCTTTTATTTCCTCTGGTTCCTCCAAATCAGGCTGAACATCTTTAAAGATGCCCTCTAGTTCTGATTCGAGACTCTTAGTCATATTGATCTTTTCCACCAAGGAGTCAATAATATCAACGCTCATGCAATCATTTGATGTGTCTGGATGCTGCATAGCTTTGACAACATTTAACTTGAACTCATCCTCATTGACTCTCAAGGTTACTTCCCCTTTTTGGACATCAATGAGAGTTCATCTAGTTGCTAGGAAGGGTCTTCCTAGAATGAGGGTTGCACTCTTGTGCTCCTCTTTTTCCAGCACTACAAAGTCAGTGGGAAAGGCGAATGGCCCAACCTTGACAATCATGTCCACAATTATGCTTGATGGGTATTTAATGGAGCCATCAGCAAGTTGAAGACATATCCGGGTTGGTTTGACCTCTTCAGTCAAGCTGAGATTTCTGATAGTGGATGCAGGGATTAGGTTGATACTTGCCCCAAGGTCACATAGAGCTGTCTTGGTACAAGCACCTTCTAATGTGCATGGTATCAGAAATCTTCCTGGATCTTTAAGCTTCTCTGGTAAGCTTTTCAGAATGACTGCACTGCATTCTTCAGTGAGAAAAACTTTTTCAGCTTCTCTCCAATCCTTCTTATGACTTAAGATCTCTTTCATGAACTTAGCATAAGAGGGTATTTGCTCAAGTGCCTCTGCAAACTGGATTTTTATCTCAAGAGTCCTGAGATAATCTGCAAAGCGGGCAAATTGTTTATCCTATTCCGCTTGGCGGAGTTTCTGAGGATAAGGCATCTTGGCTTTATACTCTTCAACCTTAGTTGCTGCAGGTTTATTTCCTAGAGAAGTGGTTGGAGAAGCCTGCTTAACGGTGTTGTTATCAGCACTTGCAAGTGTCTGACCCCTTTATGGCGTTTGAACGCCAGGATTGGGTGCTTTTTGGGCGTTTAACACCAGCTTTCCACCCTTTTCTGGCATCTGAACGCCAATGTATTCCTCTCTGGGCTCTTACTGTCCTCAGAGGGATTTTGGGCAGTGGTTTGGTTATCCTCTGTCAGTTGTTCCTTTCTTGGCTTTCTGCTGCTTTGAGTTGATACATTCAATGTCTTCCCACTTCTTAATTTAACAGCTTGGCATTCTTCTGTTATCTGTTTAGATAACTACTGTCTTGTCTGATTCAATTGTGCTTCCATATTCTGGTTAGCATTTTTAGTTTCTTGGAGCATCTCTTTAAACTCTGCTAATTGTTTTGTCATCAGGAGTAATTATTGATTAAGTTCAACAATCTGTTCTTGAGGATTTGGATTAGTAGTTACTGCCATAGCTTCTTCTTTTATAGAGAACTCACTGCTTGAGTATAGATGTTGATTTCTAGCAACCGTATCTATGAGCTCTTGAGCCTCTTCAATCGTCTTCCTCATGTGTATAGATCCACCAGCTGAGTGGTCTAAAGACATCTGAGCTTTTTCTGTAAGCCCATAGTAGAAGATGTCCAACTGTACCCACTCTGAAAACATTTCAGACGGGCACTTCCTTAGCATACCTCTATACCTCTCCCAGGCATTATAAAGGGATCCATTATCCTCTTGTTTAAAGCCTTGGATGTCCAGCCTTAGCTGTGTCATCCTTTTTGGAGGGTAAAATTGATTCAGGAATTTGTCTGATAACTGTCTCCATGTTTTTATGCTTGCTGTGGGTTGGTTATTCAACCACCTCTTAGCTTGATCTTTTACAGCAAATGGAAACAGTAACAATCTGTAGACATCCTGATCCACTTCTTTATCACGTACTGTGTCAGCAATTTGCAAGAACTGTGCCAGAAACTCAGTAGGTTCTTCCTGTGGAAGACTGGAATACTGGCAATTTTGCTGCACCATGATAATGAGCTGAGGATTTAGCTCAAAGCTTCTTGCTTTAATGGGAGGTATACAGATGCTACTTCCATATGCAACTGTAATGGGGTTAGCATATGACCCCAGAGTCCTTCTGGACTGCTCAATTCCACTTAGGTCCATGATGGAGAAAGGGAGATGATATGGGTTGCAAGTAAATTATTTTTATTATTTTTTAATTAAGAATAACCGAAAATAAAAAAATAAAATAAATGGAAAATAAAATAAAAATTCGAAAACCAAAAGAGAATAAAATCAAAGCAAATTGAAAACTAAATTAATTAATTAATTAAAAAGATTTTGGAATTAGCAATTAAAAAGATATGATTGAAAATTATTTTGAAGAAGATATGATTAAGAAGATATGATTGCAATTTAAAAAGATATGATTTTGAAAATATTTGAGTAAATTAATGCAAAATTTTGAAAATTATGAGTAAAATAAGGGAAAGATATTTTTTTGATTTTTTTTAAATTTAATGAGGGAAGAGAAAAACAACAAATCGACACTAAACTTAGAAATTTTAGATCAAAACAAAGAGAACAAACAAGAAAACTTTGAATGTCAAGATGAACACCAAGAACACTTTGAAGATCAAGATGAATACCAAGAACAAATTTTTGAAAAATTTTTAAGTGAATAAAAGCACAAAATACATCAAACTTAAAATTTTTAGAAAATCAAACACAAATTTTCGAAAACTTAAAGGAAAACACAAGGAAGACACCAAACTTAGAATATGAAACTAAACTCAAATAAAAGACTCTAAACCAACAAAAATAAAATATTCCTAATCTAAGCAACAAGATAAACCATCAGTTGTCCAAACTCGAACAATCCCCGGCAACGGCGCCAAAAACTTGGTGCACGAAATTGCAATCACACTTTTGCAATTCCACACAACTAACCAGCAAGTGCACTGGGTCGTCCAAGTAATACCTTACGTGAGTAAAGGTCGATCCCACGGAGATTGTTGGCTTGAAGCAAGCTATGGTTATCTTGTAACTCTTAGTCAGGATATCAATAATTCTCAGGTTTAATTGTGAAAAGTAAAAGAACATGAAATAAATACTTGTTTTGCAGTAACGGGGAACAGGTTAAGGTTTTAGAGATGCTCTATCTTCTGAATCTCTGCTTTCCTACTGTCTTCTTCTTCATGCACGCAAGGCTCCTTCCATGGCAAGCTGTATGTAGGGTTTCACTGTTGTCAATGGCTACCTCCCATCCTCTCAGTGAAAATGTTCAACGCGCTCTATCACAGCACGGCTAATCATCTGTCGGTTCTCAATCAGGTTGGAATAGAATCCAGTGATTCTTTTGCGTCTGTCACTAACGCCCAGCCCTCAGGAGTTTGAAGCTCGTCACAATCATTCAATCCTTGAATCCTACTCAGAATAGCACAGACAAGGTTTCGACCTCCCGGATTCTCTTGAATGCCGCCATCAATTCTAGCTTATACCACGAAGATTCTGATTAAGGAATCCAAGAGATATTCACTCAATCTAAAGTAGAACAGAGCTGGTTGTCAGGCACACGTTCATAGGTGAGAATGATGATGAGTGTCACGGATCATCACATTCATCAAGTTGAGGAACAAGTGATATCTTAGAATAGAAGCAAGCGTGATTGAATGAAAAACAGTAGTAATTGCATTAATCCATCAAGACATAGCAGAGCTTCTCACCCCCAACCATGGGGTTTAGAGACTCATGCCGTAGAAGGTACAATAAGAAACGTGTAATGTGTCATGAGATGAAGATACAATAGCAAAAAGTCCTATTTATAGTGAACTAGTGACCTATGGTTTTCACGAATGAGTAAATGACGTAAAAATCCACTTCCGGGATCCACTTGGTGTGTGTTTAGGCTGAACATTGAAGCTTTCATGTGTAGAGACTTTTTCTGGAGTTAAACGCCAGCTTTTGTGCCAGTTTGGGCGTTTAACTCCAACTTTTGTGCCAGTTCCGGCGTTAAACACCGGCAATTTTGAAGCTAAATTGAAACGCCGGTTTGGGCCATCAATTCTCGGGTGGAGTATGGACTATTATATATTGCTGAAAAGCCCAGGATGTCTACTTTCCAACGCAATTGAGAGCACTCCAATTGGGCTTCTGTAGCTCCAGGAAATCCACTTCGAGTATAGGGAGGTCAGAATCCAACAGCATCTGCAGTCCTTTTTCAGCCTCTGAATCAGATTTTTGCTCAGGTCCTTCAATTTCAGCCAGAAAATACCTGAAATCATAGAAAAACACACAAACTCATAGTAAAGTCCACAAAAGTGAATTTTAATTAAAAACGAATAAAAATATAATAAAAACTAACTAAAATATACTAAAAATATACTAAAAACAGTGCCAAAAAGCGTATAAATTATCCGCTCATCTCTCATCAGGCCACCAATTCCCTTCCAAGTAACACAATTCCAAATCCAAGAGAGGAGTGCAAGACTATCACCTTGATAAGTGGACAAGTGACAAGTACGAAAGCACAAGTTACTGAGGAGTCGGTTGAAAAAGAAGCTTTGGAAGAGAAAAAGGAGGAGGTCAAACACGCCCCACCTAGGCGTGCAGACAATCCTTTTTCAGTCACTCTTGACACACATTCGGCATTACGTAAGGCTTCTGAGTACAAGCCTAAGATGCCATATCCTCAGAGACTTCAAAAGGAGACCAAGGAGAAGCAGTTTTTAAAGTTCTTGGAAATTTTCAGAAAGTTACAAATTAATATTCCTTTTGTTAAAGTTTTGGAGCAAATGCCTCTCTATGTTAAATTCATGAAGGAGTTGTTGCCAAAGAAAAAGTCTTTAAAGGGAGATGAGACAATGGTCCTGACTAAGGAATGTAGTGCCATAATTCAGAATAACTTGCCAAGGAAGATGCCAGATGCAGGGAGCTTTCAAATTTCATGTGCCATTGGGAGCACTACCTTTGAGAAAGCCCTATGTGATTTAGGTGCAAGCATAAATTTAATACCTTTGTCTATGATGAAGTTGCAAATCCAAGGGGCACAACCCACAAGGATAGCATTACAAATGGCAGACAAATCTCTGAAGCCTGCATATGGATTAGTGGAGAATATCTTGGTCAAAGAGGGTAAGTTTTTCCTCCCAATAGATTTTGTAATTCTTGATATGGGAGAGGATGAAAACACCTCCATATATAATCCTAGGAAGACCATTATTAACTACTAGGAGAGCTCTAATTGATGTAGAAGTGGGTGAATTAGTACTTAGAGTGCATGATGAGCAAATGGTCTTTCATATCTTCAAAAAAATGCATTAATCAGGTAAAGAGGAGAGGTGCATACAGACTGAGCTTATTGAACCAAAGCTTCAAGAACCCTCTGATGATGTACAACAGGATCTGCAACTCAAGCCTCCTTTGGTGACAAGCAACAAAATTTCCCCTAACATCAAACCTAATTTTGGTGTTGGGAATGCATCATCCACCAAGGAGGAGGTTCCCAAGAAAAAAGTACCTAGAGGATGGAGAAACAAAAAGATCCTCACTGAAGGTTTCTCCCCAGGAATGAAGGTGGTGCTGACTAGTAATCCAATGTTTATTTATACAGTAAACGGAATCCTCTCTCTTGAGCATATTGAGTTAATCCATGAAAACACAAGGAGACAATTCACAGTGAGATGGGAGGAGTTGAAGTACTATGATCAACCTCCACCTTAGCAACAAATAACTGTCAAACTAGTGATGGTAAAGAAGCGCTAGTTGCAAGGCAACCCAACCATAGTATCCTTTTGATTTTGTGCTCAGTTACTTTACTTTTTATTTATGTGTGTCTTTTAATGATAATTCTGTAATTTTTCCTTTATTTTATGTGCCTTTTGTTCATGCAGAGTGATTAGAATAGGAACAAATGCGATTAGACAGAATTTTGGACACCCTGGAGGAGCTAGACTCGGATTGGGTGGCGCCTAACTTGGCTCCATGATGTTAGGCACCACATCAAATGCAATTTTTGAGAAAACACCCTGGAGGGGTGGCACCACATGACGCGTACAATTTGGGAATTGTTGCTGGGTGGGTGGTGACTAACTTGACATTTTTGAAGTTAGGCGCCACTCAAAAAAAAAAAAAGAAGATGTGAGTGGCGCCTAACTTGGGCTACACCAAGTTAGGCGTCAGCTGAAGACATGCGTTGCTGAGCATACGGCGCCCAACTCAAGTCCCACCAAGTTAGGCACCAGCTTTGTTGTTTTGTCCCCATTCAAGATAAACATCATACAATTCCTGAACCAAATCCTTTGGATTCGGTCCCCACCTCATGCCCATATTCCTTTCCCAAAAAATTTGATTTTCCAATCCATCCATCTTTTTTTCCCTTCCCCATAGATTCCCTCCTAAAACCCTTTTGACTAAAGACTACTCCCCACCAACCCACTAAAACCAACATCCCTCACCCCCCATCATTCCCTATATAAGCCACCTTGCTTTAAACCAAAATGATGAGCGGATAATTTATACGCTTTTTGGCATTATTTTTAGTATGTTTTTAGTATGTTTTAGTTAGTTTTTATTATATTTTTATTAGTTTTTAGTTAAAATTCACTTTTCTGGACTTTACTATGAGTTTGTATGTTTTTCTGTGATTTCAGGTATTTTCTGACTGAAATTGAGGGACCTGAGCAAAAATCTGATTCAGAGGCTGAAAAGGACTGCAGATGCTGTTGGATTCTGACCTCCCTGCACTAGAAGTGGATTTTCTGGAGCTACAGAAGCCCAATTGGCGCTCTCTCAATTGCGTTGGAAAGCAGACATCCTGGGCTTTCCCGCAATGTATAATAGTCCATACTTTACCCGAGATTTGATGGCCCAAACAGGCGTTCCAAATCAGCTCAAGAATTCTGGCGTAAAACGCCAGAACTGGCACAAGAATGGGAGTTAAACGCCCAAACTGGCACAAAAGCTGGCGTTTAACTCCAAGAAAAGTCTCTACACGAAAATGTTTCAATGCTCAGCCCAAGTACACACCAAGTGGGCCCGGAAGTGGATTTTTATGTCATTTACTCATATTTGTAATCCCTAAGCTACTAGTTCTCTATAAGTAGGACCTTTTGCTATTGTATTTTCATTTTTTGATCACTTGAATCTTTTGATCACTTTAGATCTCTAGATCATATTTGGACGTCTAGTTCTTAGATTATTGGGGCTGGCCTCTCAGCCATGCCTAGACCTTGTTCTTATGTATTTTCAACGGTGGAGTTTCTACACACCATAGATTAAGGTGCAGAGCTCTGCTGTACCTCGAGTATTAATGCAATTACTATTGTTCTTCTATTCAATTCAGCTTATTCTTGTTTTAAGATATTCATTCGCACCCAAGAACATGATGAATGTGATGATTATGTGACGCTCATCATCATTCTCACTTATGAACGCGTGCCTGACAACCACTTCCGTTCTACAAGCAAACAAAGCTTGAATGCTTATCTCTTGGATTTGTTAATCGGAATCTTTGTGGTATAAGCTAGAATTGATGGCGGCATTCAAGAGAAACTGGAAGGTCTAAACCTTGTCTGTGGTATTCTGAGTAGGATTCAAGGATTGAATGACTATGACGAGCTTCAAACTCGCGATTGTGGGGCGTTAGTGACAGACGCAAAAGAATCACTGGATTCTATTCCGACATGATCGAAAATCGACAGCTGAATAGCCGTGCTGTGACAGAGCACGTTGAACATTTTCACTAAGAGGACGGGATTGTAGCCATTGACAACGGTGATGCCCAACATACACCTTGCCATGGAAAGGAGTAGGAAGGATTGGATGAAGACAGTAGGAAAGCAGAGAGACGGAAGGGACATAGCATCTCCATACGCTTATCTGAAATTCTCACCAATGAATTACATAAGTATCTCTATCTTTACTTTATGTTTTATTTATCTTTTAATCATTAATCTTCCATAACCATTTGAATATGCCTGACTGAGATTTACAAGATGACCATAGCTTGCTTCATACCAACAATCTCCGTGGGATCGACCCTTACTCGCGTAAGGTTTATTACTTGGACGACCCAGTGCACTTGCTGGTTAGTTGTGCGAAGTTGTGATAAAGAGTTGAGATTGCAATTGAGCGTACCATGTTGATGGCGCCATTGATGATCACAATTTTGTGCACCAAGTTTTTGGTGCCGTTGCCAGGGATTGTTTGAGTTTGGACAACTGACGGTTCATCTTGTTGCCTAGATTAGGTATTTTTCAGAATTTTTAAGAATGAATTCTAGTGTTTCAAGGTGATGTTCTTATCATCACCAAAGCTGATTGATCTTCATCAATTTAGCTCTTGAATGCAATGTCCTGCTGATGCTTGGGAAGCCATGTCTAATTCCTTTAGACTAAAGCTTTAGACTAACATTGCATGATTCCTGAAATTCTTATTAAAAATTTTTAATTTCTTTATTTTCTTCTCCGTATAATTTTCGAAAAAAAAAACCAAAAAAATTACAAAATCATAAAAATCAAAAATATTTCTTGTTTGAGTCTAGTGTCTCACTTTAAGTTTGGTGTCAATTGCATGTTTCTGTTCTTCTTGCATTTATCATGTGTCTTCATTGATCTTCAAGTTGTTCTTGATGATTTACTTGCTCTGATCTTTAAATTCTCTTGTCTTGAGTGTTTTATTGTTTCTCATATGCATTCTCAATTTGTTAGTGTCAGTAGTATACAAACTTCTAAGTTTGGTGTCTTGCATGCATTGTTTATTTGATTTTAGTTGCATTTTGATTTTTCCTCGTCATTAAAAATCTAAAAAATTTTTAATTTGTGTCTTTTCAAGTCAATAATGCAGAGAATTGAAGATTCAGAACATACAGCAGAGGAATTACACAGAAAAAGCTGGGCATTCAAAACGCCCAGTGAAGAAGGAAAACTGGCGTTTAAACGCCAGCCAGGGCACCTGGCTGGGCGTTTAACGCCCAAAAGGGTAGCATTTTGGGCGTTTAACACCCAAAAGGGTAGCATTTTGGGCGTTAAACGCCAAAATGTATACCATTCTGGGCGTTTAACACCAGGATGGCACAAGAGGGAAGATTTTATTTTTAATTCAATTTTTTTTAAGTTTTCATAATTTTTCAAAATCAAATCTTTTTCAAATCATATCTTTTCAATCATATATTTTCAAAATCTCTTTCCCAATCATATTTTTCGAAAATCATTCTTCAATTTTTCAAAATGTTTTTAAAATCTTTTTAAATTTATTTTCGAAAACTTCTTCCCCTCTTCTCACATCCTTCTATTTATGGACTAACATGTACAATTCAAACTCTATCTTTCTAAGTTCGAATTCTTCTACCTCTTCCTTCTATTTTTCTTTTTCCTCTGACACCTCAAGGAATCTCTATACTGTGAGATAGAGGATTTCATATTTTCTTGTTCTCTTATCTTCTCTTTCATATGAGCAGGAGCAAAGACAAAAGCATTCTTGTTGAGGCTGACCCTGAACCTGAAAGGACCTTGAAGCGAAAGCTAAGAGAAGCTAAAGCACAACTCTCTGTAGAGGACCTAACAGAATTCTTCAAAGAAGAAGACATGGCAGCCAAAAACAACAACAATGCCAACAATGCAAGGAAGGTGCTGGGTGACTTTACTGCATCTACTTCCGACTTCTATGGGAGAAGCATCTCTATCCCTGCCATTGCAGCAAACAACTTTGAGCTTAAGCCTCAATTAGTTTCTCTAATGCAACAGAATTGCAAGTTCCATGGACTTCCATTGGAAGATCCTCATCAGTTTTTATCTGAATTCTTGCAAATCTGTGACACTGTCAAGACCAATGGGGTTGACCCTGAGGTCTACAGACTTATGCTATTCCCTTTTGCTGTAAGAGACAGAGCTAGGATATGGTAGGACTTACAACCTAAAGAAAGCCTGAACTCTTGGGAAAAGCTAGTCAATGCCTTCTTGGCAAAGTTCTTTCCACCTCAAAAATTGAGTAAGGTTAGAGTGGAAGTCCAAACCTTCAAATAGAAGGAAGGTGAATCCCTCTATGAAGCTTGGGAAAGATACAAACAATTGATCAAAAAGTTTCCTTCTGACATGCTTTCTGAATGGAGCATCATAGGTATCTTCTATGATGGTCTGTCTGAACTGTCCAAGATGTCATTGGATAGCTCTGCTGAAGGATCTCTTCATCTGAAGAAGACACCTGCAGAAGCTCAAGAACTCACTGAAATGGTTGCAAATAACCAATTCATGTACACTTCTGAAAGGAATCCTGTGAACAATGGGACGAATCAGAAGAAAGGAGTTCTTGAGATTGATACTCTGAATGCTATATTGGCTCAAAACAAAATATTGACTCAGCAAGTCAAAATGATTTCTCAAAGTCTGTCTGGAATACAAGCTGCACCAGGCAGTACTAAGGACGCTTCATCTGAAGAAAATGCTTATGATCCTGAGAACCCTTCAATGGAAGAGGTGAATTACATGGGAGAACCCTATGGAAACACCTATAATCCTTCATGGAGAAATCATCCAAATCTCTCATGGAAGGATCAACAGAGACCTCAACAAGGTTTCAACAACAATAATGGTGGAAGAAACAGGTTTAGCAATGGCAAGCCTTTTCCATCATCTTCTCAGCAACAGACAGAGAATTCTAAGTAGAGCCACTCTGACTTAGCAACCATGGTCTCTGATCTAATCAAAACCATTCAAAGTTTCATGACTGAAACAAGGTCCTCCATTAGAAACTTGGAGGCACAAGTGGGTCAGCTGAGTAAGAAAGTTACTGAACTCCCTCCTAGTACTCTTCCAAGCAATACAGAAGAAAATCCAAAAGGAGAGTGTAAGGCCATCAACATGGCCGAATTTGGAGAGGAGGAAGAGGCAGTGATCGCCAATGAGGAAGACCTCAATGGACATCCACTGGCCTCCAATGAGTTCCCTAATGAGGAACCATGGGAATCTGAGGCTCACACTGAGACCATAGAGATTCCATTGGATTTACTTCTGCCATTCATGAGCTTTGATGAGTATTCTTCCTCTGAAGAGGATGAAGATGTCACTGAAGAGCAAGTTGCTAAATACCTTAGAGCAATCATGAAGTTAAATGACAAGTTATTTGGAAATGAGACTTGGGAGGATGAACCCCTTTTGCTCACCAAAGAACTGGATGACTTGACTAGGCAGAGGTTACCTCAAAAGAGATAGGACCCTGGGAAGTTCTCAATACCTTGTACAGTAGGCACCATGACCTTCAAGAAGGCTCTGTGTGACCTAGGGTCAAGCATAAACCTTATGCCTCTCTCTGTAATGGAGAAGCTAGGGATCTTTGAGGTACAAGCTGCAAGAATCTCACTAGAGATGGCAGACAATTCAAGAAAACAAGCTTATGGACTTGTAGAGGATGTTCTGGCAAAAGTTGAAGACCATTACATCCCTACTGATTTCATAGTCCTAGAGATTGGGAAGTGCATGGATGAATCCATCATCCTTGGCAGACCCTTCCTAGCCACAGCAAAGGCTGTGATTGATGTTGACAGAGGAGAATTGATCATTCAAGTGAATGAAGAATCCCTTGTGTTTAAGGCTCAAGGATATCCCTCTCAAAACAAAGTCAAACAGAGCCTCCACAGTCAAACTCTAAGTTTGGAGTTGGGAGGCCACAACCAACTTCTAAGTTTGGTGTTGAACCCCCACATTCAAACTCTAAGTTTGGTGTTGGGAGGTTCCAACATTGCTCTGAGTATCTGTGAGGCTCTATGAGAGCCCACTGTCAAGCTACTGACATTAAAGAAGCGCTTGTTGGGAGGCAACCCAATGTTATATTTATCTATTTTTCCTTTGTTATTTTATGTTTTCTACAGGTTGATGATCATGGGAAGTCACAAAATCAATTGAAAAAGCAAAAACAGCATGAAAAACAGAAAGAAAAATAGCACACCCTGGAGGAAAACTTGCTGGCATTTAAATGCCAGTAAGGGCAGCAAATGGGCGTTTAACGCCCAGTCTGGCACCATTCTGGGCGTTTAATGCCAGAAAGGGGCACCAGACTGGCGTTAAACGCCAGGAAAGGGCAAGAAGCTGGCGTAAAACGCCAGAAATAGGCACCAGCCCGGCGTTTAACGCCAGAATTGGCATAAAGAGCAATTTTGCTCGCCACTTGGTGCAGGGATGAATTTTCCTTGACACCTCAGGATCTGTGGACCACACAAGATCCCCACCTACCCCACCACTCTCTCTCTTCTTCACCCATTCACCAATCACCTCAACACCTCTTCCCCAAAAACCCCTCACCTATCAAATCCCACTATTCTCCTCACCACTCACATCCATCCTTCATAAAACCTCACCTACCTCACCATTCAAATTCAAACCACTTTCCCTCCCAACCCACCCTCACATGACTAAACCCTACCCCCCTCTCTACCCCTATATAAACCCATCTTCACTCCTTCATTTTCACACAACCAAAACACTACTTCTCCCCCTTGGCCGAACCACAAAGCCACCTCCATCTCCTCTATTTCTTCTTCTTCTACTCTCTTCTTTCTTCTTTTGCTCGAGGATGAGCAAACCTTCTAAGTTTGGTGTGGTAAAAGCATTGCTTTTTGTTTTTCCATTACCATTTATGGCATCTAAGGCCGGAGAAACCTCTAGAAAGAGGAAAGGGAAGGCAAAAGCTTCCACCTCCGAGTCATGGGAGATGGAGAGATTCATCTCAAAGGGTGCATCAAGACCACTTCTATGAAGTTGTGGCCATGAAGAAGGTGATTCCCGAGGTCCCTTTTAAACTCAAAAAGAGTGAATATCCAGAGATCCGACATGAGATCCGAAGAAGAGGTTGGGAAGTTCTTACCAACCCCATTCAACAAGTCGGAATCTTAATAGTTCAAGAGTTCTATGCCAATGCATGGATCACCAAGAACCATGATCAAAGTGTGAACCTGGACCCAAAGAATTGGCTTACAATGGTTCGGGGGAAATGCTTGGATTTTAGTCTGGAAAATGTAAGGTTGGCATTCAACTTGCTCATGATGCAAGGAGATGAACACCCTTACACTAGAAGGGTCAACTTTGATCAAAGGTTGGACCAAGTCCTCATAGACATTTGTGAAGAGGGCGCTCAATGGAAGAGAGATTCAAGAGGGAAGCCGGTTCAACTGAGAACGCATGACGTCAAGCCTGTAGCTAGAGGATGGTTGGAGTTTATCCAACGCTCAATCATTCCCACTAGCAACCGGTCCGAAGTTACTATAGACCGGGCTATCATGATTCATAGCATCATGATTGGAGAGGAAGTAGAAGTTCATGAGGTTATATCCCAAGAACTTTATAAGGTGGCAGACAAGTCCTCTACCTTGGCAAGGTTAGCTTTTCCTCATCTCATTTGTCACCTCTGTTATTCAGTTGGAATTGAAATAGAGGGAGACATCCTCATTGATGAAGACAAGCCCATCACTAAGAAGAGGATTGAGCAAACAAGAGATCCCACTCACCATGAAATCCCTGAGATACCTCAAGGGATGCACTTTCCTCCACAAAACTATTGGGAGCAAATCAACACCTCCCTAGGAGAATTGAGTTCCAACATGGAACAACTAAGGGTGGAGCACCAAGAACATTCCATTCTCCTCCATGAAATTAGAGAAGATCAAAGAATCATGAGAGAGGAGCAACAAAGACAAGGAAAAGACATTGAGGAGCTCAAGCACTCCATAGGATCTTCAAGAGGAAGAACAAGCCGCCATCACTAAGGTGGACCCGTTCTTTAATCTCCTTGTTCTTTATTTTCCTGTTTTTCGAATTTTCATGCTTATGTTTATCTATGTTTGTGTCTTATGATCATTAGTGTCTTAGTGTCTATGCCTTAAAGTTATGAATGTCCTATGAATTCATCACCTTTCTTAAATAAAAAAAATGTTCTTAATTGAAAAGGAGATGGATTGCATGAATTTTGAATTTTATAGCAGATTAATCATTTTGATGTGGTGGCAATACTTTGACTTCTGAATGTATGCTTGAACAGTGCATATGTCTTTTGAATTTGTTGTTCATGAATGTGGGCTTTTGAAAGAATGATGAAAAAGGAGACATGTTACAAAGGATCTGAAAAATCATAAAAATGATTCTTGAAACAAGAAAAAGCATTGAATTAAAAAAAACGAAAAAAAGGAAAAGAAAAAGAAAAAAATAAAGTTGTAATCCAAGGCAAAAAGAGTGTGCTTAAGAACCATGGACACCTCTAATTGGAGACTCTAGCAAAGTTGAGTCACAATCTGAAAAGGTTCACCCAGTTATGTGTCTGTGGCATGTATGTATCCGGTGGTAATACTGGAAGACATAGTGCTTTGGGCCACGGCCAAGACTCATAAAGTAGCTATGTTCAAGAATCATCATACTTAACTAGGAGAATCAATAACACTATCTGGATTCTGAGTTCCTATAGAAGCCCATCATTCTGAATTTCAAAGGATAAAGTGAGATGCCAAAACTGTTCAGAGGCAAAAAGCTTAAAGCCCCGCTCATCTAATTAATACTGATCTTCATAGATGTTTTTGGAATTCAGTGCATATTCTCTTCTTTTTATCTTATTTGATCTTCAGTTGCTTGGGGACAAGCAACAATTTAAGTTTGGTGTTGTGATGAGCGGATAATTTATACGCTTTTTGGCATTGTTTTTAGTATGTTTTTAGTATGTTTTAGTTAGTTTTTATTATATTTTTATTAGTTTTTAGTTAAAATTCACTTTTCTGGACTTTACTGTGAGTTTGTGTGTTTCTCTGTGATTTCAGGTATTTTCTGGCTGAAATTGAGGGACCTGAGCAAAAATCTGATTTAGAGGCTGAAAAGGACTGCAGATGCTGTTGGATTCTGACCTCCCTGCACTTGAAGTGGATTTTCTGGAGCTACAGAAGCCCAATTGGTGCGCTCTCAATTGCTTTGGAAGGTAGACATCCTGGGCTTTCCAAGTCAACTCAAGAATCCTAGCGCTCTCAATGTATAATAGTCCATACTTTTCCTGAGATTTGATGGCCCAAACAGGCGTTCCAAGTCAGCTCAAGAATTCTGGCGTAAAACGCCGGAACTGGCACAAGAATGGGAGTTAAACGCCCAAACTGGCACAAAAGCTGGCGTTTAACTCCAAGAAGAGTCTCTACACGAAAATGCTTCAATGCTCAGCCCAAGTACACACCAAGTGGGCCCGGAAGTGGATTTTTATGTCATTTACTCATATTTTTAAACCCTGAGCTACTAGTTCTCTATAAGTAGGACCTTTTGCTATTGTATTTTCATCTTTTGATCACTTTAGATCTCTAGATCATCTTTGGATGTCTAGTTCTTAGATTATTGGGGGCTGGCCTCTCGGCCATGCCTAGACCTTGTTCTTATGTATTTTCAACGGTGGAGTTTCTACACACCATAGATTAAGGTGTAGAGCTCTGTTGTACCTAGAGTATTAATGCAATTACTATTGTTCTTCTATTCAATTCAGCTTATTCTTGTTCTAAGATATTCATTCGCACCCAAGAACATGATGAATGTGATGATTATGTGACGCTCATCATCATTCTCACTTATGAACGCGTGCCTGACAACCACTTCCGTTCTGCAAGCAAACAAGGCTTGAATGTTTATCTCTTGGATTTCTTAATCGGAATCTTCATGGTATAAGCTAGAATTGATCGCGGCATTCAAGAGAATCTGAAAAGTCTAAACCTTGTCTGTGGTATTCTGAGTAGGATTCGAGGATTGAATGACTGTGACGAGCTTCAAACTCGCGATTGTGGGGCGTTAGTGACAGAAGCAAAAGAATCACTGGATTCTATTCCGACATGATCGAGAACAGACAACTGAATAGCCGTGCTATGACAGAGTGCATTGAACATTTTCACTGAGAGGACGGGATTGTAGCCATTGACAATGGTGATGCCCAACATACAGCTTGCCATGCAAAGGAATAAGAAGGATTGGATGAAGACAGTAGGAAAGCAGAGAGACGGAAGGGACATAGCATCTCCATACGCTTATCTGAAATTCTCACCAATGAATTACATAAGTATCTCTATCTTTATTTTATGCTTTATTCATAAATCATCCATAACCATTTGAATTTGCCTGACTGAGATTTACAAGATGACCATAGCTTGCTTCATACCAACAATCTTCGTGGGATCGACCCTTACTCGCGTAAGGTTTATTACTTGGATGACCCAGTGCACTTGCTGGTTAGTTGTGCGAAGTTGTGATAAAGAGTTGAGATTGCAATTGAGCGTACCATATTGATGGCGCCATTGATGATCACAATTTCGTGCACCACAAAACCACACATAATACAATCCTATATTCAACCCCTCCCCTTACCTAAATCTCCTTCTTTTTCTTTCAAATTCTCAACGTATAATATTTTTAATTATTTCTCCTTTTATTATTTCCATTCTATTTCCTTGGCCTTCTTCCTCCCAGTAACTCCTCCATATTATCCCCATTCTTTCCCTCTTTCTTCCTCTTTGCTATATTCTATTTTGCTCGGAGATGAGTAAAGGTTCAAGTTTGGTATTGTCGCTTGGTTTGTTTTTTTTCTTTTTATCTTTATCTTCATGGCACCAAAAACCATTGAGTTCTCAAGAAAGAAGAACAGCAAAGAACCATCCACTGGCTCCTATGAGCAAGAGACGCAGCTCCATGAGCTTTTTCAGCTGAGACATGACTTTGGGCGCCTAAGAGGATCATATGGACCACAGCCTGAGGAATGAGATGGCCACCGTGGCGACTGAGGTGGTTTAGTCCCTTTTTCACTTCCTATTTCCTTCTGTTACTATTATGTTATATCCCTGGTTTCTGTTGCTTTGATTGCCTACATGATCTTTAGTATTTTCAGTTCTTAGGTTTAGTTTCATTTAGTTGCCTTTTTATTTTTCTTTATTTGGAAATATGTCTCATGTACCGCTCACCGGGCTTGAATCTAAAAAGAGAAAGAAAACAAAGTGATGTATTGCATGAGAAATTAAGTTATACTTAAGAGTAGTCTTATTTACTTAAATATGGTGGTATTATCTGTGATTTTGAATGCATGATATGAATAGTGCATATTTGAATTTGAATTTGAATCAAGGGATGTTAATGCATGAGGAACAGGAATTTAGAGAGCTATTATGAAATCTCTAAATTAAACCGAATTTTAATCCTTGAAGCAAAAGAAACAGTAAAAAGAAAATAAAGAAAAATAAAGTCCAAGGCTCTAATCATCGATAGCTAGGAAGGTCAAGTATGATTAAAAGCTCAAAGAGTTATTTTCCTAGCTATATGCTTGCGGTGTGAATGTGTCAAGTAACCCTTGAGATAGAACACTAAGAGTCGAGATCAAGTGCAACTAATAGAGTATGCCAAAGGCTTTGAGCACCACTATCTGGGAGTAATTAAAAGAAAAAATTAGAACTCAAAGAGAGTTCCCCAGTTAAGTGTTTGGGGTATTTTTCTGTCAAGTAAAGCTTGAGACAAAGAATTTAAAGTCATGGCTAGGCTCAAGGTGCAAAGTTCCAAAGAAAAGAAAATGAAAAAGAAGTTGTTGTGTTCAAGGATTAATCCGAAGTAAAAAGGCTTAGGAATTCATAATACTATCCGGATTCTAATTTCGAATGACAGTGACATTCCTCAGATTCAAAGGATAGTGAGATGCCAAAATTATTCAGAGTTTCAGTGTTATAAACCCCACTTTGAGATAGACAGGAGCTTAATTGAGTATTCACTTCTCATACAAATTCACATCCTAAGTTTGTATTAGTTTTGTTTGCTTGAGGACAAGCAACAATTCAAGTTTGGTGTTGTGATGCGTGAGCATCTTTCCTATCTTTTCTTAGTGAATTTGCATTTGAATTTGTTAAGTTTAATCAATTTTTAAGTATTTTTGAGCCACTATGAATGCTACTTTGAGTCGTGTGCAATTTGGTTTATTTTAGGTAGCATTTGGATGGATTTGACAAAGTTCGTATAGAAGAAAAGGAAGAAAGTGAATGATGCTGTCAACCCTGACCTCCATGCCCTCTAACGGGCATAACCTGAGCTACAGAGGTCCAATTGATATGATTTTAATGGCATTTGAAAGCCAACTTTTAAAACTTTTCAATAATATATAATAGTATACACTTTTCTTCCAAACTATACGGCCTTGGTGGTGCCTAACTTGGGATTCTCCAAGTTAGGCGCCAGATAAAGAAAAAGCCTCCAACTCATGTGGCCTTGGTGGCGCCTAACTTGGGATTCTCCAAGTTAGGCACCAGATGAAGCAAAAGATATCAAAAACACACGGCCATAGTGGTGCCTAACTTGGCTCAGTCCAAGTTAGGCACCAACCATGAAGAATCAATCGTCCCATTCGTCCTCCAAGTGTGCTATTGAGATTTTATTTTTATTTTGATTAAAATTTTATTTTATTTGCAAATAGGAAAAGATATTATTTAGTTTTAGAAAATATATTTTACATTAATTAGTTTAGATATACATGGGAAAAGATTCAACCCTTCGGGCTCTCTTCTCTTGGACGCACCTCATTCTGCACTTTACAATTTTAGAGAACCCTTGTTTTCTCTCTGAGCCATGAGCAACTAAACCTCTACTATTAAGGTTAGGTGCTCTGTTTATTGTATGGATTGATACTATTACTCTTCTATTTTAATTAATACATTGATTTCACTTTTAAGAATTTGTTTTCGTTCTTCATCTTAAGGATTTGGGTAAATCGAAAGAATAACCCTTATTCTATTTGAGCTCTTATAAATCTTGGAAAGCAATTTACTTGAATAACAGCTTGAAAATAATTTCTCCTAAACCACTAATTATCTGGACTTAACAGGATACGTGACATATAATCCTCTTATATTTGGGTGATTAAGGTTTTGTGGCTAATAAACTAGAATTAGACTTAAACCTCTAATTGACATTAAGTGACCAAGGAATTGTCGGTTAACTAGGTTAGAAGAGACTAAATTACCAAGGAATTAGGGTTTAGTCAAATATAGTTTGCCATGAATTTAATCTTGCATTATTAAAATAGTTGGTAAGAAATAGAGATCCGGAAGATAAACAACTCTGAAACTTTAACTGTTTTCTCATATTCTTCACACCCAATTTACTGTCACTTCTTAATTTCTTGCTTTTTGCTTAATGCAATTACAAACCATAAAACATCTTTTTTGTTTGCCTGACTAAGTAAATTAATCAATTATTGTTGCTTAATCCATCAATCATCATGGAATTGACCCTCACTCACCTGAGATATTACTTGGTACGACCCGGTGCACTTGCCGGTTAGTTTGTGGGTTATAAATTCTGCACCAGTTAACTTTCAGGAAAGAAACTAAGGTCATTGGAATACCACCTAAGTTATTCCCATCCCCTTCTCTGTTTCTGTTTCTATTTTTGGCTGGTTGCCCTATCCTTTCTATAGCTTGAGTCGTCGCAGCAGCAGTCACTTGCATTGAGTTAGCTAGGTTAGTCATCACCGCCATGAATTCGGCATGGTTGTCAGCCAGTGAATTATCCTCATTCTTTCTTCGAGTACATGATCGACCTTGTCTACGAGTTGCCATTCAGGGTCCTGTCCACACTAAACAATCGATATGAACGTGATCAATCTCAATACCTAAAGCTCAATGCTTCAATTATCCCAAAAGGTACTCACAAACAAGCATGCTATGCATATCAAGCAGATATCATAAATAGAATGAAAGAAAAATGTCCCAGAGTATGCAATAAAGCACAATCAATTCATCCCTCAAGCTCACGAGGACAAACCACTCTAATACCACTAAATGTAACACCCTACCACCCTAAGCCTTACCTCTTGTCGCAAAGCAAAGGACGATAACATGTCACGACAATTTTAGTGCTCCATACAATAGCATATAATCAAGAAATATTAAGACTAGAAGTTCGATGATGGAAAAGAAGACCAAAGATGTATAAAGCAGATATACAAAGCACGAAATGTTCACACACAATAACTAAAGTATATTAGCACAAAAGGAACAGAACGTAATATATAAAACCTTGAAATTAGCTCTAGGATACACAAGGTAGTTAATATAAGATAAATAAGTGGTGTGTGTGTGTATGTGTGAGTGTGTGTGTGTGTATACAATATTCAAAAGGTAACTAGGTGCAACCCACGAAGTTTAGGCCGACTAGATAAACAAGATACAATAGAGTTTTTGATAAAACCAGATACATCCTATCTCTCAAACTTTAAGCCTCTAACACATCAAAGTACAGTAAACAAAAAGTGAGAAGTACTATAACAAAATAAACAAAATATAACAGTCGAACCATCCTCTGCTCTGTCACCGTCATCAAACTCACAGAGGTGGGTTGAGGCCTGCATCTGAAAAATAACATATGGTATGACAACCGGGGGTTTTCAGTATGGTAACAGTGCCTAATAAATAAGATATAAGGTTTCGGGAAGTCAAAGGCAATCCTAGAACTTCAAATTGATATAAAATTCAACTTATAACAAAATCTTTAACCAAAAAGGGTCATCTAACTTAAAGGATTTTCTATTCTACAGAACACTTTTGTCCCATATCCTTCGCCAACCTATCTTCCATGCGATCCCATCTCCACAGCCTACCAAACCTCCTCATTCCCAGCAGAAAATACAAATAGATGCAAGCAAGTAAAAACACAAGTGAATAGCATATACCGCAAGTAATTCAATTAGTAAGTAAACATGTTATACAAGTTGACACAATGTAAGTAAACAAAGCAAACAAACACATAAAAATGCATATAATGAATGTCTGTCCTAGCAGCCGTGATATCACTTGTCGGTTCAACTGCCAACCCGACACATCCCCTTGGGATGTTGCCTTTCTGTCATGTATATAAATTGTTCCGTGGGATATACTACCCTAGCACACTCTTACGGGATATAGTACCCGAGCACACTCTTGTGACCAGAAAAGATGCGGATAGGAGACTGCCTCAGACCCCATATCTCAACATAAATAGGACTAACCACTATCCTTATACGAGCACCGCAACCTCGACAGGCGAAATTAACCACCGTCCTTGCCAAGCACATAGCGACTTACCAATCATAGCATGTCAGTAATATGTTACTCAATCTCAGTGATCACAATCATTCTCGTCATTTTCAGCAACCTCAATCATTCATTTTTCTTAATTCATTATCAATACAACACTCTGGCAATTCGCTCTAGTTATTTTATCCATGGAACTTTCCAAGCGCAAGTCACCATCTCTAATCTCATCATAGAAATATCTATTTAAGTCCTCTCATAATATTCTCCCTTGTCTCAAAGCCTAAATACTAGCTAAAAAATCCTAAAAAAGTAGTTACAGAGTTTTAGAATGCTAGAGGAATGCTTGAAAACTTAAAAATCTCAATTACAGAAAAACAAGAGGTCATGCGTACGTATGACTGTTTCCGCATACGCATGGGTGTTAAAAAGGCATTGTTATGTATGCAAAAACCATCTGCGTATGCGAGCACTCAAAACAGAAATGGATAGAGGTAAGGCTTAGGGTGATAGGGTGTTACACAATCCAAAGCCAAACCAACCATACCCAAAACACTCCTCAATCATTTCTCAAGCATTCAAACACTTAAATCGTTCAACTCCTACCTTATCAACTCATTCAACAATTTCTAATCCAACCTAAATCTCACCAATACTCATTAATTTCCATCAAGTCTGATCAACATCAATAATCATCATCATATTCATTATATACCTATTTCATTCACATGCTCATCAATTTTTGTCACCAATCTATAACATCATGCAAACTTATTCAATTTCCATTTTAACATTCTCATATCACACACATTTACAATTCTCAACAACAATTCAACCATTCATACTAATTTAACCTATCTTAAGGCAACTAGCCTAAGACTCACGTAACATTACATATTAACTAAAGAAAACTGAAACCACACCTTGGCCGATTTCCTCCAAGCACAAAATCACCACCAAACAAGCTTCCAAGACTCAACCACCAAAAGCTTAACACCAAGTAATCCAATTCACCAATTCAACTCACATTCAATCTAGTTCATACAATATATCCAAAAATTAACACTAGGATTCACATATATGACAAACCACAAGGGTACAAAGTTTTCTTACTTTATCTACTGAGGATTAAAGTTAAACCCAACAATTACCCAATGCTAATTTGCATCTAAACAACCAAAAATACAAAAAAATTTCAAAACCCATAGCCAAAATACAAAATTTTATGGGAGAAAGAACAGAGCATAAAATTAGAAGTTTCTTACCACTTTGTTCAGATAAAATTGAAAAGCTTGGTGAAAGCTTCATGTGGCTACAAACGACATGCCAATCGGAGCTCCGGATCACAAGATATGATCAAAAGAAGATGAAGGTGAATAGTAAACCCTTCTCTTCTCTCCTTCAATATCTGAGTTGCTCTCTCCCTCTTTTAGTGGTGAATGAGGCTGAAATGGCCTCATTAATGAATTTATATATGTTGGGCTTGGGCACAACTTTACTCCAGTCTAACCGGTTTGCGTTTTTGTTTTGCTTGGCCCAACCTCGGGCCAAAACTTTTAAAATAAGTGTCCAATTTTCTATTCTAAATATTTCTACAATTTTTATTTTCTCATGCGCAGTACTGGACAGACTTAAGCTGGTACTACTGACTAAATTATCGATACGCTTTTTACACATTTTTCTGTAGAAAATTATATTTTTCCACTCAAAAAAATTCGCTGAATCTAAATCTCACCTTTAAATTTTCAAATTAATATATCTAAATTTTCTAATATATTATGGACAATTAAGTTATTATTTTATTCTAATTAAACGGCTAATAAGTTTTTGGTTCATACACTATTTGTGCCCAAGTTTCTCCAATAACTTTTGTAACCAAATTACTTCATTACAAGAATGTGTAGCTACTATATATTCAGCTTCTATAGTAGATAATGCTATAATATATTTTAGCTTGGATAACCAATTTATTGATCCTCCTACAAGTCTGAACAAAAAGCTTGTAGTGGATTTTTCTTTTCTTAAAATCCCCTGTGAAATTCGAATCAATGTAAACTTCGACAGTAAACTTAGATCCTCCAAACCATAATCAATATATGAGATTCCCTTGATGTATCATAGGATCCTTTTAACAACACTTCAGTTCTCTTTTCCTGGATTGGCCATAAATCTATCCCGACTGACTGAGCGACATCTGGTCTACTATAGATCATGGCATACGTAAAGCTTCCTACTGCTTATGCATACGGTACTTGAGGTATTTCCATCCTCTCTGCTTCATTGCTAGGGCACATAATTCGAGGATAATTTAAAATTGATAGGACGTATGGTAGAGATTAGCTTACAGTATTGCATATTGAAGTGCCGTAAGAGCTTTTGTAAAATTCGAGAAATTAGTAAATAATTAGTTAAAAATTAATTATTAATATAAGAAATTAGAAAATAAAATTTTATAGTTTAATGAGGTAGAACTAATTAAAATAAGAATTTTTCCACTAATTTTATCCATGTTAGCTTATCTTTTATCTTGCTTCGCTTATGTTACCGCATTCGAGAGTGTTGCGCTTTTCAATTTAACTATTTTGCTTTACCCTTTTCTTTAAAGGCTCCTAGTTAAAATTCTTTTTCACTATTATTATATATATAATTTTACTTTTAGAGGTCATAATACTTCACCACCTCTGTCTTATGACTTAAGCATAAGGCTCTGTGTGGTAGGGAATTACATTATGGTATCAGAGCAGTTTGTTCTCATAGAGCTTAGGGAATGGACTGACTATGCTTTTGAGCATACTCTGGCTGTGTGTACATGCTTTTTTGGGTATCTGCTTGATATATATAGCATGAATGTTCATGAGTATTACCTTTGGAGATTCGAAGCACTAAACTTTAGATATTAAGACTAATCACTGGTGCACGAAATTGTGATCATCAACAATGGCTCCAATGACTTGGTAGCATTCTCAAACGTGAATCACACTTTGTCACAACTCCGCACAACTAACCAGCAAGTGCAATGGGTCGTCCAAGTAATAAACCTTACGTGAGTAACGGTCGATCCCACGGAGATTGTTGGTATGAAGCAAGCTATGGTCATCTTGTAAATCTCAGTTAGGCGGATTTTAAATGGTTATAAAGGGTTCAAATTTAATAATAAATAAAGCATAAAATAAGATAGAGATACTTATGTAAATCATTGGTAAGAATTTCAGATAAGTGTATGGAGATGCTTTGTCCCTGTTGAATCTCTGCAACATACTGCTTTCTTACTTTCAATCCTTCATACTCCTTTCCATGGCAAGCTGTATGTAGGGCATCACCATTGTCAATGGCTACATCCCATCCTCTCAGTGAAAATGGTCCAAATGCTCTGTCATAGCACGGCTAATCATCTGTCGGTTCTCGATCATGTCGGAATAAAATCCATTGATTCTTTTGCGTTTGTCATCACGCCCAACAATCGCGAGTTTGAAGCTCGTCACAGTCATTCAATCCCTGAATCCTACTCGGAATACCACAGACAAGGTTTAGACTTTCCGGATTCTCAAGAATGGCCGCCAAAGGGTTCTAGCTTATACCACAAAGATTCTGATTAAGGAATCCAAGAGCTACACGCTCGGTCTAAAGTAGAACGGAAGTGGTTGTCAATCACGCGTTCATAGGTGAGAATAATGATGAGTGTCACGGATCATCACATTCATCCTGTTGAAGTGCAACGAATATCTTAGAACAGGAATAAGCTGAATTGAATAGAAAATAGTAGTAATTGCATTAAAACTCGAGGTACAACAGAGCTCCACACCTTAATCTATGGTGTGTAGAAATTCCACCGTTGAAAATACATAAGTGATCAAGGTTCAGGCATGGCCGAATGGCCAGGCCCCAAAGTCTAAGAACTAAACATCCAAAGATGGATGCTAAGATAAAAGATGAAAAACCAAGATGTCTAATTGGTGCGCGAAATTGTGAACAATACTTTTCACAACTCTCATAATCCCCGGTCATGAACCCCAAAAACTTGGTATTCAATACCATGGCATTACACAACTTCGCACAACTAACCAGCAAGTGCACTGGGTCGTCCAAGTAATAAACCTTACGCGAGTAAGGGTCGATCCCACGGAGATTGTTAGTATGAAGCAAGCTATGGTCATCTTGTAAATCTTAGTCAGGCAAACTCAAATGGATATGGTGATGAACGCATAAAAACATAAAGATAGAGATAGAGATACTTATGTAATTCATTGGTAGGAACTTCAGACAAGCGTATGAAGATGCCTTCCCTTCCGTCTCTCTGCTTTCCTACTGTCTTCATCCAATCCTTCTTACTCCTTTCCATGGCAAGCTTATGTAGGGTTTCACCGTTGTCAGTGGCTACCTCCCATCCTCTCAGTGAAAACGTTCCTATGCTCTGTCACAGCATGGCTAATCATCTGTCGGTTCTCGGTCAGGCCGGAATAGAATCCAGCGATTCTTTTGCGTCTGTCACTAACGCCCCGCCTGCTAGGAGTTTGAAGCACGTCACAGTCATTCAATCATTGAATCCTACTCAGAATACCACAGACAAGGTTAGACCTTCCGGATTCTCTTGAATGCCACCATCAGTTCTAGCCTATACCACGAAGACTCTGATCTCACGGAATGGTTGGCTCGGTTGTCAGGCGAGCACTCGGTTGTCAGGCGATCAACCATGCATCGTGCAATCAGGAATCCACGAGATATTCACCCAATCGAAGGTAGAACGGAGGTGGTTGTCAGTCACACGTTCATAGGTGAGAATGATGATGAGTGTCACGGATCATCACATTCATCAAGTTGAAGAACAAGTGATATCCTAGAACAAGAACAAGCGGAATTGAATGGAAGAACAATAGTAATTGCATTAATACTCGAGGTACAGCAGAGCTCCACACCTTAATCTATGGTGTGTAGAAACTCCACCGTTGAAAATACATAAGTATAAGGTCTAGGCATGGCCGTGAGGCCAGCCTCCCAATGATCTAAGAACTAGGTGTCCAAAGATGATCTAGAGATCTAGAGTGATCAAAAGATGAAAATACAATAGTAAAAGGTCCTACTTATAGAAAACTAGTAGCCTAGGGTGTACAGAGATGAGTAAATGACATAAAAATCCACTTCCGGGCCCACTTGGTGTGTGCTTGGGCTGAGCAATGAAGCATTTTCGTGTAGAGACTCTTCTTGGAGTTAAACGCCAGCTTTAGTGCCAGTTTGGGCGTTTAACTCCCATTTGGGTGCCAGTTCCAGCGTTTAACGCTGGGATTTCTGAGGGTGACTTTGAACGCCGGTTTGGGCCATCAAATCTTGGGAAAAGTATGGACTATCATATATTGCTGGAAAGCCCAGGATGTCTACTTTCCAACGCCGTTGAGAGCGCGCCAATTGGGCTTCTGTAGCTCCAGAAAATCCACTTCGAGTGCAGGGAGGTCAGAATCTAACAGCATCTGCAGTCCTTTTTAGTCTCTGAATCAGATTTTTGCTCAGGTCCCTCAATTTCAGCCAGAAAATACCTGAAATCACAGAAAAACACACAAACTCATAGTAAAGTCCATAAAAGTGAATTTTAACTAAAAACTAATAAAAATATACTAAAAACTAACTATATCATACCAAAAACATACTAAAAACAATGCCAAAAAGCGTACAAATTATCCGCTCATCACAACACCAAACTTAAATTGTTGCTTGTCCTCAAGCAACTGAAAATCAAATAAGATAAAAAGAAGAGAATATGCAATGAATTCCAAAAACATCTATGAAGATCAGTATTAATTAGATGAGCGGGGCTTTTAGCTTTTTGCCTCTGAATAGTTTTGGCATTTCACTCTATCCTTTGAAATTCAGAATGATTGGCTTCTTTAGGAACTCAGAATCCAGATAGTGTTATTGATTCTCCTAGTTAAGTATGATGATTCTTGAACATAGCTACTTATTGAGTCTTGGCCGTGGCCCAAAGCACTCTGTCTTCCAGTATTACCACCGGATACATACATGCCACAGACACATAATTGGGTGAACCTTTTTAGATTGTGACTCAGCTTTGCTAGAGTCCCCAACTAGAGGTGTCCAGGGTTCTTAAGCACACTCTTTTTGCCTTGGATCACAACTTTATTTCTTTCTTTTTCTTTCTTTTTTTTTTCGAAATTTTTCTCTCTCTTTTTTTTCGTTTTTCTTCTCTTCTTCTTTTTTTTTTTCATTGCTTTTTCTTGCTTCAAGAATCATTTTTATGATTTTTCAGATCCTCAGTAACATGTTTCCTTTTTCATCATTCTTTCAAGAGCCAACATTCATGAACCACAAATTCAAAAGACATATGCACTGTTTAAGCATACATTCAGAAAACAAGAGTATTGCCACGACATCAAAATAATCAAACTATTATAAAATTCAAAATTCATGCAATTCTTTTCTTTTTTCAATTAAGCACAAAATTTTTTTATTTAAGAAAGGTGATGGATTCATAGGACATTCATAACTTTAAGGCATAGACACTAAGACACTAATGATCACAAGACACAAACATGGACAAACATAAGCATATAAAATTCGAAAAAAAAAGAAAAATAAAGAACAAGGAAATTAAGGAACGGGTCCACCTTAGTGATGGCGGCTCTTTCTTCCTCTTGAAGATCCTATGGAGTGCTTGAGCTCCTCAATGTCTCTTCCTTGTCTTTGTTGCTTCTCTCTCATGATTCTTTGATCTTCTCTAATTTCATGGAGGATGATGGAGTGTTCTTGGTGCTCCATCCTTAGTTGTCCCATGTTGGAACTCAATTCTCCTAGGGAGGTGTTTAGTTGCTCCCAATAGTTTTGTGGAGGAAAGTGCATCCCTTGAGGCATCTCAGGGATTTTATGAGGAGGAATTTCCTCATGCTTGCTCCATCCTTTTCTTAGTGATGGGCTTGAGGTCATGCCTTCTCAGTTGAACCGGCTTCCCTCTTGAGTTTCTCTTCCATTGAGCGCCCTCTTCACAAATGTTTATGAGGACTTGGTCCAACCTTTGATCAAAGTTGACCCTTTTTGAGTTTGAAAGGGATCTCGGGGATCACCTTCTTCAAGGCCACAACTTCATAGAAGTGGTCTTGATGCACCCTTGAGATGAATCTTTCCATCTCCCATGACTCGGAGGTGGAAGCCTTTGCCTTCCCTTTCCTCTTTCTAGAGGTTTCTCCGGCCTTGGATGCCATAAATGGTTATGGAAAAACAAAAAGCAATGCTTTTACCACACCAAACTTAAAATGTTTGCTCGTCCTCGAGTAAAAGAAGAAAGAAGAGAGTAGAAGAAGTAGAAATGAGGAAGAAGGGAATGGCTTTGTGTTCGGCCAAAGGGGGGAGAAGCGGTGTTTAGGTTGTGTGAAAATGGAGGAGTGAAGAGGGGTTTATTTAGGAGTGGGGGGTGGTGAGGGTTCGGCTATTTGAGGGTGGGTTTGGGTGGGAAAGTGGTTTGAATTTGAATGGTGAGGTAGGTGGGGTTTTATGAAGGATGGATGTGAGTGGTGAAGAGAAAGATGGGATTTGATAGGTGAAGGGTTTTTGGGGAAGAGGTATTGAGGTGATTGGTGAATGGGTGAAGAAGAGAGAGAGAGTGGTAGGGTAGGTGGGGATCCTGTGGGGTCCACAGATCCTGAGGTGTCAAGGAAAAGTCATCCCTGCACCAAATGGCAAGCAAAATCTCGTTTTGTGCCAATTCTGGCGTTTAACGCCAGCTTCTTGCCCATTTCTGGCGTTTAACGCCAGTCTGGTGCCCCTTTCTGGCGTTAAACGCCCAGAATGGTGCCAGACTGGGCGTTAAACGCCCAACAGCTAACCTCACTGGCGTTTAAACGCCAGTGGGTGCGTCCTCCAGGGTGTGCTATTTTTCTTCCTGTTTTTCATTCTGTTTTTGCTTTTTTCATTAATTTTGTGACTTCTCATGATCATCAACCTAGAAAAAAGATAAAATAACAAAAGAAAAATAGTTAATCATAAAACATTGGGTTGCCTCCCAACAAGCGCTTCTTTAATGTCAGTAGCTTGACAGAGGACTCTCATGGAGCCTCACAGATACTCAGAGCCATGTTGGAACCTCCCAACACCAAACTTAGAGTTTGAATGTGGGGGTTCAACACCAAACTTAGAGTTTGGTTGTGGCCTCCCAACACCAAACTTAGAGTTTGACTGTGGGGGCTCTGTTTGGCTCTGTTTTGAGGGAAGCTCTTCATGCTTCCTCTCCATGATGACAGAGGGATATCCTTGGGCCTTAAACACCAAAGATTCTTCATTCACTTGAATGATCAACTCTCCTCTATCAACATTAATCACAGCCTTTGCTGTGGCTAGGAAGGGTCTGCCAAGGATGATGGATTCATCCATGCACTTCCCAGTTTCTAGGACTATGAAATCAGTAGGGATGTAATGGTTTTCAACTTTAACCAGAACATCCTCTACAAGTCCATGGGCTTGTTTTCTTGAGTTGTCTGCCATCTCTAGTGAGATTTTTGCAGCATACACCTCAGAGATCCCTAACTTCTCCATTACAGAGAGAGGCATGAGGTTTACACTTGACCCTAAGTCACACAGGGCCTTCTTGAAGGTCACGGTGCCTATGGTACAAGGTATTGAAAACTTCCCAGGATCCTGCCTCTTTTGGGGCAGTTTCTGCCTAGACAAGTCATCCAGTTCTTTGGTGAGCAAAGGGGGTTCATCCTCCCAAGTCTCATTTCCAAATAACTTGTCATTCAACTTCATGATTGCTCCAAGGTATTTAGCAACTTGCTCCTCAGTGACATACTCATCCTCTTCAGAGGAAGAATACTCATCAGAGCTCATGAACGGCAGAAGTAAGTCCAATGGAATCTCTATGGTCTCAGTTTGAGCCTCAGATTCCCATGGTTCCTCATTGGGGAACTCATTGGAGGCCAGTGGATGCCCAGTGAGGCCTTCCTTAGGGGCGTTCACTGCCTCTTCTTGCTCCCAAAATTCGGCCATGTTGATGGCCTTGCACTCTCCTTTTGGATTTTCTTCTGTATTGCTTGGAAGAGTACTAGGAGGGAGTTCAGTAATTTTCTTGCTCAGCTGACCCACTTGTCCCTCCAAATTTCTAATGGAGGACCTTGTTTCAGTCATGAAACTTTGAGTGGTTTTGATCAGATCAGAGACCATGGTTGCTAAGTCAGAGTTATTCTGCTTAGAACTCTCTGTCTGTTGCTGAGAAGATGATGGAAAAGGTTTGCTATTGCTAAACCTGTTTCTTCCACCATTATTGTTGTTGAAACCTTGTTGAGGTCTCTGTTGATCCTTCCATGAGAAATTTGGATGATTTCTCCATGAAGGATTATAGGTGTTTCCATAGGGTTCTCCCATGTAGTTCACCTCTTCCATTGAAGGGTTCTCAGGATCATAGGCTTCTTCCTCAGATGAAGCCTCCTTAGTACTGCTTGGTGCATTTTGCATTCCAGACAGACTTTGAGAAATCATATTGACTTGTTGAGTCAATATTTTATTCTGAGCCAATATGGCATTCAGAGTGTCAATCTCAAGAACTCCTTTCTTCTGACTAGTCCCATTGTTCACAGGATTTCTTTCAGAAGTGTACATGAATTGGTTATTTGCAACCATTTTAATCAGTTCTTGAGCTTCAGTAGGCATCTTCTTCAGATGAAGAGATCTTCCTGCAGAGCTATCCAAAGACATCTTGGACAGTTCAGAGAGACCATCATAGAAAATACCTATGATGCTCCATTCAGAAAGCATATCAGAAGGACACTTTCTGATTAATTGTTTGTATCTTTCCCAAGCTTCATAGAGGGATTCTCCTTCCTTCTGTCTGAAGGTTTGGACTTCCACTCTAAGCTTACTCAATTTTTGAGGTGGAAAGAACTTTGCCAAGAAGGCATTGACTAGCTTTTCCCAAGAGTCCAGGCTTTCTTTAGGTTGTGAGTCCAACCATGTCCTAGCTCTGTCTCTTACAGCAAAAGGGAATAGCATAAGTCTGTAGACCTCAGGGTCACCCCATTAGTCTTGACAGTGTCACAGATTTGCAAGAATTCAGCTAAAAACTGATGAGGATCTTCCAATGGAAGTCCATGGAACTTGCAATTCTGTTGCATTAGAGAAACTAATTGAGGCTTAAGCTCAAAGTTGTTTGCTCCAATGGCAGGGATAGAGATGCTTCTCCCATAGAAATCGGGAGTAGGTGCAGTAAAGTCACCCAGCACCTTCCTTGCATTGTTGGCATTGTTGTTGTTTTCGGCTGCCATAGGTTCTTCTTCTTTGAAGAATTCGGTCAGGTCCTCTAAAGAGAGTTGTGCTTTGGCTTCTCTTAGCTTTCTCTTCAAGGTCCTTTCAGGTTCAGGGTCTGCCTCAACAAGAATGCTTTTGTCTTTGCTCCTGCTCATAAGAAAGAGAAGAGAACAAGAAAAGGTGGAATCCTCTATATCACAGTATAGAGATTCCTTGAAGTGTCAGAGGAAAAGAAAGTAGAAGACAGAAGTAGAAAATTCGAACTTATCAAAGAAGATGGAGTTCGAATTTTGCATTAAGGGATAGTGTTAGTCCATAAATAGAAAGATGTGAGAAGAAGGGAAGTAATTTTCGAAAATTAAGTAAAAGATTTTGAAAACATTTTTGAAAAAAAACATTACTTAATTTTTGAAAATGAAAGTGGGAAAGAAATAAAGTGATTTTTGAAAAAGATTTTGAAATTAGAAATCAAAAAGATTTGATTGAAAACTATTTTGAAAAAGATGTGGTTAAGAAGATTTGATTAGTTTTAAAAAAAAGATGTGATTGAGAAGATATGATTTGAAAAACATTTTAAAAAGATTTGATTTTGAAAATTAAAAACTTGGCTAACAAGAAAAGATATGATTCAAACATTAAACCTCTCTCAACAGAAAAGGCAACATACTTGAAATGTTGAATCAAATCATTAATTGGTAGCAAGTATCTTTGAAAATGGAAAGAAATTGATTTTGAAAAAGATTTGATTGAAAAATTGATTTGAAAAAGATTTGATTTTAAAAAGATTTTGAAAACTTAAAAAAAATTTGATTTGAAAACAAAATCTTCCCTTTTAGCCATCCTGGCGTTAAACGCCCAGAATGGTGCACATTCTGGCGTTTAACGCCCAAAACTATACCCTTTTGGGTGTTAAACGCCCAACCAGGTACCCTGGCTGGCGTTTAAACGCCAGTCTGTCTTCCTTACTGGGCGTTTTAAACGCCCAGCTTTTTCTGTGCAATTCCTTTGCTGTATGTTCTGAATCTTCAATTCTCTGTATGATTGACTTGAGAAGACACAAATTAAAAATATTTTTGGATTTTTAATAATAAGAACAAATCAAAATGCAACAAGAATCAAACAACAATGCATGCAAGACACCAAACTTAGCAGTTTGTATACTACTGACACTAACAAAATGAGAATGCATATGAGACACACAAAACACTCAAGTCAATGGAATTCAAAGATCAGAGCAAGAAATCATCAAGAATTACTTGAAGATCCTTAAGGACACATGAATGGATGCATGCAATTGACACCAAACTTAAGATGAGACACTAGACTCAAACAAGAAATTTTTGGATTTTATGATTTTGTAAATTTTTTTGTGTTTTTCGAAAATTAAATGGAAAAAGGTATCAAAATTCTTAATGAGAATTCCAGGAATCAGTGCAATGCTAGTCTAAGACTCCGGTCCAGGAATTAGACATGGCTTCACAGCCAGCCAAGCTTTCAAAGAAAGCTTCGGTCCAAAACACTAGACATGGCCAAAGGCCAGCCAAGCCTTAGCAGATCACTGCTCCAAAAGCAAGATTGATAGAAATCAACAAGCTCTTGTGATGATAAGTTGAAACCTCAGTCCAATGAAATTAGACATGGCTTCACAGCCAGCCAGACTTCAACAAATCATCATGAAACTCTAGAATTCCTCTTCAAGAATTTCGAAAAAAAATAAATACCTAATCTAAGCAACAAGATGAACCTTCAGTTGTCCAAACTGAACAATCCCCGGCAACGGCGCCAAAAACTTGGTAGCGCGAAATTGTGAACAATACTTTTTACAACTCTCATAATCCCCGGTCATGAACCCCAAAAACTTGGTGTTCAATACCATGGCATTACACAACTTCGCACAACTAACCAGCAAGTGCACTGGGTCGTCCAAGTAATAAACCTTACGCGAGTAAGGGTCGATCCCACGGAGATTGTTAGTATGAAGCAAGCTATGGTCATCTTTTAAATCTTAGTCAGGCAAACTCAAATGGATATGGTGATGAACGCATAAAAACATAAAGATAGAGATAGAGATACTTATGTAATTCATTGGTAGGAACTTCAGACAAGCGTATGAAGATGCCTTCCCTTCCGTCTCTCTGCTTTCCTACTGTCTTCATCCAATCCTTCTTACTCCTTTCCATGGCAAGCTTATGTAGGGTTTCACCGTTGTCAGTGGCTACATCCCATCCTCTCAGTGAAAACGTTCCTATGCTCTGTCACAGCATGGCTAATCATCTGTCAGTTCTCGGTCAGGCCGGAATAGAATCCAGCGATTCTTTTGCGTCTGTCACTAACGCCCCGCCTGCTAGGAGTTTGAAGCACGTCACAGTCATTCAATCATTGAATCCTACTCAGAATACCACAGACAAGGTTAGACCTTCCGGATTCTCTTGAATGCCGCCATCAGTTCTAGCCTATACCACGAAGACTCTGATCTCACGGAATGGTTGGCTCGGTTGTCAGGCGAGCACTCGGTTGTCAGGCGATCAACCATGCATCGTGCAATCAGGAATCCACGAGATATTCACCCAATCGAAGGTAGAACGGAGGTGGTTGTCAGTCACACGTTCATAGGTGAGAATGATGATGAGTGTCACGGATCATCACATTCATCAAGTTGAAGAACAAGTGATATCTTAGAACAAGAACAAGCGGAATTGAATGGAAGAACAATAGTAATTGCATTAATACTCGAGGTACAGCAGAGCTCCACACCTTAATCTATGGTGTGTAGAAACTCCACCGTTGAAAATACATAAGTATAAGGTCTAGGCATGGCCGTGAGGCCAGCCTCCCAATGATCTAAGAACTAGGTGTCCAAAGATGATCTAGAGATCTAGAGTGATCAAAAGATGAAAATACAATAGTAAAAGGTCCTACTTATAGAAAACTAGTAGCCTAGGGTGTACAGAGATGAGTAAATGACATAAAAATCCACTTCCGGGCCCACTTGGTGTGTGCTTGGGCTGAGCAATGAAGCATTTTCGTGTAGAGACTCTTCTTGGAGTTAAACGCCAGCTTTAGTGCCAGTTTGGGCGTTTAACTCCCATTTGGGTGCCAGTTCCAGCGTTTAACGCTGGGATTTCTGAGGGTGAATTTGAACACCGGTTTGGGCCATTAAATCTTGGGCAAAGTATGGACTATCATATATTGCTGGAAAGCCCAGGATGTCTACTTTCCAACGCCTTTGAGAGCGCGCCAATTGGGCTTCTGTAGCTCCAGAAAATCCACTTCGAGTGCAGGGAGGTCAGAATCTAACAGCATCTGCAGTCTTTTTTAGTCTCTGAATCAGATTTTTGCTCAGGTCCCTCAATTTCAGCCAGAAAATACCTGAAATCACAGAAAAACACACAAACTCATAGTAAAGTCTAGAAAAGTGAATTTTAACTAAAAACTAACAAAAATATACTAAAAACTAACTATATCATACCAAAAACATACTAAAAACAATGCCAAAAAGCGTACAAATTATCCGCTCATCACTAATACAATAGTAAAATGTCCTATTTATATCAGACTAGCTACTAGGGTTTACCGAAATAAGTAATTGATGCAGAAATCCACTTCCGGGGCCCACTTGGTGTGTGCTTAGGCTGAGCTTGAGCTTTACACGTGCAGATGCTTCTTTTGGAGTTAAACGCCAAGTTGTAACGTGTTTTTGGCGTTTAACTCTGGTTTGTTACGTGTTTCTGGCGTTTGACTCCAGAATGCAGCATGGAACTGGCGTTGAATGCCAGTGTGCATCATCTAATCTCGAATAAAGTATGAACTATTATATATTTCTGGAAAGCTCTGGATGTCTACTTTCCAAAGCCATTAAAAGCGCGCCATTTGGAATTCTGTAGCTCCAGAAAATTCATATCGAGTGCAGGGAGGTCAGAATCCAATAGCATCAGCAGTCCTTTGTCAGCCTTCTATCAGAGTTTTGCTCAGGTCCCTCAATTTCAGCCAGAAAATATCTGAAATCATAGAAAAACACATAAAATCATAGTAAAGTCTAGAAATATGAATTTAGCATAAAAACCAATGAAAACATCCCTAAAAGTAGCTAGATCCTACTAAAAACTACCTAAAAACAATGCCAAAAAGCGTATAAATTATCCGCTCATCACAACACCAATCTTAAATTGTTGCTTGTCCCCAAGCAACTAAAAATCAAATAGGATAAAAAGAAGTGAATATACTATAAATCCCAAAATATCAATGAATATTAGTTCTAATTAGATGAGCGGGACTTGTAGCTTTTTGCTTCTGAACAGTTTTGGCATCTCACATTATCCTTCGAAGTTTAGAATGATTGGCTTCTATAGGAACTCAGAATTTTGGATAGTGTTATTAATTCTCCTAGTTAAGTATGTTGATTCTTGAACACAGCTACCTTTATGAGTCTTGGCCGTGGCCCTAAGCACTTTGTTTTCCAGTATTACCACCGGATACATAAATGCCACAGACAGATGACTGGGTAAACCTTTTCAGATTGTGACTCTGCTTTGCTAAAGTCCCCAGTTAGAGGTGTCCAGAGCTCTTAAGCACACTCTTTTGCTTTGGATCACGACTTTAACCATTCAGTCTCAAGCTTTTTACTTGGACCTGCATGCCACAAGCACATAGTTAGGGACAGCTTGATTTAGCCGCTTAGGCCTGGATTTTATTTCCTAGGGCTATTGGCTTTTTCTTCTTGCTTTTTTTTCCTTTTCTTTTATATATAATTTTTTTCGCCACTTTTTTTTCGCAAGCTTTTGTTCTTCACTGCTTTTTCTTGCTTCAAGAATCAATTTTATGATTTTTCAGATCATCAATAACATTTCTCTTGTTCATCATTCTTTCAAGAGCCAACAATTCTAACATTCATAAACAACAAGATCAAAAATATGCACTGTTCAAGCATTCATTCAGAAAACAAAAAGTATTGTCACCACATCAATATAATTAAACTGATTTCAAGGATGAATTCGAAACTCTTGTACTTCTTGTTCTTTTGTATTAAAAACATTTTTCATTTAAGAGAGTTGAAGGATTCATGGAATTATTCATAGCCTTAAGACATAGTTACTAAAGACTATTGATCATGTAATGAAGACACAAACATAGATAAACATGAAGCTTAAAAACCGAAAAACAGAGAAATAAGAACAAGGAATGAGTCCACCTTAGTGATGGTGGCGCCTTCTCCTTGAAGGACCAATGATGTCCTTGAGCTCTTTTATGTCTCTTCCTTGCCTTTGTTGCTCCTCCCTCATTGCTCTTTGATCTTCTCTAATCTCATGGAGAATGATGGAGTGCTCTTGGTGTTCCACTCTTAGTTGGTCTATGTTATAACTCAAGTCTTCTAGAGAAGTGTTGAGTTGTTTCCAAAAGTTGTTGGGAGGAAAGTGCATCCCTTGAGGCATCTCAATGATTTCTTGATGATGAGCTTCCTCATGTGTCTCTTGAGATCCATGAATGAGAATCCGAAAAGTCTAAACCTTGTCTGTGGTATTCTGAGTAGGATTTAGGGATTGGATGGCTGTGACGAGCTTCAAACTTGCGATTGCTGGGCGTGATGACAAACGCAAAAGAATCCATGGATTCTATTCCGACATGATCAAGAACCGACAGATGATTAGCCGTGCTGTGACAAGAGCATTTGGACCTTTTTCACTGAGAGGATGGGATGTAGCCATTGACAACGGTGATGCCCTACATACAGCTTTCCATGGAAAGGAGTAAGAAGGATTGAAGGAAGACAGTAGGAGAGCAGAGATCCAACAGGGACAAAGCATCTCCATACACTTGTCTAAAATTCTCACCAATGATTTACATAAGTATTTCTATCCTTATTTTTATGTTTTATTTATTATTAATTTTGAAAACCATTATAATCATTTAAATCCGCCTAACTGAGATTTACAAGATGACCATAACTTGCTTCATACCAACAATCTTCGTGGGATCGACCCTTACTCACGTAAGGTTTATTACTTGGACGACCCAGTGCACTTGCTGGTTAGTTGTGCGAAGTTGTGAACAAAGTGCTGAGTTAGTAGATGCGCATACCAAGTTAAATGCCATTATTAGAGATTACAATTTCGTGCATCAAGTTTTTGGCGCCGTTGCCGGGGATTGCTCGAGTTTGAAGCCAGCGATTATTCAAGATTCCGGCAACAACACCAAGTTTTTGGCTCCGTTGCCGAGGATTGTTCGAGTTTGGACAACTGACGATTCATCTTGTTGCTCAGATTAGGTAATTTTCTTTTTTTTTGTTTTATTTTCAAAAAATTTTCAAAAATATTTCAAAAATTTATCACCTGTTTTCGAAAATTTTCAGAGTTTTTAAGAGTGAATTCTAGAGTTTCATGTAACATGTTGAAGCCTGGTTGGCTGTAAAGCCATGTCTAATTCCTGGACCGGAGCTTTAGACTAACATTACATGATTCCTGAAATTCTGATTGAGGACTTTGGATTCATTACTTCCTTTTTCCAAAATATGTTTTCGAAAAATATAAAATAAAATCCAAAAAAATTTATAAAATCGAAAAAAAATCAAAAATATTTTGTGTTTCTTGTTTGAGTCTTGTGTCATGTTTTAAGTTTGGTGTCAATTGCATGTTCATTTTTTTCTTGCAATTTTCGAAAATTCATGCATGTGTTCTTCATGATCATCACGTTGTTATTGGTAAGTCTTCTTGTTTGATGTTGATATTTTCTTATTTTGTGTTTTTTGTTGTTTTTCATATGCATTTTTGCATTCATAGTGTCTAAGAATTGAAAATTTCTAGTTTGGTGTCTTGCATGTATTTCTTTTCTTGAAAATTTTTCAAAAATAAGTCTTGATGTTCATCCTGACATTCAAAGTGTTCTTGGTGTTCATATTGACATTCTTAGTGTTCTTGCATGCATCATTGGTTTTGATCCAAAATTTTCATGTTTTGGGTCATATTGGTGTTTTTCTCTCTCATTAAAAATTCAAAAAGATCAAAAAAATATCTTTTCCTTATTTTTTTCAAAATTTTGAAAATTTGAGTTGACTTAGTCAAAAATTTTTAAAACTTAGCTATTTCTTATAAGTCAAATCAAATTTTCAATTTTAAAAATCTTATCTTTTCAAAATCTTTTTCAAAAATCAAATCTTCTTCTTTTTTTCTATTATTTTTCAAAAATTTTTAAAATTTATTCTCAAAATCTTTTTCTCATCTTTATTTCAAAATTTCGAAAACTTTACTAACAATTAATGTGATTGATTCAAAAATTTGAAGTTTGTTACTTTCTTGTTAAGAAAGGTTCAATATTTAAATTCTAGGATCATATCTTTTAGTTTCTTGTTAGTCAACTAATCAATTTTAATTTTAAAAAATCAAATCTTTTTCAAAATATCTTTTTCAATCATATCTTTTTAAAATATCTTTATCAAATCATATCTTTTTCAAAAATTTGATTTCAAAAATCTTTTCTAACTTCTTATCTTTTCAAAATTGATTTTCAAATCTTTTTCAACTAACTAATTGACTTTTTGTTTGTTTCTTATCTTTTTCAAAACCACCTAACTACTTTCCTCTCTCTAATTTTCGAAAATTACCTCCCTCTTTTTCAAAATTCTTTTAATTAACTAATTGTTTTAAATTTTAATTTTAATTTTAATTCTTCTTTTAATTTTCGAAAATCACTAACCCTTTTTCAAAATTAATTTTCGAATTCTCTCCCTCTAATCTTCTTCTATTTATTTATTTATTTACTAACACTTCTCTTCATCTCAATAATCTGAACCTATCTTCACCCTTGTGTTTGGATTCTTACCTTTTTCTTCTTCTATTCCTTTCTTCTTCTACTAACATAAAGGAATCTCTCTACTGTGGTAAAGAGGATCCCTATTATTATTTTTTGTTCCCTTCTTTTTCATATGAGCAGGAGCAAGGACAAGAATATTCTTGTTGAAGTAGATCCTGAACCTGAAAGGACTCTGAAGGGGAAACTAAGAGAAGTTAAATTACAATAATCCAGAGACAACCTTACAGAAATTTTCGAAAAGGAAGAGGAGATGGCAGCCGAAAATAATAATGCAAGGAGAATGCTTGGTGATTATACTACACCTACTTCCAAGTTTGATGGAAGAAGCATTTCAACCCCTACCATTGGAGCAAACAATTTTGAGCTGAAACCTCAACTAGTTGCTCTAATGCAACAGAACTGCAAATTCCATGGACTTCCATCAGAAGATCCCTACCAGTTTTTAACTGAGTTCTTGTAGATCTGTGAGACTGTTAAGACTAATGGAGTAGATCCTAAAGTCTACAGGCTCATGCTTTTCCCTTTTGCTGTAAGAGACAGAGCTAGAACATGGTTGGACTCACAACCTAAAGATAGCCTAGACTCCTGGGATAAGCTGGTCACGGCCTTCTTGGCTAAATTCTTTCCTCCTCAAAAGCTGAGCAAGCTTAGAGTGGATGTTCAGACCTTCAAACAAAAAGATGGTGAATCCCTCTATGAAGCTTGGGAAAGATAAAAGTAGATGACCAAAAGGTGTCCTTCTAACATGCTTTCAAAGTGGACCACTCTGGATATATTTTATTATGGTCTATCTGAGTTCTCTAAGATGTCACTGGACTATTCTGTAGGTGGATCCATTCACCTAAAGAAAATGCCTACAGAAGCTCAAGAACTTATTGACATGGTTGCAAATAACCAATTCATGTACACTTTTGAGAGGAATTCTGTGAATAATGGGACGCCTCTGAGGAAGGGAGTTCTTGAAATTGATGCTCTGAATGCCATATTGGCTCAGAACACAATGTTGACTCAGCAAGTCAACATGATTTCTCAAAGTCTGAATAGATGGCAAAATGCATCCAACAGTACTAAAGAGGCATCTTCTGAAGAAGAAGCTTATGATCCTGAGAACCCTGCAATAGCAGAGGTAAATTATTTGGGCGAACCTTATGGAAACACCTATAATTCATCATGGAGAAATCATCCAAATTTCTCATGGAAGGATCAAAAAAAGCCTCAACAAGCCTTTAATAATGGTGGAAGAAATAGGCTCAGCAATAGCAAGCCTTATCCATCATCTTCTCAGCAACAGACAGAGAATTCTGAGCAGAGCTCCTCTAACTTAGCAAACATAGTCTCTAATCTGTCTAAGGCCACTTTAAGTTTCATGAGTGAAACAAGATCCTCCATCAGAAATTTGGAGGCACAAGTGGGCCAGCTGAGTAAGAAAGTCACTGAAACTCCTCCTAGTACTCTCCCAAGCAATACTAAAGAGAATTGATGAGCGGATAATTTATACGCTTTTTGGCATTGTTTTTAGGTAGTTTTTAGTATGATCTAGTTACTTTTAGGGATGTTTTCATTAGTTTTTATGCTAAATTCACATTTTAAGACTTTACTATGATTTTGTGTGTTTTTCTATGATTTTAGGTATTTTCTGGCTGAAATTGTGAGCAAAACTCTGATAAGAGGCTGACAAAGGACTGCTGATACTGTTAGAATCTGACCTCCCTACACTCAAAATGGATTTTTTGGAGCTACAGAACTCCAAATGGTGCGCTCTTAACGGTGTTGGAAAGTAGACATCCAGAGCTTTCCAGAAATATATAATAGTCCATACTTTATTCGAGATTTGACGATGTAAACTGGCGCTCAACGCCAGTTTCATGCTGCATTCTGGAGTCAAACGCCAGAAACACGTCACGAACCAGAGTTGAACGCCAAAAACACGTTACAACTTGGCGTTCAACTCTAAGATAAGCCATAACTCATGTAAAGATCAAGCTCAGCCCAAGCACACACCAAGTGGGCCCCGAAAGTGGATTTCTGCATCAATTACTTACTTTTGTAAACCCTAGTAGCTAGTCTAGTATAAATAGGACTTTTTACTATTGTATTAGATATCTTTGGTCTTAGTTTTATTTTATTATTCATCTTAGGAGACTATTGATCACGTTTTGGGGGCTGGCCATTCGGCCATGCCTGAACCTTCATCAGATTATGTATTTTCAACGGTGGAGTTTCTACACACCATAGATTAAGGGTGTGGAGCTCTGTTGTACCTCAAGTTTCAATGCAATTACTACTATTTTCTATTCAATTCCGCTTGTTCTTATTCTAAGATATTCGTTGCACTTCAACATGATGAATGTGATGATCCGTGACACTCATCATCATTCTCACCTATGAACGCGTGACTGACAACCACTTCTATTCTACCTTAGACCGGGCGCATATCTCTTGGATTCCTTAATCAGAATCTTCGTGGTATAAGCTAGATTAATGGCGGCATTCATAAGAATTCGAAAAGTCTAAACCTTGTCTGTGGTATTCTGAGTAGGATTCCGGGATTGAATGACTGTGACGAGCTTCAAACTCGCGATTGTTGGGTGTGATGACAAACGCAAAAGAATCAAGGGATTCTATTCCAACATGATCGAGAACCTACAGATGATTAGCCATGCTATGACAGAACATTTGGACCATTTTCACTGAGAGGATGGGATGTAGCCATTGACAACAGTGATGCCCTACATACAGCTTGCCATAGAAAGGAGTGACAAAGATTGGATAAAAGCAATAGGAAAGTAGAGATTCAGAAGGAACACAGCACCTCCATACACTTATCTGAAATTCCCACCTTTGAATTACATGAGTAACTCTATCTTTATTTTCTTTTTAAATTTATTATTATTATTCGAAAATCCAATAATTTCTTAATAGAGTTGAATCCGCCTGACTGAGATCTACAAGATGACCATAGCTTGCTTCATACCAACAATCTCCGTGGGATCGACCCTTACTCACGTAAGGTATTACTTGGATGACCCAATGCACTTGCTGGTTAGTTGTGCGGAGTTGTGACTAAGTGTGATTCACGTTTGAGAGCGCTACCAAGTTTTTGGCGCCATTGTTGATGATCACAATTTCGTGCACCAAGTTTTTGGCGCCGTTGCCGGAGATTGTTCGAGTTTGGACAACTGACGATTCATCTTGTTGCTCAGATTAGGTAATTTTCTTTTTATTTTTCTTTTCAAAAAATTTTCAAAAAAAAATTTTCAAAATTTTTTAGAATGAATTCTAGTGTTTCATAAAGTATGTTGAAGCTTGGCTGGCTGTAAAGCCATGTCTAACTCAATTGGATTGAGGCTTCAAAACCATCAGCATAGAGGCAAGTTAATTGGAATATCAGTTGTTACATGCCTGATTTATATCTTCTAAAGCTGGCTGGCTATTAAGCCATGCCCAACCCTTGGATTGGAGCTTTAGGCTAATATTGAAAGATTCTTGGAATTCTTATTAAAAATTTTGGATTTCTTATTTTCTTTTTTTTTTCTATATGTTTTTCGAAAAAAATTACAAGAAAATCCAAAAAAAATCATAAAATCATAAAAAATCAAAAATATTTTGTGTTTCTTGTTTGAGTCTTGAGTCAAATTTTAAGTTTGGTGTCAATTGCATGCTTTAAAAATTTTTTTCTTGCATTTTTTGAAAATTCATGCATTTATGGTGTTCTTCATGATCTTCAAGTTGTTCTTGGTAAGTCTTCTTGTTTGATCTTGATGTTTTCTTGTTTTGTATTTTTTGTTGTTTATCATATGCATTTTTCGTTTGTTAGAGTCCAAGCATTAAAGATTTCTAAGTTTGGTGTCTTGCATGTTTTCTTTGCATCAAAAATTTTTCGAAAATATGTTCTTGATGTTCATCATGGTCTTCAAAGAGTTCTTGGTGTTCATCTTGACATTCATAGTGTTCTTGCATGCATCATGTGTTTTGATCCAAAATTTTCATGTTTTGGGTCATTTTTGTGTTTTTCTCTCTCATCATTAAAAATCTTATCTTTTCAAAACTTTTTCAAAACTCAAATCTTTTTCATTTTTTAATATATTTTCGAAAATTTCTTTTAAATTGATTTTCAAAATCTTTTTTTCATAATTTTCGAAATTACACTAACAATTAATGTGATTGATTCAAAAATTTGAAGTTTGTTACTTTCTTGTTAAGAAAAGCTCAATCTTTAAATTCTAGAATCATATCTTTTAGTTTCTTGTTAATTAAGTAATTAATTTTAATTTTAAAAATTAAATCTTTTTCAACCATATCTTTTTATCATATCTTTTTATCATATCTTTTATATCTTTTTCAAAAAAATTTTATCTTTTTCAAAAAATTTGATTTCAAAATATCTTATCTTATCTTCTTATCTTCTTATCTTTTCAAATTTGATTTTCAAATCCTTTTCAACTAACTATTTGACTTTTTGTTTGTTTCTTATCTTTTTCAAAACAACTTAACAACTTTTCCCTCTCTAATTTTCAAAAATATCTCATCCCTTTTTCAAAATTCTTTTTAAATTAACTAATTATTTTAAAATTTAATTTTAATTCTATCTCACCTTTAATTTTCGAAAATCACTAACTACTTTTTCAAAATTTATTTTCGAATTCTCTCTCTCATCTTCCTCTATTTATTTATTTATTCACTAACACTTCTCTTCATCTCAAATCACTACCTCTATCCTTACCCTTCTGTTTGGATTCTCTTTTCTTTATTCCCTTTCTTCTTCTACTAACAATAAGGAACCTCTTTACAGTGACATAGAGGACTCCTCTTCTCTTCTTTTCTTGTTCTCTTCTCTTTCATATGAGCAGGAACAAGGAAAAAGGCATTCTTGTTGAAGCTGATCCAGAACCTGAAAGGACTCTGAAGAGGAAACTAAGAGAAGCTAAATTATAACAATCCAGAGGCAACCTTTCTAAAATTTTTGAACAAGAGAAGGAGATGGCAGCCGAACCCAACAACAATAATGCAAAGAGGATGCTTGGTGATTTTACTAAATCCACGTCAAAGTTTGATGGAAGAAGCATCTCAATTCCTGCCATTGGAGCAAACAATTTTGAGTTGAAACCTCAATTAGTTGCTCTAATGCAACAGAACTGCAAGTTTCATGGACTTCCATCTGAAGATCCTAACCAGTTTTTAAGACGAATAGAGTAGATCCTGAAGTCTACAGGCTCATGCTTTTCCCTTTTGCTGTAAGAGACAAAGCTAGAACATGGTTGGACTCATACCCTAAAGATAGCCTGGACTCTTGGGATAAGCTGGTCACGGCCTACTTGGATAAATTCTTTCCTCCTCAAAAGCTGAGCAAGCTTAGAGTGGATGTTCAGACCTTCAACCAAAAAGATGGTAAATCCCTATATGAAGCTTGGGAAAGATACAAGCAGATGACCAAAAAGTGTCCTTCTGACATGTTTTCAGAATGGACCATATTAGATATATTCTATTATGGTCTATTGGTGCATGAAATTACAATCACACTTTTGCAATTCAGCACAACTAACCAGCAAGTGCACTGGGTCGTCCAAGTAATACCTTACGTGGGCAAGGGTCGATCCCACGGAGATTGTCGGCTTGAAGCAAGCTATAGTTATCTTGTAACTCTTAGTCAGGATATCAATAATTCTCAGGTTTAATTGTGAAGAGTAAAAGAACATGAAATAAATACTTGTTTTGCAGTAATGGAGAACAGGTTGAGGTTTTGGAGATGCTCTATCTTCTGAATCTCTGCTTTCCTACTGTCTTCTTCTTCATGCACGCAAGGCTCCTTCCATGGCAAGCTGTATGTAGGGTTTCACCGTTGTCAATGGCTACCTCCCATCCTCTCAATGAGAATGTTCAACGCGCTCTGTCACAGCACAGCTAATCATCTGTCAGTTCTCAATCAGATTGGAATAGAATCCAGTGAGTCTTTTGCGTCTGTCACTAACGCCCAGCCCTCAGGAGTTTGAAGCTCATCACAGTCATTCAATCCTTGAATCCTACTCAAAATACCACAGACAAGGTTTAGACCTTCTGGATTCTCTTAAATGCCGCCATCAATTCTAGCTTATACCACGAAGATTCCAATTAAGGAATCCAAGAGATATTCACTCAATCTAAAGTAGAACGGAGGTGGTTGTCAGGCACACGTTCATAGGTGAGAATGATGATGAGTGTCACGGATCATCACATTCATCAAGTTGAAGAGCAAGTGATATCTTAGAATAGAAGCAAGCGTGATTGAATGAAAAACAGTAGTGATTGCATTAATCCATCAAGACACAGCAGAGCTCCTCACCCCCAACCATGGGGTTTAGAGGCTCGTGCTGTAGAAGATACAATAAGAAATGTATAATGTGTCATCCGGTAAAGATACAGTGTCAAAATATCCTATTTATAGTGAACTAGTAACCTAGGATATACAAAAATGAGTAAATGACATAAAAATCCACTTCCGGGGTCCACTTGGTGTGTGCTTGGGCTAAGCATTAAAGCTTTCATGTGTAGAGACTTTTTCTGGAGTTAAACGTCAGCTTTTGTGCCAGTTTGGGCGTTTAACTCCAATTTTTGTGCCAGTTCCGGTGTTAAACGCGGGGAATTCTGAAGCTGATTTGCAACGCCAGTTTGGGCCATCAAATCTCGGGCAAAGTATGAACTATTATACATTGCTGGAAAGCCCAAGATGTCTACTTTCCAACGCAATTGAGAGCGAGCTGGTTGGGCTTCTTTAGCTCCAGAAAATCCACTTTGAGTGCAGGGAGGTCAGAATCCAACAGCATCTACAGTCCTTTTTCAGCCTCTGAATCAGATTTTTGCTCAGGTCCCTCAATTTCAGCCAGAAATTACCTGAAATCACAGAAAAACACACAAACTCATAGTAAAGCCCAGAAAAGTGAATTTTAAATAAAAACTAATAAAAACATACTAAAAACTAACTAAAATGTACTAAAAACATACTAAAAACAGTGCCAAAAAGCGTATAAATTATCCGCTCATCACAATACCAAACTTAAATTGTTGCTTGTCCCCAAGCAACTGAAAATCAAATAGGATAAAAAGAAGAGAATATACTATAGACTCCAAAATATCAATGAAACTTAGCTCCAATTAGATGAGCGGGACTAGTAGCTTTTTGCCTCTGAATAGTTTTGGCATCTCACTTTATCCTTTGAAGTTTAGAATGATTGGCATCTATAGGAACTCAGAATTCAGATAGTGTTATTGATTCTCCTAGTTAAGTATGATGATTCTTGAACACAGTTACTTTATGAGTCTTGGCTGTGGCCCAAAGCACTCTGTCTTCCAGTATTACCACCGGATACATACATGCCACAGACACATAACTGGGTAAACCTTTTCAGATTGTGACTCAGCTTTGCTAGAGTCCCCAATTAGAGGTGTCCAGGGTTCTTAAGCACACTCTTTTTGCCTTGGATCACTTTTTATCTCTCTCTTTTTTCTTTTTTTCTTTTTTTTTTTGAATTCACTGCTTTTTTTCTTGCTTCAAGAATCAATTTGATGATTTTTCAGATCCTCAATAACATTTCTCCTTTTCATCATTCTTTCAATAGCCAACAAGTTTAACATTCTTTAATCAACAAATTAAAAAGACATATGCACTGTTCAAGCATTCATTCAGAAAACAAAAAGTATTGTCACCATATCAAGCTAATTCAACTAGTTTCAGAGATGAATTCGAAATCCTGCACTTCTTGTTCTTTTGTGATTAAAGCATTTTTCATTTAAGAGAGGTGATGGATTCATAGAACATTCATAGCTTTAAGGCATAGACATTAAATTTTATTAATCAAGAATTAAAAACAAGACTCAAAGATAAACATAAGATAAGACTAATAGTAATAGAAAACAAAAATTTAAATGACTCTAAAATAGACTCCTAAAGATAGAGGTTATCATAGAGTTAGGACTCAACAACCTTGATCTTGAGAAGTGGATGCTCCCTCAACTTGTGGGGTATTTGACCCTTCAAGGGAGAGCTTCTGGCGTTTCAGCTCCTGTAGCTCACGGCCCTGCTTCTCTTGTTCCTTCAACAATTTGCAGAGCATGCAGTTTTGATTCTGCTGTTCTTCCTTAATTTGTTCCATAGCTTCTTGCAGCTTGGCAACAGATGCTTCTAGGCGGGTCCAGTAGTCAATTTCAGGGAGTTTAGGGAGGAACTCCTGCGCCCTCCTTTTGATAGAATTATCTTGTATTTGTCCTTCCATTGACTTCTTGGTGATTGGATGTTCAATTGGGATGAATTCATCTACTCCCATCCTCACCCCAGCATCTTTACATAGCAAGGAGATTAAGCTTGGGTAAGCCAGTTTGGCTTCAGTGGAATTCTTGTTTGCAATTGTGTAAATCTCACAAGCAATCAGATGATGAACCTCCACTTCTTTTCCCAGCATAATGCAATGAATCATCACTGCTCTCTTGATAGTGACCTCAGAACGGTTGCTAGTGGGCAATATGGAACGCCCAATGAAGTCTAGCCAACCTCTTGCAATTGGTTTGAGATATCCCCTCTTGAGTTGGTTTGGGACACCTTTTGAATTGGTTATCCACTTAGTTCCAGGGAGGCATATGTCCTTTAGAACTTGATCCAACCCCTTATCTGCTCTCACCATTCTCCTATTAAAGGATTCAGGATCATCTTGCCGTTGAGGCAATTTGAAGACCTCTCTTATTTTGTCCAGATGGAAGTAAATAATTCTCCCTCTGACCATGGTTCTGTAGGTATGAAAAGCAGTTCCAGTCATTCTCTGCTTATCTGTCAGCCACAGAATTGAGTAGAATTCCTGAACCATGTTTCTTCCGACCTTTGTTTCAGGGTTGGTTAGAACTTCCCATCCTCTGTTTCGAATTTGCTCTTGGATCTCCGGATATTCATCTTCTTTCAGATCGAATTTAACTTCCGGGATCACTGACCTTAGACCCATTATTTTGTGGTAATGGTCTGCATGTTCTTTGGTTAAGAACCTCTCTTGACTCCAAAGATCCTTTGGATCATTCTCTTTCTTACCTCTAGAATTAGTTTGCTTTCCTTTGGGAGCCATGATCTTGATGAGCCTTAGCTTAGTGATCACGGAAAAACACACCAAACTTAGAGGGTTGCTTGTCCTCAAGCAAAAGAAAAGAAAGAGGAGAGAGAGGAGGAGAGCAAATTCGAATGGTGGGGAAAGTGGGATGGCCGAATGTATACTTATAAGGGAGGGGGAGAGATTTCGAAAATTTTGAAGGAGATTTGAGAAGATATGGAAAGAATTTGAGAGATATTTGAGTTTTTTGAAGAAGATTTGGAAAGGATTTGAAAGAGATTTGAAAAATGATTTTAATTGTTAAGAATTGAAGGTGAATGATGAAAGTTTGAAATGTGTTTATGCAGAAGATTATGGATCAAAACATGAAAGTTTGAAAAAATTTGAAGTGGAAAGCAAAATCTCTGTCCCCCACCTATCTGGCGTTAAACGCCCAGAATGGTATCCATTCTGGCGTTTAACGCCCAAATGTTGGCCATTATGGGCGTTTAACGCCCAGTCAGGTGCCCTGGCTGGCGTTAAACGCCAGAAACCCCTTTATCACTGGGCATTTTGCTAAACACCCAGGATGCTGCACACCTGGCGTTAAACGCCCAGAATGGTGCCCATTCTAGCGTTTAACGCCCAAAATGGTACCTTTACTGGCGTTAAACACCCAGAATGGTATCCATACCATTCTGGCGTTTAACGCCTAGAGTACCCCTTACTGGCGTTTTTTCGCCAGCAAGCTTTTTTTCTCTGCTTTTTGCACTGAATCCTTCTGTAACTCTGTGAATTCCTTCAATTTTGATGATTGCCCTTTGAGAATATGTATCAAACTTTTATTAAATAGAACAGATGACCTGCTAATGACTGAGTTGCCTCCCAGCAAGCGCTTCTTTATTGTCTTTAGCTGGACCTTTTACTGAGATTCATTCAAGCCTCAATTTTGAGCATTCTTGCTCAAAATTGCTTTCAAGATAATGTTTGATCCTCTGTCCATTAACAATGAACTTTTTGTCAGAATCAATATCCTGAAGCTCAACATATCCATATGGTGAGACCCCTGTAATCACATACGGACCCCTCCACCGGGATTTAAGTTTTTCTGGGAATAGTCTGAGCCTAGAGTTGAAGAGTAGAACTTTTTGTCCTGGCTCAAAGACTCTGGATGACACTTCTTGTCATGCCACTTCTTTGCCTTTTCCTTATAATTTTTTTCATTTTCAAAGGCATTGAGTCTGAACTCCTCTAGTTCATTTAGCTGGAGCAATCTTTTTTCACCAGCTAACTTAGCATCCATGTTTAGGAATCTGGTTGCCCAGTAGGCTTTATGTTCCAGTTCCACAGGCAGATGACAAGCCTTCCCATACACAAGTTGGTATGGAGAGGTTCCTATAGGAGTCTTGAAGGCTGTTCTGTATGCCCACAGAGCATCATCCAAGCTCTTTGCCCAATCCTTTCTACGGGCAATAACAGTCCGTTCCAGGATTCTTTTTAGCTCTCTATTAGAGACTTCAGCTTGCCCATTTGTCTGTGGGTGATATGGAGTTACCACTTTGTGGGTAATTCCATATCAGACCATAGCAGAGTATAGTTGTTTATTGCAGAAATGAATGCCCCCATCACTGATTAGTACTCTGGGAACACCAAACCTGCTGAAGATGTGTTTCTGTAGGAATTTTAGTACGGTCTTGGTATCATTATTGGGTGTGGCAATTGCTTCTACCCATTTAGACACATAGTCTACTGCCACTAGAATATAAGTGTTTGAGTATGATGGTGGGAAGGGACCCATGAAGTCAATTCCCCATACATCAAACAATTCAATCTCTAGGATCCCTTGTTGAGGCATGGCGTAACCATGAGGCAAGTTACTAGCTCTTTGGCAACTGTCACAGTTATGCACAAACTCCCGGGCATCCCTATAGATAGTAGACCAGTAAAATCCGCATTGGAGGACCTTAGTGGCTGTTCGCTTACCTCCAAAATGTCCCACATACTGCAATCCATAGCAATGCCATAGGATCCTTTGTGCTTCCTCTCTAGGTACACATCTGCGGATTATTCTGTCTGCAAATCTCTTAAAGAGATATGGCTCATCCCATAGGTAGTACTTGGCATCTGAAATTAATTTTTTTCTTTGCACCCTGCTGTACTCCTGTGGTATGAACCTCATAGCTTTATAATTTGCAATATCTGCAAACCATGGTTCTTCCTGGATGACAAAGAGTTGCTCATCTGGAAAGGTTTCAAAGATCTCAGTAGAAGGGAGGGACGCCCCAGCTACTGGTTCAATTCGGGACAGATGATCAGCTACCTGGTTCTCTGTCCCTTTTCTGTCTCTTATTTCTATATCAAACTCTTGCAGAAGCAATACCCACCTTATGAGCCTGGGTTTTGAATCCTGCTTTGTGAGTAAGTATTTAAGAGCAGCATGGTCAGTGTACACAATCACTTTTGACCCCACTAAGTAGGATCTAAACTTGTCAATGGCATAAACCACTGCAAGTAACTTTTTTTCTGTGGTTGTGTAATTCTTCTGTGCATCATTTAGAACACGGCTAGCATAATAAATGACGTACAGAAGCTTGTTATGCCTCTGTCCCAACACTGCACCAATGGCATGGTCACTGGCATCACACATTAGTTCAAATGGTAATGTCCAGTCTGGTGCAGAGATGACTGGTGCTGTGACCAGCTTGGCTTTCAGGGTCTCAAATGCCTGCAGACACTGTGTGTCAAACATAAATGGTGTGTCAGCAGCTAGCAGGTTACTCAGAGGTTTTGCAATTTTTGAAAAAATCCTTTATAAACCTTCTGTAGAATCCTGCATATCCCAAAAAGCTTCTGATTTCCTTAACATTGGCAGGTGGTGGTAATTTTTCAATTACCTCTACCTTTGCTTGATCCACCTCTATTCCTTTGCTTGAGATTTTATGCCCAAGGACAATCCCCTCAGTCACCATGAAGTGACATTTTTCCCAGTTTAAAACTAGGTTGGTCTCTTGGCATCTTTTCAGAACAAGTGCTAGATGGTTAAGGCAGGAGTTGAATGAGTCTCCAAATACTGAAAAGTCATCCATGAAGACTTCCAGAAATTTCTCTACCATATCTGAGAAGATAGAGAGCATGCACCTCTGAAAGGTTGCAGGTGCATTGCACAGACCAAAAGGCATCCTTCTGTAGGCAAATACTCTAGAAGGACATGTAAATGCTGTTTTCTTTCGGTCCTGAGGATCTACTGCAATTTGGTTATAACCTGAATAGCCATCCAAAAAGTAATAATATTCATGACCTGCTAGTCTCTCTAGCATCTGGTCTATGAATGGTAAAGGAAAATGATCCTTTCTGGTGGCTGTATTGAGCCTTCTGTAGTCAATACACATACGCCATCCTGTAACTGTTCTTGTGGGAACCAGCTCATTTTTTTCATGAACCACTGTCATGCCTCCCTTCTTGGGGACAACTTGGACAGGGCTCACCCAGGGGCTATCAAAAATAGGATAAATAATCCCAACCTCTAGTAACTTAGTGACCTCTTTCTGCACCACCTCCTTCATGGCTGGATTTAGCCACCTCTGTGGTTGAACCACTGGCTTGGCATTATCTTCCAATAGGATCTTGTGCATGCATCTTGCTGGGCTAATGCCTTTAAGATCACTTATGGACCACCCAAGAGCTGTCTTATGTGTCCTTAGCACTTGAATTAGTGCTTCCTCTTCCTGTGAGTTTAAAGCAGAGCTTATAATCACTGGAAAAGTGTCACCTTCTCCCATAAATGCGTACTTCAGGGATGGTGGTAGTGGCTTGAGCTCGGGTTTAGGAGGCTTATCCTCTTCCTGAGGAATTTTCAGAGGTTCTTTTATTTCCTCTGGTTCCTCCAGGTCAGGCTGAACATCTTTAAAGATATCCTCTAGCTCTGATTCGAGACTCTCAGTCATATTGATCTCTTCCACTAAAGAGTCAATAATATCAGCGCTGATGCAGTCATTTGATGTGTCTGGATGCTGCATAGCTTCGACAGCATTTAACTTGAACTCATCCTCATTGACTCTCAGGGTCACTTCCCCTTTTTGTACGTTAATGAGAGTTCGTCCAGTTGCTAGGAAGGGTCTTCCTAGTATGAGAGTTGCACTCTTATGCTCCTCCATTTCCAGCACTACAAAGTCAGTTGGGAAGGCGAATGGCCCAACCTTGACAATCATGTCCTCAATTATGTCTGATGGGTGTTTAATGGACCATCAGCAAGTTGGAGGCATATCCAGGTTGGTTTGACTTCTTCAGTCAGCCCAAGCTTTCTGATAGTGGATGCGGGTATTAGATTGATACTTGCTCCAAGGTCACATAGGGCTGTCTTGGTACAAGCACATTCTAATGTGCATGGTATCATAAAGCTTCCTGGATCTTGAAGCTTCTCTGGTAAGCTCTTCAGAATGACTGCACTGCATTCTTCAGTGAGAAACACTTTTTCAGTTTCTCTCCAATCCTTCTTATGACTTAAGATCTCTTTCATGAACTTAGCATAAGAAGGTATTTGCTCAAGTGCTTCTGCAAACGGAATCTTTATTTCAAGAGTCTTGAGATAGTCTGCAAAGCGGGCAAATTGGTTATCCTGTTCCGCTTGGCAGAGTTTCTGAGGATAAGGCATCTTGGCTTTATACTCTTCAACCTTAGTTGCTGTAGGTTTATTTCCTACAGAAGTGGTTGGAGAAGCCTTCTTAGAGGGGTTACTATCAGCACTCTCAGGTGTCTGATTCCTCATTGGCCTTTGAACGCCAGGATTGGGTGAGGAATGGGAGTTTAACGCCAACTTTTCCCCTCTTGCTGGCGTTTGAACACCAGAACTGGGCAGGGAATGAGCATTTAACGCCAACTTTTCCCCCTTTTCTGGCGTGTGAACGCCAGAAGTATTCCTCTCTGGGCTCTTACTGTCCTCAGAGGGATTTTGGACAGTGATTTGGTTATCCTCTGTCAGTTGTTCCTTTCTTAGCTTTCTGCTAATTTGAGTTGATACATTCAATGTTTTCCCACTCCTTAATTTAACAGCTTGGCATTCTTCTATTATCTGTTTAGATAGTTGCTGTCTTGTCTGATTTAATTGTGCTTCCATATTCTTGTTAGCAATTTTAGTTTCTTGGAGCATCTCTTTAAATTCTGCTAACTGTTTTGACATCATGAGTAATTGCTGATTAAGCTCATCCATCTGTTCTTAAGGGTTAGGATCAGCAGTTACTGCCATAGCTTCTTCTTTTATAGAGGACTCACTGCTTGAGTATAAATGTTGATTTCTAGCAACTGTATCTATGAGCTCTTGAGCCTCTTCAATCGTCTTCCGCATGTGTATAGATCCACCAGCTGAGTGGTCTAAAGACATCTGAGCTTTTTCTGTGAGCCCATAATAGAAGATGTCTAACTGTACCCACTCTGAAAACATTTCAGAGGGGTATTTTCTTAGCATACCTCTGTACCTCTCCCAGGCATTATAAAGGGATTCATTGTCCTCTTGTTTAAAGCCTTGGATGTCCAGCCTTAGCTGTGTCATCCTTTTTGGAGGGTAAAATTGATTCAGGAATTTGTCTGATAACTGTCTCCATGTTTTTATGCTTGCTGTGGGTTGGTTATTTAACCACCTCTTAGCTTGATCTTTTACAGCAAATGGGAACAGTAATAATCTGTAGACATCCTGATCCACCTCATTATCACGTACTGTGTCAGCAATTTGTAAGAACTGTGCCAGAAACTCAGTAGGTTCTTCCTGTGGAAGACCGGAATACTGGCAGTTTTGCTGCACCATGATAATGAGTTGAGGGTTTAGCTCAAAGCTGCTTGCTTTAATGGGAGGTATACAGATGCTACTCCCATATGCAGCTGTGATGGGGTTAGCATATGACCCCATAGTCCTTCTGGACTGCTCAATTCCACTTAGGTCCATGATGGAGAAAGGGAGATGATGTGGATATTATTATATATTTTTTTCGTTTTTAATTAAAATTGACCGAAAATAATAAAATAAATGGAAAAGAAAATAAAGTAAAATTTCAAAAACTAACAGAAAATAAAATCAAAGAAAATTGAAAACTAAATCAATTAATTAATTAAAAAGATTTTGGAATTAGCAATTAAAAAGATATGATTGAAAATTATTTTGAAAAAGATTTGATTTTTGAAATAAGGAAAGAGAAAAACAACAAAATGACACCAAACTTAAAATTTTTAGAAAATCAAACACAAATTTTCAAAAATTTAAAGGAAAACACAAAGAAGACACCAAACTTAGAATTTTTTAAAGATCAAGAAGGGACTAAGAACATGCAAATTTGAAAAATTAAAAGAAAACAAAAACATGCAATTGACACCAAACTTAAAATATGAAACTAAACTCAAATAAAAGACTCTAAACCAACAAAAATAAAACAGTCCTAATCTAAGCAACAAGATACACCGTCAGTTGTCCAAACTCGAACAATCCCCGGCAACGGCGCCAAAAACTTGGTGCATGAAATTGCAATCACACTTTTGCAATTCCGCACAACTAACCAGCAAGTGCACTGGGTCGTCCAAGTAATACCTTACGTGAGTAAGGGTCGATCCCACGGAGATTGTCGGCTTGAAGCAAGCTATGGTTATCTTGTAACTCTTAATCAGGATATCAATAATTCTCAGGTTTAATTGTGAAGAGTAAAAGAACATGAAATAAATACTTGTTTTGCAGTAATGGAGAACAGGTTGAGGTTTTGGAGATGCTCTATCTTCTGAATCTCTGCTTTCCTACTGTCTTCTTCTTCATGCACGCAAGGCTCTTTCCATGGCAAGCTGTATGTAGGGTTTCACCGTTGTCAATGGCTACCTCCCATCCTCTCAATGAAAATGTTCAACGCGCTCTGTCACAGCACGGCTAATCATTTGTCGGTTATCAATCAGGTTGGAATAGAATCCAGTGAGTCTTTTGCATCTGTCACTAATGCCCAGCCCTCAGGAATTTGAATCTCGTCACAGTCATTCAATCCTTGAATCCTACTCAGAATACCACAGACAAGGTTTATACCTTCTGGATTTTCTTATATGCCGCCATCAATTCTAGCTTATACCACGAAGATTCTGATTAAGGAATCCAAGAGATATTCACTTAATCTAAAGTAGAACGGAGGTGGTTGTCAGGCACACGTTCATAGGTGAGAATGATGATGAGTGTCATGGATCATCACATTCATCAAGTTGAAGAACAAGTGATATCTTAGAATAGAAGCAAGCGTGATTGAATGAAAAATAGTAGTGATTGCATTAATCCATCAAGACACAGCAGAGCTCCTCACCCCCAACCATGGGGTTTAGAGGCTCATGCTATAGAAGATACAATAAGAAATGTATAATGTGTCATCCGGTAAAGATACAGTGTCAAAATATCCTATTTATAGTGAACTAGTAACCTAGGATATACAGAAATGAGTAAATGACGTAAAAATCCACTTCCAGGGTCCACTTGGTGTGTGCTTGGGCTGAGCATTGAAGCTTTCATGTGTAGAGACTTTTTCTGGAGTTAAACGCCAGCTTTTGTGCTAGTTTGGGCGTTTAACTCCAATTTTTGTGCCAGTTTCGGCGTTAAACGCAGGGAATTCTGAAGCTGATTTGCAACGCCAGTTTGGGCCATCAAATCTCGGGCAAAGTACGGACTATTATAAATTGCTGGAAATCCCAGGATATCTACTTTCCAACGCAATTGAGAGCGTGCTAATTGGGCTTCTGTAGCTCCAGAAAATCCATTTCGAGTGCAGGGAGGTCAGAATCCAACAGCATCAGCAGTCCTTTTTCAGCCTCTGAATAAGATTTTTGCTCAGGTCCCTCAATTTCAGCCAGAAATTACCTGAAATCACAGAAAAACACATAAACTCATAGTAAAGCCCAGAAAAGTGAATTTTAAATAAAAACTAATAAAAACATACTAAAAACTAACTAAAATGTACTAAAAACATACTAAAAACAGTGCCAAAAAGCGTATAAATTATCCGCTCATCATCTATCTGAGTTTTCCAAGATGTCATTGGACTACTCTGCAGGTGGATCCATTCACCTAAAGAAAATCCCTCAGAAGCTCAGGAACTTATTGACATGGTTGCAAATAACCAATTCCTGTATACTTCTGAGAGGAATTCCGTGAATAATGGGATGCCTCAGATGAAGGGAGTTCTTGAAATTGATGCTCTGAATGCCATATTGGCTCAGAACAAAGTGTTGACTCAGCAAGTCAACATGATTTCTCAAAGTCTGAATGGATGGCAAAATGCATCCAACAGTACTAAAGAGGCATCTTCTGAAGAAGAAGCTTATGATCCTGAAAACCCTGCAATGGCAGAGGTAAATTTCATGGGTGAACCTTATGGAAACACCTATAATTCATCATGGAGAAATCATCTGAATTTCTCATGGAAGGATCAACAAAAGCCTCAACAAGGCTTTAATAATGGTGGAAGAAATAGGCTCAGCAATATCAAGCCTTATCCATCATCTTCTCAGCAACAGACAGAGAATTATGAATAGAATACCTCTAACTTAGCAAACTTAGTCTCAAATCTGTCTAAGGACACTTTAAGTTTCATGAATGAAACAAGGTCCTCCATCAGAAATTTGGAGGCACAAGTGGGCCAACTGAGTAAGAAAATCATTGAAACCCCTCCTAGTACTCTCCCAAGCAATACTGAAGAAAATCCAAAAAGAGAGTGCAAGGCCATTGATATCATCAATATGGCCGAATGCAAGGAGGAGGGAGAGGACGCGAATCCCAATGAGGAAGATCTCATGGGACGTCTCTCAAGGAGGAAGGAGTTCCCTATTGAGGATCCAAAGGAATCTGAGGCTCATATAGAGACCATAGAAATTCCATTAAATCTCCTTCTGCCATTCATGAGCTTTGAAGGTTATTCTTCCTCTGAAGAGGATGAAGATGTAACTAGAGAGCAAGTTGCTCAATATCTAGGAGCCATCATCAAGTTGAATGCCAAGTTATTTGGTAATGAGACTTGGGAAGGTGAACCTCCCTTGCTCATTAGTGAACTTGATACATGGGTTCAGCAAATTTTACCTCAAAAGAAACAAGATCCTGGGAAATTCTTAATACCCTGTACCATAGGCACCATGACCTTTGGAAAAGCTCTGTGTGACCTAGGGTCAGGCATAAATCTTATGCCACTCTCTGTAATGGAGAAGCTGGGGATCATTGAGGTACAGCCTGCCTTATTCTCATTACAATTGGCAGACAACTCAGTAAGACAAGCTTATGGATTAGTAGAGGACGTGTTGGTAAAGGTTAAAGGCCTTTACATTCCTGCTGATTTCATAATCTTAGACACTAGGAAGGAGGAGGATGAATGCATCATCCTTGGAAGACCTTTCCTAGCCACAGCAGAAGCTGTGATAGATGTTAATAGAGGAGAATTAGTCCTTCAATTGAATGGGAACTACCTTGTGTTTAAGGCACACAGCTATCCTTCTGTAACAAGGGAGAGTAAGCATGCAGAGCTTCTCTCAGTACAGAGTCAAACAGAGCCCCCACAATCAAACTCTAAGTTTGGTGTTGGGACTATACAATATTGACCTGATCACTTATGAGGCTCCATGAGAGCCCACTGTCAAGCTATTGACATTAAAGAAGCGCTTATTGGGAGGCAACCTAATTTTTATTTATCTAATTTTATTTTTTTTGTATTGTTCTTTTATGTTTTATTAGATTCATGATCATGTGGAGTCACGAAAAAAATATTAAAATTAAAAACAGAATCAAAAACAGCATAAGAAAAATACACCCTGGAGGAAGGACTTACTGGCGTTTAAACGCCTGTAAGGAGCATCTGGCTGGCGTTCAATGCCAAAACAGAGCATGGATCTGGCGCTGAATGCCAGAAACAAGCAACATCCCGGCATTCAAACGCCAGGAATGCACCCTGAGGAGAGCTGGCGTTGAACGCCAAAAACAAGCATGGAACTGGCATTCAACGCCAGAAACATGCTGCACATGGGCGTTGAACGCCCAGAACATGCATCACTTCGGCGTTTAAACACCAGAATTGCATGGAAAGGCATTTTACATGCCTAATTGGTACAGGGAAGTAAATCCTTGACACCTCAAGATCTATGGACCCCACAGGATCATCTCAGGATCTGTGGACCCCACAGGATCCCCACCTACCATATTCTCCCCTCTTTTCAACATTCATTCTCTCTTTCCAATAAACACTCTTCCCCAAAACCCTTCACCAATCACCTTAATCTCTCTTCCCAATCACCACCCTTCACCACTCACACCCATCCACTATTCCCCATAAACCCCACCTACCTTCAAAATTCAAATTTCTTTCCCACCCAAACCCACCCTAAATGGCCGAACCTACTCCCTCAACCCTCACTATATAAACCCCTCCATTCTTCTTCATTTTCACACAACACAAACCTCTTTTCTCCTTCTTGGCCGAATACACCTCTCCCCCTCTCCTCTATATTTTCTTCTTCTTCTTCTTCTCTTCTTTCATCTCTTGCTCGAGGGCGAGCAATATTCTAAGTTTGGTGTGGCAAAAGCATAGCTTTTTTATTTTTCCATAACCATTGATGGCACCTAAGGCCAGAGAATCCTCTAGAAAAGGGAAAGGGAAGACAAAAGCTTCCACCTCCGAGTCATGTGAGATGGAAAGATTCGTCTCCAAAGCCCATCAAGACCACTTTTATGATGTTGTGGCCAAGAAGAAGCTGATCTCCGAGGTCCCTTTCAAGCTCAAGAAAAATGAGTATCCAGAGATCTGACATGAGGTCTAAAGAAGAGGTTGGGAAGTTCTAACCAACCCCATCCAACAAGTCGGAATCTTAATGGTTCAAGAGTTCTATGCCAATGCATGGATCACTAGGAACCATGATCAAAGTAAGAACCCAAACCCAAAGAATTATCTTACAATGGTTCGGGGGAAATACTTAGATTTTAGTCCGGAAAATGTGAGGTTGGCATTCAACTTGCCCATGATGCAAGGAGATGCACGCTCCTACACTAGAAGGGTCAACTTTAATCAAAGGTTGGACCAAGTCCTTATGGACATATGTGTGGAAGGAGCTCAATGGAAAAGAGATTCCAAAGGCAAGCCCGTTCAACTAAGAAGACTGGACCTCAAGCCTGTGGCTAGAAGATGGTTGGAGTTCAGCCAACGCTCCCTCATCCCCACTAGCAACTGATCTGAAGTTACTGTGGATCGGGCCATCATGATTCATAGCATCATGAATGGAGAGGAAGTAGAAGTTCATGAAGTCATCTCCCATGAATTCTACAAAATAGCCGATAAGTCCTCTACTTTGGCAAGGCTAGCTTTTCCTCATCTTATTTGCCATCTATGTTACTCAGCTGGAGTTATCATAGAAGGAGACATCTTCATTGAGGAGGACAAGCCCATCACTAAGAAAAGGATGGAAGAGAGCCCACTCATGGATCCCAAGAGACGCATGAGGAAGCTCATCACCAAGAAATCCCGGAGATGCCTCAAAGGATGCACTTTCCTCCCAACAACTATTGGGAACAACTTAACACTTCCTTAGAAGATTTGAGTTACAATGTGGATCAATTAAGGGTGGAACATCAAGAGCACTCCATCATTCTCTATGAAATTAGAGAAGATCAAAGAGCAATGAGGGAGGAGCAACAAAGGCAAGGAAGGGACATAGAAGAGCTTAAGGACATCATTGGTCCTTCAAGAAGAAGACGCCACTAAGGTGGATTCATTCCTTGTTCTTATTTTTTCTGTTTTCCATTTTTATCTATGTTTTGTGTCTCTACTTCATGATCATTAGTATGTAGTAACTATGTCTTAAAGCTATGAATAAATTCCATAAATCCTTCACCTCTCTTAAATGAAAAATGTTTTTAATTCAAAAGAACAAGAAGTACATAAATTTCGAAAATTGTCCTTGAATTTAGTTTAATTATATTGATGTGGTGACAATACTTTTTGTTTTCTGAATGAATGCTTAAACAGTGCATATTTTTTATCTTGTTGTTTATGAATGTTAAAATTGTTGGCTCTTGAAAGAATGATGAAAAAGAGAAATGTTATTGATGATCTGAAAAATCATAAAATTGATTCTTGAAGCAAGAAAAAGCAGTGAATAGCAAAAGCTTGCGAAAAAAAAGCAAGCAGAAAGAGCCAATAGCCCCTTAAAACCAAAAGGCAAGGGTAAAAAGGATCCAAGGCTTTGAGCATCAATGGATAGGAGGGCCCAAGTGAAAAGCTTGAGACTAAGTAGTTAAAATCGTGATCCAAAGTAAAAAGAGTGTGCTTAAGAGCTTTGGACACCTCTAACTGGGGACTCTAGCAAAGCTGAGTCACAATATGAAAAGGTTCACCCAGTCATGTGTCTGTGGCATTTATGTACCGGTGGTAATACTGGAAAACAAAATGCTTAGGGCCACGGCCAAGACTCATAAAAGTAGCTATGTTCAAGAATCAACAAACTTAACTAGGAGAATCAATAACCCTATCTGAAAATCTAAGTTTCTATAGAAGCCAATCATTCTAAACTTCAAAAGAAAAAGTGAGATGCCAAAACTGTTGATGAGCGGATATTTTATACGCTTTTTGGGGGTAATTTCATATAGATTTTAGCATGTTTTTATTAGTTTTTAATAGAATTTTATTAGTTTTTAAGCAAAAATCATATTTCTGGACTTTACTATGAGTTTGTGTATTTTTCTGGGATTTCAGGTATTTTCTGGCTGAAATTGAGGAAGCTGAGCAAACATCTGATTTAGGCTGAAAAGGACTGCTGATGCTGTTGGATTCTGACCTCCCTGCACTCGGAATGGATTTTTTGGAGCTACAGGAGTTCAATTGGCGCGCTCTCAATTGAGTTGGAAAGTAAACATCCAGGGCTTTCCAGCAATATATAATAGTCCATACTTTGCGTGAAGATAGACGACTTAAACTGGCGTTCAACGCCAGTTCCATGTTGCAGTCTGGCGTCCAGCGCCAGACACAGGTAACAAGGTGGAGTTCAACGCCAAAAACACGTTACAACCTGGCGTTCAACTCCAGAAACAGCCCAGGCACGTGAGAAGCTTAAGTCTCAGCCCCAGCACACACCAAGTGGGCCCCAGAAGTGGATTTCTGCACCAATTATCTTAGTTTACTCATTCTCTGTAAACCTAGGTTACTAGTTTAGTATTTAAACAACTTTTAGAGACTTATTTTGTATCTCATGACATTTTTAGATCTGAATTTTATACTCTTTGACGGCATGAGTCTCTAAACTCCATTGTTGGGGGTGAGGAGCTCTGCAGCGTCTCGATGAATTAATGCAATTACTTCTGTTTTCCATTCAAACATGCTTGTTCTTATCTAAGATATTCATTCGCGCTTCACTATGAAGAAGGTGATGATCTGTGACACTCATCACCTTCCTTAACCCATGAACATGTGCCTGACAACCACCTCCGTTCTACATTAGATTGAATGAGTATCTCTTAGATTCCTTAATCAGAATCTTCATGGTATAAGCTAGAATTGATGGTGGCATTCATGAGAATCCAGAAAGTCTAAACCATGTCTGTGGTATTCCGAGTAGGATTCAAGGATTGGATGGCTGTGACGAGCTTCAAACTCGCGATTATTGGGCGTGATGACAAATGCAAAAGAATCAACGGATTCTATTCCGGCATGATCGAGAACCAACAGATGATTAGCCGTGCTGTGATAGAGCATTTGGACCATTTTCACTGAGAGAATGGGAAGTAGCCATTGACAACGGTGACACCCTACATACAGCTTGCCATTGAAGGAGCCTTGTGTGTGGGAAGAGGAATACAAGAGGAAAGCTTAAATAAGAAGGACAAAGCATCTCCAAAACTCCAACATATTCTCCATTATTGCATAACAAGTAATTATTTCACGCTCTTTTATTTTTCTAATAATTCAAACTGATAATTATAATTGAAATCCTGACTAAGAATAATAAAATAAACATAGCTTGCTTCAAACCAATAATCTCCGTGGGATCGACCCTTACTCACGTAAGGTATTACTTGGACGACCCAGTGCACTTGCTGGTTAGTGGTACGAAATCATAAGAAATCTTGATTTTGTTATTGGGATTACAATTTCGTGCACCAAGTTTTTGGCGCCGTTGCCGGGGATTGTTCGAGTTTGAACAACTAAAGGTTTATTTTGTTGCTTAGATTAGGAATAATTTATTTTTGCTGCTATAGAGTCATTAAATTCTGAGTCCTTTATTCCCTTTTCAAAAATTTTTCAAAAATATTATTTTTCTTTATCAAATTTTAATTTTTTTCGTGAGTTTAGTGTCTTGTTCTAAGTTTGGTGTCAATTGCATATCTTGTATTTTCCTTTAAATTTTCGAATTAGTGTTCTTTGTTTTTCCTTGATCTTCAAATTGTTCTTGTCAATTTTTCTTGTTTGATCTTTGGTTTGTCTTGTTCTGTGTCTTTTTCTTGATTTTCTTGTACTTTTTCAAAACATTAGTTTTCAAAAAATTTATTCTTATCTATAAAAATAATACATCTTTAAAACACGTTACATTTATAGCTCAGTTGGCTAGAGCGTTGGCTTATGTTCTTGGCAATTGGGTATCTTCTTTTTAAAATCTTTTTCAAAAATAATTTTTCTTTGATTGAATCTTGTGCCAAACTTTAAGTTTGGTGTTTTGTTGTTAATTTTTTATAATTTTCGAAAATTTTATTGAAGCTTTCTAAAAATTTTAAGTTTGGTGTTCTTTCTTTTGTTCTTGGTGTTCTTGTGGATCTTCAAAGTGTTCTTGAGTCTTTCTTGTGTTTTGATCTTAAAATTTTTAAGTTTGGTGTTCCTTGGTGTTTTCACTCTAAAATTTTCGAAAACAAGGAGCATTAGATTTAAAAATTTTGAATCTTGTATATTTTATGTGTTTTTCTCTTTCATCATAAAATTCAAAATTCAAAAAAAATATCTTTTCTAACTATTTTTAAGCTATTTTTTCGAAATTTTTTTTTTTAAAATTCAGATTTCAATTTCAAAATTTTTCAAATCTTATCCTTTTATGATTAAAAAAAAATTATCTTTTTCAAAACAAATATATATCTTTTCCTTCTTAAAATCTTTTCAACTCATAAATATCTTTTTCAAATCTTTACAATATCTTTTTCAAAATAAATTTATCTTTTTCAAATATCTTTTATATCTTTTCAATTTTCAATTACATCTTTTTCCTATCATATTTATCTTTTACAAATCATATCTTCTATCTTATCTTTTCTCAAAATTTTTGAAAATATCCTAACCAATTTCTCTCTCCTCATCTTTTTCGAAAATCTCCATAAAATATTTTCAATTTTTATTTTTATTTTTATTTTTATTTTTATTTTTATTTCATTTTTTTATTTTATTTCATTTTATTTTATCTTATTTTATTTTATTATTCTGAAAATAAATTTTTATATTTAATAAAATAAATAATATCAACATCCATATCATCTCCCTTGCTCCATCATGGAACTAAGTGGAAATGAACAGTCCAGAAGGACTCTGGGGTCATATGCTAACCCCACTACTGCTTCATATGGGAGTAGTATCTGTATATCCTCCATTGGAGTCAGTAGTTTTGAGTTGAATCCTCAGCTCATCATCATAGTGCAGCAAAGTTGCCAATATTCCGGTCTTCCACAAAAAGAACCTACAGAGTTTCTGGCACAATTTTTACAAATTGCTGACACAATACATGATAAGGAAGTAGATCAGGATGTCTATAGATTATTACTGTATCCATTTGCTGTAAAGGACCAAGCTAAGAGGTGGTTAAATAACCAACCTAAGGACAGCATAAAGACATGGAAACAGCTGTCAGAAAAATTCCTGAATCACTATTTTCCTCCAAAACGGATGACACAGCTAAGGCTAAGCATCTAAGGCTTCAAACAAGGAGATAATGAATCCCTTTATGATGCCTGGGAGAGATACAGAGAGATGCTAAGAAAATGCCCCTCTGAAATGTTTTTAGAGAGGGTGCAGTTAGACATCTTCTACTATAGGCTTACAGAAAGAGCTCAGATTTCTCTAGACCACTCAGCTGGTGGATCTATACACATGAGAAAGACAATAGAAGAAGCTCAAGAGCTTATTGATACAGTTGCCAGAAATCAGCATCTGTACCTAAGCAGTGAATCTTCCATCAATGAAGAGGCTAAAACAGTAACTGCTGAACTCAGTCCTGCAGATCAAGCTGCTGAATTCAATCAGCAATTAGATTTTTTAACAAAACAATTAGCCGAATTCAAGGAGATACTACAAGAAACAAGAATGGCTAATATGAATATGGAAGCACAGTTGAAGCAAACAGAACAGCAGTTATCAAAACAAATAACAGAAAAATGCCAAGCAGTTCAATTAAGAAGTGGGAAAACATTAAAAACATCACTTCAAGATAGCAGGAAGCCAAGAAATGAGCAAACTACCCAAAATCCCTCTGAGGACATTAAAATCCCAGGGAGGAATAATTCTGGCGTTCAAACGCCAAAAAATGGGTGGAAAGCTGGCGCTAAACGCCCAAACCATGTTCAGTCCTGGCATTCAACGGCAGAAACAAGCAAGGAATTGGCATTGAATGCCCAAAGGAAGAATAGTTCTGGTGTTTAGACGCCAGAAACAGGTGAGAAGTTGGCGTCTAACGCCACTCTAGCTTCCACCCCTGGCATTCAAATGCCAGTGGGGGATCAGACAAATACAAGTGCTGATAATAACCCTTCTAAAAAGGCTTCTCAACCTACATCTGTAGGCAATAAACCTGCAGCAACTAAGGTTGAGGAATACAAAGCCAAAATGCCTTATCCTCAGAAACTCCGCCAAGCGGAACAGGATAAGCAATATGCCTGCTTTGCAGACTATCTCAGGACTCTTGAAATAAAGATTCTGCTTGCAGAGGCACTTGAGCAAATACCCTCTTAGGCTAAGTTCATGAAAGAGATCTTAAGTCATAAGAAGGATTGGAGGGAAACTGAAAAAGTTTACCTCACTGAAGAATGCAGTACAGTCATTCTGAAAAGCTTACCTGAGAAGCTTAAAGATCCCGGAAGCTTTATGATACCATGCACATTAGAGGGTACTTGTACCAAGCAAGCTCTATGTGATCTTGGGGCAAGTATCAACCTAATACCTGCATCTATTATCACAAAGCTTGGTTTGACTGAAGAAGTCAAACCAACCCGGATATGTCTCCAACTTGCTGATGGCTCCATTAAATACCCATCAGGCGTGATTGAAGACATGATTATCAAGGTTGGGCCATTTGCCTTTCCTACTGACTTTGTGGTGCTGGAAATGGAGGAGCACAAGAGTGCAACTCTCATTCTAGGAAGACCTTTCCTAGCAACTGGCCGAACCCTTATTGATGTCCAAAAAGGGGAAGTAACCCGGAGAGTCAATGAGGAGGAGTTCAAGTTGAATGTTGTCAAAGCTATGCAACATCCAGACACCCCAAATGACTGCATGAGTGTTGATATTATTGACTCTGTGGTAAAAGAGGTCAATATGACTGAGAGTCTCGAATCAGAGCTAGAGGATATCTTTAAAGATGTTCAGCCTGATCTAGAGGAATCAGAGAGAATGATAGAACCTCTGAAAATCCCTCAGGAAGAGGAGAAACCTCCTAAACCCGATCTCAAACCATTACCACCGTCCCTAAAATATGCATTTCTGGGAGAAGGTGATACCTTTCATGTAATCATAAGCTCTACCTTAGAGCCACATGAAGAGGAAGCACTAATTCAAGTGCTAAGGACACACAAGACAGCTCTTGGGTTGTCCATCAGTGATCTTAAGGGCATTAGCCCAGCCAGATGCATGCACAAGATTCTATTGGAAGGTGACGCCAAGCCAGTGGTTCAACCACAAAGGCGGCTGAATCCAGCCATGAAGGAAGTGGTGCAGAAGGAGGTCACTAAATTACTAGAAGCTGAGATCATTTATCCTATTTCTGATAGCCCCTGGGTAAGCCCTGTCCAAGTTGTCCCTAAGAAAGGTGGCATGACAGTAGTTCCTAATGAAAAAAATGAACTGGTTCCTACAAGAACAGTTACAGGGTGGCGTATGTATATTGATTATAGAAGGCTCAATACAGCCACCAGAAAGGATCATTTTCCTTTACCATTCATAGACCAAATGCTGGAAATACTAGCAGGTCATGAATACTATTGCTTCCTGGATGGATATTCAGGTCATAATCAAATTGCAGTAGATCCCCAGGATCAAGAGAAAACAGCATTCACATGTCCATCTGGAGTATTTGCATACAGAAGGATGCCATTTGGCTTGTGCAATGTACCTGCAACCTTTCAAAGGTGCATGCTCTCAATTTTCTCTGATATGGTGGAGAAATTTTTGGAAGTCTTCATGGATGACTTTTTAGTATTTGGAGACTCATTCAGCTCCTGTCTTGACCATCTAGCACTTGTTCTAAAAAGGTGCCAAGAGACTAACCTGGTTTTAAATTGGGAAAAATGTCACTTTATGGTGACTGAAGGAATTGTCCTTGGGCACAAAATCTCGAACAGGGGAATAGAGGTGGATCAAGCTAAGGTAGAGGTAATTGAAAAATTACCACCACCAGCCAATGTTAAGGCAATCAGAAGCTTTCTGGGGCATGCAGGATCTATAGGAGGTTTATAAAGGATTTTTCAAAAATCACCAAACCTCTAAGTAATCTGCTAGCTATTGACACGCCATTTATCTTTGATAAGGAGTGTCTACAGGCGTTTGAGACTCTGAAAGCGAAGCTGGTCACAGCACCAGTCATCTCTGCACCAGACTGGACATTACCGTTTGAATTAATGTGTGATGCCAGTGACCATGCCATTGGTGCAGTGTTGGGACAAAGGCATGACAAGCTTCTGCACATCATTTACTATGCTAGTCGTGTTTTAAATGGTGCACAGAAGAATTACACAACCACAGAAAAAGAGTTGCTTGCAGTGGTTTACGCCATTGACAAGTTTAGATCCTATTAGTAGGATCAAAAGTGATTGTGTACACTGATCATGCTGCTCTTAAATATCTACTCACAAAGCAGGATTTAAAACCCAGACTCATCAGATGGGTGTTGCTTCTGTAAGAGTTTGATATAGAAATAAGAGACAGAAAAGGGACAAAGAACCAAGTAGCAGATCACCTGTCCCGAATAGAACCAGTAGAAGAGGCATCCCTCCCTCTTACTGAGATCTCTGAAACCTTTCCAGATGAGCAACTCTTTGCCATCCAGGAAGTGCCATGATTTGCAGACATTGCAAACTACAAGGCAGTGAGGTTCATACCCAAAGAGTACAGTAGGCAGCAATCAAAGAAATTGATCACGGATGCAAAGTACTATCTTTGGGATGAACCATATCTGTTCAAGAGATGTGCAGACGGAGTAATCCGTAGATGTGTGCCTAAAGAAGAAGCGCAGAAGATCCTATGGCATTGCCATGGATCACAATATGGAGGACATTTTGTAAGTGAGCGAACAGCCACAAGAGTCCTCCAATGTGGCTTCTACTGGCCTACTCTCTATAAAGATTCCTGAGTGTTTGTACTTAATTGTGACAGTTGCCAAAGATCTGGTAATCTGCCTCACAGTTATGCCATGCCTCAACAAGGGATCTTGGAGATTGAGTTATTTGATGTATGGGGTATTGACTTCATGGGGCCTTTCCCACCATCATACTCAAACACTTATATTCTGGTGGCAGTGGATTATGTATCCAAATGGGTGGAAGCTATTGCTACACCCACTAATGACACTAATACAGTGTTAAAATTCCTCCAGAAACACATCTTCAGCAGATTTGGCACCCCTAGAGTACTAATCAGTGATGGGGGCACTCATTTCTGTAATAAATAGCTTTACTCTGCTTTGATTCGTTATGGAGTTAGCCACAGGGTGGCCACTCCATATCACCCACAGACAAATGGGCAAGCTGAAGTCTCAAATAGAGAACTCAAAAGAATCCTGGAACGGACTGTAATTAACCATAGAAAGGGATTGGGCAAGAAGCTTAGATGATGCTCTGAGGGCATACAGAACAGCATTCAAGACCCCTATAGGGACCTCTCCATACCAGCTTGTGTATGGAAAGGCATGTCACTTGCCAGTGGAACTGGAATATAAGGCCTACTGGGCAACCAGATTCCTGAACCTTGATGCCAAGTTAGCTGGAGAAAAATGATTGCTCCAGTTAAATGAGCTAGAGGAATTTAGACTCAATGCTTTTGAGAATGCAAAAATTTACAAAGAGAAAGCAAAAAGATGGCATGATAAGAAATTGTCATCCAGAGTCTTTGAGCCAGGGCAGAAAGTTCTGCTATTTAATTCTAGGCTCAGATTATTCCCCAGAAAATTAAAATCCCGGTGGAGAGGACCATATGTGATTACAAGTGTGTCACCATATGGATACGTAGAGCTCTAGGATAATGATTCTAATAAAAAGTTCATTGTTAATGGACAGAGATTCAAACATTATCTTGAAAGCAATTTTGAGCAAGAATGCTCAAAATTGAAACTTAACTAAAGCTCAGTAATAATCCAGCTAAAGACAATAAAGAAGCGCTTGCTGGGAGGCAACCCAGCCATTTACAAAGCTTATTTGTTAATTAATTAATTTTTAACAGGTATATGTCAATTATCTTCAAGGTAAAATAGCAACTGCTTAAGTTCACAGAGTTACAGAAGGAATCAGAGGATAAAACAGCAAAAAAGGAAGCTCACTGGTGCGAAAAAGCCAGTAAAAGCTGTTTTGGGTGTTGAACGCCCAAAAGAAGCACCTACTGGGCGTTCAACACCAGTAAGGATAGCCATCTGGGCATTAAACGCCAGAAAGGAGCATCTTCTGGGCATTGAATGCCAGAAAGAAGCACCTTCTGGGCGTTCAACGCCAGATTTGCAGCGTCCTGGGCATTCAGAAAAACGCCCAGTGACAAAGGACTTCCTAGCAAAAAGAAAAATAAACTTTGAAAAAAAAGAGAAGGATCAATAAGAAAGAAGCCTCAAGGGATGCAATCAAGAGAGTGACTAGGGATTTGATAAAGGCTTGAAACCTAAAAGGAAAGAACCTAAGTTGCTATGCATGAAACTCCATGAACCAGGAATGCTACTTCCATTTTATCTTCTTGTTCTTTCATTTCATTTTTCTTATGCTTCAGTACTTGCTTAGGGACAAGCAAGCGTTAAGTTTGGTATTGTGATGCCAGGGCATCTAGGCCAGTTTCACTGACCTTTTCTTTACTATTTTAGGGTAGTTTCATGCATTTTCCTAGTGAATAAGGCAAGTTTTGGGTGAAAATACACTTACACCTTCATTTAAGCAACTATTGTGAATTTTGCATGATTTCATGAGATTTTTGCCAGAATTGCATGATAATTTGATGATACATAATCTCATGACTTTGGCTAGAGCTTTGATGCACTTTAATTGCTTGATTTCAGGACAAATGAAGCATGGAAGAACCACGTTAGCATTCACGTTAACTTAGTTAACGTGACTACTAATGTGGGATGGCAAAAAGCTTGCAACATTAATGAGAAAAGTGATCACCAATAACGCCTGCGAAGCCATTCATAGCTTACGTTAAGAGCCACGTTAACTAAGTTAACGTGGTACTTAACCTAGAAGAAAAAGAGGACTCCACGTTAACGAGAAACATGAACTCCAATAACGTTTCTCCTCAACGTTAGTGGTAAAAGTGAACACCACTAACGTTGGGAAACTAGGCAATGCCCCACGTTAAGAGTCACGTTAACTTAGTTAACGTGAACTCTAACGTGGAAGAGGATCAACATCGCCAACGTTAGTGACACTCACTTTTGTCACTAACGTTGGATCATTAGCATTGCCTACATTAACTCTCACGTTAAGATTGTTAACGTGAAAGTTAACGTGGAGTTGAATTCAAAGAACCAACGTTAGTGACACTCACTTTTGTCACTAACGTTGGGAGATGGCTTCATTACTACGTTAAGAGCCACGTTAACTTAGTTAACGTGAGTTCTAGCATAGGGACTTAAGGCAATTGGAGCGTTAGTGACAAAGGTGAGTGTCACTAACGCTCTCGAAGGTGATAGATACCCACGTTAAGAGCTACGTTAGCCAAGCTAACATGAGATCTAACGTTGGGGCAAGAGGCAAGCAACGTTAATGGGAAAAGTGATTCCCATTAACGTTTGCGAAAAGGGGCACAAGCCAACGTTAATGGGAAAGGTGAGTCCCATTAACGTTGGCCAAGGATTGAGTAAGAAGCGTTAGTAGTCACGTTAAGATTATTAACGTTGGAATTAACGTAGGTATATAAAGGTGGAACGTTAGTGGAAAAAGTGAATGCCACTAACGTTCTCGCACCCGAAATGTATTCAAAGTTAATCTCACTAAATGCCCAAGCCTAATTCATATTTCTCTGCAAGCTGGGCCCACTAAAGATGAGAATTGCTTCAACTCAAGGTCCAGAGCCCACATCCAAGACTTGAAGAACTCACTAGAAGAGCATGAAGAATAGTATATATAGGAGTAGTTTTGAACTAGAGAGAAGCTTAGCACTTTTGGGAACTACTCTCTGCATATTTACTTTTCTGTACTTCTAGCATGGATTCTTCTTTTCTGCCATTTTCCATTCCTAGAGCTATGAACAACTAAACCCCTTTCATTGGGTTAGGGAGCTCTGTTGTAATTTGATGGATCAATTATAGTTTTCATTCTTCTTCTTCTTTCTTTTCTCTTGATCTTACTAGAAAGCTTTCGATCTTAATTCAATTGGTTAGTTGTCTTGGAAAAGAAACTCTCCATAATTGGATCTCCTTTGAACCTTGGAAAAGGGATGAGGAAATCATGCTAGAAATGCTTTCTCATGTTGGACCAAATTGGGGTTGGGATGGATATTGTGACATTTAATCCTCCCAACACTTTGATTTGGAAATGCATGTGGTATAATCAGTGATCACACTTTCATCTCTTCCCATGAGTAATTAAATCAAGGAATTGGGCAATTGTTCAAGCTTAGAGAGATTGGATTGCCAAGAAATTGGGATCCAATCACTTAAGATTGCCAAGGAGATTAATGAATGCATTGATTGAGGAAGAGATGAGAATGAACTTGATCCGGAGAATGCAACATCTCCTAAACCCAATGATCTCCCCATTTCTGATCTTACCCATTCTATTTACTTTCTGCCATTTAATTTCCTGCTCATTACCCCAACTCCCCATTTAAAATTCTATACTTTAAAGTCTGTTATTTACTTTCTAGTCATTTAAATTTAAGCATCTCAATCTCAATTCTGTTTAGCTCAACTAGCATATTCTTCTAACTAAAGTTGCTTGACCAATCAATCCCTGTGGGATTCGACCTCACTCTATTGTGAGTTTTACTTGACAACAATTCGGTATACTTGCCGAAGGAAAAATTGTTGAGAGACAAGTTTTCATGCATCAATCATGGCACCTAAGGGAACAGGAAGAGCAAGGATGTGACTTGAAGGAACTGAAGCGTCAGAAATTATCTCTTGAAGGATCAAGCATCCCACAGACTAGAGGAATACCCACTTTCCAAAATAAAGGTTGTTGAGTCCTAATCTTTGCCTTAACTCTGTGATAACTGTTCTTATTATGAATTTACCTTAGAAGTTATATATTAGTAGTAGTAATTAGTATCTCTATTTTGATTTTATCTCCAATTAAGTTATAATTTATTTTTCTCATCATCATCAAACATGAATAAAATAGTAGATTTTTAGAATAAAGAGGCAATATTTTTTCGAGTTCTTAATAAGGAAAATTCTAATTATTTATATGTGGTGGCAATACCTTTTATCTTCTGAATGAATGCCTGAACAGTGCATATTTTTTATATTGAATTTTATGAATGTTAAAATTGTTGACTCCTGAAAGAATGATGAACAAGAGAGATGTTATTGATGATCTGAAAAATCATGAAATTGATTCTTGAAGCAAGAAAAAGCAGTGAAAAACAAGCTTGTGAAAAAAAAATGAAAAGTCAGTAATTTTCGAAAAAAAAAAGCAAAAGAGGTAGAAAAAGCCAATAGCCCTTTAAACCAAAAGGCAAGGGTGAAAAGGATCCAAGGCTTTGAGCATCAATGGATAGGAGGGCCCAAGGAAATAAATCCAGGCCTAAGCGGCTAAATCAAGTTGTCCCTAACCATGTGCTTGTGCCATGCAGGTCCAAGTGAAAAGCTTGAGACTGAGTGGCTAAAGTCGTGATCCAAAGCAAAAGAGTGTGCTTAAGAACTCTGGACACCTCTAATTGGGGACTTGAGCAAAGCTAAGTCACAATCTGAAAAGGTTCACCCAGTTATGTGTCTGTGGCATTTATGTATCCGGTGGTAATACTGGAAAACAAAGTGCTTAGGGCCACGGCCAAGACTCATAAAGTAGCTGTGCTCAAGAATCAACATACTAAACTAGGAGAATCAATAATACTATCTGAATTCTGAGTTCCTATGGATGCCAATCATTCTGAATTTCAAAGGATAAAGTGAGATGCCAAAACTGTTTGGAAGCAAAAAGCTACTAGCCCCGCTCATCTAATTAGAATCTGAGCGTCACTTAAAACTTTGAGATATTATTGCTTCTTGATTTGTTTTTATCCTCTTTTATTTATCTAGTTGCTTGAGGACAAGCAACAGTTTAAGTTTGGTGTTGTGATGAGCGGATATTTTATACGCTTTTTGGGGGTAATTTCATATAGATTTTAGCATGTTTTATTAGTTTTTAATAGAATTTTATTAGTTTTTAAGCAAAAATCATATTTCTGGACTTTACTATGAGTTTGTGTATTTTTCTGTGATTTCAGGTATTTTCTAGCTGAAATTGAGGAAGCTGAGTAAACATCTGATTTAGGCTGAAAAAGGACTGCTGATGTTGTTGGATTCTGACCTCCCTACACTCGGAATGGATTTTTTGGAGCTACAGGAGTCCAATTGGCGCGCTCTCAATTGGGTTGGAAAGTAGACATCCAGGGCTTTCCAGCAATATATAATAGTCCATACTTTGCGTGAAGATAGATGACATAAACTGGCGTTCAACGCCAGTTTCATGTTGTAGTCTGGCGTCCAGCGCCAGAAACAGGTTACAAGTTGGAGTTCAACGCCAAAATCATGTTACAACCTGGCGTTCAACTCCAAAAACAGCCCAGGCACGTGAGAAGCTTAAGTCTCAGCCCCAGCACACACCAAGTGGGCCCCAGAAGTGGATTTCTGCACCAATTATCTTAGTTTACTCATTCTCTGTAAACCTAGGTTACTAGTTTAGTATTTAAAAAACTTTTAGAGACTTATTTTGTATCTCATGACATTTTTAGATCTAAATTTTATACTCTTTGACGGCATGCGTCTCTAAACTCTATTTTTGGGGGTGAGGAGCTTTGCAGCGTCTCTATGAATTAATGCAATTACTTCTGTTTTCCATTCAAACACGCTTGTTCTTATCTAAGATATTCATTCGCGCTTCACTATGAAAAATATGATGATCTGTGACACTCATCACCTTCCTCAACCCATGAACATGTGCCTGACAACCACCTCCATTCTACATTAGATTGAATGAGTATCTATTAGATTCCTTAATCAGAATCTTCGTGGTATAAGCTAGAATTGATGGCGGCATTCTTGAGAATTCGGAAAGTCTAAACCTTGTCTGTGGTATTCCGAGTAGGATTCAAGGATTGGATGGCTGTGACGAGCTTCAAACTCGCAATTGTTGGGCGTGATGACAAACGCAAAAGAATCAACGGATTCTATTCGGGCATGATCGAGAACCAACAGATGATTAGCCGTGTTGTGACAGAGCATTTGGACCATTTTTACTGAGAGGATGGGAAGTAGCCATTGACAACGGTGACACCCTACATACAGCTTGCCATTGAAGGAGCCTTATGTGTGGGAAGAGGAATACAAGAGGAAAGCTTAAATAAGAAGGACAAAGTATCTCCAAAACTCCAACATATTCTCCATTATTGCATAACAAGTAATTATTTCACGCTCTTTTATTTTTCTAATAATTCAAACTGATAATTATAATTGATATCCTGACTAAGAATAATAAAATAAACATAGCTTGCTTCAAACCAATAATCTCCGTGGGATCGACCCTTACTCACGTAAGGTATTACTTGGACGACCCAGTGCACTTGCTGGTTAGTGGTACGAAATCATAAGAAATCTTGATTTTGATATTGGGATTACAATTTCGTGCACCAACTGTTCAGAAGCAAAAAGCTACAAGTCCCGCTCATCTAATTAGAATTAATATTCATTGATATTTTGGGATTTATAGAATATTCTCTTCTTTTTATCCTAATTGATCTTCAGTTGCTTGGGGACAAGTGGTGGACGAAATTGTGATTCCTTTGTTATTGTATTTTGTAAAATTCATTGCTTTTTCAACTACGTGTGGACACAACTTCGTTCAACTTATCCAGCAAGTGTACTGGGTCATCCAAGTAATACCTTACGTGAGTAAGGGTCGATCCCACAGAGATTGTTGGTATGAAGCAAGCTATGGTCACCTTGTAAATCTCAGTTAGGCAGATTAAATTGGTTTATAGTGAATTCGAAAATTAATAAATAAATGGAAAATAAAAATGGATAGAAATACTTATGTAAAGCAATAGTGGGAATTTCAGATAAGTGTGTGAAGATGCTGTGCTCCTCTCGTATCTCTATTTTCTTATTACATTCATCCAATCCTTCCTACTCCTTTCCATGGCAAGCTGTACGTAGAGCATCACCGTTGTCAATGGCTACATCCCATCCTCTCAGTGAAAATGTTCCTATGCTCTGTCACAGCACGGCTAATCATCTGTCGGTTCTCAATCAGGTTGGAATAGAATCCCTTGATTCTTTTGCGCTTGTCATCACGCCAAGCCTTCAGGAGTTTGAAGCTCGTCACAGTCACTCAATCCCAGAATCCTACTCGGAATACCATAGACAAGGTTTAGACTTTCCGGATCCTCATGAATGCCGCCATCTATCTAGCTTATACCACGAAGATTCTGTTGGGGAATCTAAGAGATATGTGCCCGGCCTAAAGTAGAACGGAAGTGGTTGTCAGTCACGCGCGTTCATAGGTGAGAATGATGATGAGTGTCACGGATCATCACATTCATCAAAATTAAATGTAACGTATATCTTGGAATAAGGATAGAAGAGAATTGAATAGAAAGTAATAATAATTGTATTGAAACTTGAGGTACAGCAGAGCTCCACACCCTTAATCTATGGTGTGCAGAAACTCCACTGTTGAAAATACATAAGTGAAAGGTTCAGGCATGGCCGAATGGCCAGCCCCCCTGAATGATCAAGAGACCGAATGATCTAAGACTACAAAGTCAAAAGATTAAACTGTCAAAGATGTCTAATACAATAGTAACTTATCCTATTTATACTAGACTAGCTACTAGGGTTTACATGAGTAAGTAATTGATGCATAAATCCACTTCCGAGGCCCACTTGGTGTATGTTTGGGCTGAGCTTGATCTATCCACGAGCTGAGGCTTCTCTTGGGGTTGAACGCCAAGTTATAACGTGTTTTGGGCGTTCAACTCCGGATCATGACGTTTTTCTGGCGTTTAACTCCAGACAGCAGCATGTACTTGGCGTTCAACGCCAAGTTACGTCGTCAATTTCCGAATAAAGTATGGACTATTATATATTGCTGGAAAGCTCTGGATGTCTACTTTCCAACGCCGTTAAGAGCGCGCCATTTGGAGTTCCGTAGCTCCAGAAAATCCATTTCGAGTGCAGGGAGGTCAGATTCCAACAGCATCAGCAGTCCTTTTGTCAGCCTTTTTCAGAATTTTGCTTAAGTCCCTCAATTTCAGCCAGAAATTACCTGAAATCACAGAAAAACACACAAACTCATAGTAAAGTCCAGAAATGTGAATTTAACATAAAAACTAATGAAAACATCTCTAAAAGTAGCTTGAACTTACTAAAAACTACCTAAAAACAATGCCAAAAAGCGTATAAATTATCCGCTCATCAACAAGCAACAATTTAAGTTTGGTGTTGTGATGAGCGGATAATTTATACGCTTTTTGGCATTGTTTTTAGGTAGTTTATAGTATGATCTAGTTACTTTTAGGGATATTTTCATTAGTTTTTATGCTAAATTCACATTTCTGGACTTTAGTATGAGTTTGTGTGTTTTTCTGTGATTTCAGGTATTTTCTGGCTGAAATTGAGGGACCTGAGCAAAACTCTGATAAGAGGCTGACAAAGGACTACTGATGTTGTTGGAATCTGATCTCCCTACACTAAAAATGGATTTTCGTGAGCTACAGAACTCCAAATGGTGCGCTCTTAACGGTGTTGGAAAGTAGACATCCAGAGCTTTTCAGAAATATATAATAGTCCATACTTTATTCGAGATTTGATGACGTAAACTGGCACTCAACGCCAGTTCCATGCTGCATTCTGGAGTCAAACACCAGAAACACGTCATGAACCAGAGTTGAACGCCAAAAACACGTTACATCTTGGCGTTCAACTCCAAGATAAGCCTCAGCTCGTGTAAAGATCAAGCTCAGCCCAAGCACATACCAAGTGGGCCCCAGAAGTGAATTTCTGCATCAATTACTTACTTCTGTAAACACTAGTAGCTAGTCTAGTATAAATAGGACTTTTTACTATTATATTAGATATCTTTGGTCTCAGATTTATTTTATTATTCATCTTAGGAGACTATGATCACGTTTTGGGGGGGCTGGCCATTCGGCCATGCCTGAACCTTCATCACATTATGTATTTTCAACGGTGGAGTTACTACACACCATAGATTAAGGGTGTGGAGCTCTGCTGTACCTCAAGTTTCAATGCAATTACTACTATTTTCTATTCAATTCCGCTTGTTCTTATTCTAAGATATTCGTTGCACTTCAACATGATGAATGTGATGATCCGTGATACTCATCATCATTCTCACCTATGAACGCGTGATTGACAACCACTTCCGTTCTACCTTAGACCGGGCGCATATCTCTTGGATTCCTTAATCAGAATCTTCGTGGTATAAGCTAGATTGATGGCGGCATTCATGAGAATCCAGAAAGTCTAAACCTTGTCTGTGGTATTCTAAGTAGGATTCCAGGATTGAATCACTGTGATGAACTTCAAACTCACGATTGTTGGGCGTGATGACAAACACAAAAGAATCAAGGGATTCTATTCCAACATGATCGAGAACCGACAGATGATTAGCCGTGCTGTGACAGAGCATTTGGACCATTTTCACTGAGAGGATGGGATGTAGCCATTGACAACGGTGATGCCCTACATAGAGCTTGCCATAGAAAGGAGTGACAAAGATTGGATAAAAGCAGTAGGAAAGCAGCGATTCGGAAGGAACACAGCACCTCCAGACACTTATCTGAAATTCCCACCATTGAATTACATAAGTAACTCTATCTTTATTTTATGTTTAAATTTATTATTATTATTCGAAAATCTAATGATTTCTTAATAGAGTTGAATCCGCTTGACTGAGATCTACAAGATGACCATAGCATGCTTCATACCAACAATCTCCGTGGGATCGACCCTTACTCACGTAAGGTATTACTTGGACGACCCAGTGCACTTGCTGGTTAGTTGTGCGGAATTGTGACTAATTGTGATTCACGTTTGAGAGCACTACCAAGTTTTTGGTGCCATTGTTGATGATCACAATTTCGTGCACCAAGAATCCAAAAAGAGAGTACAAGGCCATTGACATAATCAACAATGCCGAACCTGGAGAGGAAGGAGAGGACGTGAATCCCAATGAGGAAGACCTCATGGGATGTCTCCCAGACAAGAAGGAGTTTCCTATTGAGGACCTAAAGGAATCTGAAGGTCATATAGAGACCATAGAGATCCCATTAAACCTTCTTCTGCCATTCATGATCTCTGAAGACTATTCTTCCTCTGAAGAGGATGAAGACGTAACTGGAGAGCAAGTTGCTCAATATCTAGGAGCTATCATGAAGTTGAATGCAAAGTTGTTTGGTAATGAGACTTGGGAAGGTGAACCTCCCTTTCTCATTAGTGAAGTAGATACTTGGGTTCAGCAAACTCTACCTCAAAAGAAACAAGATCCTGGTAAATTCTCAATACCCTACACCATAGGCACCATGACCTTTGAAAAGGCTCTGTGTGACTTGGGGTCAGGGATAAATCTTATGCCACTCTCTATAATGGAGAAGCTGGGGATCATTGAGGTACAACTTGCCATATTCTCATTACAGATGGCAGACGGATCACAAAGACAAGCTTATGGATTGGTAGAGGACGTGTTAGTGAAGGTTGAAGGCCTTTACATCCCTGCTGATTTCATAATTTTAGACACTAGGAAGGATAAGGATAAATGCATCATCCTTGGAAAACCTTTCCTAGCCACAGCAGAAGCTGTGATAGATGTTAACAGAGGATAATTAGTCCTTCAACTGAATGGAGACTACCTTGTGTTTAAGACCCAAGGATACTCCTCTACAACCATGGAGAGGAAGCATGAGAAGCTTCTCTCAGTACAGAGTCGAACAAAGACCCCACAATCAAACTTTAAGTTTGGTGTTGGGAGGCCACAGCAAAACTCCAAGTTTGGTGTTGAATCCCCACATCCAAACTCTAAGTTTGGTGTTGGGAGTCTACAACATTGACCTAATCACCTGTGAGGCTCCATGAGAGCCCACCGTCAAGCTATTGACATTAAAGAAGCGCTTATTGGGAGGCAACCCAATTTTTATTTATCTAATTTTATTTTTTTTATTCTTTTATGTTTTATTAGGTTCATCATCATGTGGAGTCACAAAACAAATACTAAAATTAAAAACAGAATCAAAAACAACAGAAGAAATAGCACACCCTGGAGGAAGGGCTTACTGGCATTTAAACGCCAGTAAGGAGCATCTGGCTGGCGTTCAATGCTAGAACAGAGCATGGATCTGGCATTGAACGCCAGAAACATGCAGTAATCTAGCATTTAAACGCCAGAAACATGCAGCAATCTGGCGTTTAAACGCCAGAAACATGCAGCAATCTGGCGTTTAAACGCCAGAATTGCACACTGAGGAAAGTTGGCGTTCAACGCCAGAAACATGCTGCAGACTGGCGTTGAATGCCCAAAACAAGCATAGAACTGGCGTTTGATGCAAGAAACAAGCATCAATCTGGCGTTAAACGCCAGGATTGCATGTAGAGGACATTTTACACGTCTCATTGGTGCAGGGATGTAAATCCTTGACACCTCAGGATCTGTGGAACCCACAGGATCCCTACCTACCTCAACTCACCCTTTCTCTCTTTTTCACACAATTCAATAAACACTCTTCCCCAAAATCATTCACCAATCACCTCAATCACTCTTCCCCATTACCTCTTCACCACTCACATCCATCATCTCTATCTTACCCAAACCTAACGTACATGGCCGAATACATACCTCTCTCCCTCTCTTCCATATCCTCTTCTTCTTCTTCTTCTATTATTTCATCTTTTGCTCAAGGGCAAGCAACATTTTAGGTTTGGTGTGGTAAAAGCATAGCTTTTTTGTTTTTCCATAACCATTGATGGCACCTAAGGCTAGAGAAACCTCTAGAAAGAGGAAAGGGAAGACAAAAGCTTCCACCTCTGAGTCATGGGAGATGGAGAGATTCATCTCAATAGTCCATATCTTAGTAGTAGAGCATTTGACTGCACATCAAGAGAGCCCACTCATGGACCTCAACAAGAGCATGAGAAATTCCCTCATCAAGAAATCTCTGAGATACCTCAGGGGATACAGTTTCCTCCACACAATTATTGGGAGCAACTAAGGATAGAACCACCAAAATCACTAGGGATGAAGCAACAAAGGCAAGGAAGAGACATAGAGGAGCTCAAAAAGCACCATTGATCCTTCAAGAAGGCGCCACCCTCACTAAGGTGGACTCATTCTTTAACTTCCTTGCTCTTAATTCTCTGCTTTTCGATTTTATGCTATATGTTTGTCTATGTTTTGTGTCTTTACTACATGATCATTAGTATTTAGTAACTATGTCTTAAGGTTATGAATAATTCCATGAATCCTTCACCTTTCTTAAATGAAAAAATGTTTTTAATACAAAAGAACAAGAAGTACATGAATTTCGAAATTGTCCTTGAAATTAGTTTAATTATATTGATGTGGTGAAAATACTTTTTGTTTTCTGAATGAATGCTTGAACAGTGCATATTTTTGAACTTGTTGTTTATGAACGTTAAAATTGTTGGCTCTTGACAGAATGATGAACAAAGAGAAATGTTATTGATAATCTGAAAAAACATGAAATTGATTCTTGAAGCAAGAAAAAGCAGTGAAAAAAGAAGAAGCTTACGAAAAAAAATGTGGAGAAAAAAAAGCAAGCAGAAAAAGCCAATAGCCCTTAAAACCAAAAGGCAAGGGTAAAAGGATCCAAGGCTTTGAGCATCAATGGATACGAGGGCCCAAGGAAGTAAATCCAGGCCTAAGCGGCAAAATCAAGCTGTCCCTAACCATGTGCTTATGGCATGCAGGTCCAAGTGAAAAGCTTGAGACTGAGTGGTTAAAGTCGTGATCCAAAGCAAAAAGAGTGTGCTTAGGAGCTCTGGACACCTCTAACTGGGGACTTTAGCAAGGCTGAGTCACAATCTGAAAAGGTTCACCCAGTTATGTGTCTGTGGCATTTATGTATCCGGTGGTAATACTGGAAAACAAAGTGCTTAGGGCCACGGCCAAGACTCATAAAAGTAGATGTGTTCAAGAATCAACATACTTAACTAGGAGAATCAATAACACTATCTGAACTCTGAGTTCCTATGGATGCCAATCATTCTAAACTTCAAAGGATAAAGTGAGATGCCAAAACTGTTCAGAAGCAAAAAGCTACAAGTCCCGCTCATCTAATTAGAACTAATATTCATTGATATTCTGAGCTTTATAGTATGTTCTCTTCTTTTTATCCTATTTGATTTTTCGTTTCTTAGGGACAAGTAACAATTTAAGTTTGGTGTTGTGATGAGCGGATAATTTATACGCTTTTTGGCATTGTTTTTAGGTAATTTTTAGTAGGATCTAGCTACTTTTAGGGATGTTTTCATTAGTTTTTTTGCTAAATTCACATTTCTAGATTTTACTATGAGTTTGTGTGTTTTTCTTTGATTTCAGGTCTTTTCTGGCTGAAATTGAGGGACCTAAGCAAAAATCTGATTCAGGCTGACAAAGGACAGCTGATGGTGTTGGATTCTGACCTCTCTGCACTCAAAATAAATTTTCTAGAGCTACAAAACTCCAAATGGCGCACTCTAAACGGCGTTGGAAAGTAGACATCCAGAGCTTTCCAGAAATATATAATAGTTCATACTGTATTCGAGATTAGATGACATAAACTGGCGCTCAACGCCAGTTCCATGCTGCATTCTGGAATCAAACGCCAGAAACACGTCACAAACCAGAGTTAAACGCCAAAAACACGTTACAACTTAGCGTTTAACTCCAAAAGAAGCATCTGTACGTCTAAAGCTCAAACTCATCCCAAGCACACACCAAATGGGCCCCAGAAGTAGATTTCTACATCAATTACTTATTTCTGTAAACCCTAGTAGCTAGTTTAGTATAAATAGAACTTTTTACTATTGTACTAGGGTCTTTTGACCATGGGGTCTCTTTTTGACCACATCTTTGGTCCTTTTCCCTATTTTTTGAATTCATATGCCATTTGTGGAGGCTGGCCATTCGGCCATGCCTGGACCATCACTTATGTATTTTCAACGGTGGAGTTTCTACACACCATAGATTAAGGGTGTGGAGCTCTGCTGTACCTCAAGTTTTAATGCAATTACTACTATTTTCTATTCAATTCAGTTTATTCCTGTTCTAAGATATTCATTGCACTTCAACATGATGAATGTGATGATCCGTGACACTCATCATCATTCTCACCTATGAACGCGTGACTGACAACCACTTCCGTTATACCTTAGACCGAACGCATATCTCTTGGATTCCTTAATCAGAATTTTCGTGGTATAAGCTAGAATTGTTGGCAGCATTCATGAGAATCCAGAAAGTCTAAACCTTGTCTGTGGTATTCCGAGTAGGATTCATGGATTGCATGACTGTGACGAGCTTCAAACTCGCGATTGCTATGCGTGATGACAAACGCAAAAGAATCAATGGATTCTATTCCGACATGATCGAGAACCGACAGATGATTAGCTGTGCTGTGACAAGAGCATTTGGACCTTTTTCACCGAGAGGATGGGATGTAACCATTGACAACGGTGATGCCCTACATACAGCTTGCCATGGAAAGGAGTAAGAAGGATTGAAGGAAGGCAGTAGGAGAGCAGAGATCCAACAGGGACAAAGCATCTCCATACACTTGTCTGAAATTCTCACCAATGATTTACATAAGTATTTCAATCCTTATTTTATGTTTTATTTATTATTAATTTCGAAAACCATTATAATCATTTAAATCCGCCTAACTGAGATTTACAAGATGACCATAGCTTGCTTCATACCAACAATCTCCGTGGGATCGACCCTTACTCACGTAAGGTTTATTACTTGGACGACCCAGTGCACTTGCTTGTTAGTTGTGCGAAGTTGTGAAGAAAGTGCTGAGTTAGTAGATGCGCATACCAAGTTGAATGCCATTATTAGAGATCACAATTTTGTGCATCAAATGGCCGCCAAAGGGTTCTATCTTATACCACGAAGATTTTGATTAATGAATCCAAGAGATACACGCTCGGTCTAAAGTAGAACGGAAGTGGTTGTCAATCACGCGTTCATAGGTAAGAATGATGATGAGTGTCACGGATCATCACATTCATCATGTTGAAGTGTAACGAATATCTTAGAAGAATTGAATAGAAAATAGTTGTAATTACATTAAAACCTGAGGTACAGCAGAGCTCCACACCTTAATCTATGGTGTGTAGAAACTCCACCGTTGAAAATACATAAGTGATCAAGGTTCAGGCATGGCCAAATGGCCAGCCCCCAAAGTCTAAGAACTAAACGTCCAAATTTGGATGCTAAGATAAAAGACGAAAAACCAAGATGTCTAATACAATAGTAAAATGTCCTATTTATATCAGACTAGCTACTAGGGTTTACAAAAATAAGTAATTGATGCAGAAATTCACTTCCGGGCCCACTTGGTGTGTGCTTGGGCTGAGCTTGAGCTTTACACGTGCAAAAGCTTCTTTTGGAGTTAAATGCCAAGTTGTAACATATTTTTGGCGTTTAACTCTGGTTTGTGACGTGTTTCTGGCGTTTGACTCCAAAATGCAGCATGAAACTGACGTTGAATGCCAGTTTTTGTCATCTAATCTCGAATAAAGTATAAACAATTATATATTTCTGGAAAGCTCTGGATGTCTACTTTCCAACGCCGTTGAGAGCGCGCCATTTGGAGTTCTGTAGCTCCAGAAAATTCATTTTGAGTGCAGGGGGGTCAGAATCCAACAGCATCAGCAGTCCTTTGTCAGCCTTCTATCAGAGTTTTGCTTAGGTCCCTCAATTTCAGCCAGAAAATACCTAAAATCACAGAAAAACACACAAACTCATAGTAAAGTCCAAAAATATGAATTTAACATAAAAACCAATGAAAACATCCCGAAAAGTAGCTAGATCCTACTAAAAACTACCTAAAAACAATGCTAAAAAGCGTATAAATTATCCGCTCATCAATCACCTTCATATCAATTTTTCGGTGTGGACAAGACCCAAATGGCGTCTCATGGGCACGAGTGAGGTAATACGGTTGATTCTCTGACTGCTGCTGTGCAAGCTTCTATTGAAGGGATGGAGCGAACAAACAAGGAACGGTGATGAATGATAAACCCCAATTTTGTGGTTTATCTTATGTTGAATTTAGTGGATTTTATTAACTTATCCCATATGTATTCAATGAAATAGCATGGTTTTGTGAATTTATCCTAAATTGTGCTTAAGATTAAAAACATGCTTTTTAGGCACTTAATTTGCTAAATTTAATTCACTTTGATTCTACCCGATGCCTTGATGTGTTTGTTTAGTAATTTTAGGCTTAAGAGGCAAGGATTGGATAAAAGAGGTGAAGGAAAAGCATGCAAGATGGAGAAGTCATAAAAATGAGTATTTGGTGAATTCATGGCGACGCGTATGCGTGACCCACGCTTACAGATGTAGAGGAACTTGCCAGGTCACGCGTATGCGTAACACTTGTCACGTGACCTCATTAAAGGAATACGCTGGGGAAAATTTTTGAGCTCATCCAGGCCCAAATCCAACTCATTTCTAAAGCTATTTGATGCAGAATTCAAGAGGGAACAAAGGGGGGAGCAATTAGGGTAGTGTAGAAACATGCTTTAGGTCATTTTCTAGAGAGAGAAGCTCCATCTTCTCTCTAGAATTAAGGTAGATTTAGGTTAATTTCTCTTAAATTTAGGTTTTAATTCTTGTTTTGATCTAGTTTCTTTTACTTTTTCTTGAGCCATTGCTCTAATTTTCTTAGTTCTTCTTGTTAATTTCTCATTTTGGTTACTTTTTATGTTGATGAACTCTTGTTAATTTCCATTTCATTTAATGCAATTTTATCTTTTCTTGTTTCTTATTGTTTAATTGAGTTGTTATTGTTACTTTCTCGCATTTGGTAGTTTTAGATTTTATTATTGTTGCAATTTTATCATTCTTTATTTTCCTGCCTTCCAAGTATTAGATAAAATGCTTGGTTGAATTTTAGAGTAGATTTTGTGCATTCTTGGCTTAGAAAGAGAAATTAGGTGCTCTTGAGTCATTAATACCCAACTTATTTTGGTGATCTAGAGTTGTTAGTTAATATTGTTTCCATTGACGCTAATCATTTGCTAATTCAATTAGTAAGTTGACTAGGACTTATGGATTGAGATTAACTAGTCTTATTTAATTTTCTCATGATGTTGGAGATAACAAAATAGGATTATCTCTTGATAATTATTGTGTTATGATTAATGACTAGGATAGAAAATCTTGATTCTCAATCATTGCCATGAATGCCTCTTTAGTAATTGTTATATTTAGTTGTTTGATTTACTTCCTTATCATTTAAATTTCTTGCCATTTAATTTCTTGCTTCTTTATCAACCCACCCCCGTGAAACTTATAACCAATAATTGAGCATTCGATTGCAATTCCTAGAGAGAACGACTCGGGAGTAATACTCTCGGTTATTTTTATTGGGTTGAACTTGTGACAACCAAAATTAAATTTTGATTGAGGGTTTTTTGTTGGTTTGGAACTATACTTGCAACGCAATTTTTATTGATAAATTCTAGACCAACGATAACCCTTACATCAATGGAGGCGGTAATGGACCTAATGATGAAAGAAACCAAGGGATTCGAACTCGTACAACTGGAGTAAAGGTCGATAGTGCTAGTTAGAGAGATAAAGAGACTCAAGGAGTGTTCTGGCAGAGTAGACAAGAGGTTAAGTCCTTAATGTCTTAGGATCAGAGTGGCACAGTGAAAGCGCAGTGATTTTTGTGACTCTAGAACTGTAGTGACGTGAGAATGGAGTATTGGGATATGAGAATGAATTGAGGATTGACATAGGATCAAGAAAATGGAGAGTGCGTGTATATGGGTTTAGGTTAGAATGATTTGACTCAGAATAAGAGATAAGGTAATTGTTTAGTGTTTTAATTAATGTTGGGAGAATGACAAAATGTATGGTAAGAGGTCGGTTAAAACTAAGAGGGCGTATATGAAGATTTGAGAGTAAATTTTTTAGGACGAAAATTTCTGTTAGGGGGTAGGATGTAAAATATGAGAAATTAGTGAATAATTAGCTAATAAATTAATTATTAATCTAAAAAAATATAAAATAAAATTTTATAGTTTAATGAGGTAGAACTAATTAAAATAAGAATTCTGACACTAATTTTAAAGAATTTAGTCCAAGATTATCAGCCTCCCTCCCCTTCATTCTTGGCATCCACGTTGAATTGAAGAGAGGTGTGAAGTGAGGGTTTCATATCCACTTCCAAATTCAATCTTCCATAACTTTCAATCCGGAGCTCTGATTGACAAGCCGTTTGTGGTCACGCATTCGTCTCGGAGTTCTCTTCAATTATATCCAAACAAAATGGTAAGAAACTTTATAATTTGCTCCCATTTTTTTATCCCCTTTTTGTTTCACTTTTTTGTATGTTTATTTAGTGATTTTGATACTTTTGGTGGTTTAGGTGTAATCTAACATTGGATAATTGTCGGATTTAGCCCAATCATCAATGGGTAAGGTAAGAAAACACTAAACTCTTGTGGTTTGCCCAATTAAGTGTGTCCTTGTGCCAAATTATTGAATTATAAGAACTAGTTGAATTTATGTTGAATTAGAGTTGAATTTGTCAAATTGGAGCTCTTGGAACAAACCTTTGGTGGCTAGAATCATTGGGTGTGAATTGGAGTCTTTGAAGCTTGAATTTTAGTGGTTTGAGTTTAGAGAGGAATCGGCCAAGGTATGGTTTCAGTTTCTCGTATCTAAAATATAATGTAATGTGAAAACTTAGGCTAGTGACCCTTGGATTGGAATTGAATTTGTGATGTTGTTGATTGATTGAAATAGATTGTATTGATTATGTGGTTATTGGGTTTTTGAGGGTGTAATTAATGTCCTTGTTGATGATGCAGGTGGTTTGTATATGATGATGATTAGCATGTATAAAGGTTGATTGGAAGTTGATATTGTACTTGATATAGATATTTGATGATGTATATTGAATATTGTGGAATTGAAAGTATTGGATTGGAATTTGATAAAAATGGAGAATTGGTAGGATGATGGATGTGTATTGTATATTGTTGAACTTGAAATATAGAGTTGAGATCTATGAAGGATGCTGAATTGGTAAAGGTTTGAAGAACAGAGAAAAATTGTTTTAAAATGAGGAAGTTATACTCGATCAAAGTTTGGTATACAAAGCTGAAAATTCTGGACTTACCAGCTTTTTTTTTTTTGCATTTCTGCATTACATGCGTATGCGGACCCTATCATATGCGGCCATTTGTTTCTGTTTGGTGCGCGTGCGTACGTGGGCAGGTGTTGCGTATGTGACATGGGCCAAAATGCGTGCTCACGTGACCCTTGTTTTCACCAAACTTAATTTCATGTTTTAGAACTTAATTTTGAACCTCTAAACCTATATTTTACTCTTTTAGCCCCTAAACTTCAGTTGTATGTTAAGTAGTGAGAAGAAGGTAGAGAGGAGTGATAACTTGGAGATGAAGAAAGTTGGAAAAATGAATGATTGAGTGAATGAATGAATGTAAGTTAAAATTAAAAAGAATTATTACTGAAACATGATTAATAATTAAATGATTATGATTAATTGAGAAAGCGTGAAAATGTGGCGAGTATATTGAAGATGCATATATGATTAATGAATGAATGTGGTATGCTTGTATTTTTCTCTCTGGTTGTAAGGGTGACAGGGTACCGATACCCTCTAGTGGTGACAGAGCACGGATACCCTCTAGTGGTGACAGGGCACAGATTTTCTCTAATGGTATTAAGGTGCAACAGAGCGACTGTGCCCAGGTTAGCTACCGGACACGTCGAGTTGGCTTGATAACCAACAGATGAGACTCATCTGCCATAGGACAGACATGCATCATATGAATCTATGTGTTTGTTTGGTCTGCTTTGTTTGGATTGCCAAAGTGATTGCATAAACTATTTGCTACCTGTTTATTTGCTGTATATGCTTTCTATTTGTGATTTCCTTGCTTGTAATAAATGTGTTTGTGACATTTGATTCTAGTAGTGGGTTGGGAGGTTCGGAGGAGTTGTAAAAGGGAGTATTAGATAGTTTGAAGACCCTTAGCTAGTTGCCTATTTCATTTTTTTATGGTTTAGTTATATTTATAAGCTTTAATTATATGTTAGAAGTTCTAGGATTACCTTCGGTTTTCCCAGGACATTAATGTTAGATATGTGGGCACTGTTACCCTGCTGAGAACCTCTGATTCTCACCCCATGCAGATTTTGTGGTTTTCAAATGCAAGACATGAAGCTCCTCGTTGAGGCATGTGAAGAACGAAACTCTCGCGCGATCTAAAATTTTCACAAATAAATTCCCATTGTAAGTATAGCTTCTAAACCGACAAGAATTCCTTTCTTACAAAAGTTTTGGTTGTCACAAGTAACAAACCCAATGAAATTTATAAACCGAAGTATTCAAACCTCGGGTCGTCTTCTCAAGGAATTGCAGGGAAGTATGATTTATTATTGGTTATGAAAAATAGTATTTTTGGGTTTTGAAAAGGTTTTGAACAAGAGAAATAAATTGCAGGAATTAGTAAATTAATAACTAATAAAACTCTTGGCAATGTATGAAAATTAGAAGTCCTATCCTAGTTATCCTTATCAATGGTGATGGAAATTATATTTGTGTTCCCACTCAGTCAACCTCTAACTATGAAGGTAAGTCAAGTGGATAAATCAATTTAACACCTAAAGTCCTAGTCAACTCCTAAGGAAAGACTAGAGTTATAGGAATCTAAATCAATCAGCAAAGATAACAATTATCAATCACGATGAGTTTGACAACTCAAGAGTTACCAATTAATCAACTAGAACCAAGAATATAAGAAACCAAATAAAAGTCATATGTCTGAAATACCTCAAATATTAATTAAAGAAATTAAATTCAACATGGGAAAGTTCATAAGTCAAATTGGGAAAAATAAAAGGAACATTGAACCTGTGATGAAGAGAAGTAGTCTGAACATAATAAAAATCCTAAATCCTAATCCTAATTCCTAAGAGAGAGGAGAGAACCTCTCTCTCTAAAGACTACATCTAAATCCTCAAATTATGTATGAATGTATGTTGTATCATCTATATCGATGAATGGATGGATTTTCCAATTTATAGCCTTTAATCTGTATTATCTGGGCTTGGATCTGGACCAAAAAAGGGGTCCAGCAGTTGCTGGGGCTGACTTCTGTAATTTTTGCAGATCGTGCACGTCACGCGTCCGCGTGGGTCACGCGGTCGCGTCATCTGGAGTATTGCTCTTCCACGCGATCGCGTCAGTCACGCGTCTGCGTCATTTGTGTTTCACATGAGCCACGCGTTCGCGCCATGCACGCGTTCGCGCATATGCTACTTTTCGCAAAGCACGCGTTCGCGTCGTTCACGCGGATGCGTCGCTGCCAGTTTCTTCAATAACTCCATTTTGTGCTTTCCTTCCATTTTTGTATGTTTCCTTTCCATTCTTTAAGTCATTCCTGCCCTATAAAACCTGAAAGTACTCAACACACAAATCACGGCATCGAATGGTAATAAAGGATAATTGAATTTAATATTTTTAAAGCATAGGAAATATATTTTCTCATATGTCATATCATAATGAAGGAATTGTAAAACCATGCAAATTCGTATGAATAAGTGGGTGAAGAGTTGATAAAAACACTCAATTTAAGCACAAGATGAATCATAAAATAGGGGTTATCAGCATGCTGGAAGCTTCTGATTTAGCAAAGATCCTTATCTTTCGGGGATTTATTTTGGTTATATATATATATATATATATATATATATATATATATATATATATATATATATATATATATATATATATATATATATACACAAATAACAAAGCTCAAGACTCGGTTCGCGAAAGTAACCGGCCCGAGTTATATATATATATATATATATATATATATATATATATATATATATATATATATATATATATATATATATATATATATATATATATATATATATATATATATATATATATATATATATATATATATATATATATATTCGTGTTACCTTATCTTTTATCTTGCTTCGCTTAATTTATCGTATTTGAGAGTGTTGCACTTTTCAATTTAACAATTTTGCTTTACCCTTTTCTTCAAAGGCTCCGAGTTAAAAACATTTTTCACTATTATTATATATATAATATTACTTTTAGAGGTCATAATACATCACCACCTCTATCTTATTACTTAAGCATAAGGCTCTGTGTGGTAGGGTGTTACACCTTTCCTAAATAAGTCTTTTAGGTAGCCAAATCTTCCCATCTTTTTTGTCTCAGTGAATTTGCATCCATAAAATCTTGTTTGCAGATCCCAAGTCCTTCATATCAAACTCCCTAACCAATTGAGCCTTTAATTCTCGAATACAATCTTTGTTGGGATCTACCACTAACATATCATCCACGTACAACAGCAAAATGATGAAATCTTTATCTCTGAACCTCTTGATCTTGTAATTTGTACAATGATTCAATTGCAGTTTGTTGTACTCAAAGCTAACGATGAAGGAAACAAATCTCTTTTTCCAATACCTCAACGCCTGCTTTAAACTGTACAGAGATTTGGTTAACCTACAAATCAAGTTCTCTTTTCCTAGTTCTCCACAGCCCTCTTCTAGTTTCCTATGAAGAAAAGCAGTCTTTACAATTAATTATTCTAGATGTAAATCAAATGCAACATACACAGCTAGAACTACCTTGATTGTAGTAATTCTAACTATAGGAGAAAATATTTCGTTGAAGTTGACTCCTTCTTTTTGAGTGAATCCTTTGACTACGAATCTCACATGATAACATTCTATTTAGTTATTGCTATCACACATGATTTTGAAGATCCATTTGTTACCAATGGCTTTCTATCCTTTCAGGAGTGGAACAATATCCCACATTTTATTTCTATGTAATACTCGCATTTCTTCTTGCATAGTTATCATCCACAAAAAAGTCTGAACTTTTCAAAGCTTCTTGAAATGTTGATAGCTCTTCAATTTTAGACACAAAACAATGTGCCTTATGACAAGCCATTACATAGTCAGAATGCTAAGTTGCTCTTATTTCCTGTGTTAACCTTTAAACTTCACTTGGTTTTTGTTCATCATGCTCTAGCCCTGCTTCAGAAGAATATTCCTTTATTGACTTATCATCGATATATGCTGTAATAGTCTCCACAATATTACTACTTCTTTCTCGTTCTTTTTATAACTCATTTTTAACAAATATAACATCTTTATAGATAATAACCTTTTGGGAAGTAGGATCCTACAAATGATATTCCTTAACATTGTCAACATATCCCAATAAGACATATATTTTGGATTTAGGATTCCGCTTTGTTCTTTATTGGGGATTGAACTTCACACATACATGCAGCCAAAGATGTGGAGAGAAGAATAATCCGGTGACTTACCTTGCCAAATCTCCAATGGTTTTCAACCCAATTATTGTGGATGGCGACTAATTAATCAAGTAGCTGGTTGTTTTTACTACTTCTGCTCAGAAACACTTAGGTTAATCTAGTAGTTTATAGCACACCTCAAGTCCTTTCAAGAAAAGTTTTGTTCGTCTGTTCTGCTACACCATTTTGCTGAGGAGTATATACATTGTGAATTGCCTCTAAATGCCTTCCTTATTGAAAAAATGCGATAAATCACCATCTGTATGTTCCCATTAATTATTTGTCCTTAGGCACTTGATTTTCCTTCCAGTTTCAAGCTCTATTTGTGCTTTAAATTTCTTGAATACTGGAAATGCATCTGACTTCTTTTTTATGGGGAATACACATACCCTACAAGAGTAATTTATGAAGGAGACAAAATACTTTGCTCCTCCTAGTTATATCATAGGTGATTTCCACACATTAGAGTGAATTAATTCTAGTATGCACATACTTTTGTTAATGGACCTTTCAAACTTTTCATATGGTGTTTTCTTGTCACGTAATGCTCACAAAAAGGTAAATTTACCGATTTGAGCATGGAAAGAACATGTCTATCTGCAAGAACTTGTAGACAATGTTCTGACATATGTGACCTAGTGATAAACCCTGTTTTTAGGGTTTATCTTATGTTGAATTTAAAGTGTTTTGTTAACCTTTTCTCATATTTATTCAATAAAATAGCATAGTTTCATGATTGTCTCCTAATTTGTGCTTGAATATGAGAACATGCTTTTGGACCCTTGATTTGAAAATTTTAATCTTCCTTTGATTCCACTAGATGCCTTGATGTGTTTGCTAGTGATTTCATATTGAAAAGGGGGTAGGAATGGATCAAAGGAGTGAAGAGAAAGCATGCAAAATGGAGAAATCATGAAAAGCCAAAGATTTGGGACAAGTCCATAGACGCACACGCACACTAGACGCCTATGTGTGGATCGCGCAAAAACCCCATGGATGTGTACGCGTGCTGTACGCGTACGTGTCGATGCTGGCACGTAATTTTTGAGTGAAATCATGCCCAGCGAATTCACAGAAGCTGTGGGGCCCAGTTTGGAACCAACTTTGGTGCCAAAAATGCTTTAAACGGCCAAGGATTGAAGGGGAAGGCATGTTATGTTCACTTAGGACTTGAGTTCTAGTTTTTAGTTTTAGTTTTCTAGAGAGAGAAGCTCTCTCTTCTCTCTAGAATTAGGATTAGGATTAGGCTTAATTCTTCTCTAGATCTAGATTTAATTCATGCTTTGATTTACTTTTCCTTTATCAATTCTTGCTCTTCTACTTTTTCTCTCTCTAGTTTTGTACTTTAATTCTTGTAATTCTTTACTTTTATGTTGATGCACTCTTGTTCTTCCATTTCTCTTTAATGCAATTCATGTTTTGATTTCTCTTATTGCTTAATTGTTTTGTTGTTGTTAATTTCCTTGCAATTAGTATTCATTAGATTTCATTCTTGTTTTCATTCTACTATGCTTTCTTTTTATGCCTTCCAAGTGTTTGATTAAATGCTTGAAAGGATGTTAGAGTAGAATTTTCTCCTCTTGGTCTAGGTAGAGTAATTAGTGACACTTGAGTTATCTAATTCCTTTGTTGATTGACAATTAGGGATTGCTAATTGACTCGAATGCCACTAAAGTTAGTCTTCCTTAGGAGTTGGCTAAGACTTGTGGAATCAAGATAATTCATCCACTTGACTTTCCTCCATGGATAGAGGTTAACCAAGTGGGAGCAATGAACAACTCTCATCACATTTGATAAGGGTAACTAGGATAGAATTTCTAGTTCTCACACCTTGCCAAGAGCTTTTTGCTAGTTTACTTATTTTGCAATTTACAATTCTTGTCTATTATCTCAAAAACCCCAAACATACCTCATAACCAATAACAAGAACACTTTATTGCAATTCCTAGGGAGAACGACCCGAGGTTTGAATACTTCGGTTTATATTTTTAGGGGTTTGTTACTTATGACAACCAAATGTTTGTATGAAATGATTCTTTGTTGGTTTAAAAGCTATACTTGCAACGAGAATTCATTTGTGAAATTCTAGACCACACAAAAGTCCGATCATCAAAATGGCACCGTTGCCGGGGATTGCAACTGTGTGCCTTGTTATTGGTTATTATACATATGTGAATATTGTGAATATGTTTGTCTTTTGCTTGTTTGTTAGTCTTTGATAGTTTTAGGACTTTGTTAGTTTTGTTTTTTTTTTCGCTTTTACTATGAATTCTCACTTTGGCTATGAGTTTGGTTCTAATTGTGTTGTAGGAAATGTGAACCTCAATAAGGATATGCATCAAGGATGGAACAATCAAGGTTGGGAGGAGCCACAAGCTTATGGACAATATTCTTGGCAACAACCTCCTCCGATCTCATATAGGTATAACTCCAATCCTAATGCATACCAATCTAATAGGTGTGGTAGTTCTTGTTGTACGTGTCATCGACCCCCACCACATGCCTATGGACCACCCCATCAACACGATCCTCAACCATACTCACAAGCTCCTTTTGACCAAATACCTTCCTATGATTCATATCCATCATATGACCAATCACCCCCATCTTATTCTTGTGACCATTATGAGCAAGAACCTTTAAAACCACTACAATCCTATCATGATTGCCACCAAGAACCACCTCAATATACATCACCGCTATATTTCCAACAAGAAGAACCACCTTCCTACGATGAAGCCTTTCTCCAAAATAAGGAATTCTCCTATACACCCCAAGCCCTATTAGACAATTCTCTCATTTTGCTACTTCAAGGGCAAGCGGACATGCAAAGGAATACACTAGAGTTTGTGACTAACTTGACCAAGGTCGTGTATACTTTGGTCGACTAATGTTTGAACACTCAAGGTGCTTCCGTGGTTACATGTGAAAAACCAAAAGAAGCGCAAAGTACGAAAGATAGATTGGAAACTCCGATGGAGAGTGAGGAGTTAGACTTTGTATTGGAACAATTGGAGGAAGCCATAATTGTTGAAGAAGAGGAAGAAGTTGTTAAAGATTTAGGAGATGCGAAACCACCACGGGAACCTCAAGGACCTTCCACTAAGAAGCTTAATGTTGACGTTGAGGAGGGTGTACAACCTCCAAAGCATACTATAGTTGGAGACTTTGAAGGGGATAAACAAGAAGAAGATACCATCATTGATGAGATCTTATCCAAAATGGAATCTTCTCCCATGGAATTCGAAGTTGAAGTTATTGAAGACAACTCACCATTAAACAACATTGATGACCTTGTTGAAGACTCTTCCAATGAACGTGAAGCTGATGTGGAAGTAGATTTCACACAACCTCCAAAGTTTGACTCAATTGACGATGAGGAGGAATTGGAAGAAGTCAACAAATAAGAAGAATTTGAAGAAAGTTGTCAAGAGGTGGAAACCACTAAGGAAGAGCATAAGGGAATATACCTCGCATTGTCTAAGTGTGGGGAAGTCACCCCCCTAAGTCACCATCCAACACAACGTTCAAGTGGGTAAAATTCCTATCCTTAAGCTTTACTTTCTCACTTGAATATGGTTTGATTGAAAATGATGGTCAACTTAAAGCTCTTTGTGGAACTAATAGTAAGAAAGAGTTGTGTAGTGGTTGGAAATTTGGCATTAGGCCCATCAAGGTCAAGATTACAAGGCTTAGGGACCATGATTGGAAGAATGCTACTTTGTATGGGTCTAGAAGGAAAATTTGGTGTGCTAAAGAGAATTCTATGTGTCAACCACCCGGATGGAATAATTATGATGCTCAATTTGAAGACGGGTGTGAGAATAAGATATGGGATCCCGCCTCGAAGCATGAAAACCAACTATGGGAGCTCATATCTTGGGTAGAACTTCACCCAAGCTTAGTGAAGAAGGTTGGAAATTCTGTCAACCATTTGAGGAACATGGATCCTTGGAGATTCAAGGATGAGTACAAGCATAAGCCACCATGACAAAGAGCTTCCCAAATGTCCAACTTAAGGACTTAAACTAAAAGTGCTAGGTTGGAAACACCCACCATGGTAAACTCTTTCCACATTCTTGTAGCTTTGATTAATAAGTGAGTTGAGTTACCATTGTAGGTAGTTTTTGTCTTCATATTTACTTGTTTTAATAATTTGGTTGTTGATTGCTTGACATACAATTTATGCTTGTTGGTAGTTGGAAAAGTGTCAACACCAAAGAGATCTTTGTAATTTTTGCATTTGTGGCCATTTCTGAGCTGTAGGTAGTGTTAGGGAGACTTTAGGCTGCTCTTAGTGTTTCTGAAAAAAAAAAGAGGGCGGCAAGGACACGCACGCACGCTGTACGTGTACGCGTCCATACGCGAATGCAGCACCGTTCATTATTCCCGAGAGTTAGGCGTACATTGCGCCAACACTAAGCTTCTCGCACAAGCCACAACCTACGCGGACGTGCACGGTATGCGTACGCGTCGATGCGTTGGTGCGGCACCAATACTTGTGACTCGAGAGTTGTGCTAACTACGGGCCAACAATATGCCTATAGCCCAACCACCAATGCACGCGGACACGCGAGGTACGCATCCGCGCCCATGCACACATACCCATCCACGCTCAGGCACGCAAGACGCTTCCGCTCCCATCCCTCTCTCGCCCATCCATGCAAACGCGCACCGTGCGCAGACGCGTAGATTCAAAATGATTACCCTATCCACGCGAGGAAACCTAGCGTAGTCACGCACTCTTCCCTTCCCCAACGTCTCTCCCCCTTCGTCTCCCTCACTCCCATAACCTCCATTACAGACCACTCTTTCCGACCACCATCTAACGCCGAACCCACCACGATCCCCACCTCAACCCTCTCCTCTCTCCCTCATCTCCTATCTCCCCTTCTCACATCTGCCTCCCTCACCATTGTTCTCGGCCAAACTTCTGCACCGCCGTGAGTCTCATCACTGCCACCACTACTGGGCAGCCTCGCCCGACTACTGCACATGTCTTCCTTTTCCAGTTCTGTTTCTTTTCTGCTCTGCTTCTAGGTTCCACACCATACCCCTGCCGTCATTGCTCTGTTTTCTTTTCTTTTTCCTTAATTTTATTTGATTAATTTTAGTTAGCTTAGTAATTAATTCTGCTTGTTAGGTTAGATAGATATGTATGCTGTTAGGTAGTTAGGTTGTGGTTAGAGGATTCTAGGCCTGATAAGTGCTTCGTTTGTGTTTACTTTCTGAATGCTATATGTTTTGCTGATTCGTGATGTCCTGTAAATCATGTTACTACTATGATGTTTTCCTTTTACTGCTGCCTTGTTGCACTTTTATTGTTTGATTGTGTTTGATGCTGTCTGTGTATATGCAATCCATGTTTTCTCTTGTTGTTGCAATTATGGATTCGCATACTCGTATCTTGCTGTTTTTGTTATTCGGGAACATCCAACTTATAGCCGGGATGCTGCCCAAATTTTTAGAAATTGTTTTGGTTTTAAACTTGCCTATCAAGAATGGAACTTGGCACTTTTGAATTGAGTTTTACTTACATACCACCAAGTTTAATTCCTGGATACTTTGGTTAGCATTCCCATGCTCAGTTTGTTTCCCGTTTATGCATTGAACCTTGTCGAGCTTTCACTTTTCAAGTTAATTCAAATGGCTTTTGAATCCTACTAAGCTTACCATTTGCTCTAACTTGTGATTCTCTTGAATATGGTTCTTTCTTTTGCATTAATTGGTACCTTCCACTAGTGTAACCCTTGTAGAAGTGTTTCTAACTTGATTCTAATTACACTAGTGCATATTTCAATTTTGCAACACCAATTATTGCACACTTAGTGACCATAACATTGATTGATGACTTGCTTTCAATTAACTGCTCTTTTTGCAATTTCATATTTCATCGTCAATGACTGCTTCTTCCCCATGATTGTGAGTGTGCTTGTTATCCTTAATTTTCTACACTCATCCTAATTAAGCAAATGACCATCATACACATAACCTTTGAACTAGTCTTCTAACTTCTAACTTGCTTAACATACTAATTTCTCTTTTTAGTTTTCAACTAACTCTTTAACCATTCTTTTTGGGTATGATGCTTATTGAGCTTAATAAACAAGCACTGTGCTTATATTACTTGAATTCCTGGTTCGTAGCTTTCATTAAATTCTGATTTTTGTTGCTTGCGTTCCAAGTTTTCACTCTTTTTACCTCACTTCATGAATATGTCCTTCCTTGCTTTCTTTCCTCTACTTGGCTAAGTGTTTATATCATGATATATCTGTTTTCAGGATGTCGGATAGAGGGAAAGTGAAGGTTACCTCTAGAAAGAGGAAGACACCTCAAGCCCCTACTCTTTCTCCTTATGCCAACTATGCCAAAATCCCACTCAATGAAGTGGATAAGGAGAACCAGCAGCTTCCGCCCACTGACACAGCCAAGTTTCCTAACTTGTACTGTGAGCTCCACTTCCCGACCTATCGAAAGAAGAATCTGAACATTGAGAAGAAATTGGCCCTTCCCAATGACCTGAGGCCCCCCATAGAGGCTCGTATTCAGGGGTTGGGCCTAGGCTTTGTTGATAGGGATTTGGGAAGGATAAACACTTCATGGGTCAAGAAATTTTACTGCAACTTCTTTAAAGCGACTCTTAATTCAGTTTATCTACGAGGCGGGCAGATCTTAGTTACTGAAGCTGCTACTGATGATGCATTGCATTGCCCACCTAAGACTGGTGCCACAGATGCTTATGAGCAGGCGGAGGTGGCAATGCATTGTGTATGACCTTTAATTATGATGCTTTGAGGGAGGTAATTGCCACACCGAATTCCCCTTAGGTGATGGATTCTAACAACAAGAAGCCCAAGGAAATGTTATTTGCTTATCTGTCTAGAGAGGCTAGGACTTGGCAGCAGATATTTTCCCACTATGTCATGCCTACTACCTATTTTTCTGAGATTCTGGTGGACATGCTCGTCCTTCTCGGGTGTGTCATGGAGGGAAAGGAGATATATTTCCCCCGGTTGATCAGGAGGTACATGTGGCGAGCACATGTCCGTGGCTTACTACCATTTCCTACATTGGTCACTAGGATGGTTGAGTTAGTCGGTGCCCTTTGGAGGGACGATGACGTGGCACCACCACTCCCAGACGACGACGACAAGGAGGATGTTATTCCGTGGGGTACGTGGGTGCACGAGAAGCCCCCATCCCAGTGTGCATCTAGGGCTCAAGCCAGAACAGCACCAGCCGGAACATCCTCTTCCTCAGCTGCGGCAGGACCATCAATACCGGCAATACCCTTAGTACCACCACCAGCACCCCAGCCGACTTATCTACTAGTTCAGCGTCTTTTTCGCTTCATAGAGCGCACTGAGCACTGCATTATGAGATGCCTGGATAGAGTAGATCAGATGCTCATGGCACTGGGCGTTGAGTCGCCCCCTCTTTCCGCTTCTTCCACATCTGATGAGGAGGAGCGGGCTTAGCCAGAGACACTCCCGCAGACACAGGCCACCTCGAAGGCGCAGCAGCCATCTGTGGAACCCCAGCCTCAAACCCAGCAGTCAGATACGACAGCTGACCCTCACCATGAGCCCGAGCAGTAGCATCGAGGACGATGCTTGATTTTAAGTGTAGGGAGGTCATCGTCGTCGCCGTCGGTGGATAGCTTTACTTTTGGTGAACATTTCCGAACACTATCCCCTAGTTTATGCTATTTTGCTTTATTTTGCTTTATTTTACACTTTTTGGATTATTGTATATACTAGTATTGAGGATACTCTTATTTTAGTTGTTGCATACTTTTATTTTAGTTGATGCACTTTGCACTTTATATTTCATATTTTAATTGGATTTTCTTCATATAGTTGTTTTAGTCGTTTTGGTTGTGATTAAAAAAATATTTTGAATTGTTGGGACCTAGTTGACCTTTTTTGCATGAAAATCGATTTCAATTGAAAAAGGGGATAAACCAAGGAATTTTTAAAATTTCTCAATCACAACATTGCATTCAGGATAAGCTTAGTCAAAACAATGAGATTTTCCAAGGAATTTATCTATAGGGCACCACCCCAATTGATTGAAAATTTTTGTGGAACTTGCTTGAATTTTATATCTTGTGAGGCATGTTTTGAGCTAAGAACACAAGCTTGTGAGATTTGAGTCTAATGGTGTGGTTACATCTTATAGCCACTTATTTTCCTTCTTGTGTGCAATTGTTCTCTTTCTATGATTGTGATCCTTGATTTGTTTAATTCTATATGTCCAATTATTCTTTGTATTCATGCAATTACATGATTGAGGCCATTATTTCAATAGCTCACCTACCCAAATAGCCTACCTTTTACTCTCCATTGTTAACTAACTTTGAGCCTACGCTTAACCCGATTGTTCCTTATTTTAGCATATTACAAGCTTAAAGCGAAAAATAATAAAAGTCCCTTGTTTGGATCTTTGATTAGCTTAGGCTAGTGAGAGTGTTTATTATTCAAGTTTGGGGGAGATTTGGGAACTTTGGTTGGGATAAAAGGGGTGTTTTATATTTCTATATTTGGGAATTGTGAGCATGCTCATGTAGTAACCAAATGTATAGACCTTATGCATTGATGTTCTTGAAAAGAAAAAAATGAAATGAGAAAAACAAACGAAAAAGAAAAGAAAAAAAAAAGAGATGGAAAAAGAAAGAAAAAGAAAAAAAACAATAAAAAGTTGACAAAATGTCCCAAAATAAAGTCCAAATAAAGGAGTCAATGCATAAGTGTGTGAAATGAAAAGAAAATGCATGAGTATGTGAAAAGTGAAAGATGGGTAGTTAGGTTAATTTTGAATTTATATAGGTCATTGTATAGGTTAGGTGGGAAAGTCTAGGTTAATCAAAGATTCAAATTTTAGTCCACTTAACCATATATAATCCTACCTTGACCCTAACCCCATTACAACCTTTGAGAAAGACCTCATGATATTTGTATGCATGCATTGAATGATTGTTAATTGTTAGATGAAGAATAAATTTTGGAAATCATGATTAAGGGAGAATTGAGTGAATCAATCCCTAAACACATGAGTGACTAGAGCGAATACACATCCGGTGAGGGTTCAATTGCTCAATTTCATGTTTTCACCACCATCATCTATATTCATGCAAGTTTGTGGATCTTTTTGATAGTTCAATGCAATTGTGGGTTGGATTTGATTCCTATTGCTTTAGCCCCTGTGCCTACATATGTTTCCTTGGAAGTTGATTTGTATTGACCAAGCATTTACACTCATATAGATAGTTGCATTTAGATAGGCTGCATATAGTTTAGTCACATTAAGTAAATGTCATACCCCTTATTTCATTCTTGGTTTAGCATGAGGACATGCTAAGGTTTAAGTGTGGGAAGGTTGATAAACCCTGTTTTTAGGGTTTATCTTGTGTTGAATTTAGAGTGTTTTGTTAACCTTTTCTCACATTTATTCAATAAAATAGCATAGTTTTATGATTGTCTCCTAATTTGTGCTTGAATGTGAAAACATGCTTTTGGACCCTTGATTTGATAATTTTAATCTTTCTTTGATTACACTAGATGCCTTTATGTATTTGCTAGTGATTTCAGATTGAAAAGGGCTAGGAATGGATCAAAGGAGTGAAGAGAAAGCATGCGAAATGGAGAAATCATGAAAAGCCAAAGATTTGGGACAAGAACATGGACATGCACGCGCACTAGACGCCTACGCGTGGATCACGCAAAAACCCCATGGACGCGTACGCATGCTGTACGCGTACGCGTCAATGCTGGCACGTGATTTTTGAGTGAAATCGTGCTCAGCAAATTTGCAGAAGGTGTGGGGTCCAATCTGAACCAACTTTTGTGCCAAAATGCTTAAAAGGAGCAAGGATTGAAGGGAAAGGCATCATTCACTTCATCATTCTATCATCATTTCTTAGAGCTAGTTTTTAGTTTTAGTTTTCTAAAGAGAGAAGCTCTCTCTTCTATCTAGAATTAGGATTAGGATTAAGCTTAATTCTTCTCTAGATCTAGATTTAATTCATGCTTTGATTTACTTTTCCTTTATCAATTCTTACTCTTCTACTTTTTCTCTCTCTAGTTTTGTACTTTAATTCTTGTAATTCTTTACTTTTATGTTGATGCACTCTTGTTCTTCCATTTCTCTTTAATGCAATTCATGTTTTGATTTCTCTTATTGCTTAATTGTTTTGTTGTTGTTAATTTCCTTGCAATTAGTATTCATTAGATTTCATTCTTGTTTTCATTCTACTATGCTTTCCTTTTATGCCTTTCAAGTGTTTGATTGAATGCTTGAAAGGATGTTAGAGTAGAATTTTCTCCTCTTGGTCTAGGTAGAGTAATTAGTGACACTTGAGTTATCTAATTCCTTTGTTGATTGACAATTAGGGATTGCTAATTGACTCGAATGCCACTAAAGTTAGTCTTCCTTAGGAGTTGGCTAAGACTTGTGGAATCAAGTTAATTCATCCACTTGACTTTCATCCATGGTTAGAGGTTAACCAAGTGGGAGCAATGAACAACTCTCATCACAATTGATAAGGGTAACTAGGATAGGATTTCCAGTTCTCACACCTTGGCAAGAGCTTTTTGCTAGTTTACTTCCTTTGCAATTTGCAATTCTTGTCTATTATCTCAAAAACTCCAAACATACCTCATAACCAATAACAAGAACACTTTATTGCAATCCCTAAGGAGAATGACCCGAGGATTGAATACTTCAGTTTATATTTTTAGGGATTTGTTACTTGTGACAACCAAATGTTTGTATGAAAGGATTCTTTGTTGGTTTAGAAGCTATACTTGCAACGAGAATTCATTTGTGAAATTCTAGACCACACAAAAGTCCGATCATCACCTAGCTTGCGATTCCACATCATCGATTTGTGATTTGCATATGCAATCACTTCCCCTGTGTCTTGGATTATGTCTCCAAAAAGTAAATAGAGATTGGTTGTTATCCTTTTGGCTTTCATGATGAGACGAGCACTACTTCACACCTTCAAGATTCTATCTTTAATATTGATCTTGTACTCTTGAGCATCCAAGAGCCCAATAGAAAATTGATTCATTCTTAGTCCTTTTACATGTTTGACAGTTGAATTGTGCGTATAGAACCATCAAACATTTTGATTTTAATAGTACCATTAATTACAATTCCAGAGCATGATCATCTTCCTTGAGCATAGATTCTGATGAAATCGGTTCATTAGTGCTAAACCAATCCCAATGCAAAGTCATATTATACGTTATAGTATAATCCATCAAGCAAACATCAGCCAGTTGTCTACCACCTTCACAACCAATCACTACTTCAATGCACAAGATGTTTCCATTGTTAGATGTACTTGCAACACATCCTTATGAGGTTGATGCATCATAAGCTTTCTTTGCACTCTTTCTATTGAATCAACGATGTTTTTTCAAGTTGTTTTTCTTGCCACGGTTCTTCCAGGCCTTTGATCTATCATGACGCTGACTCCTACTAGATCCATGTTTCATTGATTTGCCTCTCACCACCAACAAAGCTTCTGCTTGCCTTGAACCCGCAGTTTGATCATCCTTATTTTTATGTTTACTTTCTTTTTCAAGAATAATGGCAATGACATCATCAAATTGGAGTTGACTGAAAATATTGTTGTTGGTAATATTGATGATGAGTTGATCATACGAATCTAGTAAGCTCTGAAGAACAAGAAGAAGAAGCTCGACACATTATTTTCTCTAACTTGATAGTCCATGGTTATTAGCTATGAAAATAATGTATTCAGATTGTTGATATACTCCGTGACTAACATGAATTCTGTAACGATCCAACTTTCAGCAGGTCATGACCAATGCCAATTGTTAGGTGTTAACCTATTTTGTCAACCTATAAGACTCTATACCTTATATTTAATGTTATAATTATGAGCCTGTAACACTATTCATAATCGTAAGTTAGTCAAGATTATATTAACATTATTACAGTAAGGTATAAAAGCAACAAATTATGCAGGCACTTAGGATAATAGCAAAATATAGTAGAAACACATATACTATACATGGATGGACACTAGGGAGCAGTTTCATACATGGGATTAGTTAGTAATTTGATCCCACTTATATGTATAGTACCCATAACTTAGAAAGTAGATACATAAATGGTTGAGACTTAGGTTCCAACTCACGTAAGAGCCCCTAATCTAAAACATGCCTACCAAAAGTAAAATCATATCCCTCACAAAAGGCTATCTACAATGAAGGAAGACAGTTTACTACTAAACTACTTCCTAAAAATATCTATAAGACTGCTGCACATCGGGTTCATCACACGTATCCATTAGGTTGCTGTCCTAGCTCTCCATCTCCTATATTGGCTTTTTCTAACGATCCAGAGACTAGGTCAAAAACCAAGTGGTCCTCTCCGGTCTTGCTATCCTCTGACGGATCCTCTTTGGATGAAGTCAACATGAAGCCATTGGGAACAACTGTGGCTTAGACCTCTCCCAAGAGCCCAAACTGCTCGACCATCAGATCAAGTGATTGATAATCGGGCATGGGCTCCATTGGTATCACTGGCTCGGGCACCAGGTCAAACTAATGCAGATACTCGGGATAAAAAAATGACAGGAGACTCTGGCTCAGGGTCCACCTGGTACATCGGTTGTAATGAAAATGGTAGGTAGTGGGTATCTCCAAGATGCAGCTCAGATATTAGAAAATTGTAAAAAAATTCAAGGTCAAACTCAAGACTAAGTAAAGGATGTGAGAATGGTCGATCAAGAAGGATGTACATGCACGTACGCAGCTCTCCCTATATGACAGTGCTTCCCTACATGGGATCATCATAGTAGCACAGTGTAATGTACTCAAAGAATACTACTCCCAACTCCTTCTATAGAACAGGAGAAAAAAGAGGCGTAAGAACCTAAGATTTCCAACAAGGTGTAAGAAAGAAGTCAGAGGATTTGGGTACTTAACTCTAGGGAGTTCGTCACTACACTACAAGTTACCCCAACGGATATACTACACAATCTTATCATAATAGAAATACAAGTACACATAATCAAAAATCACAGAAAAATACAGCAAGTAGGCATGATGCATGTCGAGCCTTACACAGGTCATGAGCTCATGCACTAGTTGACTATCCGTAACCCGACATTACTCTAGGCTATGCCCGCATATAGTCTCTTAACTATGTCAGTCCTGATACTAGGCATTCATCGCAAATCTTGACACCACTGTAGGTTCACATAAGAGACATATTTTTTCTGTGGGCGTCCCCACCTATTTCCGACACTGGCCAGGAGAAAAAATTCTTCCGCTTATCCAGCAGTCTCTCTTAAAACATCTTGCGGCTTTCTCATTTATCTTAGTACATTTCGGTACATCTAAAGGACTCTTTTCTCTTTAGTCATTTAAATTATCAAAATATCCTTTTCTCTCTATGGACCCTTCTGCCCTTAGTCTTTATTCATAAAGCCTTTTACATCCTTTATTCTTTATTATGTATTCTTAAAGTTTTTAAGACATTTTTTTCTTATTTACAATTTCTCCTTTAACAACTTCTAGTATGACCTTTATATATTTTATGCCCTTCTTTTTTTATTGTTATCACATTAACCATATACTTATTCTCAAATGACCATCTTACCCTAATTAATTGTTTTATCCTATTTTCTTTTAAAATGATTAATTCATCCCTAACTTATTAACTATCAATTTTAATCTTATCTTTCTTTTAAATTACCAATTTTCCCTTAATGCTCTTAACTTACTATTTCTTTATGAGACTTTTTTTTTATTAATCACATTTTTACTCTTCCTAGTCTAGTTTATCATTTTACCCTTACTTTTTTACTCTTATCTTCTAAGTTTGTTATTTTCATACTTTTACTTTTAGTCTTTATTATTTATGCTAGTTATATCCAAATATTTACATAATTATCTTATTGTCCGAGTCTTTTATAATTATCCTATTTTATTCCTAGACCTTTAGTGACTTCATTTTTATCTCGTCTTTCATTAACTATTCTTTTTAGCTCACTTTATCCTTTAGTTACCACTAAACTAAAAGTGATGTATCATATGTTTTTCATAGAGCATTAATTCATGTATATGTCTCTTTTAGGCTTTTTTTACGCATTATTATCCTAGTATCTTAATCTTTTAGTCTTTCAACTTCCTTAAATATTATTTCATGAGGCTTTAACTTATTTCTCATCTTTCAAGATATACAATTTTTACTCCCTTAGGCCATTTGGCCAAATGTGTAATGGAAAAAGGGAGAGAAGTTCTTACCCTTTTTGCTTTGAATTTTCGTGTTCTCTCCATTCTTTTGGAAGCTTCTAGTATTGATTCACTACACAAGAAATAAATATCATCAACTCTTCATGAGAGAGCATGATGGCCGAATGCATTGATAAAAAAAGAGGAGGGTATTCTCCTTACTCACCTTGTGAATTCTTGAAGAAAATTCAAGAAGGGAATAAGAGAGTGGATCCTAGTTCTTGTTTGCTTGACAAGTGGTGGAGTGCTCTTAATTGATTATGGAAGAAGGGATAGTATGAAAGTAAAGTTAGTTTTCTTTCTTTTTCTTCTTTCGAAATCTCGACCCCACTCCCTTTTTCTCTCTAATTATTTTTCTTAATCGTACTTGGTAACTAAATATGGTGAAAAGTGAAAGTAAAATATTTACAAAGGGAGAAAAGTAAAACACGTTAAAAAAGTAAAGAGATAAGGTTGAATTTAATGATTTTTATTCTCTCCTACATATATGTCTATCCATTAATTACCTCACTAAGATAAAAATTTAATCACGAGGATAAAAGAGAGAAGAAAATTTGGCCAAGTGAAAAGAGTGGAGGTAAAAAATGTGAGTCATGAGTGATGAGATTTGGATAATCTCACATTCTCACTCATAATTATCCTAGTTAATTTTCCACGATGAGGGATCCCAAGCGGGATTGAGATGCCTAATGGGGAAGGATGGTACTTCGGGAGCAAAGGGCAACGCAGTGAGGGACGTCCTGGGGGTGGAGGCCTGTGGCGATTCCCGGGGGACAGGAGCAGGGGCTAAGTTGGGCACAGGTAGCCATTTCGAAGGCAAGGAGTACAAGGGGACGCAGGAAGAGCAGCGCCAGGAAAATCAAGCAACCTGGGCATTGACTGTGGAATCAGGAGCGATTTTATACGATGAGGAAGAAGATATTATGGCGATTTTGCAAGCACAAAATGAGGAAATAGCGGCTAAGAGAAAGCTAGCCAATCAAAAGGAAAATGCGAGAAAGAGTCGACCAAAAAATCAAAATAAGGTGAGCAAATTTTTGTTTAAATGATTGTGAGCTGTTGGAATATTAGGGGGTGGAGGGGGGACGGTAAATTGAGCATGCTGAAATCTTTGAAGAATAAATATAATTTGAACATGTTGGGTTTGATTGAAACAAAAAAAGAAGTGATTACTAAATATGAGGTTGCAAGGCTTTGGGGATCTAGTACTGCTGGTTGGGAGTTTGTGGAATCTGTAGGAATGGCGGGGGGTCTGGTATTAATTTGGGATGACGGAGTGTTTCAAGTAATTCAAAGGTATAAAGGTGAGAGGTGGCTGTGTGTTGAAGGTGTTTTAACAAGGACCAACTTCTGATGTGCTTTCTGTTTGGTGTACGGGGCGCATGGGAGGGAGGCAAAGAGGGGGGTGTGGGAGGAACTGAGTTATGTGGTGGGGTTGTGTCAGATTCCTTTCTGTTTTCTAGGAGACTTTAATGAAATTTTACAAGTTGAGGATCGTAAAGGAGTTACTAGCTTGCTGGCGTCATCGAAAGAGTTTAAGGAATGGGTGCATGACATGCAGTTGATAGATTTGCCTCTTACTGATAGGAAGTATACATGGTTTAGGGGGCATTCCTGTAGTCGGATTGATAGGGTGATGGTTAATGTTGAATGGACTGAGGCGTTTCCGGATATTAGGATCAAAGGTGGCCCAAGGGGGTTGTCCGATCACTGCCCGGTGATCTTGGAACTAACAAGATTAACGGGGCCCCCTAGACCATTCAGAAGTTTGGACGCCTGGTTTACGCATGAGGGATTTCTGAGAATGGTGAAGGATGAGTGGCGAAACCTCGGAGAAGCGCAGTTCCCGTGCAAGCTGAAGGCTCTATCAATACAACTGCGGCAATGGCACAAGGTTAACTTTCGGGACATGGATAAGAGACTCATGAGGTTTGAGGAGGAGCTCACCAAGCTGGACAATTTAGTCAGTGATGGAGTTTATGATGGTACAACGGAGGCTAGAAGGAAGGCGCTTGTGAGCTTTTGTTCGAAATAGTATATTAGAAAGGAAATGCACTGGAAACAGATGTCTCGGTCTAAGCATGCTGCAAACATGGATAGGAATACCAGATACTTTCATAACATTGCTTCGGCCAGAAGACGAAATAACAGGATCGATGCACTGATGATACATGGAAGACTTGTGCGGAATCAGGCGAGAATAAAAGGTGCGATTAGAGGGTTCTACAAGGATTTATATAGACAGGAATATGTTCCGAGGATTGGAATCAGAGATGGTTTAGTAAAGTGTATCCATAGGGATGAGGCTGAAGCTTTAGAAATGATGCCGACGGATGAGGAAATCAAGGAGGCTGTGTGGGACTGCGAATCTTCCAAGGCCCCAGGGAGTGATGGGTTTAACATGAACTTCATAAAGAAATGTTGGGAGGACATTGGGCCGGAATTCATTGCTGCGGTAATGGGGTTCTTTCAAAGTGCGAAATTACCAAAGGATGTCAATGTAACGTGGGTGACACTAGCTCCAAAGTTTGAAGGTGCAAAGGAGGTGAAGGATTTTCGGCCGATTAGTATGGTGGGGTGTGTGTATAAAGTGATTTCGAAGGTGTTGGTGCGAAGGATGCGATGTGTGATGTCGGGGCTGGTCGGAGAGACTCAGACTGCGTTTGTAAAGGGAAGGAAAATTCATGATGGTGCACTCATAGCCTGCGAGACGGTTCATTGGCTGAAGACTCGGAAAAAGTCAGCAGCCATTATCAAACTGGATTTTCAAAAGGCCTATGACAGAGTGAGATGGAGTTTTGTTGACATTGTGCTCCAAAAAATGGGCTTTGGCCAAAGATGGAGGAGTTGGGTGAAGGAGTGTGTTACTACGACTACCATGGCAGTCTTGGTAAACGGGACACCTTCCAAGCCATTCAAGATGGAGAGGGGACTAAGACAAGGGGACCCACTTTCTCCATTGCTGTTCGTCTTAGTTGTAGATGTGTTGCATAGGATGTTGGGGGAAGCCGTCAGGAATGGCCGCATTGCTCCACTGCTGGTAGGGGGAGATCTTATTGAACTGTCGCACCTACAATTTGCAGATGATACTGTTTTATTCTGCCCGCCGGAGACTGAAACAATTGTAAACTATAAGAGACTATTGCGGTGCTTTGAGTTGATGTCTGGGCTGAGCATTAATTTTGATAAATCGAATCTGATATCGGTGAACTGTGAGCAAAGATGGATTGATCAGGCATGTGGACTTCTGGGATGCCAACAAGCTTCTCTACCGGTTAGATACTTGGGAGTTTCTCTAGGTGCGAATCCGCGCTTGGTGAAGACTTGGAAACCAATCATTGATAAGGTGGAACAGAAGCTGAGTTTGTGGAAAGCCAAGGTTTTGAATAAATCAGGTAAACTGGTCCTTATCAAATCGGTGCTGAATAGTCTCCCCATATATTACCTTAGTCTATACAAGATGCCGAAGGCGGTAGCGGACAAGCTGATCACTTTACAACGGAATTTTTTGTGGTGCAAGGAGAACGGGAACTATGGTATACCTATGGTAAAGTGGGAGATAGTTCAGGCTCCAAAAAAGGTTGGGGGCTTGGGGGTTGGTGATGCAGTGCTGAGAAACACAGCGCTTCTGTTTAAGTGGTGGTGGCGGTTTTCAAAGGAGGATTGCTCACTGTGGAAGAAGATTGTTTGTTCGTGTAATAAGTTGAACCCGAATGTCATGTTAGCAACTCAGCCTTTACCAGTAAAGGGTGGGCCTTGGAAGGACATATGTCAGCTGAATATAAAAGAACCGCGGATTCGAGATAAAGTGGTAAGTGGACTGGCAATGGAAGTAGGCAATGGTATGCAGACTCGATTTTGGGAAGATAATTGGGTTCAAGGTGGTACTCTTAAAGGAAGTTATCCGAGACTCTACTCTATCTCCAGCCAGCAAGGACTTGTCATTGGGGAGTGTGGTTTTTGGGATGGGCTTGATTGGATTTGGAATTTTCAATGGAGGAGGGCACTATTCCAATGGGAGCTGGAGCTTGTCAATCAGCTGCATGAGAGGTTAAGGCCAGTGAGGTTGTCATCAGGTAGGGAGGACAATGTGGTGTGGAAGTTTGAAAATAAAGGTATTTTCTCTACTAGTTCTGTGATCCAGGCTATACAAGCGGAGACATTATCAGCTGAGATAACGAGTTATAGCTTCACGAGTTCCATTTGGAAAGGTTTCGTACCTCCGAGAATTGAGCTATTCGGGTGGTTTGTGTTAGTTGGTAGAGTTAACACCAAGGAGCGGCTGACTAAACTAGGAGTCAACATTCTGGGTGATAGTATGTGTGTACTGTGTACCAAGGAATTAGAATCTGTTGAGCATCTATTCCTTAGGTGTGAGGTAACATGGCAGGTGTGGTGCAAGTGGATGAAGTCACTAGGAAGAGAGTAGGTGATTTCCGGAACTGTTAAAGAAATGTTTGAGAGTTGGCATGGCATGCATAATAGACAACAAAGGAAGAAGATGTGGATGACAGTGTTCTTTGCAGTGATTTGGAACATCTGGTTGGAACGGAATGCACGAATCTTTAAGAATGAAAGATCAAGTCTGGAGGTCATGCACACAAGGACGGTGATGAGTTACACGGAATGGAGTGGTGGTGATCCTGGGGGAGGATGAGAGTATTGGGGATATTAGGGGTTGGTTTATTTATTGGTAGCTGGTTATGTGTCTTCTTCTTTCTTTTATTTGCTCCACTTTAATGTGTTGAGCTTCCTTTGTTTCAAAAAAAAAAAAGTTAATATGTGATCGAAAATGTCTCAAGAGAGGAGGTGAATGTAGTCATAGAACTAGTGACTAAGATTATTTATTAATGGATAGTTACCAAAACAGTAATTTTATAGCCATTTGTTTTTACTGTATCTAGTAAAAACAAATATTTTTACCGGTATGGATAATGTCGTACCGTATATTATCCTACTCCAAAATATTTTTAGAATATTTTAGTGAGGATAAATGGATAAAAAAATACCCGTAAAAATATATTATCAGTTAACTTTTATCCTGGTAATCACAATTATTAATTATTAGCATTTATTGCCATCATAGCATTTATTAATACTATTATTTAATTTTTTTTATCTGGACTCGCCTCGTTAAATCAAAGGAAACTGTGATTCTCGAATTTTACAAATTCTAGTCGCAAAATGTCCAAAAATTATTGTTTCGCAAAATTGGGTTCTTATATATTCACTTGTGTGAAAATTATAGAGCCTTTTCTTAAGAAATATCTTATTGTGTAGTGATTTGGTCTCGTACAATTTAGTGACTGTGTCTCAAATTTTCTTTGTTGTTTTTTTCACTAAAATACTTGATAATACCGAGTCAACTATTGCTGAGTGCAAGTTGGCAACAGTATTGTTGTCGATCTCTCCAATCGCCATTAGCAATACCTGGGATTCTGCTTTCAACTGCATCTAAGCAATTTTTTTTTAATTGTCTTAATTTTTAGTTTTCAAACAGAGAAGTTACTTTCTTTAAATTTCTCGATCTTAAATTTTGCTATCATAATACTAACATCGCTCTACTCCTTCACAGTAGAAACATTATATTATGAACCTAAAATTTTAATCCTACTATTAGATATTCGAGTAACAAAACAAAATAACGCAACTAAAATTTGAAAGTAAAAAAAAATGAATTGAACACAGTGATTTATCTTTAAATAATTTTAGAAATATTATAACTAAATAAAAAAAATAATAATACACTCACTAAACTTAGCACACAGACTTCATTCTCTCTTGATCTTACACACACACATAAAAATAGCCCGCTCTCCTTTTATTTAATGCTTGGTGGCTTAGCTTTCTTCGACTAGAACACCCACTCTTATTTCCAACTTACACTTATGCCAGATATTTTGTTTTTGATATTGGAGTAGAGCGGTATTCTTTTAAAATGTGAGTTGATAGGGTATTATTTTTAAATGTGGAACTGTTTAATTAGATAAACAAAAATTGGACCATTCGATTTATGAGAAATATAGAAATTAAACCAAAAGATTTGTGACAGAACAGAAATTGGATCGAGAAATTTTTGTTAAAAAAAATTAAAAAATTTGAAATATAAAAATTGGACCCTTTGATTTATGTATCTTTCACATTTTTTAAAAACACTAAAAATTATAATATTAAAATATATCACTACTTTTACTTCTATATATCACTATTTTTACTATATAAAAGTTATTCTAATATAGTTATACTATAACGATTATAATAACTATGGTGTTTTAAAAAGTTGCTAAATAAAGTAACATTTTTTTATTATTAAACTATGCTTTATATATATTCCAACAAAGGCAGTGCATTATGATGGCATGCATTTCATGTTTTCATTATTTTATTCTTTTTGTTAATGCATGTATGACATATTATTTTTATTTTATTGATCATGCATTGCATACTTATTATGATTTTATTGTATGGAAAAAATATCTTCCGTTCAAACTACTCTATGATGACACTTCGCACATATCATGTAATTTTTTTTCTCTCTTTTTAAATAATAATTTTGCAGGGAATATGAGATTTTAGTAGATTGAGTTTTACCTTTATTTGTTATCTCGGAAGATAATTTACTGGGTAGGTGATTTTTTTTTAGAATGTGTAGCAAAAGGATAAACATTTTTGGAATTAATATTTCAAAAACATCTGTATTAATCAACGACATATATATATATATATATATATATATATATATATATATGTTATATATTTATATAAAAATATATTTTAAGTGGATATTGAACTAAAAACTTTTTAATAAATACAAAAAATTTTTAAAAACTAAAAGAAAACCATTAATTAATAATTTAATATTTTTTAACATAAAAATCAGTTCTATTTTAAATTATCATTAAGTTATATAATAATGTTATATCTTTTTTGTAACCTACAGATAGAATTAATAGAATTAGAGTTAGAATATTCTCAACCTACGAATAAAATTAGAATTGACTTTAAATCTTATTTTATCCTACCCATTGTCACCTTTATTAACAAGTTAGGTGGGTCAAATGTCAAACTAAGTGACAGTTTTGACTGCAAGCTAAACAACACAATAATATCAAATAGTTACATATAGATAAATTTTGTTTTTTTTGTTTTTTTGTTTTTTTTTTTATAAATGAAATACTCAATTTTATAGAAAATTTACTATCCCACTTAGAAGGTAGAAATATTTAGATCTTTTAAAGAAGCAACATTCTCAAAATAAATATTTTGAGAATCTTCTACTGAACATTGAGAGATTTTTATTTTAAGGAAATGTCAAAATAATGAAATGTTTTTCTCTACCAAACACGTCCATAGAAGTTTTATATTTCATAGTTTGTTCACATTCTATTTAATATGAATAAAATGCGAGTTAACAATATCTCACACATAATATATAGTAACTTAGTTATACATAATAACATTGTTTGAATTTGTTTGAATGCAAAATACTTGAACTCGGATAATTAGAATGACAAACAACTTTTTATGCGTTTATTTACAAATGCATGTCCAAGATCATTTTAGTATAATATATTAAATATTAAATAGTTTATCAGTTTCGTTCATATTTTTTTGCCTAAATTATTTATATTTTTTTCTCAGTTATTTATGGTATTCTCTAGTTCAACAGATTAAAAACTAATCTGATGTAGATTTAAGATTCATTTAAGGAGGGCCAATTGATTGTTACAAACTGAGTGAACTACAGGGACAACCTAAATTGGTTTGAATCATCTATATCTATGTTTTTCTTTTTTAATTTTTGGATTCAAGTTCGAATCATCTTATTCCTTATAATTGCCTATCTTCAATTATTTTTTTTCCAGAGTTGAGGGGCATTTCTTCTTGTCAATAACATGCAAGCGATCAACGTGCAAGCCAATAACTTGTTTTGAAGTAGGCCTTACTTTATGGGTCCAAAAACTGTCCAAGACTCTTTCTAGACAAAAAAAAAATAAAACAAGGGGAATAACAATGTGGCCCAAATGAAGATAAAAGCTACTCTTGTCCGTCCAAAATAAAAATACCAAATTTGTACAGAGACCAAAATTAAACAAAAAGAAAGCGCATGAAGATCAAAGGCAATAGGGGATTTATGACCATCAAAGTTGATCTTATGAAAGCCTGTGATAGGCTTAATTGAAAGTTGATTGAAACAACCTTGCTTGAGTTTGGTATTCCTTAGCAACTTTGCAATATCATTATCCATGAACTCTTCCCATACACCTTATGTTGGCTGATGAGTTGATTATTTTCTTTGAAGCTTTAGTGCTTCAAGCTGAAATGTGCGATGCATCGGGGCATCGGGTCAACCAAGCAATGACCTCCAAAAGAGGATTTAAAGAAACACATGATATTGGGAGATATTTGGGTTCAAACATTCAAGTAAGCACCACTTGTCGCATAAGTTCAAGTTATGGCTCTTTCGATGGCAAGTAGAATTACACTCGCTTAGTCGGTCAATGGCTCTATGGCATCATTGGGTGGAGCAAGATCTTAGCCCCTAAGGATTGTGGTGGTCTGGGATTCCGAGATTTAAGAACTGTAAATGACTCTTTGGTTATCAAGAGTGGCTGGAATTTGCTGGTGAATCAAGAGCAAAGTATCGTAGGCACAAGAGTGGAGATTCGACTCTTTGGAAGGACATCACTAACTGGTGGCCGAAGATCCTTCAAAATGCGAGATTTCTGGTTAGTAATGGGGAATTTTGCTTCTCCATCAATTACTATTAATGAGTTGGAAAGGTCTATAAAGTCCTATATCACTGAGGAGGATATTGGAAGATTAGAGAACTCAACCACATGCTCCTTAATAATATGATTGTAAAAAACAGTAAATTTCCTCCCTCAAAGCCCAATGATTGTATTGATGCGTTGTATTGGAGGCCAACTCCTAAAGGTGAGTTCTCTATTAAACATACTTATAATATGCACAAAGATTTGGTTTGGGAGAAGATTTGAAATTGGAAGGGCATTCAAAGAGCAAATATTGAAGTGGAGAGGCTCTCAACTCATTTTTCATTCTTGATTTGAAAGATACTTTTATTAATACTACCTGGATGATTTGGAGGTATAGGAATGATTATGGCCATGGGCATACTATTTCTGCCTGGATAAAAGTGGACAAAATTAGAAAGCTCGTCCTTGATTAGATTAACATTAGCAATATCACCTGGGTGTGATTTAAGTTGAACTCTTATGGTGCCTGCAGGGGTAACCCAAGGAATGATGATACTGGAGGGTGGATTTATGGGTTGGCCATGAAATTGGACAATGCTACAACGATTGAAGTGGAGATTAATGCTATCTTCAGAGGTCTTGAGATAGTGTAGGAGAAGGGAATCAGATCAGATTGCTTATTGTGGAAACAGACTCGAAGGGTACTATATACATGATTATTAAGCCTCCTAACAAGCATCCAACTCTAACTAACGCGCATCATTAGATGGATTTCTACGCTCCTTAACCGTAATTGGAGAGTCAAAATTAGACATTTCTATAAAGAAGCAAACAAGGTTGTCGATGGTCTTGCTACTCTCATATTGGATTCGAACCACCCAGCCCCATTCCCTTCTTTATTTTAGTTTATTGTTGTGGCATCTCTTTTCCTACACTTTTCTAGTTTCTTTGTTCTTTGGCTTTAGGATCTTAGGTAGAGGGCCTCTACTGTAAACAAAAAAAATGCATTAAGGAAGAGCGACAAATTATTAAAACATTAACCCGAGTTGAAAAACAAGAGAAAGTAATTTTGTTGTAAGATTATCCTTTTTGTTGTAGAATAAAAGATATATAAAGATGTATAAATAGAAGACTCTAGTATTAAAATAATTAACTCAATAATTATTTATATATATATATAATAATATTATATGTTTAATGTGTATATATATATAAAGATAGAAAGAAGTATTAAAAGTAAAGAGAGAGAAAATTGCATATGTTTATTGTTACTATCTCAATATAATAAAGATGATTAATATTGTTATTAATATTATATGTAAAGAGTAATAGAAAAGAGAATTTAAAATACTTATAAAATAAAAGAAGAGAAAGAATTGTAGTAGAAATATAAAGAGAAGAGTATTTGATTGCAACATAAAGAGAGAATTGATTTATTATTACTTGCTTGTGTATCATATCCCTCATATGGCTTCTCTATTTATAAGCATACGAGGTTTGCTTTTTCAACTTAACTCTTATTGGAAATGGAATTCAACCGCCCATATTAATGGGCATCTAATGTGATCTTATCACAACACTCCTCCTTAGATGCCCATTTAGGATTATGCCTCATTAAAACCTTACTAAAGAAAAACCCAGTGGGAAAAAACCTTAGTGAAGGAAAAAGAGTACAAAATTCTTTAGTGATAGAGACTGCCTCATTAAAAACCTTGTCAGAAAAAACCCAATGGAAAAAAAAACCTGACTAAGGGAAAAAGAGTACAGTCTCCCCCTCTTGCCGACATTATTTAATGTCTCGAAATCGGCGCATCCCAATCTCATGTACCAATCTTTCAAAGGAGGATTTTGGGAGTGACTTTGTGAATAAATCTGCCAAATTGTCACTTGAGCGAATCTGTTGGACATCAATTGTCCCTTGATTTTGAAGATCATGAGTGAAGAAGAATTTGGGAGAAATGTGCTTTGTTCTATCGCCTTTAATGTATCCACCTTTAAGTTGAGCAATGCATGCTGTATTATCTTCAAACAGGACAGTTGGAGCTATCTTATGATCAATCAGTCCACATGATGACATAATATATTGAATCAGACTCCTCAGCCAAAAACACTCGCGACTAGCTTCATGAATTGCCAGTATTTCGGCATGATTAGAAGATGTTGCAGCAATTGTCTGTTTCGTGGACCTCCAAGATATAGCTGTACCACCATATGTGAACAGGTATCCTGTTTGAGATCTCCCTTTATGTGGATCAGACAAATATCCGGCATCTGCATAGCCAACTAGTTGTGACTTGGATCCGTAGGGATAAAATAATCCCATATCAACTGTTCCATGAAGATATCGAAAGATTTGCTTGATTCCACTCCAATGTCTTCTGGTTGGAGAGGAACTATACCTTGCTAGTAAATTCACCGCGAATGATATGTCAGGTTGTGTATTATTAGCAAGATACATTAGTACTCCAATGGCACTAAGATATGGTACTTCAAGACCAAGGATATCTTCATTTTCTTCTTTAGGACGGAATTGATCCTTTTTCACATCCAAAGATCTTACGATCATTGGGGTACTTAATGGATGTGACTTATCCATATAAAATCTATTCAAGATCTTTTCTGTGTATGTTGTTTGATGAATAAAGATCCCGTCTTTTATATGCTCGATCTGCAGGCCGAGACAAAATTTAGTCTTTCCAAGATCTTTCATCTCAAACTCTTCTTTTAAAGTTTTTATAATTGTTGGAATCTCTTTAGGAGTCCCAATGATATTTAAATCATCAACCTACACAGCAATTATAATGAACCCAGATGTAGTTTTCTTTATGAAAACACATGGACAGATGTCATCATTCTTGAAACCGTTTTTGGCCAGATACTCAGTAAGACGATTATACCACATTCGTCCAGATTGCTTTAGACCATATAAAGATCTTTGCAATTTGACTGAGTATAACCCTTGTGAATATTTTTTGGATGGTTTAGATATTTTTAGTCCTTCAGGGACTTTCATATAGATATCCCGATCTAATGAGCCGTATAAATAGGTTGTTACCACATCCATTAAATGCATATGCAGTTTATGATATGCAGATAAACTGACCAAATAACGCAATGTTATCGCATCCACTACAGGGGAATACGTTTCTTCATAATCTATACCGGGCCTTTATGAAAAACCTTGTGCCACAAGTCTGGCTTTATAGCGCACAACTTCATTTTTCTCATTTCGTTTTCTCACAAATACCCATTTGTATCCAACAGGTTTTACATCTGCAGGTGTACGGACTACAGGTCCAAAGACTTCACGTTTTACAAGTGAGTCTAATTCAGCCTTCATGGCTGCTTCCCATTTTGGCCAATCATTTCTTTGTCGACATTCTTCAACTGATCTTGGCTCAAGATCCTTACTTTCATGCATGATATCTAATGCCACATTATATGCAAATATTTCATTGACAATTGTCTTATTTCAGTCCCATTTTTCTCCTGTAAAGACATAATTTATCGAGATCTCGTCATTTTCACTATTTTCAGGTACCTGAACGTCTTCTGGCATTATATCATGATTTTGGACAACTGCAGGTGTCTCTACTATGTCTTTTTCAACAGGAATAGTATTTACATCTTTTCTCTTTCGAGGATTTTTGTCTTTGGAACCGACAGGCCTGCCACGCTTCTGGCGTGAATTTGCTTCAGTGGCTACTTGTCCTACTGGGACATTAATTCGAATTGGAGCATTTTCCGCTGGTATATAAGATTTGGTTATTCTCTTTGTATCAGAAAATGCATTAGGCAAGTCATTTGCTATTCTTTGCAAATGTATAATCTTTTGAACTTCTAGTTCACATTGCCCTAATCGAGGATCTAAATGCATCAACGATGACGCATTCCAATTAAGTTCCTTTTCAGGAAGCTTCTTTTCTCCCCCTAATGTTGGAAATTTTGATTCATCAAAATGACAATCCGCAAACCGGGCTTTAAATACATCTCCAGTTTGTATCTCAAGATACCTCACTATAGAGGGAGAATCATATCCAACATATATTCCTAATTTTCTTTGGGGTCCCATTTTGGTGCGATTAGGTGGTACAATGGGAACATATATCGCACACCCAAATATTCTTAAATGGGAAACATTTGGCTGCTGGCCAAAAGCTAATTGCATAGGAGAGAACTGATGATAACTCGTTGGCCTCAAACGAATAAGTACTGCGGCATGTAAAACAGCATGCCCCCAAACCGAGGTTGGGAGATTTGTTCTCATAAGTAAGGGTCTAGCAATTAATTGGAGGCGTTTAATAAGTGATTCTGCTAACCCATTTTGTGTGTGAACATAAGCTACTGGATGTTCAACACTTATTCCATTAGCCATGCAATAAGCATCAAAAGCTTGGGAAGTAAATTCACCAGCATTATCAAGACGAATTGCTTTGATTGGATTTTCTGGAAATTGTGCTTTTAATCGAATAATTTGAGCCAGTAATCTCGCAAACGCCAGGTTGCGAGAAGATAATAAGCACACATGTGACCATCTCGAAGATGCGTCTATCAGGACCATAAAATATCTAAAAGATCCACATGGTGGATGAATAGGTCCACATATATCACCTTGAATCCTTTCTAGGAATTCAGGGGACTCAAATCCAATCTTTACTGGTGATGGCTTTAAAATTAACTTTCCCTGAGAACATGCAGCACAACAAAATTCACTAGTTTTAAGAATCTTCTGGTTCTTTAGTGAATGTCCATGAGAGTTTTCAATAATTCTCCTCATCATGGTTGTTCCCGGATGAACCAATCGGTCGTGCCAAGTTATGAACTCATTTGAGCTAGTAAACTTCTGGTTTACAATGGCATGTGATTCAATTGCACTAATCTTGGTATAATACAACCCAGATGAAAGTGAGGGCAATTTTTCTAATATAACTTTCTTATTTGAATCATGAGTTGTGATACATAAATACTCATGATTTTCCTCATTCATCGTCTCAACATGATATCCATTTCGGCGAATATCTTTGAAACTCAACAAGTTCCTCAGAGACTTGGTAGATAATAGTGCATTATTTATTATAAATTTTGTTCCTCCAGGAAACAAAATTATAGCTCTTCCGGAGCCTTCTATCACATTGCCTGAGCCAATAATAGTATTAACATATTCCTCTTTTGGCACAAGATGGGTAAAATATATATCACTTTTGAGAATAGTGTGCGAACTTGCACTATCCGCAAGGCATACTTCTTCATTACATATTCTTTCCATTTTCTTCAAAAACAAATAATAATAAAATGAGTAGTATGCACAGTTAAATTGAATACTTGATCAGAATTATTTTTCTAAGAAACATTGTACATAAAATAATGTCATATACTTAAAATTTTATTTTAAAATTTGACACATTTAATAATTTCAAAATTCATAAACATTAATATTTCATTATTTATGTACATCACATTTGAAACTTAAATACATAGAAAATAAAACTAAACAATAAGTTTTTTTTACATTATTTATTTACATAGATACTTCACAATCCCACATATTAAACTATTCCATCATTGATCAAATGACCAATATTTCTTTCAGGATCCTCAAAGAAATCAGATACATCATAATGAGTGGTAGAGTTCTGAGCATCATTTGAAACAAAATTTGTTTTCTTTCCTTTATCATCCTTTTTCAAAGATGCCTGGTAAAGATCGACTAGGTGCCTTGAGGTACGACGGGTACGAGACCAATGGCCCTTTCCACCACAACGGAAACACTTATCCTCTGTTGATTTATTCTGCCCGATATTCCTTTCTTTATCCCACTTCTGGTGAGATCCTCTCTTTTGAACATAATTTTTTTTTCTTCCATAATTTTTCTTGTTATTAAAAACTTTCCATTTACCTCTTCTGGGATAATGATTTGCCGCATTTACTTCAGGAAATGGGGCGGCGCCAGCTGGGCGCGCTTCATGATTTTTCAAGAGTAACTCATTATTGCGTTCAGCAACAAGAAGGCAAGAAATTAACTCAGAATATTTTTTAAACCCCTTTTCTCGATACTGCTGCTGCAGGAGCACATTCGAGGCATGGAAGGTTGAGAAAGTTTTCTCCAACATATCATGATCAGTTATCTTTTTCCCACATAATTTCATTCATGAGGTGATTCGAAACATTGCAGAATTATATTCATTTATAGATTTAAAATCTTGTAGACGCAAGTGCGTCCATTCATATCGAACTTGAGGAAGTATCATTGTTTTTTTATGATTGTATCTTTCTTCAAGGTCTTTCGAAAGATCTGCAGGATCTTTTAATGTGAGATATTCAATTTTCAACCCCTCGTCAAGATGACGACGAAGGAAAATCATGGCTTTGGCTTTATCCTTTTGGGATGCATTATTTTCAGCCTTAATGGTATCTCCAAGATCCATTGAATCAAGATGAATTTTAGCATCTAGTATCTATGATAAATAATTGTTTCCAGATATATCAAGAGCATTGAATTCAAGATGAGAGAGTTTCGACATAATGAAAAATTGTTACCTGAGTCTTCCTAAAAATTTGATCAGAGTCTCGTGCTGATAACATGTTGTAGAATAAAAGATATATAAAGATGTATAAATAGAAGACTCTAGTATTAAAATAATTAGCTCAATAATTATTTATATATATATATAATAATATTATATGTTGTAATGTGTATATATATACAAAGATAGAAAGAAGTATTAAAAGTAAAGAGAGAGAAAATTGCATATGTTTATTGTTACTATCTCAATATAATAAAGATGATTAATATTGTTATTAATATTATATGTAAAGAGTAATAGAAAAAAAAATTTAAAATACTTATAAAATAAAAGAAGAGAAAGAATTGTAGTAGAAATATAAAGAGAAGAGTATTTGATTACAACATAAAGAGAGAATTGATTTATTATTACTTACTTGTGTATCATATCCCTCATATAGCTTCTCTATTTATAAGCATACGAGGTTTGCTTTTTCAACTTAATTCTTATTGGAAATAGAATTCAACCGCCCATATTAATGGACATCTAATGTGATCTTATCACAACACTTTCATTATATTTTATTTAAACCATAAAACCCCCCATAAAATATGAACCAGAAGTAGAAGACAAATGGCGAATTGGCGAAGTAGCAATATGGGCATTACGAGGTGAGGTTGAAAGAATGAAAAGGACTTCTGGATAAACTGCTTTAAAAAATATCAAACACATCTCGTGCAAAAAATTGGAAATGATAATCTCAACTCTTATGCCCATGTTTCAAGGGAAAATTTTCTCAAAAAGTAAAAAAAAAATTGGCAAAATGAAAAATAATTTAATTCTTATTGAAGTTATAATTTTTACCATGTATAAATTTCACTATATTAACTCAATACTCAATAGTGATGATTAGAGTTTTACTTTTTTATTTTATCAATTTTTATTTTATAAAATTTTAATATTTTTAATATATAAATTAAAATAAAATAATTTATGTTTAATTTATATTTATAAAGTATAATCTTTCAAATATTAATTTAATATATTAAAATTTGGATTAATAGACAAATAATTTTTGAAGATAAAAAACTTCAAATTAGATATTAAAAAATGCAACGGTAAATTAGATTATTTTTTTCATTAGTTAAATAACAAGACGTTGTATCAATAATTTTATGATATATGATCCTTAAATTGATAAAAGAAATCATTTAATTCACTGTTATACGGAACAATGTAAAACGTCTAAGTTTTTTATTATCAAATTCATACGCACTTAATATTTAACAAACTATTTTAACTATCAAGGAGTAAAATACTAAAGAAGTACATACTACTGCAACTAACAACTATTACCATTTACTACCAGTCCACAGACCACAATGATAGTAGCTATAGCTACAAATTGAAGTTAATTACTATTATTAATTTTATTAATTAAACAAAAACTCTAGCAGTAATTTTTGATAATTTTGTCTATTACTTGGTTAATATAAATATTAAATTATTTTTAATAAATAAATTTTATTAATTTACGTGAATTAATTCTAAAAAATATAAATATAAATTATATTAATTTATGTCTTATAAAATATAAATATAAATTATATATTTTTTTATAAATTTATGTAAATACAAGTATAAATCTAACATAATCGTTATCAAAATAATATTTACTAGTAGTCAGATGGCTCATTTTTTTCTAATAAAGGTTTTATGTGTGTTGTGCTTTATTATGGAATTTGAGTGTGCTAGACATTGATGTGGCTGTTAGATTTTAAATTTACGTAAAAAAAATTGAACCATCTAATTTATTTATTGGTAAAAGTTGAAACACAAATTAAATGATTCGATTTGTGTGAAGTTGAAATTTTGAATTTGCATGGTATTAATCGGGCTGTTTTAATTATAGGCATTTAAAAAAAATTAAGTGGTGATATAACAAATCAGACCGTCCAATTTACTTAAAAAATAATTTAAATTGTTGATTGGAAATCGGACCAACGGATTTCTTTAGGTATATATATTCAACACATTCTCTAGTTGTCCAGTTCTTCTTTTTCCCTCAGTCTTTTTCCCTCAACCCCCTCGAGAGTTCTCTCCTCCTCTGGTTGTATTTTTCACTCTGTTTCAAAATATTACAGTTTTAAAATTTATTTTAAGGTGAGAAAAAAATGGATGATAGAGTTGTGTTGAAAGTATATTATTATGGTCAGATTTTGTTACAAACATTCAGGGACGGATTCAGAAATGATATTATGGGGGGCCAATAACACATATAATATTAAAAATTATGTAAAAAAATTATATAATATAAGATGTATTACAAAAATATATTGACAGAGAATATATTTTAAAGTAAAAAAAATATGTGTATACTTTTTACTAACGAAATGGTCGATTCTTCATATCATAAAATTCACCGATAATGGAATTTGTGTAAAATTTTTTAGTAATTTTCTTTTCAATATAATTAAAGAAAATTATCAAGAAATTCATCTTTTATTTTATTTCTAAGTTATTTTTCACAATATTCATAGTTGAAAAAGATCTCTTAATTGTAACAGTTGAAACAGAGAGAATTAATACCAAATGAATAAAAGAAGACTGCTACAAAAAGAAAAAAAATTCACTTTATGATATTTGAAATTTTTTATTTAATTAAAAAATATTAGTAATAATATCTTTTTCAGATTTTTTAATATTGTTACTTACTTTTTAGATATTAAAAATTATTAATATTAAAATTAGACTAGATTTTTATTTATACTAGACTAAATACTAAATATTTTTTTAAAAAAAATAAATTATACATAATAACTTATTACTCTTAAAAAAAGTTGGGGGGCCGAGGCCGCCACTCACCCCCTTATGTCCGTCCCTGCAAACATCTAAAGGAGTAAAATTTGTATGTGAGAATCCGAGTGATATTGTTATTCTATTCGCAATCTCATTTGAAGAACTAAAAAGCGTGATTTATGAGAAGATAGATTCTCAAATGTTAAAAATAGTATCATGTATTTTATACATGTATCCTATATCGGTATTTGGTGGATTCGTTCAATTTCAAACTAAATATGTAACTGATAAAGCGAGCATGCAAGAGATATTTTCAATGTAATATTGAAAGTCGCTCCTAGATGTCGTTTATTGAGTTGTACATTGAGTTCGAACAATCACCTACGAGATCATTGGTCCAGATAAAGATGAAGATCAAGCTGACGACATTATGGAGACAGATGTGACAGAAATTGTAAATGCACTAGCAAACCAACATCTATTTAAGGAGCCATCTTTCATACGCGTGTTGAATTTGGAGGCCATGCATGCATCAAAATTTCCTAAATATATGAATGTAGATACGTAATTTGGATATTTGTATGAGAGATTAGATTTTTGTTGTTTGTTATATTATTGATAGATTAATTAATTACGCGACATATGAAAATATAATTAATTAGCATTTATTTATGTCATTATTTAGTTAAATTTAAGATAAGATTGTATTTTAATATTTATTTGGTTAGTATTAATTAGCATTTATTTATGTATTTATTTCGTTAAAATTGAGATAATTACATGATTTTAAATAAATATATGTATATATTTATATTAATTTAATGAATATTTATTTAGGATAGGTATAAATTTAAGATAAGTTCATAATGATTTATTTATGATTTAAGTCTTCCACACAAATTGGACACATCACAGAAACATACGATTATGAACTAAATAATAATGTCGTACTAAATACAGAGACTTATATCATGAAAATATATTTGACATTTTTACAGTTCATCTAACGACTTCCTAAAGTGAGCAAGAGAATGAAATCTATATAGTCAGTCAGTACATTCCCAATTATGTCAACTGATATCATTTATTTTGTTAACAAACTCTAAACCGAAACATTAAGATACAGTGATAATATATAGCTGAAGTTGTTGCTAGATAGGTTTACCTATTTGCAAGCGGAAAAAATCAGGGGTTGACAGGAATCGGTGCAAAAAATGGTAAACGAATCTAGGGCAAAGTCAATAAAAGTGTTAGGGGACCATCGACTTTCTTGCAGTCGAAACGAGATGTCTTACAAAGAGATTTGTATAAGTGTGTCAGGCAGGCTGATTCCCAACTAAATTCACTGATACTAGCAAAGTTGCACAGTAAAGGCAAAAAATTCGAGTGCACTGCTGTCCCAAACTTGTCTCCAAACAGGATCGTCCCGAATAATAACATGATGTGGCACTTTACGTACCTTTAAATCCCAATTTCATCATTCAAGACTAAATGCTTTTTTAGATTCCGTAGCCACATCAACTTTATAAAACTACCTCTGTAATCTGCCTTCCTAGGTGCCACCCCAAACTGATCTAAGCATTCAACTTCTAGGACATCGAAATTATTTACAGTTACTCATGTCACTAGAAGACTATTAATTATAAGACTAAGTATCATAACCACGTCTTCTAATGTGACAGCACACTCACCAACCAAAAAGTGAAATGTATGCGTATCGAGGTGCCATCTTTCGATTAATGTATTGACTAATGCTCCCTGACACCGGATTACTCCAATCTAAGAAATGTAAAAAAATCAATCTCCCATATATGTCCTCTATAATAGAACTGTACGAATCCAGCGGCAATAAGTAGTTACACGTTAACATTCGTGAACCCCACATAACGTAGCCAAATTTCACATCAACCAAAGATATCCTTAAAAACTTAATTATCATAAATATATTAAAAATATATGACTAATTAACTAATAAAATTTAAAAATCAACAAACTATAGGTCAAATAGCATAATCTTCTCATATTTACCTAAAAGTCACAAATTTAAATATCACTCCTAACTTAAAAAATTAATAAAATTTAAAAACTAACTACGAATTACATAACTAAAAATATTAATAACTTTCTGAACACCTCTAACATATTAATAATAAATTTTTTATTATTAATAACTAACTTATTAAAATAGTTCTAAATTTAGTGTTAATAACTATTCTAAATTTAATTATTCATTAAAAGCAGATGTACATGGACCAATAACATATATTAATTGCTTAACTACTATTATTATAATAACAACAATAATTATTATATCCAAAAATTTAAACACTTATTTATAACAAAATAAATATATTAATTAAATATCTAAATAACTCTAATATCACTATATTAATATTTGACATTAAATTTATTAATAATAATAAATAACTTATTAAAAATACCAAATTTATTGTTAATAATTATTAATTAACTAAATAAATTTATCAATTATTCCTTACCAACTTCCGGTTACAAATAACATATATATTAACAACTTAACTACTATTATTATATTAATAACAACAATTATTATATTCAAAGATTTAAAAACATATTATAATTATAATATCATAAATATATTAATAAACTATCTAACAACAATTTATTACTTACTAATCAAATATCTAACAATAATAAACTAATTATTAAAACACCTAACTTTATCTATATTTATAAAAACAATTAACATGTTAAATGCTCTAAAATATTCAAGATTTGTTTAACAAAAATTCATACAATACTAATTACCAAATGAATATATTTTCTAACAATATCATTATCATTATTCATTAACTAAATAAATAAATACATCTTTAACAATTTTATATATCACATGGTTAATAATATTTTAACTATCATTTAATTATGCTATAACTCAAATAGTATAGTCTCCCTATACTCACTTAGAAATTACGGGTTCGAATCTCCCAATCTTTTAACAAAAAAAAAGTTAACTATTTAGCCAACGAGTTATAGCTCAAATGGCATAGTCGCTTCATACTCACTTAAAAATTGCGGGTTTGAGTCTTCTATCTTTGGTAAAAAAAAATTACGTAAATAATTACATAAATTTACAATATGCCATATCTCAATTTTTGAAGATGTTTTAAAAAATGAACAAATTTTGGGTACTCAGATCCCAATTTGTGTTACAAGAGCTAAATGGGTACTGAGTATCTCATATGTGTGTATAATTGAATTAATTCTATGTTTGTTTAATTTTTTTTCTATTTCATCCAAATTAATTCAAATAATTTTAAATTTTAAAATTATAAAATTTTTAATTTAAAATTTAAATGATTATAATTTAAATTAATAATTTAATCTAATTCAATAAAAACAAATATACTTGTATTGTTGTACTAATTATTTATAAATACTGCAAAATTAATTTTTAAAAAATGGCATTATTAAATTAAGTTGTATTAAATAAACCCTAGTAGAGAAAGAGTACGTACTCCGTACTCAAGGAGAATGAGAGAAGGAGAGAGCGGGGGCAAGCAGTTGAGGGTGAAACACGGTGAGGAAGATGGTCATGCCATCGGAAGAGATAAGGGGGAGAGCGTGGGTGGGTGTGTATCCGGTGTTAAGGAGGGTTCCTCTCGAGATGGATTATAAAAGCCATCCAATGTCTCTTTTCGAGATAAAGTTATTGGTGCAGAAAAGTCTAAGGCCTTTGCATTAGTAGGGTCTTTATCTGGGGATGGTATCGCGACGGTCATAGGTAAGCAAGGTAATTCTCGTCCACCAAGTGTTAATTTTACCAAGGAGGCAAAGAGCTGTCTAACTGAACCTTATAAGGAAGCCATCGTGATCAAGGTGCTGGATAAGCATTATGGCTACACGGCTCTTATGCATAAGCTTCGGATAGTATGGCGCATCAAAGGAGGGTTTGATTTGTTGGATGTGGGATTTTGATATTTTTTGGTTAAATTTGATATTGCTGCAGATCGTGAGAAAGTCATTCTTGGTGGCCCGTGGTTGATAGACGGTCATTATGTTGCAGTAAAGCCATGGGATGTGGATTTTAGGCCATGCGAAAAATCCTTTGGATCAATGCTGGTATGGATTCGAGTCTCGGGACTTCCAATTTGGTGCTACCAGGAACAAGCAACGCTGCGAATTGCTTCTGCAACAGGGATTCCGGTGAAAGTAGATTTGGCCACTAAGCTTGCAGATTGAGGAAAGTATGCCCGAGCTTGTGTTCAAATTAATCTTGAGTTGCCTGTAATTAAACATATTATAGTGGAGGGTGTGACTTATGAAGTGGAGTATGAGAGTTTACAGTTGATTTGTGCTACTTGTGCACGGTATGGGCATGATAAATCGTTGTGCATGGAGAAGGAGTCCTTGGAAGGAAACGAAAATTCCTTTGGTGATGGAAAAAATAATGAATCCCCGACACTAGCGCCACACAACAATCATGAGATTCAAAAAGAGACTGAATCAGAAGCTCGTGATTTAGGTGAGAATCCTCGTAATTTGTGTGAGAAATTAGGAGTTGTTAAAGGGAAGGATGTGGTTATGGAATCATTGGCTCCTCACGTGCCTGATGGTCATGTTAATGAGGCATGCATGGATGATGAAGAGGGCTGGCAACAAGTGATGCGTAAGGGAAAATTCACAATGGGCCAGTCATCAGGTTTGAAGGACCAAGATGGAAAGCAGCACAAGTTTGGTTCGAGAAGGGTTCCAAGGCCCAATTTTCATGGTGATGGAGGCAAATCAATTGGCATTAGGATGGGGAAGCGAGAAAAATATGAAATTGTGCCATCTCCATCGCGCAGAACTCCTGCACGTCGTGGAATTTCTCTACGGAAGCGTCCTCGGCCTTCCTCCTTGCAGAACTCGCCAGTTGATAAAAATGGTGGCACAACGGAGAAAACTTTAGTAGATGGAAGCATGGAAGGTGCAGTGTCAGGAGGTCCGAAGGTGGCAATTATTAAGGATCAGAGTGTGCTAGTACCGCAGGACAAACCACCTATTGAGGTTGTGATTCTGTTTAGAGTTTATGTTCTTATTTATTCTGTCCCTATTATTTATGGATAGTTTAAATATGATTGTTTGGAATATTAGGGGTGCTTCTAATAAGTTAGCCCGGGTGCATTGTAAGGAACTTGTTAGGAAATTTAGACCTGTTTTCTTTATTGTGGTTGAAACTCACTCCCCTTTTCAGCATTTAAAATTATTTTGGGAAAGGTTGGGGTATCACTCTGTTGGTATAGTAGAAGCAGAGGGGCATAAGGGAGGTATTTGGTTTCTATCCTCTATGAAGGGTGTTTGTTGTAAGTTCATTGATGCTTTTGATCAGGGTGTTACTGTTGAGGTTCACTTTGATAATTTAATTTGGAGGTGTAGTGATATTTATGCCAGTCCTCAATTTAAGAAAAGGGTTCTCCTTTGGGATTATCTTGTTGCACAATCCATGATTTTTCAAGGACCTTGGATTGTTCTTGGTGATTTTAATGAAGTCAAATTTTCTCATGAATCTAAAGGCTGTCAATTTTCTCATCAAAGAGCAGACATGTTTGCTACTTCATTAGGGGATAGTGGTTTGTTTGATCTGAAGACTATTGGGAGGCAATTTTCTTGGCACAGGAGGGTGAAAAATTATGTTGACGTGGCAAAAAAGCTTGATTGAGTCTGTATAAATAGTAGTTGGTTATCTATCTTTCCAGAGGCTTATGCAGAAGTTTTAAATAGGCTTCAGTCTGATCATTGCCCTATTCTGGTGCATTGTAAAGGTCGTCCTCAGCCTAAAGGGAATCGACCTTTCCGATTTGTTGCTGCTTGGGCTACTCATCCTGGGTATAGGGATATTGTGAACTAGTCATGGTGGTCTGGTAATAGAGGGATTCATGGCAAGCTTTCAGAAGTACAGAAGAATTCACTAGAGTTTAACTCGAAGGTATTTGGTAACATTTTTGTTAAGAAATGTGAATTAGAGCAGCAGATTAATTATTTACAAAAGCGTTTGGAAGTGGTGGATAGTATTTATTTGCGTCAGAAAGAGCAACAGTTGCTTGATGATTATAATAATACTCTAGTGCAAGAAGAGCTCCTATGGTTCCAAAAGTCCAGAGAGCAGTGGGTTAGGTTCGAGGATAGGAATACAAGATTCTTTCATATTCAAACTCTTGCGCGAAGGAAGCATAATAAGATTCATGGCCTTTTTCTCAATGATGGAGTGTGGGAAACTGATCCAGAGGTTCTGAGTCAAGAAGCAGAGTCTTTCTATAAAAGCTTATTCTGTCATTTGGATGATGTTGATTTGGGTTGCCTTGGTGATGTGTCTCTTCCTTCTCTAAATGAAGAAGCTTGCAATAATCTTACGGCACCAGTTACTATGGAGGAAGTCAGAACAGCTGTTTTTCACATGAACTCTTTTAAAGCTCCGGGTCCTGATGGATTTCAAGCTTTCTTCTTCAAAGAATATTGGGAGATCATTGGTCTTGATGTTTGGAAGATGGTTAAGCAGGCATTCTCCGGTGTTACTCTTGATCCGAGAATGTTGGAGACTTTACTGGTTCTCATTGCAAAGGTTGAATCACCGGTATCTATGAAAGATTTTAGGCCGATTAGTCTCTGCAATGTAGTTCACAAGATCATCACGAAGGTCCTTATTAATAGGCTTCGTCCTCATCTTGCGGATATTGTTGGCCCACTTCAAGGAGGATTTATTCCAGGACGAGGAACTCCTGACAACATCATTATTGCTCAAGAAGTCCTCCACTTTATGAAGAAGACTAAATCAAAGAAAGGCACACTGGCCTTTAAGATTGATCTGGAGAAGGCTTATGACAGAGTTGACTGGAGGTTTTTAGCTCATACCCTTAAGAGTTTTGGTTTTCCTATTCCTACACTTAATTTGATTATGAATTGTGTCACTGCTTCTTCTTTATCTATTCTTTGGAATGGGAGTCGTCTGAATGGCTTTACTCCTAGTCGAGGTCTTAGACAAGGAGACCCTATATCACCCTATCTTTTTGTGTTGTGTATGGAGCGATTGGCATGCTTTATTAGTCATCAGGTTGATTTGGGCTTGTGGGAGCCGGTTGCTATTTCTAGAGGGGGACCAAGAAGATCCCACTTAATGTTTGCGGATGACTTGCTTCTATTCTGTAAAGCTACAAAGAGACAAGTGCAAAATGTGATGTTGGTTTTAGAGACTTTTTGCAAAGCATCTGGGATGAAGATTAATGTGGAGAAGTCTAAAGCGCTTTGCTCTAAGAATGTCTCTGCAACAAGGAAATAGATTTTCACTGGGGTATCCTCTATCAGATTTGTCCAGGACTTGGGCAAGTATCTTGGAGTTACCCTTAGCCATTCTAGGGTGACTCGTTCAGCTTTCAATGGTGTCCTGGATAAGGTTCGGAGTAGGCTAGCAAGCTGGAAAGGGAGTTTACTCAATCGGGCTGGTAGACTCTGCTTGGTTAATTCTGTTGCCGCCGCTATTCCCACGTACCAAATGCAGGTCTCTATTTTTCCCAAAGGAATCATTAGTAAATTGGAGTCTATGATGAGGAATTTTTTTTGGAAAGGACAAGTTGATGGAAGAGGATTGAATCTTGTTAGTTGGAAGGTACTAGTTACTAAAAAAAAATATGGAGGTTTGGGGATTAGAGATCCTTATTGTGTAAATATTGCTCTTCTTGGGAAGCTAGTTTGGACTTTTTTCCAGCAGCCAAACAAGCTATGGGTCCAATTGTTGGATGCCAAGTACCGATCATCTCTATATGACTATTTTAGTTATCCTAAGAACAAAGACTCTCCCATTTGGAGGTGTCTTTGCAAGGCTTGGGAAGTGTTGAAGGATGGGTTTGCTTGGTGTATTGGAGATTTGAACCAGAATTTTTGGTTTTCTAGCTGGAGGAGAGAAGGACGGTTATCTAATGAGATGGATTATGTTCATATTTCTGATTCGAATCTCCGGATACAAGATATTTGGTCGGTTGGTAGGTGGCATTTGGATACTCTTTATTCTCCTTTATCTCAAAATCTGAAAGGTAATATTCTCTCTTACAATCCAGATGAACAAGCAGGTCCGAAAGTGGGTTGATATTGGAGTGGGTCTGCTGCCAAAGTCTATAACTCACGCAATGGTTACTTGTGGTTGTGTAAGCAACTGTTTGGTTGGGAGGAGCGGAAGAATTGGCTTTGGCTTTGGCGTCAGCTTGTTCCGGAAAAGCATAAGTTTTTGGCTTGGTTGTGTCTTAAGGAGGCTCTTCCTACTGCAAGTTTTCGCTTTAGAAGAGGGATGTCATCATCGGATAGGTGTCCAAGATGTCTTTGTAGCCAGGAATCGGTTTTACATTGTATTCGGGATTGTCCAAAAGCTCAGCTTGTCTGGCATAGGTTGGATATTTCTTGTCATCCTTTGGATTTGAAGAACTGGTTCTTGTATCATAGCAGAGAGCATCCGTTCAAGTTCTTTTCGGGACTTTGGTGGATATGGCGAGCAAGGAATAATGACATATTTAATCCCCATGAAACTTGGCCTCCGGAAAAAGTGATTTGTTTGGCATTAACTTCAGAAAATGAGCTTAGGAATATTTTTGAATTACAACGTATGTCCCTTCCCTCTACTCTAAATGGTTTTTGGAATCCCCCATCCATTGGTACTTTTAAGATTAATTGTGATGCTAGTTATTTTGGTTCGGGTGATAGTGTTGGTTTTGCTTGTGTTATTAGAGATTGTAATGGGAGTTGGCAAAGGGGGTGTTTGGGAATAATTGAGAGTAATAGTATTCTTCAAGGAGAATTGTTTGCTATTTGGAGAGGATATCTCTTAGCTTGGGATGTGGGTCAACAAGATGTTATTTGTGAGACGGATTATGTGGAAGCATTTAATCTTGTTACTCAAGATGGTTTTGGGTTTATTGATCCATTGGTGCTCAAAATAAGAGATATCATGCATTGGAATTGGCGTGTTGACTTTCGTTTGATTATGAGAGATGCAAACACGGTGGCAGATACTATGACAAAGATGGCGATGAAGTTACAACTTTCGCATGTGGAGCTTCTTTCACCTTGGGAAGAGTTTAAGAGTAGTTTTAAACGGGACTGCCCCTCTATTTAAGCAGTTCCTTGTTTTGTTTGTTTTGTTTTTCTTTGTTTAATTTATTTCAGTCACCAAAAAAATTGGCTACATGGAGAAAAAGCAATGACAGTATTCAGGGAATAAGCATCGGCTAACTCTGTGCCAGCAACCGCGGTAAGACAGAGGATGCAAGCACTATCTGGAATGATTGGGCGTAAAGCGTCTGTAGGTGACTTTTTAAGTTCGTCGTCAAATCCCAAGGCTCAACCTTGGACAGGCGGTGGAAACTACCAAGCTGGAGTATGGTAGGGGTAGAGAAAATTTTCGGTGGAGCGGTGAAATGCGTAGAGATCGAAAAGAACCCCAACAGCAAAAGCACTCTGCTGGGCCGACTCTAGGCACATGCTTGATCTAATAACGCCATCTTTTATGTTGGTATGATAAGACAATATCTATATAATATAAAATTAACCTAATATCTATATAATAATTTTATTAAATATAGTACTCTTTCAATTATCAATATTCATTCAATATTTATAGTTATATTTAAAAATATTTTGATAATTAATTTGTCAGTACTCATAAATAATTAGTGTAATAATACGAGTATATTTAATTAATAATTTAATTTAATTAAATAAAAATAAATATACTTATTCGTTATTGAGTTAATAATCAAAATCGTTCCTGACAGATACATCGATCTCTATTTTTGTCTTCGAAAGATAAAGTTAATCAAAATAGTCTCCAAAAGATAATCGGGTTATTCACGTTCGTCCTTTCATCATCTCCTTCGCTGAGTTGGCTAACGTTGGCTGACGTGTACCGTGACAGACGACGAAAACGACGTAATTTTGATTGAATGGCCTCCAAACCTTGATGCATCATCGTTTAGTGTCCAAAAGAGATTAAAAATGTTGCAAAGCATCACCCCACCTCATAATAACCTTCTCTCTATGTATTGTCGTCGTTTAGTTTTGATTGAATGCTAACCTCTAAACTTAACAATGCACTTACTTATTCCTGTCATCAACACAACAATGGTATCTTCTTTTGCTTCAACTGCTTCTTCCGCATCTTCTTCGCTTCCCACTCCCACAAAATCCAAACCCAAATCCAAAATCAATCATTTCCGCTTCTCTCACTCCAACCTCTCTTTTCGTCTCTCTCCTAAACCCAACCTTCCTTTCCTCACCAAGGTACCTTCTTTTCTCCATTTTTTCATTCTCGCTCTTATTAATGCACCAACCCATATACAAATTCGCTTCCTTTTTCACTTTTTTCTTTTGGAGTTTTGCTTAATGTACCACTTATTCCCCTAACTTGCACTCTTATTTACTTAGCTAATTTTTGGAATTTGGCACTTGTAGATTTTATATCTTGCATAATTTATGTGCTCTATAATTGGAGAAAAAAGAAATCAGCTTAATAATTTGTTTCATTTGGTAATGATTAGTATAAGGTTTGAGTAATTAGGCACTAATTTGGTCCTAATATACGGTGAAGGAATTGAATTAATGTGAAGAACTTTTCTACAAGCATTTTACTCTATAAAATTTTTATGGTATGATATGACATTATATGTTTATATGTATGATACGAAAATAAAAGGATAAAGAAGACAAGAATTGGAATTGAATAGAAAAGATACATTGAAATTGAAATAAAAACAAAAAAGGATAGGTTGAAATTGAATACAAAGAGAATCACTCTATTTTCTATCCAATTTCTTGACGCAACAAGAAAGGGCATCCTCAACCTAACTTGTCAACGCCATAGTTTGGGAATTGAACCGAAGGGACTCCTCAACCTTCTATCCAATTCCCCGATATAACAAGAGAAGGACTCCTCAACCTCAATTGTGCACGCCATGGTTTCATCACGAAACCAAAAAGGGGTTTTGAACCTCTAAATCATTCTATGCTATGACTACAATATCTAAGGAGGTATTTATAACCTCTTATTAGGTTAAAACAAAGAAAAACTCTAAAGCTCATAAACATAAGGCCCAATCTAGTAATTAAATAAACAAAAATAAAAATACATTAAATAAAATATTCTAAAAATATAAACTAATATCTTCTGAATAACACTTGAACTCTTCATATCACAAACATTTGAAGCACGTATCATTCTCCTCCTGTTCAAAAAAGATTCGTCCTTAAATCTTGTAGGTGGAATAAAATAGTATATGAAAAGGACAATAATTATAAGGAAGATAAATTATTTCTTTTTCTTTTTTTGTATATATTTCTTTTTTTTCTCCTTTTTTCCCTTTTTTTTGCACTTTATGCTTTTTTTTTATTTTTTTTAAACAATAATGAAATGCAAACGAAAAATAAGAACACAAGAACATAGAAAAAATATGACAGGCATCGGACTCTTTTTTTTAATTGATAAAAGAAGAACAGATATAGATTAATAAGAATTAATCTAATACCTGAGCTTCTGATACCAAATGATACGGAAATAAAAGGATAAAGAAGACAAAAATTGAAATTGAATAGAAAAGATACATTGAAGTTGAAATAAAAACAAAAAGGATAGGTTGAAATTGAATACAAAGAGAATCACTCTACTTTCTATCCAATTTCTTGACGCAACAAGAAAGGGACTCCTCAACTTAACTTGTCAACGCCATAGTTTGGGAATTGAACCGAAGGGACTCCTCAACCTTCTATCCAATTCCCCGATGTAACAAGAAAGGGACTCCTCAACCTCAATTGTCCATGCCATGGTTTCATCACGAAACCAAAAAGGGGTTTTGAACCTCTAAAAATCATTCTATGCTACGACTACAATAGCTAAGGAGGTATTTATAACCTCTTATTAGGTTAAAACAAAGAAAAACTCTAAAGCCCATAAACATAAGGCCCAATCTAGTAATTAAATAAACAAAAATCAAAATACATTAAATAAAATATTCTAAAAATATAAACTAATATCTTCTCAATAACACTTGAACTCTTCATATCACAAACATTTGAAGCACGTATCAATGTATCTGTGTATGTATAGGGATCCCTACCATGTCAAATTGTATGCCCAAGGGTAAAGGCACAATTGGATGAGGTACCATAACACTCCTTTTGTTCCTATGAAGTTTTTTTTTTGTTTTGGTTGGGTATTGTGTTCCATGATTAAAAAAATGCATCAATTACAAAAAAGGTGATTATACTTGTCGATTGTTAAATGAAGTAAATGATACATAATCTGATAGCCATTTCATACCTATGAGAGTTTATTTCTTCCTCTTTCTATGTTTGTTTTTCATTTTCAATTATTTTTAATGCTCTTTTTTGCATCAGGAACAATGTTTCTCTTAGTTATGTTCATCTTTAGTCAAGCACGAATTTTAATTAATCTTTTAATTATCTTTGTAAGGAATGCCATGTTTGCATGTAATATCAGCAATATAGGATAAGAATGACAAAAGGGCTAAAGAGTATTGTCATGACTGGTTAAAGATGGAAGCATACAGGAGGACTTATTGTTTCAATGTCAATCCGGTGAAAATGGAAAAGCCAGACTTAGGTCCTCTCCTAAACCTACTGCAGCTGCACCAGTGGCTATCTCTAGTGAGACAATCAAGGGGACAAGTTCAGCCACTGCTAAAAACCTGACCAACTTTATGACCTTCGTACCTACTCCAGGCTTCAAGCCCCCAAGGAAGACTAATAAATGACTTTGATTAGAAAGAAATGTGTTCTGCTTGACTTTTTTTTGTACGGGGGTACTTGCTGCTTTTTGCATAGGACAATTGAAGTTCCATATTAAACATTGTGGTTAGTTGTGTACTTGAAAATTGTATTGTGCCCTTTTATTTTGGTCTAGCCTTGTTTTTAGGTTTGTATCCTCATATAAAACCTTATAAATTTGTTGTGATATTTATCCTTAAGACAATGTGACAATTAGCCTTCTATGACAACATAATATTAAGAGTACTTTGATTACTAATTCTGTTTATAGCTTAATATATCTTACTACAGCAGTGATTCTGATTAGTTTGCAACATTCTGCAGCAGTGATTCTCATTCAAGCCATTCAATTCATTACATCATGACATATCAACAGAATTTGGTTTACTTGAAAGTACATAACAAACAACACAGGGTCACATTAATAACAACTACCATAAATATAAAAATTATTAGCAGTTTCAAAACTTTAACTTCAGCTTCCAAGCTGCCTAATCTCCATGCCACCTTCAACCTCCATTCATCATAGTCATTTTCAACCTGCAAATCAGTTCTATAATCTTTCTTCGTTCCACCTTCAGCCACCCCTTGATAGTCATCATCATCGACCCACTTAAAGTAATTGTAGTGACTGCCCTTTTGCAAACTCAAAAATCAGAAAACAAAAAATTGAAAAATACCTAACAACACAAAACAAAATGGAAAACCTTTAGCTTTTTCCAAAACACTCACCCGGTACCTTGGACATGCATGGAATAATTTATCTGGGTTCTTTGCTGTCCTAGAATTTTTTTATCATAGCCTTCAACCCATAGAAACATGATTCCTCAAGAGTTTTCCTCCTGGTTCGCATTGAAGTGCTGGAACCATTACTATCGTTTGACGGAAACAAAACACCACCACTACGACCTCCATTTCCTGCCTCTATCCTCGCTGCAAACTAGCAGTTTCAAGGTCTACCTAAGTATATAGCCTCTGATTGTTGAATGCGACTTATTTATCATCGAATTAAAGATTAGGGTTCAAACACTAAGAGACTGATTTGAACTGTTTCAGCATAGTTACCTTGTCAGCAATAGCAGGGGACACCTAGGCGTCTACCACGATGGTAGTTAACATCACACGTCAGCCAACATTAGCCAACTCAGCAAGGGAGTTGACGGAAGGACGAACGTGAATAACTCGGTTATCTTTTAGGGACTATTTTGATTAACTTTATCTTTCGGAGACGACAATAGAAATTGAAGTATCTTTTAGGAACGATTTTAACTATTAACTCATTCGTTATTTATCAAAAAGGCTGGTTATTATTTATTTTTTCCTATAACCAAATTTATTTTTAATTTATTTATTATTTACTATTAAAATAAAAATTTAAAACTTTTATTTATAAATATATAAATACCATAAGAATCTAAATATTCACAAATTTTATTTTTCTTTCCTATTCTCCAACTCTATTAGGTCTCAGATTTTTCTCCAGAAATTTTCGATTTTAATGCATATAATTTCTCAACTAAAAGAACAAATTAAACAAATAACGCTATCTTTTTCAAATTAATTTTATAGTATTCATAATTCATAAATAACTAATACAACAATATAAATATATTTATTTTTATTGAATTAAATTAAAATATTAATTTAAATTATAATCATCTAAATTTTAAATTAAATATTTTTATAATTTTAAAAGTTAAAATTATTTGAATTAAATTAGATGAAATGAAAAAATAAAAATCAAACAAACATAGCATTAATTTAATTATACACATAATTCGATAACTGAGATGTCAATTAAAATTTTGTGTATATTTCGAGTATAGTTATCAGAATCGAACCAGTAATTGACCCGATTATACGACGGGATTATTGGGTCATTGGTTTAATCAGTGAGTTACTGATTTATCCAGTTGATCCGGTCATAATTAAATAAAAATATAAAATTATAAAAATAAAATTAAAATTAAAAGTTAAATGCATATTTTTAAAAATATATTAATAATAATTAAATATTATTTCTTAGATATAATTTATACTGTAAAAAAATAATAAATTAGTCACTAATATAAAATATTTTTTTAATTTAAATAAAAAAAAAATAACATAATCAATATCAATATATCAATATATTTATATTCTATGTATTATTACTTGTTTGGTATTCGTATAAATCTATACTTAAAAGAATAAAAAATAAAAAATCATTCACGTTTTGTTATATATATATATATTGTCATAAATACGAGTAAGAAGCAAGTTTGGCATAGTGTTTTTGGGGAAGGCTGTGCATTCACGCGTTTCTCCGTTTGAACCCCACGTTTAATATTTTTGGGGGAATCTTGAGGAAGCTCCGAGCCCGCGGGTACACCGTAGACCCACGGCAGGTCTAATGCTATCTGAGATGCGAATCGGTCGGTTTTTAATAAATTTGACTACCGTTAGCCAGTTCAAATGCATGTTTGGTCTGGTTTTAATTTCGAGTATTGAGATCTTTATTAATTTTGTACGTATTTTAGATAGGACAATGTTAGGGGTCAGCAATTTTTATGATTATTAGTCATCAATTAGTCATTAATAATGATTTGATATTGTGAGATTAGTGTGAAATTTTATCCAATAACTCACCTTTTTTTGCTAATTACATGTTGACAAAAATTCAATAAAACTGCTGCTCTAAATTTTTCCTTTTAATATTCAATACCCCATTTTAACTTTTGTGATACAGATTGAAATTTGAGTATCCAAAATATGATGTGACACCTTATGCATTTACATAATTATGCTGTATTTTATATATTTTCGTAAATTTTATATTTATTTAATTTAAATTAAAAACAAAAATCGATGGGTAGTATTCTGTGAATTAAATAAAACATGCCTTTGGATCTGGCCTATTCCTAAGTGCATAGTCTTGAATTGTTAGAAGTTCAGTGAAGAGTGTGTGTGGGAGAGAGTCAGAGAGACAGGGAGTGAGTGAGTAGAGTTTTCCGAAAATCGAGAAAGACAGAAATGAGGACGGTAACATTGCAATCTCCGCCATACGCGGCTCTCTCAATTCCCCCAGCACCTTCTTCTTCTTCCTTCTCCTTCCGTAATTCCACTCTTTTCTTCAACACTTGGCTCCCTCAGTTTCGCGCTTCATCTTCAGCTTCAACTCGCTTCGCTCTCGATGCTTCATCTATCCAAACCGGTACAACTTCCTCTTCTAATTGATACCTTTTCGTGTATGTATATATATATAGATGCATTTCATTCTTACCATCATTGCTTGGCTTCTTCAGCTTCCACCACTGAATTGGACGCTGTTTCAGCCTTTAGCGAGATCGTTCCCGACACCGTCATCTTCGATGACTTCGAAAAGTAACACCGTTCACTTCTCTATTCATTATTCTTCCTTCAATTTTGAATCAAAATTGCGATCTTTTATTTTCTTTTTCTCTGTTTAGGTTTCCTCCAACAGCAGCTACCGTTAGTTCCTCGCTTCTCTTGGGAATATGTGGTCTTCCAGATACTATTTTCAGGGTTAGCTCTTTCTTCTACGAATAAAAAAATGACAACTGAATTTTTCTCTCTTTTGATATTTGAGTGACTTAGGTTACATCATTTTTACTTTGGTAGAATGCTGTGGACATGGCTTTGGCTGATTCTGAGTGTTATGGGCTTGAAAACACTGAAGCTAGATTGTCTTGTTTCTCCAGCAAGGTAATTTCGTATTGGACAATTCTACGATGAAGAGGTTTTTGTCCGGAGAGAACGAAGATGAGTGTAGAGTCTACTTTAAAAAAAAATTATAAAATTAAAAACACATTATCCTAAATAAATACTTAACTATCTATCAAAGAGATTCTTCATCTCTTCATCATTTTTTCTCATCGCTATATCATGCACCTTTCTTGTTTGGTTTCTCATTCTAACTTCATTACTTGCTGATTATGTATATTATTGTCTTTATCAATAGTATTGACTTGAATGTTGATTTTCTAGTCAACCATTGTTTAAATGGTGGGTTTGGTGTTCGGAATTGTAGGCTTTGGTGAATGTCGGAGGTGACATGGCGAAGTTGGTCCCTGGTCGTGTTTCGACCGAAGTGGATGCACGTCTTGCTTATGACACACATGCCATTATTAGAAAGGTATTGCTCCCTTCTTTTTAGCAGCCACTATCTTCAGAGTGAGAAACTTAAATTTGATAACGAAAAGCATTGCAATCTATTGGTATGTGTGTGTCTTCAACATAAGATTATCATGTTGAAGGAATTTACAGATTTAATTCAATGCCTTCTTTGCGGGAGGTGCCAAATCCAGAGTCTTCTGATTCTGAAGACAAGTTATGATATTCATATTCATTGTTGTCTACCCCAGCCTTGAGCAAATGCAATAGTACCTTCTAATTTTAAGTTCACCATTCTGATGTAAGCGATGCCCAGATTGAAGAAACTAGGGCCTTTGCGGATGTGTGCGTAAACATGTTAGACAATTTTTAGTGTTTCTGACATTGAGTGGCTGTTAATCGGTTTAGATCATATAAATAACCTTTACATCTGTATCTCCTTAATGCTAATGCAAATTACATGGTAAGAAAACACCCATGTTTTGCTCCTTTGTGAAATTTGATGTTAACCTATTATCAAATGTTACAGGTGCATGACCTGTTGAAGTTGTACAATGATATTAGTATCCCTCCTCAGCGTCTTCTGTTTAAAATTCCTTCAACCTGGCAGGTGAGTTATCAGGCAAAATGGAACTGCTGAGCTTAGAAAGACTGATGCTGCACCTAATTTGCTAATTGATTATTTGCCTTTGTGTAGGGAATAGAGGCTGCAAGATTGTTGGAGTCCGAGGGCATACAAACCCACTTGACTTTTGTTTACAGGTATTTGTTTGGGGTGATATTCTTATTGAATGCTCTGAGTCTTGAGGTTCATATGTGAAGGATGTCATTTGATTAAACATCCCAAAGGCACATGTCTGTTATTTATATTCCTTGAGTTAGGTGTGCAATGCATTAAGGATGAAGAGGGTCAAGTTTTGTTCATAGAGCGAGACATCAAAGATAGATGGAAGAGTTTTTACGAGTTATTTAGTGAAGAACATGGGACGTTAGGTTAACTACCGTTGCAAATGACAAAAAAGATACCTTCTATAGTACAATTTTGAGATAATAGAAGTCTGCAGAATTTCAAATGACCAGGCTTATGGGCCATATTGTAAAGTTGTGAAAGAGGATAATTGAGAGATATTGGAAGGACCAGAGAGGTTTACATGTGGTGTTCATTATTTTGGAGAAGGGTATGGAAAGGTTTCTAGAGAAGCCCTATGGAACATTCTAGAGAAGAAAAGCATTTAGATTGCGTATATTCTAGCAATCAAAGATATATCTCCTGGGTTAGACTAGTAGTTCTTTTCTTTTTTCTTCTTTCCAAGGATAAAATTTTGATATAAGGAATTTGTTCACTGTTATCCATTCCTATTCATTCTATATTATTCTTCAGCTTTGCTCAAGCCGCTGCTGCTGCTCAAGCTGGTGCTTCTGTGATTCAAATTTTTGTTGGCCGCTTAAGGGTAATCTCATACCTTTTTTTCGGGAAAGTATTACTGGATGACATTAGGGTATCTTAGGTATAAATTTTTCAGGACTGGGCGCGCAATCATTCGGATGACCCAGAGATAGAATCAGCTCAGCTGAAAGGAGAGGATCCTGGGTTGGCATTGGTCTGTCATTCAACCTTGCTATAATGTTTCTTCGTCTTGCTCTGTGCTTAGAAATTTTTTGTAAATAAAATAAGAAAGCTCTTCTTGAACTAAGTCTGCATTCTGCAACGTTGGTATGACTTGTGGAAATAAAAACAACTGGTGCCTTGGTTTACCCAATAATCTGAATCTAGGCTAAATAGCTATAATGAACATCTGACAAGTCCCCATACCTGAAAGAATTTTTATTAATTTCAGGTGACAAAAGCTTACAATTATATTCACAAGTATGGGCATAAGTCAAAGTTGATGGCAGCTGCAGTTCGCAACAAGCAGGATCTATTTAGTCTTCTGGGGTATTTAAAAACTTAACAACATTTCCAATTTAAGATCTGATTTGAGCTTTCTTTGTTTGATATTCTATCAACTTTTTTTGCTTTGTATTGCTTCTTGTATAGGGTTGACTATATCATAGCTCCATTGAAGATCTTGCAGTCTCTCAAAGAATCTATTGCTTCTCCTGATGAGAAGTACTCTTTTGTTAGGAAGTTATCGCCTCAGTCTGCTGCCAGCTATGTGTTTAGAGATGAAGAGGTATGGATCAAGTCTCTAGCATCATTGTTTAAGATCGAATTACAAGACTGCGTTTGTATCAACAGATCTCGACCTCACAATTACTTAACAGTGTCAAACTGTCAATGCCAGTTAGCCCCTTAGCAAATATTATAGGAAAATCAAACAGATTAGGTGAAAGGACAACTTCAAACTACTTGTTGCATGTTATGCTGATTTACCTTCCTCTTTGCTACCTCAATCAATATTGCTCTTGGTCAAGCATCTGCCACATTCGCCAAATGATTGGTTGTTTGTAATTACTGATTAGTTTGCTGCTGCTGCTTCTTCTTTTTCATCTTTCCAGCTTGTTAAATGGGACCAAGCTAGCCTTGCAGCAGCCATGGGGCCAGCAGCTGTGCAGCTTCTGGCTACTGGACTAGATGGTCATGCCGATCAAGCAAAGCGAGTTGAAGAGTTATTCGGGAAAATTTGGCCACCCCCAAATGTATGACTTCAGTTTTTCTTTTGTCTCTCAATAGATCTTTTGCTTCAAGGAATAACAGAAGGTGCTACACCTGAAGGGAAATCCTCCGTTTGTTGTGTTTCTTTAGTTTCCCCTAACCTTGAAATCTTGGAGAGTCCGGTCTTGCAGCTGTACATTTTCTTCTGAGTATTTCCTCTGGTTTTTTCAACCTTCTTACCCGTATAGTTCTACTGGTTAAAATCTGGTTATGTGGCATGTTCTTCGTTCTTCAAGCATTTCTGCTTGTTTGTGAAATGAAAACATCATGGTATCTTTAGAATATAACAATTCCATTTGACCCTAGTTAACGTTTTACAAATGTGGTTATGTTGTTGTCTTAATAATCCATTGGAGTTGCAGTTGATATCTGGTTCATTATTCAAATTAGTCGAGAGAAAATTGAATAAGGTGCGATTGAACGCACAACTAAATAATTTTTGCATGTCTCGTTTAAGTATGCTTAAAACTTGTGTTAATGAGTAATATGATACTGAATATGAGTGAGAGTAGGGTGCACAATCTTCTAACACAGTTGCGAAGCCAGGTTCCATGTAGGATTGAAGAAAGTTTCTAACCTCATCTCCATTGGAAAAAGCTCATTACAACCAATGTTAGGGGTTGCTCCGTTGCAATTCGAATTTCGAACCGAGACTAGACCCAATTAACATAATAATGATATATAATCCACATCAGTATATCACATGAACACTATGCATGATTTCAACATTTTCTATTAATAAATATGGTGAAAAATTAACTAACTTGGGTTGGTCGAGTGGTCAGTTCACTTGTCCGTTTAAGCAAGTGTCGGGGGTTCGAATGCTGCCCTCATGCTAGACAATAACCCTGCGATCAAATCTGAAGCACTACAAGTACCGTCAGATTTACTATCAGAATGAATTAAATGGTATAAACGTCGCCGGTAAATGGTTACCAGATTAAAAGATCGAAAAATCAATTTGTTGGCGCCAAAAAATGTTTTGCGTACTATTATCGTCGGATTATTCCGACGGTAATAATTTTTTTATTAAATTTTTTTGAAATAAATGGTCAATTTTAATTTTAATTTTAATTTTCACATAATTAATGTTGAATTCATATAATAAAAACCTATTATTTAAAATAAATAATACAATGTTCAAATAAATTAAAAGTCAAGTACATCAAATAAATACAATCAGACAGTAAAATGAAACACTAATAACTACATATCTAGGTAATTCTCATCGTTGTCCGTCCTGTGGTCCTGAGTCAGCGGTGCAGAAAGCAGTGATGTCTGTGTGCCACCAGCAGGGTCGATACCAGCGGCGCTCATCTGAGCCTGGTACACCTCTATCTGAGCCTCCATATATTGAAGCCGCCCCAGTGACTCCCTGGAGCTCATCCGTAGACGTCACGTGGGTGAGGATCTCCTGATACCTTTTCCAATAATCGTTCATCTCCTAATCTACAGCACAACTACCTGTTGTCATATCTGCAAATAACATACCAATTAACAAAAATTCAACACAACAAGTCAACAACAAATTATAACAATAAACTGCAAGTATGAGGAACAAGTTCAACACTAATGTACTTCCTATAATCAATAGCACAAGATTGATTTCAAGAATTAAAAATCATTCCTAATATAACATAAAACCAAATAAATATCCAAAATTAACATACTTGGATTATATAGAATCAAGGAGCTTAAAATTATATTAATCTTGTACTATTGGACAAAGAACCTCAATCATGCAAAAATTAATATTTTGGTCAATTAAAAGCATTTCACATCCATTCATCAATGCATATGTGAAGGCAAGCAATGATTTTCAAGGATTGAACCAAAGTTTCATTAAGAACTTGTTGAGGCATATTGTTGAACACTTGGTATACCAAGTGTAAACGACACAAAATGATACTAACAAGCATCCTTTCAGTACCAATTCAAAAGCTGAACATCAATAACACTAAACCAATAGCATAACTCATGAACTCAGCAACAAATCAATCAAAATAGTTTTAACAGTGAATTAACGCAATCAAAACCAGCAATAAAATAGAGAATCTTCATACAATCAAATAATTATCAAACAATTTCAGTAACAATTTCTCAGAAAAATAGTCATCAACGCATCAATTAACACAATTCGACATTCCAAACACTACAACATTTTAAAACCTAATGTATTGAATCTAACCTAATTTAATCAACCTAAATCCACTAAGACTAAAAATCTAAACTGAACTACTTTTGAAACTGATTCAAAATTAAAATTAAAATTATAATCAAATCTAAACTAAATTAAACTAAAATTAAAAGAATTAGAAAAGATTTGTTCAAGAACCTGTAATGAAGAACAGAGCAAAAAATAAGAAAAGAGGTGGATGTTGCAACGGTGGTCACTAAAGTTGTGTAAGAGCTTACTGATATGAAGGGGACTACTGCAACTTTCGTTCTGCGTCAATGAGACAAAGAGAGTAGGAGGCATCGGTTGAGCCTGAGAGGAAAAAGAAGGGAAGAAAGATAAAGGGCTCGCGGTGGGGGCAAATGGTGGTGACGATGACACTGGAAGGAGAGAGAGAGAGAGAGAGAGAGAGAGAGAGAGAGAGAGAGAGAGAGAGAGAGAGAGAGAGAGAGAGAGAGAGAGAGAGAGAGAGAGAGAGAGAGAAAAAGGAGGGGTCAGTAGTGGGTTTCTGGCGACGGAAAGGGGTTGCCGACAGTGGTGGTCTCGGCGATGACGACAGATGGTCGTGACGGTGACTGGAAGGGGAGAGAGAGAGGGATGGTGGCGATGGTTTCGAATGAGGAGGAAGAAGGTTCATGATTTGAATTTACACCCCTTTACCGTCAGATTTACAGTCGGAAAATTCTGATAGTAACCAATTGTGGGACACCAAAACGCAACGTTTCACTAATTGGAGTTACCATCGAAAAAATTCGACAGTAAACCCGTCGGTAACAGACACACCAAATTAGGTTATTTTCCCTCTAGATATTACTATCGGATTTACCATCAAAAAATAGAATCCGATGGTAATTATTTAACCTTACAAATTTGATGTCGTTATTGCCAGTAAATTCAATAGTAAATTTGCCGCCACTCTGCATGCTAAATCCGACAGTAAATCCGACGATACTCAGGGTTTGTCTTGTAGTGAAAGAATATCAGATCATGCAATTTGCTGATGATAATATTAGGGGAAGGTGTTGAGAAGTGTTCTAGAAATTTGGTTGAAAGATTGTTTGTTAATCGCGACTTTAGTGCCAACTTTGCAATCTGGAGGCAACTAGAGGGATTTAAGTTGATAGACCATCGAGAAAACCTACTCCAATTTCTCTTTCATAGTGAGATGTATCTCCTTAAGATTAAGAAGGGTGCTCCCGACTGTTCAAAAATTACATACCCAATATGAGGAGATGGAATGAAGATATGATAATCAAAGAGGAATATTTTGCTCATGTTCTTGTCTACTATGGGGTTTACCTGAGCCTTGATAAACTAGTAGTTTGGATAGAAAGGTAGGAGAAGAATTGGAAAAAGTCCTGGATTCAGATTTATTTGTGATAAGAGATAAGGAGAAAAAGGTCTTGAAAATCCAGGCTATGATGGATATTACCAAGTCTCTATGCAGATCACTTAAAATTGTTGGCAGCAATAGCAAAGTAATTTATTTTCAAATCAAATAAGAGTACATTTATAATTTCTATCACAACCATCTTCTATCACATAGGATATGAAATCAGAGCCTACATTCTACATTTAGAGGATACAGTTGGGAGAAGAGTTAAAGAAGAGCAGTGAGGATCGTGGCTAAAGGCTAAGCGAATTTGCTAGAGGGAAGAGAAGATGAAAGAAAATCAGAATTCTAACAGGCAAAAACATAGAAAATCTACATCTATTAGTTTGATAAAAGGCAAAAACATATAAAATCTACGTCTGTCAGTTTGATTCAAAGTTTTACAAGTCTATCTATTTAAGATGACAATTCATGAGTCAGTAGGGGTGGGAATGAAACAAAGGAAGGTAATTGGAGGAAAGGGGATGATGAGGTAAGAGAAGAAGTGGATAATAGTAGAGAGATTATAGAAGAAGGGAGAAAAGAAGAGAATGAAGTGGCTAAGGCTAATGCAAGCAAAAATTCATAGATTTATTTCTTTTGTTGGTGTTATCAAAGAGAAGATTGATAACAACGGAGCTAGAAGACAGAATTTAAATCAAATGGCGAGAAAGGGGTAAAAATAAAAATCTGTCTTAAGGGTGAAGAGGAGTTTGACTGATTATGGCAATTCAACTAACAACAAGAAATATTGCCAAGAAAAAATGACACCAACTGTAATGGAAGTGGGTGCCATCCAACAAAAGGCACCCAAGGAGGTATGAAAGCGATGATGTGGAACTATTGCCATTTGAAAAAATCTCTTGTAGTTTCAAAAGAATTCTTAAATCTCATTCTCTCGAGATAGTGTTCCTTTGTGAAACTAAGAACAATACCTCGTTTGTAAAGGGTGTGATGAAGAAGGGTGGTTTTCAATCTTGGAAAATGGTAGATCCTATTGGTTTGTTAAGAGGGCTGGTGATGGCATGGAAAAAAGAAAAAATGTGCAGATTTTTTATTAAGAAAGTTTTTATATCTATTTTAATTGTGGTAATCAGCAATCTGCACAACAATAGGAAGCTTTAAAGGTATATTTAAGTATGGATAAAGGTAGGAGAGATGAATAATTTTATAAAATTCTGAAGATTATGGAGGATGACAATAACAAAATGATAGCATTAGGCAACTTCAATGCTATCCGAGCCAACCACGAAAAGGAAGGAGTTAGGTTTAAACCTATCACTTGTATCCAATATTTTAATAATTTTATCAATATGAGTAGACTGATTGATTTTATGAAGGAGATAAATTTTACTTGCTACAACAAACACTTTGGAGATAATCTAATCAAAGAAATGTTTGATGAGTTTTCGGAGACTAATAATTGGAGAGAGAAGTTCTCAAATGCTTTTGTTTCTTATATGAATGATCTTGGATCTGATTATAGGCCCTTACTTCTTAGTATAGAAAGGTAATAAAGAAGAGTAAAAAAGAGGTTATATTTCTAAGAATGATGGTGTGAGAATTCGAAAATGGCGAATCTAATAAAGGATTATTGGAATTATGTGACTGAAGGGTTCCCATCTTTAGACTAGCTAAAAAATTGAAGATGTGTAGAAAACAAGTCAACCCGTTAATTGTTCGATGCTTAGAGGCTGAGTTAGAAAACAAGTTGGAGCAGGAGGAGAAATACATGAGAAAGAAATAAAGGGTATAATGGCTCAACTAAAAAGATTAAAATACAAAATTCTTCCATTCCAAGTTTAAAACAAAGAATTGGCAAAATAAGATTCATATGCTGGAAGATGAGAGGGGACGACATTTAACTACGGATGCGAGGGATCGGAATCGCTTCCATTTCTTAGAATTATTTCACAAAGCTATTCTCCTCTAGTAATTCGAGAGACCCCACTAAAGAAATACAAGATATTCAAACTAAGATAAATGCTTCTACCAATCACATGCTTGTCAGACAGTTACTGATCAATGAGTTAAGTTAGTCATGTTCTCTATTAACCCTTTCTCAACTCTTGGTAATGACAAATTTATTGCTAAGTTTTTACGATTTTTTTGAGAAACGTTAAAAGATTAATGTGGTGCAAGCGATTAAGAGCTTTTTTGTTAGAAGTAAAATTTTGGAAGTTTTTAATCATACTCATATATGCCTCATATATCACTAAGTTTTTTACAAATTTTCTTCTATCTCATTTAAGTAAAGTATGATTAATCGTACTCTATTATCAAAATTTTTCTTGAAAGAAACATGAAAATTATAATTTAAATTCTTGATAAAATTTCAAATTTTGCATTATATTACAGCTTTATGGAGGTACCTTTTTAATAATTCCACAATTTAAATAATTTGAGAGATAAGAAGCTGACAAGCTTTTTGAGGATATTGAATTTTGGAAAAATTTTTTTGAATAGGTTATCCTAAAGACGAACTCAACCTCTCATGAACTAATACCGTTGGGTATATTTGCTAAAAAAAAATGATCTCACTTAGAAATACACAGAATATTATGTATTAGTGGCATAAGTGAAAAGTTTAAGTCTATTAAAACAGTATTTTAAATTTCTCTCAATCTATAAAGGTACAAAGCCATTTGTATTTTAGAACCAAATGGGATTAAATGGGTAATGTAGAGATATAAAACATATTTATTATGAAGGACTCCTCTAAGAAAATAAGACATTGTGGGTACAAATAGACTCTTCTTTTAGCTCCATAGAAAAATTCATTTAGTACCAGAATTATATTGATGATATATTTTGATCTTAAACTACAGTACATGAGTATAAGAACTGGTTTCTCAATGATGAGACAATTGGCATAGTGCGTTTAAAAATTTCGTGTAAAAAAATGCAATAAGTATATATACTGCAAGCTAAGGAATTCTATCTATTGACTCAAGCAAATTTTTTGTCATTAATTATTATATTATCTTACAATAAATAGCATTTTGGTATCAAATATACCGATATGACACATTCTGGTATCAGTATGCATTTTTTTCTTTTTAATTATTTAAAAAAAAATATTTTTTATTTCAGAATGCATTTTTTTCTTTTTAATTATTTAAAAAAAAATATTTTTTATTTAATTATACACAAATTAACATTTAATAATTAAGATACTGCTAATTATCTATAATTCTTCTAATAATCATTCTAATTCATATATTTCTTATACTAACACATGATTTAATGATTTAATATATATTCCATGAATTATTAAATTATTTTCACAAAAATATATAAAATAAGTTTTTAATATATACTTTTAATGATTAAATCATGACTAAAATAGACATTTTAGTAATTATCATGACTTTTTTTATATTTTTGTTAATCAATAATTCTAATATAGGTATTACTTTTAGAAAAAAAAATCATGTATTAAATAATTAATTTTGTTAACATATAAATAAAAAAGAATTCTATTAAAAAAAATCAATCACATGATATAAATTGAAAATATAATGAATTAGATATTTTATTTATAAAAAAAATCAATAATTACATAAGCAACTAAGATATAATGGAGTATTAATATTAGATATAGAAAATGTAATAGGTAGAACTGATATGGAAACTTAATAATATGTGACACATCTTTGTGCAAATATTTGAATTAGTTGTTTTTATAGATTTATTTAAAAGAAGAACGAAACACATTATATAATTAAAAAATCATAATGTAATAAATTTGTCTTTTTTTTTTTAAAGAAAGAAGGAACTAAAATCAATAATATATATATTTTTTAAAAGGGTAGAATTTGGCAAAAAATTTGTGGACGTATAATATTCTAATACAAACTTTTTAATCAATTCTTTCATAGTTATCAATTTAAAAGAAGAATTAATTGTTTGATATAATTCGAAAATTGAATGTAACAAATTAGAGGTTTTTACTTATAAAAAAATCAATCAGAGAATATGTTCTAAATATAGTTGGAATAAATCAATCATGAGTATAGATATTTAAATATGTAAAATTGAGTAAAACATTTGGTAATGAGGCGTACTCTCGTAATGAGTATTTAAATCACGTTCCTCCTATAGATCTATTTAAAGGAAGAGTCAATTATGAAAAAAAATTAGAAAAATGAGAATGTAATCAATTAGGAATTTTAATTATAAGAAAAATAATGAATTGAGAGATGTAATCAATATATAATAAGAATCAAATCGTCAACATAAATGCTAGAATAGAAAAAACAATCCTAAAATTTGGTGATATGATGTATTTTGATTCATATTTTCGAATTGGTTCCTTCTATATATCCCTTTAAAGGAAAAACTAATCTTTATTTTTGGGTATGTATAGAAAAAAAATGTAATAAATTAGATTTTATTTTATCTTTTTATAGAAAGAAACAACTAAGATAAATAATCAAGATATAATGTAATCATATGGATAAATTTAACTGTGAAACATGATACTGTGACATAGTATGATGTATGTTTAATTTTTAAAATAGTTGATTTTAAAATGAATATTGATGGATAAATATAGATAAAAGAAAGGAAATTAAGAGTGAAATAGTGCTATAAGAATTTGAGTAAAGAAGAAAAAAAAATCAAAGAGGATTAGAAAAAAAAGGGTATGATCAGAGTTGCTTTGCTTGTACCCATACTTTTTCATAACAACTATAAATCTTTTAAATTAGGCACGTGGAGATTGTTTAAGCCCATAAAGAGTATTTTTTAACCGGCAAACTTCATATTTTCTAAATCCCGTTGAGAAACATGGAGGAAGTTCCATGTACACTTCTTCTTTCAACTCTCCATGCAAGAAAGCATTTTTGATGTCAAATTGATGGAGTGGCCAATTTTCATTTGCTGCTATTGAAAACAACACCCTGATAGTATTAATCTTTGCTACTGGTGAAAAAGTATCAATGTAGTCGATACCATAGGTCTTGTATAACCTTTGGCCACCAACCTTGCCTTGTACTGTTCAATAGTACCATCTGCCTTATGTTTAATAGTGAAAACCTATTTGCACCCGACTAGCTTTTTTCATGTCGGTAGGATACACTTCTCCCAAGTTCCATTCTTCTCTAGAGCTTCCATTTCTGTATTCATGGCTTTTCGCCATTCAGCTTTCTCATTGGCTTCTCGAACAGTTCTCGGAATGTCTTCTGTTAAGAGTCTGGTGGAAAAAGCCTTTGCAACATTTGCTATTCCTTCTCTAGCCACTCTTATCGGGTATCTTGAGTTACGGAAAATATGTTCTGGTGAGTACCGATCAGGAGGCATCCCTCTATTTCTTCTTAGAGGAAGAATAAATGTATTGGGCTCTGGTTCTTCATGTTCCAATGCTATACTGTTATTGTTAGTGGCCTCATTAAAAATAGGGAGTAAATTATCAGATTGACAATTACTTACCTCTTATTTGACATTCTCAAAAGGACTCTCACTGGTTGTATGTACCGAATTATTTTCTACGTTGAGTGAAGTATGCTCGGTGGCTCCATCTACTTGCTCTGTTTGAACATTTTCTGGGCAACAAAGGTTATTTAGCCAACTTGGTGGTTTATTATTGTTCTCCCCTTTAATGCCATGTTGGCGACTGAAGTAAAATTCGGATTCTAAAAAATCATAATCCATGGTCACATGAATACGATGAGTGATTGGATTGTAGCACGTATACCCCTTTTGGTATGTAGCATACCCAACGAAAACACATTTTTCTGCACAAGGATCAAGTTTGGTTCTATTGACTTTGGAAATATGGACAAAGATGGAACATCCAAATACTCGAGGTGGTAAGGTTAGAATAGACGGGATTGCAGTTTGAGTAGCCAAGACTTGTAAGGGTATTTTGTAGTGGAGAACTTGGTGCATCAAAAAGCATGGCTCGAGTCATCTCAAGTAACTTACGATTTCGCCGCTCAGCCACACCATTTTGTTGGGGTGTATTTGGGTAGGAAGTTTGATGGATAAGACCATTTTTTATAAAAAAATCATGCATTGATTGGTTATAAATTCTCCACCATTATCTGAGTGAAGTACTTGGATTTTCTTGTTGAATTGAGTTTGAATCATCTGGTAGAAAGCAAAGAATTTATCAGGTACTTCAGATTTGTGTTTTAAAAAATATACCCAAGTCATGCAAGAGAAATCATCCACAAATAACACAAAATATTGAAAATTATTATGAGAAATAGGGGCTGGGCCCTACACGTCAAAGTGTATTAGAGAAAAATTGGAATTGACTCTAGTGTTGGTTGGAGGTAAAGAAACTCTGTGATTTTTTGCACGAATACAAGTTTCACATTTGAGGGGTTCGGTACTATTTGTAAAAAGACTAGGAAATAGAAACTTGAGGTACCCAAATGAAGGATGTCTGAGACGCCTGTGCCATAACCAAAGTTGCCTAGTAACCGTTCCGTGAGCAAGCATGGCATGACCCTGGTGTGCTACTTCATCAACATAGTAAAGGCCTTCTCGCTCAATACCACACCCAATGATCTCCTTCGTAAGAATGTCCTGTAAAAGACAAAAGGTAGAGTACATGAGTACCACACAATTTAATTCCTTTGTTACTTAGCTAACAGACAATAATTTTGATGATAGTGCAGGGACATAGAGGCAATTTTTTAATTTCAATTTTTCTAAAAAAGTAATGGAGCCTCCTCTTTTAACATCAATTAATTCTCCACTAGTTGTTTCAATATGAGCTTTTGAGGGTATAGTCAAGCTGTTAAAATCATGGAGATCATGAGTCATAGTATCGGTAGCCCCACAATCGAAAATCCATTCATTTATATTTTTAATTGGATTTTGATTTTGGGTCTCCCCTTTATATCGAGTCGCGGTCTGGGCTGAGCAGCCAAGGAGTTCAATGGTCCTTGCCCTTACCACCGCTGCTGCCTTGCCATTGTGACTTACTTCCTCTCTTCTGGCCTCGCCACTGCTGCTGGTGACCTCTGCGATGCTCACAGCGTGGCTTTCTTACTTTGATTTCTCGATGACTTGGGATTATTTTTTCACCAATCTGAGTAATTCACAATCTTAAAGCTATTTTCTTTGGTGTGTTTCTTCTTTCTTCTTTCACCAATTGCTTTTTTCATCAGAGTTGCCCATAATGGATAATCATATCTGTTTAGTTTGAAACCAATTGACAAATTGTCAGAATTGGTTTGCGATGATCGCATTCCAAAACTATTGCATAGCATATTTGCAATTTGTAATGTCAATTCGTCAGAAATGGTTGATTTTGAGTCCCTAGAACCTAACCTGGCTTTGATACCATGTTACCATGGTATAAAGAGTTTAGGAAAAAAACGAAGAATTATTTAGAAAAGTATTATTTTTGTTATTCATATTTCTCATTTGTGATTACAAGGTTCTTACTAATATATAGACCAAGAGTACGCTAAGAGTACGCTCGTTATGGAATAATATCCTAATAAATAACATTGATTTTTTTCTAATCCTCTTTGATATTTTCCTGATTTTGTTCCCTAATTATGATATTCTAATACAGTAAAGACAAAATAGAAATAAAAAAGTCCATATAAATGAGATCAATTAGTAATTATTTTAGAATTTAATGTTAGTTGAAAAGAAATATAAAAAGTGGATATACATAAAGTAATAAAGAAAAATTAATTGTAATATTCAAAATTAATTTTTTACATTGTTAAAAGTTGAATTCTGTAATATATGAATTCAGGTGTTGGGTGAGAAAATATTAGTTTAGAGCACCAAGACGGGTAGAATCACGGGCGTGTCTTGGAACTCTCTTGGCAATCCCACGAGGGGACTCTGGAGAGGAAAGGTTGGGGCAAGGCAGGGATACCACACCGCGGGATAGGAAATACAAGAGCCGCACAACCGTGGAACGAGCACCGTAGCTCAAGCCCACACATGAAGAGGGTCCGGTGCGCCCGTTCGTTGTGCGAGGCAAGGAGCCAGACAGCACTTAGGACCCACACACTGCTCATCCGCCAACACGGTTCGCAAACCCAGGATGCCTAGACGATCCGCGACCCGCACTCCAAGGCGTGTGCAGGCAAGTGGAAGCATACGGGAGGGCCGAGCCAACGCTACTAGGCAGGGTTCAAAGGAAGCGACGAAGGAAACTCAAGGGAGAGCCTAAAGCGTCAGGTGCTTCGGCCGATAACCAAACAGCCGCACCATCTAGATCAAGCCACACGCACAACCCACACCTCGTCGAGACCCGTCATAAGTCGAGCTTAGAGCTAGGCCGAGCACGACGCGATGCTCCATGGGAGTGAACACGAACCGGTAATCACCTTCTGCGATGTGCCCCCTCCAAGTGCTGGGACGAGCACATCGCGTTGCCCCTACGCACGACACACCCGCCTCGCGGGATATCCATTATCCACGTCGTGTGCCACACCAGGTTTGGCCTAACGATGGGCCGCGCACGCCGCGTTGCCCTTCACAGGGGCGCACAGGCCGCCCGCCGTTCCCACGACGTGCTCGGACTTGGGGGTTGATCTCCTAGTCCTGGGCCGAGCAAAAGGAGGATATATATATATTAGTGATTAAAATTATTCATTTGTATTTATGCAACTTAAAATTTTAGAAGAGATTATTTACAACATATTACTGGATAATATTGATAAAAAAGTTAATAACTTAGGATGATTTGATGTGCACAAGCAGAAAATTATTTATTATAGATGGATTTGTAGATAGATTTGGTCTTTATTATTGATGAATTTTTGGTTACTGACGAAATCACCAGTAGATTTTTTTCCATCGGTAATTTACCGACAAATTTTTTTTCGTTACCGACATAATTTTTCTCAATAATGGTCCCCCCTTTCACTAAAAAACCATCAGATTTTCTGACAGATTTTCTATCGGTAATTTACCGACAGATTTTTTCTCGTTATCGACAAATTTTTATTTCGGTAATCATCACTTCAGTTTCACTTAAACCGTTCGATTTTTCGATAGTTTTTCTGTCGGTAATTGGAACCTAGGAAAGCATTTCCAACTCTGAATACAGAAGTAAAATCCGTCTGTAAATCCATCAGTAAGGTAAAACAGTATTTTTTTAGATTTTTTCATTACAAAATAAACCTGTTTTCATGCAAAATAAATATAAATTTAAACAAGTTCATCATATTATCAAACTAAAAGAAAATAATATAAAGAAGCAAGTCAATATAATTCAAAATATAAACAAAGTGTATTGATACATCAATTATAATCCGTAATGTATTCTTCAACCATACTAAATTTATTAGCAATAATTCATAACATCGTATTATATGAGAAAAATTACATTATGCAAATCTCTACAAGCCAATCAACCAGTATCCCATGCATGCTTTGAGTAATGTCATGCTGTTTTATATCTTAATGCAATTGAAAAAGGGCTACACTTCTTGGCTGCAAAAATTTCAAAGTACTACATGTCAGTAAAAGTACACAGCAAAAAAAAAAATACATGAAAAAATGTCAATAATAAAAGTTATTCACATTGTTATGGCACAAAAAACTCATTACTCAACATCCTAATAAAAATTATGTTAATTGAATGCATAAGGACTAACCATAATCAATACAATATGTAGCATGCATTTGGGAATCCCATCTCTTTCAAGATCAATTCCATGTGTCGCAATTAAAACTTCAGCAGGTGTGAACACAGGACTAGATTGTGATGATCAATCCCGGTATAAAAACTCAACAATCAAATTCATTCAATTGAAAAAATGAATTCAAAGTTTAGAAAAAATTTTATCCTAGTAAAGAAAATGAAATATATGTCTAACAAGTAACAACTTTGTTGATCAAGACAATTGACTCTGAAATATTAAGTCATTGATGTTAGCACTGTAGCTTAAATTCATGCTTCTGAAATGCTAAGTACACAATAAATACCCATAAAAAAAAGAAGGCAATATGTCAACCACAAAATCTTTCCTATAAAATCAAAATAGTAAGATTTAAAAAAGTAAGAAAATTTCAACCTTCTCAATAGCTTGCAAAGCACCAGAGGAGACTTGTCTACCTTCCCTAAGGAGTTGTAATCGTGATCAAAGCATTTGATTCTTTTTCTCTCCCTAATAAAATATCAAATAGTAATTAGAGAAAGTGAATACAAAGCCAAAGGGAGAAAAATGTGTAAACTTCCAACCTCATTCCATTTGTTAAAGATTTGAAACGTAACAACTGTAAATAAGGGAATTTTTAGAAATATATAAATTGTGACCAAGTAGTATTTTTTCTTTGCCTTAGTCACTTTAGTAGTATTAAAGAAATATAGATAATATATGTCGTCATTGGTGCATGTTGATAAAAAGAATATTATAATGAAAAACACATGAAATTTAATACATGAAAACCTCATTCTTTCTCTTTCTATTTTTCTCTCTTCCCAAAAAAAGAGAGCCTAAAATGGAAAAAGTCCTGCATATATATTTGGTTATTACCTTCAGGAAGGTGAATCAGTCAAACCAAGGGCATTGGATTCATGCCGTTAAAGCTTAAGAGTAGTAAGCGGTTACCTTAAGAAAAGTATTGACATTTGTTGTGTTTGGTATAAGTCCCATAATAAATGAGATAACCATTAGAATTAATTCAGTGAAAAGGTGAATTAAAAGAACCACATTTTAAAAAGAAGAATGAATGTCTTAGCATACTTGAATTATGCATACTTGCTAGTTGAACATCAGAAATTACTTAAATTCTCAATGTACCTGGTTTTTCATATGAAGGCCAATGATATGATGAGCCTAGAAAATATTGATTCTCAATATAATAAAGTGTTGAGCTGATCTTATTGCTTTAACATAAGTAGTATGAATGCTTTGGTCTACTTTTAAATTCTTTCCACATAAAAGATTCTGCAGTACATTAAGGTTACAAGTTAAGACTAAGTGAAAATTAGGTTTGGTCAACTAAAAAATAACTAATCACCTGAGATTGAGCCTTGTCGAAATCTTTGGAAAACCCTTCACTGATCCTGAATCTATGGACCAAAATACCTGTATTAAATGCTTGTTTATAACCTTCATTGAATTTTTTACAAGAAGATTTTAGGACATGGCATAAGATTTTATCAACATATTTTGTTTCTTACCTGCACATTCCAAGTTTCAGGATCATTTTCGTCGGTCACCTGGATAGTTTTATCATCACCAAAACTCGAAGATGGACTGACTATCCATGATATCTGGTCTAGCCTTAGTAATGCATTGTCGTGCCAATTTTTGACCTTGTTGAGTCTAAAGTCTCGCCATTTTTTTACTTTTCTCCATCTTTGTTCGAAATTGATTAATATATCATAAGCTGCTAGCCCTTTAACCTTGCAAATCATGCCATGCCATGGCTCTCTTGGTCCACCTCCACTAGAACCTACCTGCATCATATGATACATAATTTCAAACCTAAGATGTGAAAAACTAGTCCTCTAAGAAGGAGGTCAATGTTTTATGAAAGAGTTTGATTAAATAACAAACATGATTCCAAAGAAGCAAAGTATGCACTAACTTGAAATGTAGGATTATGAAAATCCTCTTTGTAAACGATTTCTAAATTGCAAAATAGCCTATGCTGATGTGTGTCATATCTGCCATCACAGAGATCCAAACCACCAATAAAAGCAGATATTTTTCGATTATTCCCTGCACCTTGTGTGTCAACAAGCACACATTTCTGATGATGAGTAAATAGGGTTCCCACAACCTGAACCAAGAGACTCAATCAATTAAACTAGTACTAATGTCATAATAGGAATGTGAATGTGAAAAAGATATCAAGTGCAGGAAATCCATGCCTGTTGCTTGAAAATACTGAGCTTATTGCTTATGTAACACCCTCACTATCAGAATGTCATGCTTTCAGCTGCACTACTCTGATAGCTCAGATATTACGACTACTCTAAATATATTTAATACTAAGATAGGAGCCTAGATAAAATTTAAAATCGTATAACCTTTCAAAAGACTTTTAGTTGAAAAATAAATACATACTTACAAACCACATACAACACTTAACGAGAATATGTATATATATAATATTGACTTACAAGCATTACATAATACGAATCCTATCCCTCTTACAAAAATGTGTAAAGATAAAGTCGAGGAAAAAATATAACATCTAAAACAGTACAAAATATCGTATAACAAGACTAGAAATAAAGCCTTCATAACTTCTTCGTCCATGTCCTGAAAAAGGGAAAACCTGAGGAAGTGAGAACATTGTCCTCACTGGTTCTCACTATAGGGTTATAGAATTACTATAATAAGATACGTAAAATAAAATTGTTTTTAGAGTACAGTGATTGTTGTTCATCTTATATGTCTTTCAAAAACCAAAGGTCTACATTAAAAAATTAGAAATCCTTTTTAAAAGAGAAAATTCGTTTATTCTTCAAAATTCAAAACCTTTTCCTGTTGTATCAAATATTAAAAGTTTTTCTGGACAGTATGAATAACCAAGCTGTTCTAAACATAGGTTCATTAATTCTATGCTAAACCAATTTGATTTTTCATACAGAACTAGACCTCAAACACAAACCAATCATAGTCTCAGGCCCAAACAACTCAATCAACATCCAATCCACTACAATACAACCAATTTCGATCACAAACAGAAGTAAAGATGTTCAAACACAATCAAAGTAGTTACATGAAGTATATCAATTAGTAGTTAAACAGAATTATTCACATATGCAAAACAATTACAATTTGCACACCCAAATAATCACATAGATGCATATAATGAATGTCTATCCTATTGGCTCGTGATATCACTTGTCGGTCCATAAATGCCAACCCGACACATCCTTTTGGATGTCGCTTTTCTGCCACGTCTGAGAATATAGCGCTTGGCATGCTTTTGTTTTGAGGATATAGTCCCTAGCAACAGTATTATTCCGAGGATATAGTGCATGGCACACTTGCATGCATATTTCCGAGAATATAGTGCCTGACACATTCTTGTGGTAGAAAAGGTTATCCATCATAATTCAACTCAAGGATATAGTGCCCTGCACACTATCATTCCAAGGATATAGTGCCTGGCACACTTTCAATCTCCAACAAGTCCATCATCCTTTTCCAAGTTCCAAAACTCATCATAAGTTTCCAATTTCTCAAATCAATTTCCTTTAAAACCAAAAACCCATTTCTTTGGTAATATCTCCGAAACTCCAAACAACTTCAAAATCATATCAATTGTAAATATCTTCAAAATCATATTGATAAACCCCAATTTTGTAGTTTATCTTGTGCTTATATCAGGAGATTTTATCACATTTTCTCACATTTATTCAATGAAATAGCATGGTTTTGTAATTCTCCCTTAATTTATGCTTAAGTGTAAAAATATACTTTTTAGGCCTTAAATTGATAATTTTTATCTACCTTTGATTCCACTAGATGTCTTGATGTGTTTGTAGTGAATTCATGTTGAAAAAGCTAGGAATGGATTAAATGAGTGAAAAGAAAAGCATGAAAAATGGAGAACTCATGAAAAATCAAGGATTTGGAGTAGATTCACCAACACACATGCACAACATACGCACATGCGTGGAAGATGACGTCGCATGGCGATGCGTACGCGTGCAGTATGTGTACGCGTAGATAGCAAATTGTCAAGCGACGCGTACGCGTGATCCACGCGTACGCGTCGATACTCGCACATGACCTCATTAAAGTGAAAATACTGGGGACGATTTCTGACCCTTCCTGGCCCAATTCCAAGGGATTCCAGAGACTATTAAATGCAGAATTGAAGATTGGACGGGGGGGAGCACTCAGTGGTAGAATTGGCATCATGTAGTTTAGTTTCTAGAGAGAGAAGCTCCCTATTCTCTCTAGAATTAGGGTTCTTAGCATATTTTGCATCTAGATCTAGGCTGAATTTCATGTTTTCATCTTGCTTCCTTTACAAATTCTTGTTCTACTCCTTTAATTCTTCTTAGTTTTCTTATAAATTTTACTTTTATGTCTCTTTTATGTTTATGAATGCTCATATTAGATTTGGTTTACAATTAATGCAATTTGATATTTGATGTTCTTTTATTGTTGACTTGAGTTGTGAATCTTACTCTCCTTGCAATTAGTAGTTGGTAGATTTCATTACTCTTGCAATTTACTATGCTTTCCTTTTATGCTTCCCAAGTGTTTGACAAAATGCTTGGTTGGATATTAGAGTAGATCTTGAGCATTCTTGGCTTGAGAAGAGTAATTAGGCAATCTTGAGTCATGAAAATCCAACTCATGTTGGTGATCTGAAGTTGTTAGCTAAGATTGTTTCCATTAACTCTAATCTCTTGCTAATTCACTTAGTGAGTTGATTAGGACATTTGGATTAAGATTAGCTAGTCTTATTAGACTTTCTTCGAGTGTGAAGATAATATGATACCTTCTTCCGTTATCGGGGATGACGTAATAAGATAAATTCTTGTTTGTTATTGTGAATTGATTAACTAGTCTTGTTTGACGTTCTCCCTATGTGAAGATAATATGATACCTTCTTCCATTTGTTGGAGTTGACTAAATAAGATGAATTAATCATTGTATAACTAGGATATAAAGCCTATGTTCTCAATCCTTGCCATGGATGTCTCTCTTTATTAATCGCTTCCTTTACTTACTCAATTTATTTTTCTTGTCATTTAAATTCTTACCCTTTTATCAATCAAACTCCCGTGTTCCTTCATAGCCAATAATTGACCACTTCATTGCAATTCCTTGTGAGATGACCCGAGGTTTAAATACTTCGGTTAAATTTTCATTGGAATTTGTACTTGTGAAAAAACCAAAATTAAATTTGATGCGAGAGTTGTTTGTTGGTTTGGAGCTATGCTTACAACGAAGTAATTCTTTTCTATAAGAAGAAAATCTAGACCAACAATAATTCTTACCTATCAACACATATCAATTGTAAAACCCATTTCTTTGGTAATATAATTCTCTGTCAGCAGTGGCAACAACGGTGGCATTGAGGACCACCGCGCCGCCTTCCCTTCTCCACCCTCTCCTTCTTCCCGCGGCCCCCTTCCTCCTTTTCCTTTCTTTATTTCTTTCTTTCCTTCTTTCTTTCTTTTCTTCTTTCTTCTCTGATCGTAGTGGCATGGGGACTAAGGTTTCTTTGGGTAGGAAAAACTGTGTGTGTTAACTAAGGTTAAGGTTTCAATTTGGGGGGGGGGTTTGGGTTTAATAGATTAGCGTAATTTAATAAATTGGAACATAGGATATTAATTTTAAATCTAGTTAAATTCTTAAAATTACTTCAAAAATATTATTTGTTATATCAAAATACTAATTAATTTGAAACCAAATGCTTTAATTAAAATTATAAGATAATAAGATTAATTTTCTTTATTCCTAAAACTTAAGTATTAAATTATAAAAATGTCAATTATTTAAATTAAATCGTATAAAGTTCTTATTATTTCATAACAACTAATGTTATAATTTAAATATAGACAAAAACTCAATAATTATAAATTGGATAAGAATATTAATCTATTTCAAATTCAATAACTCGAAACTTGCTTTATGACGAACGAATTTTTGCTAGTAAAGAATTTCATGAAAATATGATCGCATTATAAGTATAGCTTCTAAACCAACAGAAAATCTTTTCGTACAAACGTTTGGTTGTCACAAGTAACAAATCCCTTTGAAATTGATAACCGAAGTATTTAAACCTCGGGTCGTCTTCTCAAGGAATTGCAGGGAAGTATGATTTATTATTGATTATGCAAAGGTATATTTTGGGGTTTTGAAAAGGTTTGAACAAATAATTTACTTGATAAGAAAAGTAAATTAATAATTAGAAAATCTCTTGACAAGGTATGAAAACTGGAAGTCCTATCCTGGTTATCCTTATCAATGGTGATAAGAATTATATTTTTGCTCCCACAAAGTCAACCTCTAACTATGAAGGTCAGTTAAGTGGACAAATTAATTTAACACATAAAGTCCTAGTCAACTCCTGAGGAAAGACTAGAGTTATAGGAATCTAAATTAATCAGCAAAGATAACAATTATCAATCACGATGAGTTTGACAACTCAAGAGTTACCAATTAATCAACCAAAGCCAATAGTAAATAATCTAAATTATAAATAAGAAAAAGCAATAATGAGTCTGAAATACCTCAAATTATATTATTTAAGAAAAGCCTAACATGAAAAGTTCATAAACAAATAAAAGAGAAAAATAGCTAAAAAGAACATTGAACCTGAGATGAAGAAGAAATATTCCTAATCCTAATACTAAGAGAGGAGAGAGAGGAGAGAACCTCTCTCTCTAAAAATTACATCTAAAATTATGAAAAGTGAATTCTGATCTGATCTCCAGTATTGAGTCTCTGCATGTGCTTTGACTTTAATCTACGTTCCTGGGCCGAAATCTGGGTCAAAACGAAGCCCAAAATTGTCTTCAGCGTATTCTGTAATTTCTGCAGATCGCGCATGTCACGTGTACGCGTCGGTCACGCGTTTGCGTCACTTAGAATTTTTCGTGCCACGCGTGCGCATCGTCCACGCATTCGCGTCACTCGTGCAGCTTCCAATCCACGCGGTCGCGTCAGGTACATGAGCACGTCACTGCATTTTCCTCCATTTCGCGCGGTCGCGTTAGCCATGCACCCGCGTCGCTTCTCGCTGGACATCTCCTTAATTTCTTGTGTTCCTTCTATTTTTGCAAACTTCCTCTCCATTCTCTTAGCCATTTCTGCCCTATGAGGCCTGAGACACTCAATAGACATATCACAGCATCAAATGGTATAAAGAAGAATAAAAAATATACACTTAAAAGATCTTTAGGAAGCAAGTTTTCAATCATAGAACAATTTGGGAAGGAATTGTAAATACATGCTAATCATATGAATAAGTGGGTGAAAAGCTTGATAAAACCACTCAATCAAACACAATATAAACCATAAAATAATGGTTTATCACTTTAATTATCTTTAATAAAGAAATTTCTAAAATTAAAGCTATAAATAAATAATTGAATTTGAAATTAGTTTATAATAAAATTTTCAAAAGTTTTGGATCTTACAACTTGCATAACGCAGAGATAGCACGTAATGGACCACATAGTTTTTAATGAACTTTTTGGTTTCCTCATCATGAGTTTGCATCACTCCATCCTGCAATGAACAAGATCAGCTTTAGAACCCATCTTGCACGTGAATAGAAATGAATGAATGAATGAAAGAGAAATCACAATTTTGATAAGGAATGTTAGAAAAAGTAAGAGAAAATAGCAGAGAAAAATTTGTGTGTATTCAAGTCATGTAGAATAATACCATATAAAAAGGTATTTATAGGTGTTAAGAGAATTCAAATACTAAAAACGTAATATCTTATAATAAATATTCAGGTATGCAAAATAATTCTAATGAATGCTAATTAATCCTAATATATTCTAACATTCCCCCTCAAACTCAAGTGACAACTTGAGTTTGAAATTTATTTAAAACACCAAAATAAACAAAATTGAATAAACTGATAGAGGGAAGCGCAGACGAAACTGTCGGAAGGAAGCGCAGACGAAACTGCCCCAAGGGAAGCGCAGACGGAACTTCCGCAAGGGAATTGCAGACACAGCTGTCACAAGAAAAGCGTAGATGAAACTGCCAAAAGATGGCGAACTGCCCAAAAACTGCCAAAAAAGTGGCAAACTGTGAAGAGATGGTAAATGCCAGAGGATGACAAACTGCTAGAAGGTAAAAAAAAATTATGGTTTCTGCATGAGAATAGGGAAGCAACGGATGATAGTGGTGTTTGATTCATTAGACTCGAAAAGACACAAAACGGAGAGGATAGGCTAATTGATTTGTGAATCTGCATGTAAGTTCTTCTTCTTCCACAGAGTTGTCTTTGCCGGTCGCCATTGCTGTGAGACTGTCACTAGAGCATGTCTCCATCGCAACTTCTTGTAAGTTCCTCACTGTCTCTCTTTGATTATTATATTTATTTTTGCAATTTTTTTATCTATTATTTTCATAATGAAATTCTGAATTTGCGTTTGTTAAACCTAATTTGCATAATCAATTCATCACATTACTTCAGCTTAACTAGTTTGACACATTAGTTTTACAATGTGATTAGATAAAACAAAATTTAAAAGAATGAAAGAAAAACCTCTTGCTTGCTTAGTATTAGGAAAAGGTAGAGTACTAACTTCAAATTCAGTTACAGATTTCAAGTAAGAAAAGTATTGTATATTATTTAATTAATCTTCATGAATATTGCTCATAATATTAATTGCTCTGTTTATTTCAATTTATTTATTGAATTTTTATCTTTTTTACTAGTCACTATGGTTTGGTAGGATACCTATTTGGTTATTGCTGTAATTTATCTCTCCAAATCATTGAAGTATACCGATAACTATGTGATGCATCAAACACTGTCCACCTACTATTACCTAATGAAGCCTTCTTTGGCTCCCAAGTAAACTCATATTTTGTTCTAGTTAGGCTTCATCTGGCTTTCAGTCCCTAGCTTATCCTGCATTGGTATGTAAAACCCCACATTATTGTATGCTGTAAGATATTAGATGCCCAGTTTATTATCTTTTTTCTTTCATGGATAATTATTATATATTTAAGTTAGCTTGAAGTTCAATGAGAAATATCATGTTGTTAATTAGCAAATGACTATTTGTGCAAAACTAAATTATATTTTAAAATTTAAATCCCTTTTGATACTGATTTACTAGAGTTAATTGCACTGCAATGTTGATGAAATAGTTAACTAAAACAATTATCAGACAAAGAAGAAAACAGTGAAGCAAAAGGTTCTTTTAGTTGATCAATTTGCATGATACTAGTTATATATAAGGATAATGATATTTGATAATATCATACCTTCCTTTTCTTTCCTTGTAATAATTTGTTATCTTGTTTTCTTGAAGTTGAAACTTCTCTTTTTGTTTCTATTTTTTGTCTTTTTAATATCTGCGGCTACTGTGTGATACAACATGTACCTAAGTTAACTTAGTAGTAGGAGTAGTAGTGATTACTATTGAGATTATATTAGATTAGATTGGTCGTGTGGTTTCTCTTCCTTAATCCTTTACTTTATTTTAACTCCTACCCTTTATCTATTAAAGATGTTGTCAGATTCAATTTAATTTAACATATACTACTAACTGAATCAAAAAACATCCCAAACTCCTGTGCACACAATTGTAACCAATGCGGGAGTTGAGGGTGCTATTGTTGTTGGCAAACTATTGGAACAGAACAATCCTAATCTTAGGTATGATGCAGCAAAAGGTTAGTGTTCCTTGTTTTATTTTTGAGAAAGTATATGTCAAGAAAGCATGTGAAAGTTCAAACTTATTCATGAAGCCCTTACTCTTACAAAATTTTGGTTAGGTGTAGTTTCACTAAATCATTTTTATCCTTATATATGATATTTATTAAAAATTTGAACCAACTATATGTAGTTAAACTGAATCTGTGAATCAAGCAAATTGAAGAGGTAAACAATTGTGGAACTATGTGAACTAAAGAACTTGTTCTTGTTGCTAATTAAAGCATTATTATTGCAGGGTTTTGTGTACATATACTCAGTGATGAGAGGTTTAGTAGCTGAAGGTGCAAGGTTAGAAGAACTGTATGAAGAGGCAATAGCAAGTGAGTTCCTTCTTGTGATATCTCGGCTGGAAGGAAAAGCATAACGCCAAAGATTGGGTGTAGTGGTGGTCTTATTCATTGTTTATGATCCATAGACTCATTGGACATCATGCCTTGTGCCCATGTTAAAAATATTGTTGTTTTCATAGTTGCCATGCAAATATTTCAAATACTCCAGGGTAATTGTGTCGTCAGGTTCCTTGGCAGGTTCTCTTTTCAGCCTCTTAGGGTGAATCCACTGCTTGGCCCTTTTTCTTCAATGTAACACCTCTCTATTCCCTTCAATCTTATTTTGCTTTTAGTCAATCACTTGCTCTACTTGTTTCTATCTCATGCAATTTCCTCCAATTAGTATCAATTTATATATTTCAAGTCGAGTACTTTCTATTTTTATTCAAATTTCTAATTTCTGAGACTTGGGGGATTTGAATCGATTCGCTTATTTCTGAGTTCAGACATTGGATGATTATTAATTCCTATTGTCTCGTAGTTATTTTTTTGATGTCACTGTTGGATTGCCCAATTTCATATTTTGAGATGCAATTTTTTTATCATAATTGAAATTGAAAGCCGAGTGGTGTTTATAGAAATAAATAATAAATGAAGCAAAGTAAAGAAAGGCAAGTTGTCACATAAAGGGAAGGAAGCCAAATAAGTAAAATAATTATGTCAAAGACACAACAATGTGGACTAATATTTTTTAAACTGCAATTTGCATATGCATAATAATTGTATAATCAGGTAATGGTTTCTTTCTTATTTAAATGCCAAACAAAGAAAGGTTTGAGTTTGTCTTAAAAATTAGAAATATGTATAGCATGTTTACTTGAGGTGCTTGACAGAGTTGCCATATAAAGCTATAGAGAAAAATCATCTCTATTTGATGAATTTATCAGATAGATCAGCTATACATTTGGCTAAAGACATAGAGATGGAGCGCATTGAGACCTTGGAGCAATTCATAAAGACAAGGGGTTATTCTGAATTATTTGTAAAAGCTATTTTGTGAGTGGTTCATTTGCATCTTATAAGACTTTTTTTATTTCTATAAACATTACTTTGATAGTGGCATAATTAGTGTATGCTTATTAATTTGTTACAATATAAAATTAATGAATATAGATTCCAATTTCGGGTTCTATATGGCCCTTCTCTTTTGAAGGAGTTATGAACTTTTCTACTTTCTTAATTTTCTCCTTTCGTAATCACCATCATCTTCAGGTAGCTTGTAAGGAGAAAATTTGTATTAGTTTTCTCCTTCTTTCTCAGTTTTTACGTAGCCATTGGTTACACTTATTTATATATTAAGATGATTGGATTCTTTGGTTACTAATGAAGCATGGAATAGATCCAAATATTAATAGTAGAAGCAAAATATATTGGAGATATTGTAAAAGGAGAAACAAGATATGAAAAAAATTAATAATATATGGCTATTAAAATCGACGGCAATGTTGTTTCTTTTTAAATTTAATATAGACAAAAATTGATGGCAATGTTGTCAATTTTTAATATAAAATAGACAAAAGAAAATAGAAAATATGTCAGTAATTTTATAATTAAATCGACAGCTAATTTGTCAATTTTAATAAATCAAATATCACCACAAGGGTCGTCGATTTTTGATAATATTATCGACATCGACTGTGTCACTTTTATTAAATATGTAAAAATCTTAAATCTATATTATCGACACGGCAGCTGTCGACTTTATTGAAAGTTTATCGACAACTCAAAAAGCCATCGATTTTATTAGTTTTTTGAAAAATCAACACGTTTTAAAGCGACGATTAATGTCGTCGATTTTACCGTCAATTTTTAATATTATCAAGCCGTCGATTTGGCCGTAGATTTTAACGATGTTTCTTGTAGTGTTGTCATATTTTTTTAGAAAATAAAAAGAAAAATCTAGAAATCAAATTTTATTGCGAATTTTTTGTGCAACTTCTAAATATTTATTATAATGTTGCCATAAAAATTTAGGTCAAATAAATAAGTCGTTTGTTAAATATGAAAATATTTTTGTTACTTACAAAAAATATAATATTTATTGGTTCTTTTTTGTCGTATTTTCAAATTATTTAGGAGTTATTTTATTGACAACATCTTTCAAGAAATTTTTTGTCAGTAGTTGAATCTTTCGGATATTAAAGTGACAACTAACCATTTTAATAAATATAACATTGGATTAAAAAATAAATTTTTAAACAAATAAAAAGATTTGATATTTATATTTTTGTTTAAAAATATTTTTTTTTTACTGTTTTAGGTATTCTTTCATTATGTTGCAATCAGGAGCTATAACGCAGGCAAATGATCGCTGTCGTGGAAGAGAGCTATATCATATTCTCTACCAGCGCTATAGTTGTAAAGCATAACGCACGCTATAATGCTTCTGTTGCCTACGATATAACCAGCATCACTATATAACAATGCAAGCATCCCTTGCACATTCACCAGCGATCATTTTTTAAATTTTTACTGATTTTGGATAGAGTGAAAATCGAAAAAAGAAGGAAGAAAAGAGTAAAAAGAAGAGAAGAGGAAAAAAGGAGTTGGCACAATGACTTAGAACAATGACATCAACCGTTTGAATGAAAGTAGGTATATCGCGAGTCACATTGACGATTAGTTTAGAATTTAAATTTTTATTATATTATAATTGTTAGTTCGGTTAGGTAATACTTATAATTTTAGGATAACTCTAATATATTAGGGAATAAGTGTTTATAAATATAAAAAATTAGGAAGATTTTACATTTAAAGTAGTAATTGTTATATTTAGGGTATATCGCTACAAGAAAAAAGTGAAATACCATCGAATTTACCAGAGGAATAATGAAAATAATTTGCTGGTAAATTGGTTACCGTTGGATTTTGCGTCGAATACAATGTGACGGTATAAACCTTGTCGGTAACTAATTGCTGGCAGATTTATTTTTTTGATCATAATTTACAGCAAAATTAGTGTCAGATTATGATGTTAAGGTTACGAAAATCTGATGTCAGTTATCGTCGAAAATTATTTGATGGCAAAAATTGGCGCCACTCGTTCCAACTTCGCGTCCGTTACCATCGAAAAAATTCAACGATAGCTTTAATTTTTTTTATTAAACAGGATGATCGTTATCGTCAGGTAATTCTGACGGTAAATTCGATAGTAGTGTTAAATTTTTTTGGTCTTTTTTTACCTATAATGGACTCTAATATATAATAATTGATAGTCAACTCCAATTAGTAAAGAATAAATTAGTAATTTATCTGAAATAATGATTTATATATAATGTGAAATATCAAATATATAGAACAAAAATATGAAGGAATAAAATGTTACTAAACTAACCAAAACAAAGCCTTAAACAAAAGCCTTAATGACTATGGAGCATAATAGTCATCGTTTTTTGTAATCAAAACAAAGTCTGCCCGTGACATGTCAACCTGTCATCATTCCTACCCAAAATAATATAATTATATTACAATCTAATCAAAGTTTGATAAAAAAAATACATAAGATAGAACTAAGGCTAGTGTACGTTGTAATTATATGATCTTACTAAATAAAGTTTAAAAACAAAACAAGCTAGTTAAACTATATTTAGGTTAACCTTATTCATATTCATCATCTTCTTCCTCTAGTTCATCATCCTCCTCTTCCTAGATAATTTTCTAATAATCGAACTTGTCTTTTTTTTTCTTCGTCTCTATCGACCCCCTCTTTTTATTGAATATTGTCGTTTTCTAATGGTAGTGTCTTGTCATCTATCCTAAGGTCAATGATGTCATCATCTATAACAACTGACTTAAAGGTGATCAGATCACCGATATCAACTACCATTTTCGAAGGAGTTGGATCATCAATTTGGTAAGATTTTTTACCTTCTATCCCATTAAACTTGTTACGACTGCTTGACTTAATCTTAACCACAACCACTTAACTAGACTTACATGACCCCATATAAGGCAAATAATATAATTGTCGTGCATTTTGAGGTAGAATAAAAGGATAGTAGTGTCTATATTTTCAGGTCACATTTACTTCAATATTGTAGTCCTTGTACTTTTATGTTCTAAGTCAGGAACTTGGATTAAGCCATTCACATTTAAACACACACACACCCCTTGTACATAGTGCAACAACAATACTCTCATTAAATGATATTGTGCAACACACCATTCCAATCAAAATAACACTAAATGTATATTTACTTTCATCAAATTTAAACATGAAAAGTTTGTAATTGATCTTGTATTTTAAAACTAATTAAAAACATTCTATTACTTTATAATAGAATATAACAAACAATGTTATTGTTACTTTCTATTCATGTTATTCACAAGAAAAATTAACAACTTATAACTTAGTAATGATCATCTTAGTTGCAAATTTTCTAACACATAACATATTAAAATTATATAAATTAGGATTTAAAGTTTAACTACACTAAATTTCTTGGTGAGTGAGTTATCTGGAGACAGTGGTGACGCAAAAAACTTCTCCAACATGGTGGTGGCAACATGTATGGCACAGTGATAGCGGCGCTGACCAACTTGAAGAGTTGCATTTAGGGTTTTAGTTAAAAAATACAAATGTAAAATAGGATACAATATGAGGACGGAGGAAGGAAATAGCTCCGGAGAGCAGTGATGAAATTGGCGGTGGCTTGATAGTGTTCGAACACGATCATTATCCTTAAGCCATAATACCTTATATCGGATATTTCTCATGGCATCTAGTGAAATGTATTAATACCCAATTTTTTGAACATGCTTAATTCCAATAATTTTGATGTTGACCAAAATTAAACTTTCAACATCTATCAACAAATGTAACTACCAAGTATGCATGACAATAGAATTACTGTATTTAAAATGTATACTATCATCTTTGTGTAATATTGTTGCATTCGGATACACAACAATCACTACAAAAAAAAGAGGTTAAAATGTCATTGATATTAAGTCAGTTTTAAAGAACCGCCATAATATCCATACATTTTGGCAACTTTTGTTACTGCCGTAATTGGCTTTGTTTATTTTGGCAGTTCTGGTGATTATGGCGGTTTGAACCGCCATTTTCACACGTATATAAAATAAAAAAACACAATCCTAGCTCATTCAATGAAACGAATATACGATGCTATCATCTCCCTTCTCTCTCTCCTTTGCCTCCGACAACGTCGTTTTTCCCTCTAGGCTTCTCCCCTCTCCGCCGGTTACAATCTCTCCAGGTACCTCTCCCTCTCAAGTTAAACTGAAATAGTTATTCTATTAGAGAAGTCGAAACCGAAACTGAAATGCTGTTTTATTTTCTTTTTTCTGTTAATTCCGACGAGAGGTAAGGATCTGGTGGCTACTGACCCCAGCATTTCAATTCTAGAAGACACCTATGCTCGCATTGGTGATTAAATTACCGATTTCTTCTTTTTTGTTTGGGTTAGGGTTTCAAAATTGTTTTTGGTGTTGATTTTTGGGGGTTTTGTTTCTCTGTAGCTCCACAATCGGGTCTTCCGTTGAAGTATTAGATTGACGTTGGTGCGGGGATGATTGACGCCGGTTGGGGTGATACTGTTCAACCAGTCAACGATCTCAGGTATTCTTTCGTGACTTTACCCCTTCCTTTCTCTCTCTCTCTCTCTCTCTCTCTCTCTCTCTCTCTCTCTCTCTCTCTCTCTCCCTCTCTCTCTCTCTCTCAGATCATCTATTGCTTACTTCTATTAAGGTGTTTCTCCGATCTCCGATCTCAGAAAAAAATATGTCATAGCTTAGTTTCACAAAGCTTACATCCTTATTTGCGATTACTTATTAAGGTTCAGATTTTTTGTGTTAAACTTTCTATGCATTGTTATCTTTTTAAAATTATTCTAGATTGTTTATATTTGCACTCGTTTATCTGCCGAGAAGAAAATTCTGAATCTTTTGGAATACACTGCTCTGTTTATTATTCTAGTGATACTACTTAAAATATTGCAGAAACATTTTATCACACTAATCATTTTTAACAAACAAATTAATCAGATGCTCATACAAGTGTTGAATTAGTTATCTAATTATATGCAATTTTTATGTAATTTATCTTCACTTTTTATATAATTTATCTTCACTTTAACTTTTCAAAACAATTTGGAGAAAAAAATGGAAAAGAAGAATCTGTCTCTCTTGTTTTAGTGTTAAGAATAATCAATCTGCTTACAGATACATGATTTATTTATTTTTTAAAATCATATTTGATAAATATTCTGCTTACCTCAAGTGCTTATATCTTGTGAGCTACAACTTTGTTTTGATATATTTCTATAATTATAATTTGTCATATTCGATAATGATGTTTGGAATATCAAATCAACTTTTTCTGGAAATTAGAGAACTTTATTTAAAAGAAAAAAAACTTATTCTTCCAATCATGCATGCATGCATTACCCATTAATTTAACTTTAGGTGTACATTACCCAAACAAGCTCATAAAATGACCTCTATATCTGGTTTAGCAAAAAATATGATAAATATCATCTTGATAGAACAGAGCATGACCAATTTTAATCCAATGCCAACTCGTGTGTTATACTATTTTGAAGATCCTACTTTATAAGCCACTTCAAGTCATCTTAAAATTGCTTTTTGAGATATTTCTCTGGAGTTATCAATCATGGTATTTAAGGCATCCAGTTTTTAGTTCTTGTTGTATCAATTTCTCAAGTTTTTCAGAGAAACTAAGTTTGCTAATTCTGTTACTTAAGAATAAGGCTTATGTGTCTTAAAGCACTACTTGCATAACCTCTAACATAATTATATATATATATATATATATATATATATATATATATATATATATATATATATATATATATATATATATATATATATATATATATATATGGCGTATAAAACAAGAAATGCAGTCTTTAATATCATGCGTGCATTAAACATTAATTGAACTTCCCAAAGGAGTGGTTTATTAGCATCATTGTATATATACACTATTTTTATTTACTCCCTTTTATTGTCTTCTCCATTTATTCACTGTTTATTATCGAAGATTTTCTTTATTTATTCTTTTTCTTTAAGTTGTTGCTTATTGAGATGGAATAAGATTTAATGGTTGTTACTGTTGTTGTTGTCATATATAGATTTCTAATATTGATTTTTGTGTTCAAAATTCTAGATGCTTTGAATTTCTAATATTAATTTTTGTGTTCATATACTATTGTTGTTAAGAAAATTGCTCGAATTCGGCTCCGCGGTTCACATTCTCGTTAACTCGGCCGGTGTTCTTGATAGCAAGTACTCGACCATAGCCAACATTGCAGTGGAGGATTTCGATCACATTTTTAGGTACTCTAACTGGTTATTGTTTTTGGCTTTCTATTCCAAAAGTGAAATTAAACAGTTAGGATCAATTGATAAGCCTTTTATAAATTGTTGGCAATTGATTGACAGAATTTTAGTTTAGTTAGTCAAGTAGCTGCATAGTATTATAGTATGAGTTGGGATTCGAAAAGTAGAAATAATTTTCCAGTATAGGTGTTCTTGCAATAATCAGATTAGTGCTAAATTTAATTTGTCTAATTCCGAATTTGTCCAATTTTTTCTTGTTAAGAGCTCCCAATCCCAATTTGTTTTGTTCTCTGTGTTTTTCTTCATGATCATTTATGTCAATGTCATCTATACAAGAATAATTAAGAACATCTCAGATTGTATATAGAAATTCTATGAATACAGACTCATGTCTTAGATAATGTAAGTATTTATACCTATATTTATATCAAGATCATCTTCATCAGCAGTCTGGTTATCATTTTATCAGCCTCAGAAGGGTGCTGCTACTGTGTTATGCAACAAGCCCCATCAGAAGGACGTGTTTGAATAAGAATTTTATACCAGAAAATATGGAAATATGAAAGAGAGATTCAGTTGAGAAAATCTGTTTGCATCTGTATTCTCTGATTTTGAGATTTTTGATAAAAAGAAAATTAAACAAGTTTAGCTCTAAAATAGAGATATTTTGCATTGTTAAATTATTTGATTCTTTATATAACTTTATTTCTCCTAATGTATATGTACTGTTGGTGCACAAATTTGTGATCTCAATGGCACCAACAACTTGGTACACACAATTGTAATCTCAACTCTTTTTCACAACTTCGCACAACTAACCAACAAGTGCACTGGGTCGTCCAAGTAATAAACCTTACGTGAGTAAGGGTCGATCCCACGGAGATTGTCGGCTTGAAGCAAGCTATGGTCATCTTGTAAATCTCAGTCAAGCGGATTTAAATGGTTATAGAGTTTTGATAATTAAAAGATAAATAAACATAAAATAAAGATAGAGATACTTATACAATTCATTGGTGGAAATTTCAGATAAGCGTATGGAGATGTGTTATTCCTTCTGAATCTCTGCTTTCCTACTGCCTTTATTAAATCCTTCATACTCCTTTCTATGGCAAGCTGTATGTTGGGTGTCACTGTTGTCAATGACTACTTTTTATCCTCTTAGTGAAAATGGTCCTCTACGATTTCTGTATGGCTAATCAACTGTCGGATTGCTCGTCTCGGATGAAAAATACCATGCACAGATATCGTATGGCTAATCAGCTGTTGGTTCTCGATCGTGTAGGAATAGGATTTACTATCCTTTTGCATCTGTCACCACGCCCTAAGTCGCGAGTTTGAAGCTCGTCACAGTCATCCCATCCCAGATCCTACTCGAAATACCACATACAAGGTTTAGACTTTCCAGATCTCAGGAATGCTGATAATGGATTCTTGCCTATACCATGGAGGTTCCAATCTCAGATTCAGATGCCCCATTGTCAGAGGGGAGTCGATGTGAATCATTGATTAGAAACCCAAGAGATATACATTCAAGCTTGTCTTCATGTAGAACGGAAGTGGTTGTCAATCACACGTTCATAAGTGAGAATGGTGATGAGTGTCACATAATCATCACATTCATCATGTTCTTGTGTGTAAATGAATATATTAGAATAAGAATAAGCATGAATTGAATAGAAGAATAATAGTACTTTGCATTAATACTCGAGGAATAGCAGAGCTCCACACCTTAATCTATGGTGTGTAGAAAATCCACCGTTGAAAATACATAAGAACAAGGTCCAGGCATGGCCGAATGGCCAGCCTCCCTAAATGGCACATGAATTTGAAAATAGGGAAAAAGACCTGATCCTAAGATCAAGGATGATCAAAAGATGTGAGTACAATAGTAAAAAGTTCTATTTATACTAAACTAGTTACTAGGGTTACATAAATAAGTAAATGATGCAGAAATTCACTTCCGAGCCCACTTGGTGTGTGCTTGGGCTGAGCATTGAAGATTTCACATGTAGAGGCCTTCTTTGGAGTTAAACGCCAGTTTGTAACTTGTTTCTGGCGTTTGACTCTAGCTTGCAACTTGTTTCTGGTGTTTAACGCCAGAATAGGGCAGAAAGCTGGCGTTGAACGCCAGTTTGCGTCATCTAAACTAGGGAAAAGTATGAACTATTATATATTACTGGAAAGCCCTGGATGTCTACTTTCCAAAGTAATTAAAAGTGCGCCATTTGAATTTCTTTAGCTCCAAAAAATCCATTTCGAGTGCAGGGAGGTCAGAATCCAACAGCATCAGCAGTCTTTTTTCAGCCTCTGAATCAGATTTTTGCTCAGGTCCCTCAATTTTAGCCAGAAAATACCTGAAATCACAGAAAAACACACAAACTCATAGTAAAGTCCAGAAATATGAATTTTGCTTAAAATTTAATAAAATATACTAAAAAGTAGCTAGATCCTACTAAAAAATATCTAAAAACAATGCCAAAAAGCGTATAAATTATCCGCTCATCAACTGTGTAAATTATATATATGTTTTTTGTCATGAGACAATTAACAAGGAGGACCTCTTATTTGTTGTGGTGGCTTAATAACTTTCACAGATTAAAATAAACAGTTAAGCATGTTCTGAAAATACACTAAATTATGCTGTAAAAGAATATAAGAAATTTGTGTTTAGTACTGTGCTATACTATGTTGTTAACTGAACTTATTTTAACTGTTGATGCACTCCAGCTCAAGATGAAAAATGGAGATGAGATCTTAGCTGTTAAACATGTAGATGGAGGTGGTGTTGCAACACTTATCTTGTCAATGATTATTCCCAAAGAGAAAATGCCGGGGAACAACATAGACGTATACTTACAACCTCTTATCAAAGAGTTGTGGCATGATAGTGTTCAAACATTAGATAGGTTCAAGAATGAAATGTTTACATTGCGAGCAGTATTACTGTGGACAATTAGTGATTTTCCAGGCCTTGGTAACTTATCTGGGTGGAACGTACACAGTAAATATGCTTGTCCCACATGTAACTTCAACACTGATTCATATAGATTAAAGCATGGTAGAAAATGGTATTTTTTGGGGCATCACCGTTCCTAAGAAAGGGGTCATAAGTTTAGGCTAAGTCATGCAAAATTTAATGGAAAAGTTGAGTTGAGGAATTCTCCAGCAGCACTAACAGGGTCAGAAATATTGGAACAACTTGAAGGCATCAATCTTTCATTCGGGAAGGAACTATAGGCAAGTAAAGGTAAGAGGACTCGACGAAAAGTTGTTGAAGAAGATGATAAATCGGGGATGTGGAGGTAGAAAAGCATTTTTTTTATATTCCTTATTGGGAGTCTAACTTATTGCGCCACAATCTAGATGTTATGCATATTGAAAAGAATGTTTGCGACAATGTGTTATACACTTTGCTCAATGAGACCGGAAGGTCAAAGGATAATCTCAAAGCTCGTAAGGATCTTAAAGAAATGGGTATAAGAAAAGATTTATGGCCAGATGAAATGGGAGATATCATCCATCTTTGTTCACAATGTCAAATTTTATGAAAGATATATTCTTGCGTACTATAAAGAATATTAGAGTACCAGATGGTCTCTCGAGTAATATTTTACAGTGTGTTGACTTGAAGCAAAGAAAGCTCTCTGGATTGAAGAGCCATGATTGCCACGTCCTTCTGCAGCAACTATTACCCATTTCCATATGTACTGTGCTACTAGATAAAGTTACTGCAGTGCTAATAGAGTTGTCTTCATTCTTTCAATAGTTGTGCTCTAAAAGCTTAAGTCTTACTAAACTTGAGAAGCTCCAACCTCGAATAATCCTTACCCTTTGTCATTTAGAAATGTTGTTCCCTCATTCTTTCTTTACAATCATGGTTCATTTAACCTGTCATCTAGTTGATGAAGCAAAACTTGGAGGACTAATACACTATAGGTGGATGTATCCTATTGAGACGTAAATATCTCTTTTCAATCATTGTTCATTTAATCTGTCACTTAGTTATATCTTGCTTACTAAAGCCAATTATACAAACTAGGTATTTAGGACATTTGAAGTCCTATGTACGAAACAAAGCTAAATCAGAAGGTTCTATAGCTGAGGGATATGTGGCTAAAGAAGCTCTTACATTTTGCTCTCGATACTTAGAAGGGATTGAGACAAGATTTAATAGGCCACCACGTGTTGATGATCGTTCGGATGGTAATTACAGTACACATGTTGATTCGCTTTTTCCACAAATGAGTAACTCTAAGGGAGCTTTCACAGTATTTGAGTTGTCACCTATGGAAAAAAAACAAGCACATCGCTATATGGTTCTAAATTGTCCATATATCAAACCGTTCATTGATTAAGTGCTTAAGGATTTGCGTACATGTTTTTTATTTACATGAAAATAGTTGTTTAGTTAGAGTTAAACTTCCATATCTAACAGTGACTTCAAAGATTTTGTACGAAGACGATCTAAGGGTAGAAGGCCTTCAAATGTAGAGATAGAAAAAAGAGTCAATAAAGATTTTGTTACTTGGTTTCCTACGCAGATAAATAGAAAAGTGATATTTTTTGCTAATATTGAGCAGTATTTATGGATATAATAACTAATATGTTGTTCTATCATAATAGCTTATGAACCCAGACATTATGAATACTGTGCATGAGGATTTGAGATACTTAGCAAGGGGTCCATCACGATATGCCAAGTGGTTTTCTACATTTAGTATCAATGGGTTCTCCTTTCGAACTACCAATCGAGACAATAGGTTAAAGACCCAGAATAGTGGAGTTTTCTTAATGTCTTCAACTTCTTGTGTTGCTAGCGCTAGTGATGCTAATGTTAGGAATGCTGATTTGTCATATTATGGCAAATTAGAAGATATTATAGAACTAAACTACAATGCCTAATTTCATGTTACTTTATTCAAATGTAAATGGGCTGACACCACTAGAGAATGAGGTTGTAGAAAGGATAGTTGGGGTTTTACTTCTGTTAATTTTTCACAAGTAATACATAGTGGTGACCGAGAGGAAGATGATCCATATATTAAAGTCTCACAAGCTCAAATGGTGTATTTTGTCAATGATGAAGTGAACAAAGATTGGAGTGTTGTCGTGCATTTGAAGGCAAGAGACTCATATGATATGGGGGAAAATGAAGATGATGAAGCATGCGAGAATGAGCCATGGTTAGAGCAAAACTTGGATTCTTTATTTGAAAATGGTGATAATCTATCATTGTTAAGAGATGAGGTAGATGATGAACAACTAGATGATGACATTGGAGAAGACGAGCACATGTCGGAATAGTTAGTAGGTTAAATTAATTTATATTTAAGTTTTCATTTAGTTATAATTCACATTTTATCTATACTTATTAATTATTTTATTTCCAACTATTATTTTGGTGTTCCTGTGAGATCAACTAATGTTAATAGGTTACATTATAGTAGCGCCTGCTAATACATACTAGTTACCAGGTCTTCAAATTTAACTTGCAGATATGTAACTTGCCAAATTTCTTGATCTATTATGCAGATATACCAAAGCAAAAGGGTACAAGAATATACTTAAAGCAGCAGCAGCTGCAAATTCTTCATAAGACAAGTCAATTGTAGTTGCAAATTCATCCTGAGACAAGTCGGCAGCTTCAAATGCATCACAAGTCAAGTCCACAGCAGCTGTAAATTTCTCCCGAGAGACATCGACAGCTTCAAATTTCTCCCAAGACAAGTCAGCAGCAGCTGCAAATTTCTCCCGGGACAAGTTGGCAGCTTCAAATTCCTCCTGGGACAAGTTGGCAGCTTCAAGTTCCTCCCGGACAAGTCGTCAGCAGCTGCAAGTTCATCCCGAGACAAGTCGGCAGCTTCAAATTCTTCTAAGCATCCATCCGAACCTAGACGTAAACGTGGACGTGAATCTAAACATTATTAGAATGTTGATGCCATAGGCATGTATAGATGTTTTATTATGTTATTATTATCAAATTAAGTTCATCAATTAACTAATATAACTAAAAGTTTCGTCTTACGGTCCCCACATTATTTAACTAAGACAGAGACATAATTATTAAACTTGTAATTAGTTAAGCAGGATTAAAAATAAATAGAAATACTATAAAAAGAAAGCCTACGAATTAGGAGCAAGTTTCTTTTCTCACTTTGAGCATGCAAGTCATTAATTAAACGTGCATGAAATTTCAAATATATTATCTTGAAGCTCAAAAAGCAAGAAGCATTCGGAACCTAAAATAAAGAACAAACACATTATTGGTTTAGAGAATACTAGTGTGTGAAATTATTATATATTAATTAAGCAGCCATGATTCCTTAAGAATTATGTCCGACTAAGTTATCTGCCAATGAATAATAATCACTACTACATACAGGGCTAGGCGGTGTGATTCTTTGAGTCATGAGTCACGCGGTGAAAAAGAAGCCATGAAGAAAAAGGAATAATAAGCCAAACTTCTATTTGTGCTTTCATGCCATTTTTAATGGGAAGGGAACGAAATTCTGGCAGCAATACCCAAAAAATTAAAGCAGATTAACATTAACTAAATTGTATTTTAGGGCTTTAATTAAATAAGACTTTATCATTTTATTAGTACAGCAAATTTTATTTATTTTATTCTTTAGTCGCTCATTTACTCATTTATTTATACTCATTTGTCTATTTTAGATGAATACGAAGATAGTACACACCTTCATTTATTAGTAAAGGATGTGCATAATTTGGCAGAAGGTTTGTGCATAATTGTCAATTTCGATAAACATCATGCAGCAATTGGAGAAGCAGCTGGACTCCTTGCAGGAGTTTGTGGGCAATTGGCCACTAATTGTGTAGCATTTCCAATCAGTTTTGAAAAGTGGTCAGACATTCTAGCAAACTTTTTTGAAAATCAATGGAATATTTTTATTCTAGTAAGAAGATTACTCAAACTCTAAAGCTTATTTCTTTGCCATTATTTAGTTATATTTGCTGGTTAATATATATTCTTTGTTATAATATTGAAGGCTCGATTTTGCTTCAAAATAAGTGATAACTTGGCCAAACAATTTTTGCTCCAATCGCTTGGCAAAAAATGAAGGGAACATAGGATAAAGTTTTGGAATGATTTTTATGATCCGAGGTTGAGTAAAACCAAGATCATAAATAATGCACCAGAAGATATTGCTCCTGATTAATGGGCTTTATTCGTAGAATATCGTTTGAAGCCTAAAACTCAGGTAAGTACTTACTCTCCTAGTTAAATGTTGTCCTTTTTTACAGCCTTTGGAATATATATAATTATTAGACATACCCACTAAAAAGCCTTATATGAAGTAGATATTGCTGCTGCCTGCTCTTGTATTTTATTTTATATAGAGTTGGTAATGAACTAGTGATAACTTCTCATGCAGTAGTGCTGCACTCTTTTGCTCTCTTGAAACCATTATTATTGTTATTATTATTATTTTTTGACTCTCTTTTTATAAGCTTTGTTATATGCTGAATGCATGTTTGCCTCTATTTAATTGTGTCCAAATTTAACTTGCAAAAACTTTGTAAGAGGAATAAAAAATTCGGCAAAAACAAATAATTCCTCATACTTTAGGTGCTAAATCAATTACACGAAGAAGGGCTGAATTGGTAATCAATTAATGCATGCATATCTAATCTATCTCAAATATAATGCATGCATTATCTCTTAATTTTCTGCATATCTAATCTATCAAAAATAATAATTAGATGAATTATATATACATGATTGAAGTTAGCAAGCTGCTATTTTTTGATCGAGTTTTTCTACTTTTCTTAAATTTTAGACGGAAGAGACGGGAAAAGAAATTAGTAGGGTTCAAATGTGGGACATTACTCAAAAAAAAAAAATAGATGGATGTTATGTTAATGAAAAGGTTAAAGAAATAGCGGTAAGACTAAATTGCAATAAGTAACTTGCTTGTATTTTTTTTCTTTCTTTTTTATAAGATAATACTATTTTTTATTCTTTCTTTTTCTTTTTATATATGTAGAAGAAGATTGAAGCACATAGCAGCCAACAACTGATGGAATCAACTGTTAATTCTCCTGTTGATGCTCTTGGAGTAGTTTTTGGGAAAGAGCACCTTGGTCGTATTCGAGGTTTAGGTATGGGAGATGTTCCAACAATTGCTTTCAAGAACAACATTACAAGGATTAGTCAAATGAATTTAGGTTCTTCAAATGATGATGGCACATCATCTACTTGTGGTCCAAATGTGCAAGAAGAGTTGGATACCGTTAAAGCGCAATTGAAAGTGCTAGTCTCCTATATTGCTTCTAAGGAAGGAAGTAAAATTCCAATACAATTAGCTGGAATGTTCTCTATTTAACAAGTTTTACAGGTACAAATACAATTATCCTCTTTTTTTTTTCTTTGCTTTATCTCCTTCAGTATTTCTTAGGTTCATAGTAAGGAAATCCTTCCTCAATTCATTAATGGAATGTTGTTAGATTAGGAAGTTATAATCCTATAGCTATTTATGGATTAATTCATAAATTAAAAACATTACAAGAAATATGTTGAATATTGATATAGTTTCCTGTATCAATTATAGCTTTAATATGCTACAGCCTACATAGAATGGTGTTTGGGATTGTTGTTGCTCCTCATATATTACTAAATTCTTTTATAATTACTGAAATGTAGATGGTTATCGGATCTTTTAGTACTTTGTTTAAGTGAATTTTGTTGGTCTGGATAATCGTTTTTGTGCTAGTTCCTCTCCGTATCCTTCTCTTGAAGGTTTGGAGGATGAGAAGGAATGCATTACCACTTGCTCTGATGAAGATGAAACTAAGTAGTTCAATTCCTCCTATATATATATATATATATATATATATATATATATATATATATATATATATATATATATATATATATATATATATACACACACACGCACTATCTAATAACTAGCATTATATATTCCCATAATTAAGTTATATATATATATATATATATATATCATGGTTTTAAATTATGGTTGCAAATTTAATGCTTCGAAATATGTAGAGAGAGATATGCATGCATGGATGATGAGTTAATTTGCTTATTTGATTGTTGATTAATGAATAAGAAGGTTATCTCACAGTGATGAAGCATATAAATTTTTTTCAGAGATCAGAATTAATTAACATGTATGTGTGCCTGTATTGAATGAAAGAAATTTAAATACTTCATTATTGAACTACTATATAATCCTCGGTTATTATTAAGGACTTAATTAAAGTGTTTGAAATCTTTCTCATATTTTGGTTTTGATTGATTTTTTTTAATTTAGTGTGTATGATGAGTGTTTGAAATCTTTTTCGTATTTAATTTGCTCTTTTATGTGAATTTTTTTAGATGAATTCAAATTCATAATTATTCACTTATTATTAATATATTTCTTTTTCTTGCATTTTTCGTGCTCATAATAATTATATTTTTGTTGTAGGAATTTGATCAAGAGAGTGAGATTCCATCACCAAAAGAGTTAGGAAGTATGTCTTCTGGAACAAGCAACAAGGAAGCATGACCTTACTTGATATGTTAAAGACGTATATTAAGGATTATATGTTAAGACGTATTATTGAAAAATATTACTTTGATACTTTGTTTTTGGATTATGATATTTCAATTATGACTTGGATTATGACTTTTGGATCATGTATGAATTAAAAATCATCTTATAATGTTGATTTATTGCTATGCCTTTTGGTTATTATGAGATTTTTGAGTGAGTTTCGAAAATATCACTTTAAATTGGTGGTTTCAATCTTATTTTAAAAAGCATAAAATTATCATCATAATTAGGTACAAACGGCGGTTAAAAACCCTTATTTTAAATGAAAACGATGCTATTATACGCTGGTAAAAACAGCGGTTAAAAACTTCATTTTAAACGAAAGTGATGCCATTATAACCCAGTAAAAACGGCGGTTAGAAATTGCCATTTTAAACACAAAAGATGCCATTATAACCTGGTAAAAACGGCTGTTATAGCCGCCATTTTAAACAATTCAAAAAACTTTTATTTTAACCCTCACAAAACCGCCATAATAACCAAAATGGCACCCAAAATAACGGCGTTTTTTGGAGGCGTCATTTTTGGTAATAATGGTGGTTCTAACTACTATAATTTCCAAAAATAATCGCCGTTTTAACCCTATTTTTTGTAGTGAATTACCATACACTCGTTAGTTATTTAGAAAAATTGAGTTTGAGAAAAAGAATAAAGAATTGATGAAAGGTGAAAGTTATTAAGAGGGATGAAATATATATATATATATATATATATATATATATATATATATATATATATATTGCAAGAAGTTCCGATACAATATCGCAGACAACAATCACTATCTTTATATATATATATATATATATATATATATATTGCAAGAAGTTCCGATACAATATCGTAGACAACAATCACTATCTTTCTCATACATATAATAATTTTGTCAGAGACTGCACTATAATAATATTACAATGGCAGCGGTTATATTATCGTTTCTTAGTTTATGTCGCAGTTATTGTCTGTCATATAATAATTGAATGTTTAAAATAGTAAAAAATTTAAAAATTGTTAAAAAGTATAAACATGAAATTTTTTATTTTTGTAAAAAACCAAAATATTCTACATATAATAGTTTATATTCTTGTAATTAAAGATACTTTACATTTCTTTCCTAATAATCTAAAAATTAATTCCATTAGGTACATATAGTAATTAAAACTATAGCACTTTTTTTATTGTCCACTTGTCAACTTCTTGCTTAGCTCATAGATACAAAGCCAAAAAAAAGAATGCATCTAATTTTAGATAAAATAAAATCAGTATCTATGATTCAGAGTATTTTCCAAAACAATACCAGCTAGAATACCAAATTTTTTTAGTTTTCTCTAATAACTAAATTAACGATTAGCATGTGAAAAGATCACGTGATACCATAGTTACTCAATTAAAACTAAGACATAATTGCATTCCACTCTCATTTTTTCTTTTCCAATTTTTTTTATAAAATATAAAAATTTTAATTTCCAAAACAAATTAAAAATATATGATTTTTTAATATCTATTTTTTGGTGTTGTCATAAAATTTGTTTAACAAATAGACAAACTTGTCTATTTATATAAAATTTGCTTATGCATTTGGCAAATTTACTCGAGTTATGGTATAATTTGGATTGTATTGGTATATTTTTATTTTTTTAATTAGTCTAATTTTATTTAAATAATTTAAATTTTAGATTATCAAATTTAATTTTAAAATTTAAATAGATATAATTTAAATAATTAATAATTTAATTTGATAAAAATAAAAATACTCATTATTATTGTACTCATATGATTAATTATATTTATCCAGTTTTCAAAAAGTTAACTATCTGAAACTATTAATTTTAAATTAAAAAAATATACTTGTATTATTTTTAAATTAAATAAACATACACGTATTATTTTAAATTTTGTTAATTTAAATAAACGTACTCGTATTATTTTAAATAATTTTACAATGAATAAAAGTAGATTTATTTGAAAATTTTAAATTTTAAATAAACGTACGCGTACTATAAGTATAATTATATTTTAATTCAAATTTGATGATTTTAAACTATTAATTTTTAAAATAAATAAATATAATTAATAATATGAAAATATTATGGTTATGTTTATTTTTATCAAATTAAATTAAATTGTTAAATTTAAATTATATCTATTTAAATATTAAATTATTTAAATAAAATAAAAATAATTAAAAAAAATAAAATATATCAATAGGATTTAAATTATAGCATGATCCAAGTAAATTGGCTGAATTTTATGAAAACACACAAAAAAATGGATCTTGAAAAATAATAATGTATTTTTAAATTTTAATTAGGTTTGGGAATTAAAATTTTTATTTATTTTATAAAAGAAAAAAAAAATCTCTCTCGAATATATTATCTTTGATAAACAAATAACAGTCTTGAAACTATACCAAAAGCTTAACGAAATTGCTGGATTCTTGGCCAACCAATTTCAATTATTCATGTGATGTGATTTGGCATTTCTCTCACGTTAACCCACCCCTTCCATGTAGCTAATTAAATTAGCATCATAATACAAAACCTCTCTTTTCTGTTTGGTGCATTCCACAGACCATTCCCGTTAATAGAACTCTTTCCAATTTCCACACACACACGAAACAAACAGAGCCCCACGTTTGGCTTCAATTTAACTCCTCTCATATAAAACCACCTGCGGCCTCTTCCTTCTAGTTTTCTACTTTCTCCTCCATTCTCGTAAATAAAAAAAAATAAAACAAAATTTGGAAAAATAATAAAAGAAGATGGGAGAAGAGAAGGGTTGGTCTGTGAACGTGCCCTTGCTGAACGGGGGAAATGAAGAAGGGTCTCGGCAACCGAGCAGAAGGGTTGTGATTGGGGCAGTGTGCGGGTTCTTGGTACTGATTTCGTTAGCGGCATTGATAGGATTTCACAATGCATATAGTGGGGAGACCTTGTATTGTGCGGTTCAAGGAACAACGCATGGACAGCCAATTCTTTCGCGAGGGGTGTCGGCCGGTGTATCGGAGAAGACCAATAGGCATTTGGGAGCAAAGCCATTCCCTGGCTGGAGCAACACCATGCTCTCGTGGCAGAGGACTGCCTTCCACTTCCAGCCCGATAAGAACTGGATGAACGGTAATGCCTCCTCTTTCTTCTTCTTCTCCTTCATACTTGTTAATTAATTAATCAATAGAAAGAGCATTTATATGTTTTTTTAATGCCCTCATATATGTATACCCCATAACAATCACTAAATTAATTATTTATATAAAATATATATTAAAAATAAACTAAACAATTTATGTATTCATACATAAATATATAATGATTTAATTTGATAGTTAATTTTTTCTGTTAGCGTAACATTTTTGTTTTTTTAAACGAAAATGTTCAATCAATTTAAAAATAAAATAAAATGAATTTTTTTTTTATTTGTTTGTTTGGTCTTCTACGTTCCATGGAGATAGAACAATGGAGATGGAACAGAGGCAAACCTACGTGCAATTATATATCTTTCATGTTTAAACACAAGCTAAATTCAAATGTTAAGTGACGACAATATCAAACATAATCAACTATAATATTGAATAGGAGGGATTGGTACACGTTTCTTTATATATAAAAAATTATGTTTTTGTTCTTTCAAAATTTGAATTTAGAAATTTTTATTAAAAGAAAAATTATTTATTAAAATTAAAAGAAAAATTATTTGAATGGAAATTGTATTGGAATGAAATAAGTATTGAGTATACTCACATTTTGTAAAACAGGTAGATACTTGTTAGCTATTCATTAAGTCTCCGATCTTTTCATTTCTTATTAATACAAAATTATTCTAAAAATACTAAAAATAATTACCAAATATACGACTATTCTAATATATGTTCAGGTGCAATATATTTTATTACTGTATTACAATAAAAATTATTTCTTTTCATTTAAATTTAAATTATAAAGCACTTTTATTCTAGACTTTCTTATCTCAACTTAACATTTTCCGTCCCTTATCTTTGTCTGGCTTCTCTGATTTGCTCTGATGGTGTGGAAAACGTGCTTGGCTCCCTTCAGATCCTAATGGTAAGAGGATTTTTATCTTATTTTATAGTTTAGAATATATATTTATAAGTAAAGAAAAAAAAAAAAGAGTACGCTTTAAGAAAAATATATTGAAATAATTTGAATGAAAATAGCCCTACTTGCACAATTTTGAGTTTTTGTTAACAAAATTTTATTTTTAGTAATGTTATATATGTGCGTTAGACTAATATTATTAGTCAATAGAATTAAGGTTTATTTAGGTGAACTTCTAAAAAAAGATATTTTTTTAAGATTTTTTTTTCAAAAAATCTTTTATATTTAGGTATAATAATATAAAAGTATGTATTTATTTATTTATTACCTAAAAAAACATTTTTTGTTTTTAAAGAAAAAATCTTTTTAAAAAGGATAAAAATGGTAACTTCTCAAAAAAGATATATTTTTTTAATTTTTTTAGTATTTTTATTTTTACTATTAAAAATTTACCAAATACGCTAAATATAAAAAAATATTTTTTATTAATTTAATGGTGCTCAAACAAACACTTAATGCAATTCCTATTTTCTTTCTTAAATGAATTAACATTTTAATGTATAATTTGAATTATATTTATTAATTTTAGTGACTATTGATAAAAATGAGTTCTCTATTCTCTTTGCCTCTCGTTTACCAGAGTGCTGCTAAAAGTTTTAATTTAATGTCAATATTTTTTTCCTCATTTAAATTGCGTTTTGTTTATGTTTTATTTTTTATTTTTATTTTAATATTTTTGTTTCTTTTTATAAAAAAATAAAAACAAAAGAAAATAATTATTTTTTATTTTATAAAATTATAAAAATATAAAATGCTAAAAATATAAACAAAAAATAAGTAGCACTTTTCTTTTTAAGACCAAGTTATGTTTTCATGGATGAATGATGAATCAGAAAGTTTTTAAATTGATCACATTTAGTATTTATTTTTTTTATTTTTAGGTAATTTTCTTATAATTAACTTATTGATAAAATTTGTATTTATTTTTTATTTACCCTTTAAATCATTTTATTCGTAAAAAGTTTTAATATTCAAACATCATTATAATATCTCAGGACCTGTATACTACAAGGAATGGTATCACTTCTTCTACCAGTATAATCCAAACGATGCCGTTTGGGGTGACATAGTTTGGGGCCACGCAGTGTCAAGGGACATGATACATTGGCTTTACCTTCCAATCGCAATGGTTCCAGACCAATGGTACGATGCAAATGGTGTGTGGACCGGCTCAGCCACCATCTTATCCGATGGCCAACTCGTCATGCTCTACACCGGTTCGACCAACGAGTCGGTTCAAGTACAAAACCTGGCTTATCCGGCTGATCCTTCCGACCCTCTCCTTCTGAATTGGACCAAGTACGACAAAAACCCGGTTCTATCCCCTCCTCCGGGCATTCATTACCGCGACTTCCGCGATCCGACGACGGCCATGCTGACGTCGGAAGGCAAGTGGCGTATCAGCATTGGGTCCAAGATCAACAAAACCGGCATTGCGCTTATCTATGACACTGAGGATTTCAAAAATTTCGAGCTCAAGAATGGGTGGCTCCGGGCCGTGCAGGGAACCGGTATGTGGGAGTGCGTTGACTTTTATCCAGTGTCAAGCATCAATGATGTTGGATTGGATACCTCTGCCTATGGGGATGGTGTTAAGCATGTGGTGAAGGTGAGCTTGGATGATGATAGAAATGATTACTATGCAATTGGTTCTTATGATGAGAAGCTTGCAAGCTTCTTGCCTGATGATGTTAAGAATGATGTTGGTATTGGACTGAGGTATGACTATGGTAATTTCTATGCTTCCAAGACATTCTTTGATCCAAGTAAGCAAAGGAGAATCTTGTGGGGTTGGATTACAGAGTATGATAGCGAGTGTGTTGATAGAACCAAGAGCTGGGCATCACTTCAGGTATTGCGTTTTGAAGCCTTTAGTTTCGTCTTTTATATTTTAACAATAGTGTCTTTCAAACTTATGTTTGATAAAATTAAACTCAAAATAATATTTAATAAGTATAAATAATAATTGTGTTTGGTGAAATAATTTTTAATATTTAAAAAATTTGTAGAAAATATAAATATAAAACAAGTATAAGTATATAATTTTTTTATGGGTTAATAGTTAAATTAGTTCATGAAAGATAAGACATTCTTTAAATTCATCTTTTAAAGATTTTTTCAATCAAATTGGTCCTTTAAAGATTACGAATTAATCATATATGTCCTTCAATTACTTCACTCACAATTTTCTTAACGATTGATGATGTGAAATGTTAACTGATGATAGCATACATGACACATAACATGTACAATTGGACGTTGATTAACTATGCTTACTGAAAATTTATCAATTTAGTCGTTAGGTTATATTAGGAATAAGATTTTTGTAATTGAAAAAAATGACTAAATTAATAAATTTTCATAAATATATCTAATCAATATCTAATTAGACATATTAGATATTATATATGTTATTAAGTAACGTTTTACAATATCAATCATTAAAAAAATTATTAATAGAGTAACTAGAAGATAAATATGATTAATTTGTAATTTTTAAAGGACTAATTTAATTAAAAAAATCTTTCAGGGATAAATTTAAAAAATATCTTATCTTTTATGGACTAATTTAACTATTAACCTATTTTTTTATTTATGTTAGAGGTCAAATTTAACAATTTGTATAGAATATATGGTGAAATATAAAATATATTTTGAAAATAAATTAAACAATATATATTTATACACAAATATATTATGGCTAATTTTAATATATATATATATATATATATATATATATATATAGTATTTTTGTTTTTTTTTATTCATTAAACAAAAGATGATATGTTTGCTTTTTAAAAGGCTTTACCAAACTAAGCATTGTTTGGTTTCGATTCTTCTATAATATACTAAAAAATATACCGCTATATTTTAATTGTGCAGGGCATTCCGAGGACAGTGAGACTTGATAGGAAGACATGGAGCAATTTGATTCAGTGGCCTGTTGAGGAGGTGAATAGTTTAAGATTGAGAAGCAGTGAGTTTAAGGATTTGAAGGCCAAGCCTGGTTCAGTTGTTCCACTACAAGTTGAAACAGCCACACAGGTTAGCGTCCATGTTGTCATATTGACTAAGAAGGAATTGAGTGAATACATCACTATGGTGGCAATTATTTTGAAAAGACAGACAAAAAAAATATTTAATCTGATCTTTGATATTTTTGTTTTGGGATTAATTAATTTTTGTGCAAAAAAAAATAACATTAATTTTTTTAATATAAGAGTTAATCAATTTCATAAAAATAAAATTCAAGAGTTCAGTTGAATATTTTTTTTTGTCAAAAGTTTCATTATTTTTTAAAGTAATTTTAAGAGCTGTTTTAGATTTTTTTCTATATATAATATGATGAACAAATATATCAAAAGGAAAAAGATTAAAGATTAATTCTTTTACAATTAATAATCAGTGCTAATATTTTGAGTGTGTTTAAAAATAAGCTTAAATAATTTTGTGCACATTATAGACAGATATAATTTTTTTTATTTATTAAAATCACAATTAAGTATAATCTTTGCTTTTTTTTTTTGTGACATAATCTTTTGCTTTTAAATACATAAAAGAAATATATAAAACGTAAAATATTTAAAATATTTTATATTACTTAACAAATGATTAAATTATTATTTCATTAAAAGTTTAAAAACATATTAAATCAATCATATTATTATAAATGAAATTAATTATGTAAAATAAAAATTAATTTTATTTCAAAATTGATAAAATTATTATTTGGCTTTATATTTTTTTCATTTATTTAATATACATTTTTCATCACCACCAATAACCATGACCACCATTAGATTATTGTGGATCTTTACCACGTCTTTTCTTCTCCAAAATCTTCTCTTTTATATAAATAACTAGATGATAAAATTAATTTTTATATTTTTAACATACTAGATCATTTCAATTTCAACTGTTTCTATAAAAGAAAATGGAGAGATTCTAGTTTACTTATAATGTAAATTCCCCGAATTTACAAATTAATTCAATTCGTATTTCTTATTCATTTCAAACAAAGAATTTAATTTTAAAATGAAATTAAGAATTCTAACTCTTGTATTCCAAACACAACCTAAGGGGTTTTTTCATTCATATGTAATGATATTTCTTTAAAAAAAAAAAACATTCGAATTCTTGTTCTTATTCATTTTTTCTAAAAATAAATCATTTAATTTTCTTGTAAAATCAAAATAATAACTTATTAGAAGTTAATATATTTAAGTATTATAATTTACTTAATAAAATACATAAAACAATACTTTACCAAATGATATATTTGGTGAAAGACAAATTGTTCTTAATAATATTAAATTTGATAACAAATTAGTCTAAAAATATTTTTCAAGTACCAAATGAATTACAAAAGTATTATTTAATTATTTTATTCAATTTTCTAATATATTTTTATATTACAACGTATATTTCTAAATAGCTATTTATTTAACTACATGTTAAGTAATTATTGTAAAAGATTTATTTGAGTTTGTTAATTTTTGCCTCTTATATAGTTATATTACTACGAGATTCCTGCCTCCGTAGCTTGCCTAATGTATATTTGTTGGATAATGTAACAGTTGGATATTGTTGCGGAATTTGAAGTAGACAAGGAAGCACTGGAGACGACATTACCGGAGAGCGATACAGACTACATTTGCGAAAGCAGCGGCGGAGCTTCTGGCCGTGGTGCCTTGGGACCTTTTGGTCTTCTTGTGTTAGCAGATGCTGGACTTTCTGAATTTACTCCTTTGTACTTCTATGTCTCCAAAGGACTCAATGGAAGTCTTCGCACTACTTTCTGCTCTGACCAGTCAAGGTATTGTTTAAATCAACTATCATTTATTAATGTATAAATATATGTGTTTAATTTACTTTCAAATGTATATTTCATATTTTATATTGAAATTTTGTTACCCTGGTTTTTTGTAGGTCTTCTGTAGCAACGAATGTTAACAAGAAGGTGTTAGGTAGCGTTGTGCCAGTTTTTGGAGGTGAAAAGTTGTCTTTAAGAGTACTGGTGGACCATTCTATAGTTGAAAGCTTTGCTCAAGGTGGAAGGACTTGTGTCACATCTCGGGTGTATCCAACAAGAGCAATCTATGGAGCTGCCAAATTATTCGTCTTCAACAATGCAACTGATGCCACTGTCACAGCATCAATCAAAGTTTGGCAGATGAACTCTGCATTTATTCGCCCATACCACCCTGAAACTGACACTTAGAATATCTTCATCTTGGCTCATCAAAATTATTCTTGAACATTTTTCGGTTTTTAGTTAGAGAGGACACAAAAGAAAAAAGGCCTTGTAGTGAATTACCCAGAGTTTGTTACCGGTTATTCTTCAAAGGCTAATACCCGCGATTTTTAGTTTGATTAATGACTGGTAAAGTAGTTGTAATTTGATCATGTCAATGCAATTGTACTTGCAAGAATTCCATTTATGACTCAGTATTTGATATCAACAATGCTAGAAACAAAAGGCTATTAGCAAAAAATCATACAAATACTTTGAGTGAATCCAAAATCTCTACGAATTAATATATATAGATGTTTCTTCTGCTAAATATTAGAATATTTCTTTTTCATACTAAATGGATGTTCTTTTATATATTTTTCAAATTTTATTGCATTACAAATGTGAATGTTTCTATTTCTTTAAGAATTTCATAATTTTTTTAAAATTTTATAGATATTTAATTATTTTTGCTAAAATATAACTAGATATTTCTTTTGTTAAGTATTTGAATTTTTTTTTCATATTAAATAAATATTTTTTTATATTTTTCTGTAATTGTTCAAGAACTCTTTTTTATTAAAATCAAGTGTGTAGTTTGCAATCTCTTTAATCATCAAGTGTGTAGTTTGCATTAGCCACATCATATGCTCGAACAATATTGAATCCACATCCACAAATATCACCCTCTTCTTGTTGCTCGTGAAGTGGAAGTGATTCTTCTCCGCCTTCTTCATCGAAATTTTCATCAAAACCCTGAATGAATTCTCTCGCAAGATGAAAGGCTCCACCATAAACACCCTCCTCTCTTTCCCAACCACAACAGTCACCAGCCTCTCATGACCATCAAATAGCCCATCATTGCCCACTAACCTATATCCCATCCGAGAGTTCATAGAGCGTCGCCAGATCAACGAGACCGGCATCACCAAGCAATCCATGGAAGGGGCCAGAAGAATAAAGCTTCAAAATTGGAACAAGAAGAGGAGATCGGTTCTCGTCGACAGTGGCGAATCCGATGAGCCAGATGTCGGTGATAGAAGAGGAGTGGGTCGCGATGGAGAGGCAGAGAGGGCTGACGGTGAGAGAGAGGAGTCTGTGTGTGTGATTGTTGGAGGTGCGTAGGTTAACGTGAGAGAGAAGAGAAAGGTTTTTATAAGTTTTAATTAGGTTTACTTAATCAATTTAAAATTTTTTAAATTTTGAATTTTAAAAATTTAAAATTAATTAATTATTAATATAAATTAATATAGTTTTGTTTAATTTTTGGCTGGTAACCTCTTGATTCCATATACTTTTCTATATAAAAAATATTTATTTAATATGAAAAAAATATTCTAATACTTAACAAAAGAAATATTCAGTTATATTTTAGCAAAAATAATTAAATATTTATAAAATTTAAAAAAATTATGAAATTCTTAAAGAAATAGAAACATTCATATTTGTAATACAATAAAATTCGAAAAATAAATAAAAGAACATCCATTTAGTATGAAAAAGAAACATTCTGATATTTAGCAGAAAAACATCTATATATATTAACTCGTAGAGATTTTGGATTCATTCAAAGATATTTGCTTGATTTTTGGCTAATACCTTTTTGGTTCCTAGCATTGTTGAACAAATATTGGATTTGGAGTCAGTTTAGTATATGGGTAAAACAGTGGGCTGGGCCGATGATTGTAAAGAGTAGGTTGGGCGGTTTCTTCATATTTGCATCTATAAAGCCCACGTCATAATTAGCAAAAATCGTACTGGTAGAGGGGATTTCGTGGATTTTATAGATTTACCTCCTTTGGTTTTAAAGCAGATCATAGCTGATGATAGAGAGGGGGCTTCTATACCTCCGATATATTGCTGAAGTTTGTATTGAATCCTGATTTCCTTTGGGAATTTTAGCCAAAAAAAGTGGCTCTTTAGAATTGTCCAAAGTAATATCATAGGGTTTACAACAAAACAAAATTTGCAAGACCAGCACCAAAAATTTTATTTAGAACCTTTCTATCTGATTTACGTAGCAATTTCACCATCCAAGTAACAAGTTCCTTCTCAATATTTCAAATTAATTGTTTCCAGGTGAACAAAAATAAATATGATTCGCCCAACCCACAAATTTGAATTTTACGGATCATTCCAGCTTCACTAGACTATCATGTCATATTCAAAACCGAATCTTTATCAGATCAGTCCTCAAAGTCCTCAAACTTACACTTTATGAGTTCTGAAAATGAATAAGCCCAAAATTTTTTACTTTTATATATTTGACTCACATGGCTTTATACTTAACACAATAAGGGATAAACTCGCAAAGTTTAATCTCAAATTCGATGATGGTATATTTTTAAAACATTCACAGTTATCTAAAGCATACAAAGTATATAGTAAAAAGACTTTGAATTGAAAAAACTATCCATATAAAGTTTAAAGAGCTTGAAAATGATCTTAAGACAAATATGAAGAAGATTAAAAATAAAAGAATTCCAGAATTTCAGATATTATTGTAGCTGCATTAGAATCTTAAAAGACAGAATTTGCGATGATATCCTCACCTCATCACTTTAAACTCTTGAAGATGAAGAATCGAAAGAGAAATGTATAAAAGAACCGAGGAAGACTCAAAACTACGAAGACGTATGTAACGGATTGAAAAGTTGTCTCAAGAAGAGAAGGGTTTATGGACGAGGAAATAGTCAAATTCATTTTTAAAAGATTACTCGTTTTTTAAATTAGTCTCAAAAATATTTTTTTTTTAATCATGTTCGTCCTTTAAATATTTTAGTTGGTCATATTAATCTTTTCGTCACTTCTGTTGTTGATGGCGTCAAAATTCGTTGCATCACATTGCACACCTAACCGCCCTAATTAGCTGCTAACATAATAGGATTTGAAATTTGATCAAATCAATCCTAAATTGAAGAATTTTAATACTTCAAGGTCCCCTTTATATTTGAGATTGAATTGATCTAATTTAAAAAATTTATCAATTTATCAAATTAGTAGTCAATTAGAATGGTCAGATATGTGCTCTGTGGTCAGTATGGTATCACTTAATGTGCTAGATCGATAAATTTTGATAAAATCAGTAACAAAAGTGATAAAAGGACTAATGTAACTAACTATGAATTTGATTAAAAAAATATTTTAGAGTCTAATTTAAAAAACGAGTAATTAGAGACGAATTTGATCATTTACTCATTTATCAACTTTATGTTATGAAGTTAAATAGACTTTAAAAAGAAGTGGTACATGAATTGATTTTTAGGCCAATCTGTTATTGTCTAACTTGGTTGGATTTAATCACAAAAGAGATTTAATCACTCAGTATTTTTATCAATTTTAAATGTGATATAATAATAATAATAATAATAATAATAATAATAATAATAATAATAATAATAATTTAAACTTTTAAATTTTATAACAAGCATATAAGTAAGATACAGCATAAATAACATATATACAACTGTTTTTTGTAAGTAGTTATGGCATGCATATGGGCCAAGAAATGGACATGTATTATATTAAATTATTAATAAACATGTAACATACTTGTAAGATGTAAGTCCTAACATACTACTATAACTTGATGCAATATAATTACTCTTTTCTTGAAGAAACAAATATTCATGGATTGGCTTGGCTTGGCTTGACATCGTTGGATGTTGACTCTTGTCAGATTAAATTAGTATTATCACTCTCAACTCCGTACTTTACAATCTGTCTGGCCATATCAACTGCAGTACAAATAATAAATAGCATTTTGTTGAGAATTATAAATTATTAGAGCGTGGGAGGTGCCTTCTATTCATGGTATTCGTTCCTCGTCTAGTTTTTCTTTTCAAATAAAATATTCTCGTTTGTTTTAAAATTGATAAAGTACTAAGTATTCTATTTACTAAAACATTAAATTTCTTAGTTTAAAATTAAGCTTATTTTGTATACTTTTTCTTTTCAATACAAACAGGCATAAATGGACCATAGAGTGGGGAATAAATAATTCGATTCCACTACTCTACAACACTAGAAAAACAAATTATTAAACCAAACATAGTAATTAAACCATGTTGGCTATGAATAATTATTATGATCAAGATTTGCATATCTAAGACGAATAACTTGGCTTGGAAAAGGATCAACCAAAACCATGTTGGCCACGAAAGATGCCATTATTTCAGCCACTCCATTACTTCATAACCAAGTACAGACTACTAGCACTATATTAATATCAACTCCCAAAGCATAATCATGTACATTCAATTCAAATTTACAGCTGGTTTCAATTAAAAATGGTATAATTTTTTATTCATTTTTGGGTGGTCTTTAGAGATGCAATATGTTCCGAAAAGCTTAAAGACCAAAGCACCAGCTACTGTAAATTTGCTCGTTTTATCACTTCCATGAATTCTGTGATCTCTCTGCTGCATTCTTCTTCTCGCTAGAGCTTATCGTAATTCTTTAGGTTAACTAGTAGGGATAGAAGACTTTGTTCGGTGAAATGCCAGCTTCAAAAATCATATAGTAGTATACCACCCTAAGAAGAGTAAGGTTATTTCGCCAATTAAAATTATCAAACAGTTTTTATTATAGGTAAGAAAAGTGTCACTACAAGAAATAATGGATTTAGCCACGGTTTTAATTGTTAATGAGAAATGAAATCATTTTGAAAATGGAGATTTAGGTTTGGTAACGAATTGGGTGTTTGAGTGACTTGATGGGGTAGTGTAAATGATGGATGAAGTTTGGTTTATGTTGGTGTTAAAAGAGGTGGATTTGAAAAAATGACAAAAATGAATTATGCAAAAAATTTTGGTAAAAAGTCATTTTTAGTCAATTTGGACAAGCCATAATTTGGCAGTTGGAGTTTGGAATTGAGTGAAACTTGTCTTGAATTGAAGCTGGTGATAAGTACTTTAAAACCATCGAAGAACGAAGAAAAAATAAATTTTGTAGCAAAAGTTATAAAGGTTTAAAAATCTGTGTCGATAAATAAAAATTACAGATTTTACAGCACACCAAAAAACTTCTGATGTTTGCATGCGCACAGGGATGTGCGCAGCACAAGACAAAATAATGGACTTGTACGTACGCACAGGGTGGTGCGTAGCACCACTCTGAGAAGCTTGCTGATCGGTGCGCGCTCACAGAGGTGTGCGTGTGCACACGACCTGTTTTCTACAAAATGCTGTTTTTTTTTATTGTTTAACCTTCTCGACAAGCTTGTAACCTCCCGTAACCTCCATATCACATCCGATGACCAATTTTAAAGCTTTGAAAAGAGAATGGGTAAATCTAATGAATTGAATTGATAAATTCCCGGATAAACACTTGGGTAACCGGATGAAAATGTTGTAGGGACGGTGGTTCGTCTCGCCTACGTGAGGACGGTGGTTTTTTTATCCCACTCACGGCCTGAGAATATTCATTCTTGTGATAAATGTGAACCTAAATGATTATGAATTTTAATTTGATTTATAAAATAATAATAGATATATTTGATTGCGATTATATTCCCGATTGTGATTGAAGCACCTGCATCGGGTAAGGATGGTGGTCTTATCCTGCTTGTCCGTGGTTGCGGTGTGATGTGGGGATGATGGTTTGTCCCACCACGGTGAGGACGGTGGCACTACAAAAAATTTGATTTTTACTGACAAATTTTTAGCGTCATATTAATATAGCCGTAATTTCTTTTGTTAAATGACTTCTTTTACGGAAAATAAAATAATTGCCTTTAATACTTCATTTGTAACGGCAATTAGATGATTGGCCACGAAATAATCATTAATTATGCCTGTAATTCTTCTTCTTTCAATCTTTTTTTATTACGAAGAATATCACTTTCACAGCTGAAGATATTTTCTCGTTTCTCGCATTTCACACCTTTTTACTTTGTCACTGCCTCCACCTCACTTTGGTGTCGCAACCTCTTCACTTCGCCGTTGCCGCCATCTCCTCCTCTTCCTCACACCAAGTTTTATGCCGAACGACTCAAGTAACATTCTTCGCTACTACCTCATCCTTAATCTGCGTTGGTTGTCGCTGATACATGTTACAGTTTCTGTCGATGGGTTGTAGCCTCATGCGGTGGTTTCTATCGCCACCTCTACCATACATTATGATCTCTGGTTTCAGTTTGCATCTCAGTAACCTTTTCAACCTTCTCTTGTTTAATTGTGGTTCCTTATTTGAGAAATTCTCATTTTCTAGGGTTTATATGATTCATGCTAATTAATTAATTCACAAGAAACATAAGTTTATAGTCCCTTTATTTTTTCGATGTTTTGTTTTTAATTTTATATTTTTGCTAATTCTGAAATTCATCAGGATTTTGTTGTTATCGCTGTCGCCAACGGTTGTTGCTCCTCCTCTGTTTCTCTCTGGTTGTGTGCAGGGCCATTAATGGATCTTCCTTGTGTTCAAGACAGAGTTTTCTATTTCCCTGGGTCCCAGTGAATTGGTATAATATATACTTCTTCACCTTGTTTCTGATTTTGTTTGTGAATTTCATTTTTTCCATTTTTGTTCTTGTATGCTTTCAAATTTAAGCCTTAAAGGGTGTAGTTAGTGTTATATAATTTTGTTTTTTTTTCTTTTGTAGTTGCCAGAACCAGAATTGAGGTAGATGAAGAATTAGAAATCTCCCAAATACGATTTTCCATCTAAGATCTTATGTCGTGTCATTGATGTTAAGTGTGTGGTAATGTTTATCTTTTTTTGGTTCCTTATGTTGTGTTATGTATTATTGATTGGCTCATTGGAATGATGATTTTTCATATACTGATTATAGAATCTTGTTAATTTTGTTTTGTCGGCCAAGATGAAAAGTAGTAAGGTTTATGCTCAAACCACCTTGGAACCATCTTCAGATTGAGAATTTGATACATTTTCTGAACAATTAATTCTCTCATTGAAAATTGAAAAATGTTTAATTGATTTTGCTATTTTTTATCGGGTTTTGTTGTTGTAGGATATGACAATGAAAAATCCTACTCAGGAGTTGGTAGCAAAAGATATTCATGGGGTTGAATGGAAGTTTAAGTATATATACAGAGGTAACTTTTTTTTTGGTTTATAATATTGGAAAATCTTCATTGTTTTTCTTTGAATTTATGTTTTAACTGAGAAATCTTGCTTATTGTTTTGCACAATTTGTTAAGGGCATCCGAAGAGTTACTTGCTTTCAATTGGCTGGAGTGCATTCGTAGGCCAAGAAAGAAATAAAGTTGTGGTTCAAGTAACATTAAAAGAGGTGGATGGAGTTGAGTGTATTGTTTACTAGACAGAATAACTCACAATGGCCTAATTTGGACCATGAAATTTACTCCCAGTGGCTTGTATCTTGCTAGTGGAGGCCAAGACGGCGTTGTTTGCATTTGGCATGTTGTATCAATTGATGTATCCAATCTTTAATATGAACCATTATTAGTTTTAACTATAATATGAACTGCTATTAGCATAACTTATTTCAACACTTCAACTAGTATGATATTTAATTATTGTATCTCTTGTTTACATGGAAGCAGTGACATGCATTCAATTCAACCCTGTTGATGAAAATTACTTCAGCAGTGGCTCTATAGATGTTAAAGTTCGAATATGGGGAATGCACGAAGAGCGAGTGGTTGACTGGGCAGACATTCGAGATGTCATAACTGCCATAAGTTACCAACCAATTGAAAATGTATGTTAATCTTATCAGTACTCAACTAAATCTTGTCAAAAAAAATTTTGATCTGTTTTTGCTTATTCTTAATATAAAAACTAGGGGATTTGGAACCTTAGATTATTTATTTGTGCAAGGATTTGTTGTTAGTTTCCTTACCAGCATATGTCGCTTTTATGTTGCTTCGGGTAAGTACTTATAGTCACTACAACATTTTCAGGTTGAGGTAACATTTAAAAAGTGTTGTCTAAAGGCTGCCAAAAGGTTGCTTTTGATCTATGGCAACACTTTTAGACCTAAGGCAACTTTTTTGGACGGCATTGCAGATGCAGCCGTTGCTTTAGATCAAGGCAACACTTTTTTGCTTCAAAAGCAACGCTTTTGAGAACAACACTTGGCAAGTGTTGCCTTTGGTTGAAAAATAACAACACTTCAAAGGTGTGTTTGAGACAACACTTTGCCTATTTTGGCCAGTACTAAAAAATGTTGCCTATTTGCAATAAAATGCAACCCTTTTATGTGTTGCTTATAAGTTTGAATTTGTAATACTTTAAAGTGTTACCTATTAGTTTTGAATATGCAACCTTTTAAAGCATTGCCTTTTCTTTTGGATATGCAACCTATTCTTTTGGATATGCAACCTATGCAAGTGTTGCTTTTTCTTCTGGATATGCAACCATACAAGTGTTGTCTAATAATATACAAAATATGCAACTAATAGAAGGGTGGCCTTTTTGGTAAAAATAAAAATTACTTTTGTAATAAAAGTACAAAAAATAAAATTTACAATAAATTTTTTTGTTTATACATGTGTAATTATTTTAATTAATAAATAAATTTGTGCATAATAGAAAAAAATTATAAAAGAGACAAAATAACTAATAATAAAGTTCTAATTAAAATAGATATTAAAATGTTCAATTAGTATTTCAAATACATGTTCATCAATAATTCTCAACAAAATAATAAAATTCTTGTCTAATAATAATTGTCATAACAAAATAGTAATTAATATTTATCAAAAAGATGTCAATCTACTTGTATATTTTATATCCATGCTTGACTTGTCCCATACGCTAAATGCCTAAATCTGCAAATAATACACAACAAAAAATAAGCAACTTATCATTAAAACTGAAAAATTATAAATAGGTCTGAAAAACTCCTTCTAATGTGGCCAAGGTATAGGACGATGGGATTTCGTTGAAACAAAAGATATATCCAAACACAATCAATGCGAAAAATGAAAGCTTAGTTAATGTCATGAGGCCACAGTCTAAAATTTAATCAATTTAGCAACAAATTCCACATCTAACTACATATATATGTTCACTAAGATCTAACGAACACATACTAAAAGTCTTCTCATTAATGATTTTATTAAATTTAAATTTATCTTAAATTTATCTTAAAGTCTTCTCAAATAGTTGATCATTCTCAATCTACAACTCTTGCCACATCTTAGTAACCATTCATGAAGAAGAAGAAGAATAAGAGGCTGATGATGAAAGAAATGAAAAGAATAATAGAGATGGTGCTGTTGCATGAAAGGGAACCCAGTAGAAGAAGAAGAGGCACCAGCTCCGAGTGCAAGCAACTGTTTTCTTTCAATCTCTTAGCAGCACCACCTCCAATTGGGAGAGCATTGCTTTCAAGAATGGCTTTGTTGTCGTAACGGCTCATGTCGAAGTTTGTAACGGCCTTAAGGCCTTTGAACTTGATGGCTGCTATGTCATAAGCTTCTGCAGCCTCTTCTTCCGTACCTGCATGCAACAATTTTTCTTATATTCACATTATTTCTTATAATTCACTTTTCATTTTTCTCTATTATTTGTCTTTCTTACTAAATGTTCCTAAGTAAAGATCTTTGTTTCCGGTGACCCTTCCAATTCTTGCTTGCCATCTCCCATGTTGGTGATGCCTAATAATAACAATAATAAATTATATAAACTCCATTGGTGATGATTACAGAATATAGATTAGATAAATTAATCTTGAGTAGAAACCGTGTAACTCCACGATACATTGATGCACCTCTCGAGAAACCACTACTTTTCCTGCAATTGATGAACAAAAAATAAATGAGTTTGAATAATATTCTACTCAGGAATTTTTATTGCACTAGTACAACCTTCTTATGGTGGTTACAGATTCTTGTCTTGTCATGTGTTTTATTTCATCCAATTTTTCTCATAGTTGCTGATCTGTAAAAATAGTGACAGATACAGAGTTATATATAGAATTAATTGATTGAAGTGAAGCATCAAGGTACATAGAGTAAATTACAAGAAAGTTGGTAGTAGTGGATGTCCCCCAATACTTCAATGCAGCCAAATCATAAGCCCTAGCTACTTTATCTTCTTTATTATATCCACCTGCATTTATATATGCATACCAATTAAATAAACTAGATTCTCCCTAAACACATAATAACAAGAAGGAATCAAAGAGAGACTCTTACCCAAATACACTGAAGGAAGAGAGAAGTCGCATTGCATTCATAAAAATCACAAGAGAAAAGTCATAAAAACCTTGGTTGAATGTAAAAATAAAATAAAATAAAATAAAGTAGTAGACACACACCTACCTTTTCTTGATTGTCCTTCCCTTCTGCAGCTATTATCCCAAAGATGAGCTTCATATCTTCCAGTCCATCTATGTCTATTTATTTATTTTTTTCATTAATTAATATTGGAATATACAAGGCAGGAATTTCCAAATTAAACACAAAATAATGAAATTGAAATCTTGTTACACCATGGTATATTAAAGTTCTCTGGCCAAAGGTATCTAGAGTTCTTCTATTAGAAGGTGGGGCTTCAATAATGCTATTATTGTCACAGCTGGTTGTTGATGAATCCTTATTATTATTATTATTATTATTATTACTACCACTTCCCATGGACAATGTGAGTGCTTGCAGATTATTATTTGTTTGAAACTGCTGCTCCTCCACCTCATAGTTGTTGTTTTGCTGTAACGGCAAGAGACTGTTACCGGTGAAGAGGTGTGTAGTGAGGGCAACAAGATCTGATGATGATGATGAATCTTCCTCTGCCTTCCTCACACTAAGAAAATTCACTACCTTTGGAACTTGATCATTCTTATTGCTGCTCTCACCACCATTTATCACACTATTCCAATTTGTATGTAACATACAAGACAATATTAGAATCAAAGAAACATAGCTACTAAGAGTGAGGTTATTAAAGAATTTCTAGATATATATACCAACGCTGATTCAGTGCAACAATCACACTTATAATTAAGTTCACACTCGCTGATTCAATGCCTATACTCAGACACAACAATCTATGTTCGGTAATTGCATATATTCGATAATTGCTCAGTTAATTAAAACAAGTGCTAAAATAGAATTGAAAAAGAACGGTAGAATCATCAATACCTCCTGAAGAATGCCAAAAATGAGAATCTCACCAAAAATGCGAGCAGTGATAATCGAACATTGACTAGCGGTGATGAACACGAGTAGAGGATTGAAGCTTGACGAAAAAAGAAGCAGAGATTGAAGCTCAACGAGTAGATGATGGAAATCTCAACGACCAGGGAATCGAAGCTCAACGAGAAGAGGAGCAGAGGATCGAAGCACATTCACGAGCAAAGAAGATCGAAGCTCATTCGTGAGAGAGATTGAGATTGAAGCTCAATAAAGGAACGCGCTCCATCATCGAATAGATTGAAGAACCAAAGAGGAACCAAACATTTGGAATGGATTGGGGATTTTGTGATTTTTTTAATTAAAATATTTTAGGAATTTTGTTAGGGTTGGAGTTTTAGGAACGAAACATTTTGGAATGGATTGGGATTTTCTTCTCTTTTTTCTGCACGATATAACTTATTTTTATTTTTTAAAAATTTTTAAAATTTTAAGCAACATTTAAAAAGTGAAGTTTAAAATAAATTTAAAGACAAATTTTAAAAAAAAGTAATATATTATTTTTATAATAGTTGTGTTTGTATATTTAATATAGCAACACTTGATAAGTGTCTTTTAATTTATTAAAGACATCACTTATAGTGTGTTGATTACAAACTTGTTGTTATAATTCTATTTTATTACTACTAGTATAAAATGTTGCTTATATATATATTGGACAACATTTTTTAAGTGTTGTCTTGAACATATGTTGCGATAACTAAAAAATGTTGTAGTGAGTTTAGAGATTACCATAGTTTTGATACATGGTTTTCTGAAAAAAAAAAAAGATAGAAAATGAATTAAACGAGTGTCTAAATTTGATTACTAATGATTTAGGCAAACATTTCCATCTTGAGGCAAAGATTAATAAGAACATCAATATCTTGCAACAAGATAACTGGAATTCTGGTTTTGATCTTGACATTCCTCACTAAAAAGAATCTTATATCTTATACTTACTTTGTTAATGGTGCAACACTTGGTTCTATTGCAGTTTTCCAAGAAAAACCACCAAAGAGTCATGATCACATCAGAAGATTCTGAAGTCCAAATATTAGAAGGCATGGAACTTGTTCAGACATTTAAAGATAGAATACTCAATACCAATGCTAGGATAGTAATATTCTACAGCACGAAAGATTCAACTAAAGTTGTCGTTTGTAACATTCATGTGCTTTATAAGAGGAAAACTTAAGCTATGTTAGGTAACTACTGCTTGTTGTATAGGCCGTTATTCATTTATTAATTTCTATGATATCCAATAGTGTCATTTATTTTATATAGCCAATTCTTTCTACTAGGATAAGAAGAAGTTGCAAGTGTCTGAAACCTTTTAAGTTCTAAATTTTTTACCATGCTAGTTTCAGGATTGACCTTTTAGCCAATTAACTTTAGTTTCCTATTCATTGTAACACCCCAATTAGCCTAAGCTTTACCTCGCGTCGTAAAGCAAAGGTTAATAAGAGATTACGAAAATTCTAAGCTTATACATATATTATATAGAAATAATTAATATAATCTAGAAGCCCGATGAAGAATATAGCTCAAAAATAGGATTTAAAAGCGCAAAACATACTAACGAAGCTCCTAACTTAGAGCACAAGAAACAGATATGATATAACAAAAGATAAGGAGTATGATATCATAATAATCTAGCCACGGCTCGCAGAGTTTAAGCCGGCTAGTCATATATATAGACTAACAGAAACCTGACAATAAAAAGAGCTTATACAAGTTTTGTTCTCTCAATACATGCCTCTAGGCCAAAAACAAAATACAAAAGTAAGAGATATATAAACAAAATAAACCAAAAAGACTCCAAGAGTAACAGAATCCTCCGCTTCTGTCACCATCTAAGCAACTCACCGAGGTGGGTTGCGACCAGCATCTGAAAAACACAACAGAAATATGGTTTGAGAATCGGAGGTTCTCAGTATGGTAACAATGCCCAGTGATGTAGGATATAAGACCCCAGGACGCCAAAGGCAATCCTAGACTTCATATCCATCACACGATTCATCTTAAGACATAACTGAAACAATAAATCATATATATATATATATATATATATATATATATATATATATATATATATATATATATATATATATATATATATATATATATATATATATATATATATATATATCTTCATAGAAATAAACAGGGTACCCTATCTTAGAGGATTTCTATTTTAACTAAACACTGCTGTCCCACAACCTCCACCTGCCTATCCTCCATGCGATCCCATCGCCACTGCCTACCTAACCTCCTCAGCACTAGACAATCACAATTGATACAAGCAGGTAAAACACAAGTAGTTTACATATACAGTAAGTAGGGCAACTAGCATTTAATCATATTATTCATTTAGACAAGAATTACAATTAGGCAAAACAAACAAGACATATAGAAAATGCACAAGATGAATGTCTATCCTATTGGCTCATGATATCACTTGTCGGTCTATAAATGCCAACCCGACACATCCTTTCGGATGTCGCCTTTCTGCCACATCCGAGGATATAGCGCCTGACACGCTTTTGTTTCGAACATATAGTGCTTGGCACACTATCGTTCCAAGGATATAGTGCTTGGCACACATGCATGCTCTTTCCGAGGATATAGTGCCTGGCACACTCTTGCGGCAGAGAAGAAAAACAACTACAACATATATTTCATCATAAATCATTCCAAGGATATAGTGCCTGGCACACTATCACTCCAAGGATATAGTCCCTGGCACACTTTCCACATCCAACAAGTCCATTCACCTTAAATCATCACCAGTCATCACCATTTCTCATCTCAATCCACTTTCAACTTATCAATTCTCAACATTCTAAGGATATAGTGCCTTGCACACTCTCTTTCAAACAAAATCATTCCAAGGATATAGTGCCTGGCACACTCTCACTATTCATACAGATTCATCATTCCCAGCAACACCCTTAAACATTCATACTTCTCATGTTTATCAGTTTCTCAACTCATTGTCATTACTCACCAAGCTCACTGCTCTTCCCTCTCTTTCAACCAAACTCATTCTCAATATACTAGAAACCTAAACCCTCCGTTTACTAATTTTTCATAATAATCCTCAACTAAAACCCTTAGGTTATTTCCCACATCCTCATACTCAAAAACAAGCCCAAAAGTCTTAAGATGGTGTTATAGAAGCTTAGAATCTTGTTGGGAAGGTGGAATAGTTGAAAACAAAGTTAAAAATTGAGAAACAGGGCGTGTGCGTATGCACAAGGGTGTGTGTGTGCACGCCCAGAAGAAGTTTTTGAAAGTGTGCATACGCGAAAAGGTGTGCGTACGCACATGTACTAAATTTTGTAAGTTTTATTCACTCACACAGGGTGTGCTAGGGCCCCCAACAGACGACTCTACCCAACGTGTGCGTGCGCACAGGGATGTGCGTACCCACAGGTTGCGATTCCTCATTGGTATGCACGCGCACAAGCTGTGCTAGCACTGCAAACAGGGAGCCTTCCCCTGCGTGTACGTACGCACAGGTCTATCCATCTGTACAGGTCAAACTTTTCGCAGGGTTGTGCGTGCGCACAAGGCTGTGCGTACGCACATACCAGAAATCACAAAATTCTGCAACTTTGCAGAATTTCAGATTTTTACCCCATTCTTTGAATGATCATAACTCCCTCTACAGAATTCCAAATTTTACAAACTTTATATCAAATCAAAGGGTTTTCAAAAATACTTAATTCTAAACCAGTTTCAACAAATTTTGAAAAACTGAGGCAAAAGTCATGATCAGACAAAGTTCACCAAAAACTAACTCTTACCAAATACCACAATTTCCACAATTTCTTACAAAACACAACAAAAACCATACCAAACCATTCCAAACTCCATTTTTAACCAAATCCTACCCTCTTAGGTCATAATTTCACAATATATACCAATCTTCCACCACACTTCATCATTCTCATTCTCAAATATCAACATATAACATTTGCAAACAATTTTCCTCCAATACATTCACCATTCATCACTATATCACTATCAACTTCCATCATTAAACTCATTCATGCTTCATATCAATGATCAACAATTATCAAACATCCAAATTTATCATACATCATAATCTCAACATCATCATCAACCACAATAACCAATAATCAAAATTATCATCAACATCCATCTTCAAATCTCAATACCCACCAACACAAATCATTAATAATCATCATCTAACACTATGTAACTCATCACATTCAAACCCATTTACCTACATTCAACCCATCATCAAGCATACATTTATATACAATCAAATCATACATTTACATCTCTCAACCTATCTTAGGGTCAACTAACTTAAGTCTCCATGAATATTATATACTACATAGAGGAAATCGAAACCATACCTTGGCCGATTTTCAATATGAACCAAAACCCCAAAAGAGCACAAGGTGAGCTTCCAACCACAAGTAAGCCTCCAATATGACTCCAACAAGCTCCAAAAGCTCCCAAACTCACAACAAACAAGCTATATACACACCAATCATCACTAAACAATCTAAGGCTCAACATAAACATAAAATCACAAGGGTTTCAAGAGATCTTACCTTGTCTAATAGTTTTGGAAGCCAAAACCTCAAACAATCACCATGACTAAATATCATAGTACTCATCTCTCAAACACGGCGACTTGCACTCACTCATCATCTAAATCTAATTACGCATCAATGATCATTTCCTCATCCATTTTAGAGACATCAAAGTTCATAGCCACAATAATTTCAAGTACCTGAGAATCATTACTTGCATTAACTCACTAGACCCTTCGAGTATTTGAAGCTTAAGACATTCTAGTCAACTTTACACCTCCTATACGTAATTATCCTGTGTTACTGCTTCTGCTGCATCACTCTGATTGCTTTTTATTAAAGGCCTACCTAATCATTTCTGCTCGCCAAACCTTCTATTAAGATAACTTAGGGTCGTCTAGAACAAATCATAATTTTTCATTCGACCATGTGTTATGAGTGAATACCAGCCTTCAGCATTGTCTAAAGTAGTAAAGAATTAAGTTATCAGTTTTTTTATTACCGCAGGTATGAGAATTGGACCTGGCAGTAACCCGGTCCTTCCAGTGTGGGCAATCTCTGACCAAATGTCTTGGCTTCCCGCAATTGTAATACAAACCCGAACCATAACAACACGGCCTATTTGGGTGATAACCTCCACATCTCTGACAGCTCAAAATATCTGAAGCAACCACTATCTGTTTTTCCTTACTGTTTCCTTGGGAATTCTCATTCGTCGCAAGGTTATTCCGTCCTTGGAAAAAATGTTGTGGGTATCCTCTTCCCTTAAACTCTTGACCCCTTGTTGCGTATCCTTGGTTGTGCTCCCTACGGTGGGACTCCCGACAGTCATTCTCTGCCTCAACAGCCTTCCTCACACATTCTTCAGCAATACAGCTCTTGTTCACAAGTTTGGAGAAGACCCTAATCTCCATCGGTCCAACAGAGCTCAGAATGTCACTTCTAAGTCCTCCCTCATACTTAATACACTTCCATTCCTCGAAGCCTCCCAGAGTTTCCTGACACATGCGAGAAAAGCTAAATAGCTCCTCAAATTTATCCGTATACTCAGATACAGACATAGTACCCTGCTTCAGTTGCAGTAACTCAAGTTTCTTGGCTGTCCTAGAAGAATTCGGAAAGTACTTCTTATAAAATTCCACCTGGAAGGCATCCTAGGTGATAGGATCATCCCTCTGTTGCAGGAGACGTCGGGCCCCTTGCTACCAATGCGATGCTTTTCCAGTGAGCAGATAGGTAGTAAATTCAACATGCTGCTCTTCAGGCACCAACTGCGCTTACATTGTTCGCTCCATAGCCTGAAACCACGTGTCAGCTTCATTCGGATTGGTGGTTCCCTTGAACTTAGGTGGATTAACCTTTAAGAAGGTTTCCAGTGTCATCGGGCCCTGAGCTCCACGTTCGCCATTGCCATTATTATTTATCTGTTACCCAAGAGCCTCCGTAGTGGCCTGCATAGCAGCAGCCATATTCTCCAATGCCGCCATAAGGTTTACTGGGTTATTCGGGTTGATTTCCATTTCCTGAGTATTAGTATGATCTCTCTCACGTCCCCGATCGGGTCCATGAGGTGCCATCTAGTTCCTATACACACCAAACAATCGATATCAAGTTGATCAGTCTCAATATCTCAAGTTAAGTGCTTCAATTTACCAAATGTACACTTATGAACTTCATGTTAGACGAATCGGTCAGATACCCTAACTACCACAGGCACAGACTCAGAGTATGCATTTAACCATAAGCAGTTCCATCCCTCAAGCTCACGAGGACGAACTGCTCTGATACCATAATGTAACTCCCTAATATTCAAATCCTTATGCTCGAGTCATAAGTCCATGATATTATGGTGGTACGACTCTCAGGTGGATTTTTAATACATAAATATAGGTAAATTCAAAAAGAGTATTAAACGAAAAGCCTGAAAAGAGTAAAAAATAAAATTGCGAAGACGTGTCACTCACGTTCTGACAACTAAAAGATAAAGCGTGGAGTTGAAAGCGATATAAGGATAAAGGCATAGAGGAGATTAAGGGATAGACAACATATAGATATATATAATATAAGTAAACAGCCACTAGTCGCGACCCGCGAACTTTAGGCCGGCTAGGATACAGTATAAAAGTAGATGACAACAACACCTCCTAATCTTTCCCAAAAGAAACATAAGAGCCTCTATATTCAAGTTCAAAAGAGTTCAATACATAACATAAGTTTTTCAAAAATAAAGGTGGAGAGATTCTAAGCAAAATATAAAGTAGAGAATGTAAAGATTTTTGCCATCTCTCAGATGAACCACAGCTCACTTCTGAGCACCTGGACCTGTATCTAAGAAACAAGAGATATATACGGAATGAGAATCCCCGACCCATGGGTTCCCAGTACGGTAAAAGTGCCAAATAAATACAATGCACTGCAATAAAAACTCACTAAGCATCCTAAACTTCCTTTCACCGAATATTCACCCTATGTTCTTACTATTCCATAAACAGGCAACTATCATAAGGGAATGCTAAATCTAATTCATCTTCCTCATGCTTCTCAACTTTCTAACTCTCCAACGAATCAGAATCAGAATCATAAACAAAACCATCGCTAGTTATTCTGTCTCAGCAATTCTATATCAATACATCATATCCTCACTTGGAGCAAGTGAATTCACTTCACTACGTCTACCTAGGGAGCTCAAATTATCTCATTCAATAGTCATCGTCATTATTCAATTACATCATCAACTCGTCTCATCAAGCACAGCCCTCAGCATCCACCGACACCAGCTTGAGGGACCTCTCAGTTGTACAAACAGAAGCAATACAAACAAGTAATACACAATTAAAGTACAAGTAGAACAAGTAGCACATAATCAGGTAACATAGCATATATGATATAGCAATCTAAAACAAATAGGCAAACCCAAACAATTCAAACATATGCAAATGATGCATGCCTGTTCTATGGCTGATGATATCATCTGTCGGTTATCAAGCCAACCCGACACGTCCGGTAGCTAACCCAGGCACAGTCTCTCTATTGCACATTAATATCATTAGAGGGTATCTGCACCCTATCGCCATTAGAGGGTATTTATGCCCTGTCGCCGTTACAACCAGAGAGAAAACACAAGCATACTCACATTCAACATTTTCCAACATTATTCATTTACCACATTCATTCATTAATCACATATGCATCTCCGGCATACTCGCCACATGTTAACGCTTCCTCAATCAATTATCATTTATTAAATCTCAAACATTAACCTGGAGCAAGCGGGACGAACCACGACGCTTACTACTACCCAGGTATCACAAACACACATTTATTCATAATCACCCTTCATTATTATCCATTCTCAGATAATGACCCGGAGCAAGCGGGATAAACCACGACCCTTGCTACTACCCAGGTATCACAGATACACATTTATTCAAAATTCTATAATTAAACTCATTATCATAATCCTCCTTTCCCATCTCATACTCAGAGCAAGTGGACAACTATACTACCTATTACCCGGGGTCACACGTCACATTCCACAGTTGATCATTAATCAAACACATATACATACTTAGCCATAACTCAATTCTTATTGCAGCCATCCGGCTCATGGCATAACCCATAACTAGCCAATAATCACTATCAAATACAGCCCTTTGGCTCACGACATACACTGCATTTCTATCATTACCCTCAGCAACTCATACAGTCATTATTAATCATAACTCATCATTAATCTCACTTGCTTCATCCACAAGTTATCACGTGTCCTAGCTTCCTTTCATTACTAGGCATACTATAAAGATTTAGGACAAAAAGGATGAGAATGGAGACCTAGAAGTCTGAAATTTTGCTTTGAAAAGTAAAAAATCAACCTTGGGGTGAAAACAGGGTCATGCGTGCGCGTCGCCTACACGCACGCGTGGAAAGCCAAAAGGTATAGTGACGCGTATGCGTCGCCCACGCGTATGCGTGGATGGGAGAAAAGCCAAGTGATGCCCGCGCGTCAGCCATGCGTACAAGTGGGTGCGTTTTGTGCCCCACGCACAAAGCCAGCGTAATTCTCGCACATCTCTCGGGAATTTGGCTGGGCAACTGATGCAGCTCATCGACGCATATACGTCGGCCAAGCGCACGCGTGGGTAGTAAACTTTTGAAGGCCGCGCCTACGCGTGGGAGTGCGTTTTGCTAAAAGTTTTACTAAGTTAACAAGCTGCAGAATTCACAGTTTCAAACCCCAAACTTCCAACACACATAACTTCTTTTACAAAATTTCTTTTTCAACTATTTTTGATCCGTTGGAAAGATCGTTGAATAAACTTTCATAAAAATTCAGTTTTGAAGAATTCCAAACTCTGTGGGCCGAATTATGCACCACCAAAGTTGCTCAAAAATTAGTTTTTACCCAAACATAGAAATTACCAACTTTTTCCATGCTCACAAGCCAAATTTATTTCCACTCATGCAAATGACCACAACCCAATCACATTCACATAATGACACTCAACCAAAACCAAACTTACCTCATCTACACAATTTCACCCAAAACCATCAAATTTCACACTTCAATTTTCTCAAACTTTATTGTTCAATAACCAAACCAATTATTCATACATTCAATATAAAAAATCCATCCAATCTCTTATATCAGCACACAATACACACATCAACTTACCTTCCTTACATCTTTCTGGCCTCCGGCCCAAAATTCACGGCCTCCGGCCCAAATTCACAATTTAAATGCATATTCCACAAACCAATATTCATTATCCAATTCATCAAATTCTCAACACACCAAATATATAATTCACACAATTCTCAACCCAATCATTAATTTTCATTACATATCAACTAGGCATAGTAGCACCAACCATTCACACAATCCAAACTTAATCCTAGAGCATCTAGCCTAGGAATTCTCATCACACCACATGGTACATAAATGAAACTTAAACCGTACCTCTTGTAGCCAAACTAATTGAGCCTCTTCTTTGGAAGTCTCCACCAGCCTTGGTTCCAAGCCTCACCAAAGCTCCTCAAGCAACACCAATCTCCCAATTGTGCACCAAAATCACCAAATACACTAACGTAACCAATTTCACATATATACATTAACCTAGGATTCATGAAATTGATAAATCACAAGGATTTTAGCACTTCTTACCTTAAACCATATGAAATAGGGATAGAACCTACTTAGAATCCATGCTAGAGTATCCCTAAACAACCAAAATCACAAGATTTTAACACTAACTACCGCAAAAATGCATAGCAGTGGGAAAACTCGAAAACTGGGCAGAGATGAATGAAATACTCACCACAAAACTTAGATAGAATTATAGAGGATGAGAAGAGTGACGCGTGGCTGCAAACGGCTCGTCAATCGAAGCTCTGGAGAGAAAGTTATGGTGATTTGAAGATCAAAGATAGTTAGGGTTTTCTCTTCTTCCTCCCTTCTCAATTCAGCGCCCCAAACCCCATTCTTTAGGGCAAACGAGCTGAAATGCTCATAACTAATGTTTATATATATTGGGTCTTGGACTCACTTAGACCCGGTTCACTTATTTTTATCCGTTGGCCCAATTTTGGGCCAAAACCTTTAAGATTCGCGCTCTAAATCGCACTTTAAAAATTTCTACCTTCCCTAATTAAAATTTCTAATTTCTTAAACTCATTTACTTATATTCAATTTTCTCAACTGCAGTATCAGACAGATCTCAGCCGGTATTGCCAGTCAAAATTTCAGTGCGCGCTTTTACGCAGAAAACTATGTTTTTGACTCAGAAAAAATTACTTAATCCAAATATCATATTTAAATTACCAAATTCCGATTGCTAAATTTTCTAATTAATCACGGTTTGACCGGATTTTACATCCTCCAGGCTGGGTATCGATACAGGAGACAGCGGCAAGCCAAGCACCAGGGACGCGCGGCGGGAACGATGAAGGCCTTCCTCGACGCGGGCTACCGCGGATGACACAGAGACTCACAACGGGAAGGTGGCGTCCGTCCGAACTGTTGGCTGCCAACGACTGAGACAGATGCACGCGACAGAGAAGGGTGGACTGGGGTTGAAGCTGATGGACGGTGTTGGTGTCTCTGATGCCACTGAGGTAGGATGGTCAGCGAAGAACGTTGGGGGTAGCTACTGGCTAGGGAGGAAGAAGAATTTAGAGGTGAAAACTGTTTGTAATTAGGGTTTGGATGGTTGTTTTTGTGAAATAACTGAACGGGAGTTTTTTGGATTTAGAGTAATTTGCATAGGTATTTTTATTTTTTACTCCTATTGGGTTAGATAACCAATCTATTGTTCACATTATCAAGATTTCTCATTGTTTCTATAATAGAATTGTATAATTATTTTATCTATTTTTTAAAAAATATTTTTCTATAAAAGATATTGAAATATTATAATTGTTTCCTGTTCAAATTTGTATTGAAGTATTTTCGGAAAAGAGTTGAGCAAAAACCCACAATACATTTCTATGTATAAAATACGTCTCATTATTATATTTTTAAAAATCACTTACACTTTTGATATTATTGTTATTATTATTATTATTATTTGATCCGAATGCATGTTCTTAGACTTCTTACTACTCCACCCCCAAAAAGCCCAACTACCTTTAAGAATGTTAGTCCAATTTTTCAAATTAATAAAAAATTTTCATTAAATGGCATTTTTAAAAAATATTATTAAATTTCAACTAAAATAGATTATTATCATTAATTATCCATCTAAAAAGAAGAGAAATACTATGGCATAGGGACAGAAAGAACAGAAACCAGAAGTAGTGGTAGAACGTAACAGTAGCTATCCTAATATGTGTTAAGTTTAATCTTGAGCCACACTTGTTCCTAACCTGAAGAAAAAAAAAAAAAAAGGCGTTCTTCATCGTAGCATGACCATAATTGAAAAGTATTAAAGTATCAAAAATAGTAAACTTTAAAGATATGTATCAAAAGTAGGCCTTAGAATTCAATTTCACCCAATATCTTAGACTTTCTAATAATTGTTTGTCCCTAATTTTTGTAATGTAGTGTAATTATAGTCGAATTGCTCTTAACTATAGTCACAGCTTGAAGGCTCAAGTGCAATGACCCTCCTAATTAGATTAACTAGGTTAATAACTTAACTACTCCAACTTAAACTAAACTAGTGATAAAGCACATGAATTCCTAAGACCACATAAGTAAGCACTTTCTCGACAACTTTAAGTTATTCAACTATTTGTTTAACTTATTTTAACATATGAACTCATGTTCAATAATTAGAAATGTACATCAACTCTTAGATTTATGACTCATAAGAAAAGCAGTAAAATAAGTGTATAATCCATTAAATTAGAAAGGCAAAAAGAAAACAAATCAAGAGAATAATTGTAAAGGATCCATCTACTGTAACACCCTAAAAAACCACGGCAAGCCATAGATATGTAAGAAAATAATAGATTAGAAGATGAACCTGAGTGAAATTTTCTAGTATTCTATTTATCAGAAAGAAAAATTCATATTCTTAATTCTTGTTCTCTAAGTTGTGCTTATCATGTCTTCCACATTTTATTTCTAAATTTTTTAAAATATTTAAATTTAAAATTTGAATCTTCGCAAATCTTTCCAGTTTTCCTTATTTTCAATCTTCATATAAGATAATTGATTCAAATATCTCATTATTCAAAACAATTAGATCACATGAAATTATCCAAAATAAGTGAGTATAGATATCAATTCCAAATTTAAATATAAATCATATACTCTCATTATTTTTTATAAATTATCTATACTTCAGAATAATTAATATATTTTTAGGTACTATTACCCGTTAATTAAGATATATTTTATGATGAACTATGCAATTATCATGAATTGATGTTATTGCCTATGTAGCCGTTAGATATAAAATTAACTTAACTAACTTAGTGTGTATTTATATTAAAATTTGTAAATGGGAGTTTGCTACAAATTATTTTTTTAAATTTGATTTTAATAAAAAGTAAATTTGTGTTAACGTGATTTATGTTTCGTAATTTTTATATCAAAATAAATTATAATAAATAAATATTATTTGAATTGCACTACTCAAAATCACTTTTACATAAAAAAATTATTAAAAAAGACATAAATTTAAATAATATTTTTATATTATCCTATCTTTTTATTTTAAATATTTAAATAAATTTTATTAATTAATTTTATAATAAAAATTAACATTACTTATTAAATAAAAAATAACATATAAAAATTAATAATTTATATCAGAAATAAAAATATTATATGAATAAACCGATAGTTTAACCTGTTAGTGTAAATAAATATTAAATTAAGGAAAAAATACTAATAAAGTACATAAAAGATAATATAATGTTATATAAAATCATTACATAAAAACACTATTATTTTTACTATATGTAATTAATAATTTGATCTTTAATCGAGTCTCGAATACAGTCCATTTCTATAAAAAAATTAACAGTTAAAATTTGATCAAAACTTTCACCAATATTATAATAAAATTATGAGTAGTCATTGTTGTACATATTATCTGAACTTGAATTTCAATGTTAAATTTGAATTTCAATGTTAAACATGGACATATGTCGCAGATAACAAATCTATTTTTTACACTCAAAAAGTCCTCTATATTATACATTTTAAGCTTGAGTGATAATAATTGAACACTTCATTATAATTTGTAAATCTAGAGAAACACCTAAATTTGCAAAATAATAGGATACATATTTATATGGACCAATATATTTTTTTGGTATTGGATAACTGACATCTACTAAATAATATTTACCTAATAAATAACAAAATTAGTAACATATCATATGATAACCAAGTAAATATAGCTCATTTATAAGAATATGATAAAAATTAACCTGGAGGTGAATGTGAAAAAATCATAGTAGAAGTTGTAATAGCATTATCAAATACACGTGCATCTTTCGCAATGCCTTCCTATTGAGGTCATGTAAAAATAAAGCACATGTCCCAATCACATACAGCCATTATATCTTGTGTTAGATATTATTTTTTTTCTAATAAATTTAAGTTGTTCACTTGGGCTAACTACACATGGAATATGAGTACCATCAATTTCTCCTATTGTAACACCCTAATTAACCTAAGTCTTACCTCATGCCGTAAAGCAAAGGTTAATCAAAGGTTACGACACATCCTAAGGGTTATACACATTATATATATAGAAAGGAATAATAATTCTAGAAGGCCGATGAAGATATAAGCTCAAAAACAGAGTTACAAGAGCGCAAAATGTTCACACGAAACTACAAACTTAAGGCACAAGATAAAGATACAAGATATAAGTATATAAGAGATTATAATAGTCATAAGGAACTAGATAGCCTCATCCCGCGGAATTTAGGCCCACTAGTATATACAAACATACAGAGTTTTAAAAGTTAAAACAGCATATACAGAATCTCTCTCTCAAAGTTAGCCTCTAAGGCAAATATAAATATAAAAGTGAGAGAACTAATCAAAATAACCAAAATGATAACAAAATGGAATAAGGTCCTCTGCTGCATCACCATCAAGCAACTCATAGAGGCGGGTTGCGACCTGCATTTAAAAAACAACAACAAAGTATAGAATGAGAACTGGAGGTTCTCAGTATGGTAATAGTGCCCAGTAATGTAAGATATAAGACTTCAGGATGCTAGAGACAACCCTAGAACTTCATATCCACACATGATTCAACTTAAGGCATAACTGAAATTCAAACCACAATGTTAAAACCTTTACGAAATGGGGTAAAATAACTTAAAGGATTTCTAACTATCAGTTCACCGCTGTCCCACAGCCTTCACTAGCCTAACCGCCATGCGATCCCATCGCCACCGCCTACCGAACCTCTTCAATCTCAGTAGAAAATACAAGTAAAAACAATGCAAGTAAGACACAAGTATAGCATGTATATCAAGAAATTCAAGAAGCAATTAATCATGTTATACAATTAGGCAAGCAATTCAAGTCGGGCAAAGCAAACAAACAGATAGAAGATGCACATGATAAATGCCTGTCCTATTTGGCTATGATATCACATCGTCAGTTCAACTGCCAACCTGACACATTTCCATGGAGATGTCGCCCTTCGGTCTCGAAATGGGAACCTCCGAGATATCATGCCCGAAATACGGTCTAGGATATAGTGCCTGCACAATCTAGTTATTCTGAAGGAATGCGAGCAGGATACTCTTGCCACGGACCTCACATCTCAATGTAAGCGAGATTAGCCACCATCCTTACACCGCCGCCGCGATCTCGACAAGTGAGATTAACCACCGTCCTTGCCAGCAACATAGTATCTCATCAATATAATTATAAAATAATACATCAGTGGTTTTCAAAAATCATTTTCAATATTCAGTCCACTCCGAGTCCTAGACTCGTCTCAACATCATCAATCTGAAATTCACAATTCATCATTTCAATCGTCACTAGAACACTCCGTCATCTCACTCAACTAATCTTTCCTCAATACCCCAAAAACCTAAGTCTATGTCTTCTAAATTCATATAGAAACTTACTAAAATAATTTACTAACTTATCTTTAGTAATATTAGAACCTAAATATTAGACAATACTCTTAATCAGCCTTTGAAGGAATTTTAGAAAGTATGAGAATCTTTGAAAACAGAGTAAAATCAAATTTTAGCAAAATAAGGGTCTCACGTACACAAGTCCCTGCCTCGCGTACACATGCTGTTGAAAAAGGGTGGTCGCGTACGCAACCCCTTACTCACGTACGCAAGATGCCCAACCCGAATGGGTTGCTTGCGTCACGTGTAAAAGTTCGCATATGCAAAGGTTGCATTTTTTATAGTTCGCATATGCATCAAGTGCCTTGCATACGCGAGATGTCCAACCCGAGTGGTTTGGTTGCGCCGTGCGCACTACGTCGCGTACATGACTCTCACCAAACTCAGAAAAATTTCAAAGTTGCAGAATTCAGTTTGTGGCACCAAACTTCAAATAGTCATAACTTCCTCTACAGAAATTCATTTTCATCAAACTTTATATCAATGTAAAGATCTTTAAATGAACTTTTATTTAAAATAAATTTTAACAATTTTTGAATACTGAGGCTCAAGTTATGATCCGTCAAAGTTCACCAAAAAATTGGTTTTTACCAAAAGTTAACAAGGTTTTCAACTTCCAAAATTCATAACCAACACCAAATATCCTACACGTAAAATAGTTCCAATGGGCCTAGATGATGTCTATATACCTTCCAATTCATTCCACAGCTTATTGACATGCAATTCCACTAATTTCATCCAAAAATCCTCATTTACCTTCCTCCAATTCACAATTAATCCACACAATGCATTGTATCACCATTTCTAACATTTATTAATATCAATAAGATTCACAACTATTATCAACACTCAAAATCATCAATTTCAACCTCTATTTCAACAATCAACAACATCTTCAAAGTTCAACACCATAATTCATCAAAATCAACAACACCATCATACATTATCAAATTCAACAATTTCCAATAATTAATTCAATCCTATCCTAGTATCTACTAGCCTAAGTGTCCAGAGATATTATATATTACATAGAAAAAACTAAAACCATACCTTGGACAATTCCTAATATGCACCAATCACCGAAATTGAGCCCAAACTAAGCCTCCAATCACCAACAATTAATCCAAAGCCTCCAATCACCAACAATTAATCCAAAGCTCCGAAATAGGTTTAAAAATATAGAAATGATATTTTGAAAATAAAAAGGTAAAATTTGATTTCAATAAATTTTTCTAAGTTGAAAAATGTATCTGTTGCGGAAAATTTTTGTAAAAGTGTGTACCGGTGTTTAAGCCGGCAGTATCGGCTCTAGACTGTTCGGTACCGTGTTTTAAGAAAATAAGTTTTTGAAAATTGAATTTTTTACTTTGAAAGGATAAAAATCAGTTGAAATTGAAAACCAGGCACTAATTCTAAAGGTTTTGGCCTAAAGTAGGCCAAACGGACCTAAAATGCTAACGGGTTTAACCGGACCTAAGTTGGGCCCAAACCCAATATATATATGATCATTAAGAGCTATTCAGCCTCATTTTGTAGAAAAGAGGGAGAGAGGGACGGTGAGAAGAGAGAAGAGAAGGGGTTTGGGGTTTCACTACTCACCCAAACCTTGTTTTGATCATAACTTGAGCTACGGAGCTCCGATTGACAAATTGTTTACAGCCATGCATCACCCTCGCTAAGCCTATCATTTCTAGCTAAGTTTTGTATGTAAGATCTCTAAAATTGCGCTCTAGTTTCCAGCCCTAGCATTTTCTGCGTTTTTGGGTTTGGTTTTTGAATAGATTTTGTGATTTTATTTGTTTAGGGGTGATCTAGCATTAGCCTATGGTTGGCTTTTGTGCCTAATCTCGTTGGATAAGGTAAGGTTTCACTAAACCCTTGTGTTTAGTTATTTTTGTTAACCCTAGGTTTCATGTTTGTATATTATGTAATGTTAGATTGAGTTTTGGTGTTTGTTAGAGTTGGTTTGAGGCTTTGGATTGAGCTTGGTGGCTTTGTTTTGGTGTTTGGTGCATTTTAGGAATTGGTCAATGTATGATTTTGGCTTTTTTTGTAATATATAATGTTTCTGGACACTTAGGCTAGTTGACCCTAAGATAGGATTGAATGATGTTGGTGTGTGATTTATTATATGTATGTGAATTTATGTTTGATGATGAAGAGGATGATATGGAGTGTGGTAATATTTGATACATGCATTATGATAATAAAATGATGAGTAATAGTGTTGTTTATGATTATGATGATTTTGATGAATTATGATGGTTATTGTTGATGTTTGGTGTTGAATGTTGATGAGAACTTGTAGTGTGTAGTGGTGGTGTTGTTGAATGATGAGGAGTATGAGGTTTGGTAACATATTGAGGAGTTTTTGGATTGAGAATGAATTGAGTGATTAGGTGTGAAAATGTTTGGGATATGATTGAGGAATACTAGTAAATATGTGGTAGTGTTTTGGTAATGAATTATGGTTGTAAATGTTTTGGTTTGATTGAGTTTTGGAAAAATAGAGAACCCTGTGAAATTTGGTAAAAATATGTTTTTAATGAAATTTTGCGAATCATAACTTAAGCCTCGATTTTCAAAATTGATTGGGTTTTATTTTAAATTAAAGATAGTTTCAAGAGCTTTAAATTGATATAAAGTTTGTAGAAAACCGAATTTTGTATAGGAAGTTATGAGCATTTAATGTTTGGTGTTTAAAAATTGTAATTCTACAGCATTTAGTTTCTGGGTCTAATGCAGCATGCGTACGCGACAACCTGAACGCAACGTGACCAACCTTTCTGGGTTTGGTATCTTGCGTACGCGAGCAAGGTGGATGCATACGTGAGCAATGGAAAACGCACCCACGCGAAAGTGTGGCCCACTCGTACGCGTGACCTTTCTATACTGCATTCCCACGCGTACGCATGACTTACGCGTATGCGTGATCCTTGCTTTGCTGAAAATGTATTTTTCTTCACTTCTAAGTATTCCCTAGCTTTCCAAACATCTTTAACTTTTCCTTAAAACTAGTGGATAGTAATTAAGCCTTAAGACTAGTATAGAGGGATTTACGTTTGAGAGTAATAGATTTATATACGGGTTTTAAAAGACGATGACTTAGGCTTTGGAAGGTTTGGGGATGAGAGTAATGAATGTCGTGTAGTGAGGTATTTCTTTGACGAGACTTTGAGATTTAGAATGATTAAATCGTATTTGAGTAACTTGAGGATTGATAATGGATGATGAGAGGGGAAGTTGAAAATGAATGGCTATGGTTAATGGAATGAGTATGAACGGAAGTGTGCTATGAGTAGTGACCTCTGAGATGGATTATGTGATTGTAACATGCATTGTTCTCCGTCGTAGGGACTGTGGCAGTCTCCCGCCTATGTTCAGATGTGAGGGCTGTGGCGGTCTCCCGCTCCCGTGACATGCATTGATTTGGAAAGTCACTATGCGCCTTTGGCAAAGGCTATGGTAGTCTCCCGTTTGCCTGAGGTAGCGGTGCCAGCGTAGGAGACGAGGCAGTCTCCCGCCTATATTGTGATGTGAGGGCTGTGGCAGTCTCCCGCTCACATAACCTTTCTGCTTCTAGAGTGAACTCGGGCAGTATAACCTAAAAGAGTGTGCCGAGTACTATAACTCGTGGGGCGCAAGATAAAGTAATAGTGAGCAGGGCACTATAACCTTGGTCGTGGCAGAAAGGCGACATCCCAGGGATGTGTCAGGTTGGCATTTTGAACCGACAAGTGATAGCACGAGCCAAATAGGATAGACATTCATCATATGCATCTTCTATATGTATGCTTGCTTTGATTACTTGAGTTATGCCTATTTGAATAACATGCCTAAATGCTAGTTGAATTACGTACTGTATATGTATATTACTTGTGTGTTACTTGGTTGCATTAAATATGTTTTACTGGCATTGAGGATGATAGGGAGGTGGTGGCGATGGGATCACACAGAGGTTAGGTTGGCAAAGTGGTGGGATACGGCGGTGTGACTGGTATTAGTTAGAAATCTCCTAAGTTTAGATAACCGTATTTATGGTTTATAGTTTAATTTATTTATTTTCGTTAAGCTTGAATATCTGTATCGGTGTGAAGTTCTAGCATTCCCTTTGGCGTCCCGGAACCTTACATCTAATATATTGGGCACTGTTACCATACTGAGAATCTCCAATTCTCATACCATATATTGTTGTTGCTTTTCATATGCAGGTCGCAACCTACCTCGGTGAGTTTATGAATATGGTGACAGAGCGAAGGATGGTCTTTCATATGCCTTATTTTACTTTACTTTTGTTGTAGTATTCTCTCATCTCTTTATTTTTAGACTTTATGGCCTTAGTGGCTTGATTTGAGAGATAAGTTGTATAAGCTGTTTTAAACTTCCAAAACTCTGTTGTGTTCAGTTTGACTAGCCGGCTTAAACTCTGCAGGCTGTGACTAGTCCTCTTTTTGGTATTTCATACTTATATATATATATATATATATATATATATATATATATATTTCATACTTATATATATATATATATTATTAATTCAATTATTACCTTGTGTATCTTGGAGCTATCTACAAGGTTTTATATATATATTATGTTTTGATCTGTCCGTGCCTACGCATTTAGTTATCGGGTGTGAACACTACGCATTTTGTAATTCCTCTTTATGTGACTTTGAGCTCTACTCCTTCATCGGGCTTCTAGAATTATTATCTCTTTATATATATATATATATATATATATATATATATATATATATATATATTATTGTATAAGTCTTAGACTTGTCATGATCTCTGATTAACCTTTGCTTTACGGCATGAGGTAAGGCTTAGGGTAATTGGGGTGTTACATTTATGATATCAGAGCGGTTCGTTCTCGTAAGCCTGAGGGATAGACGGATTGTGCTTCATTGCATACTCTGGGTTGTCTTTTCTTTTCATGCTATTTAGGGTATCTGTTTGATATGCATATCATGCTTATTTGCGAGTGCCTTTGGGAATAATTGAAGCATTGAACTTGAGATATCGAGACTAATCACCTTGACATCGATTGTTTGGTGTGGAAAGAAAACTTGAATGGCAACTCACAGACGAGATCAATCACGTTAACAGAGAGTTAGTAAGGATGATTAACCTAGCCTATGCATTACTAGCTCAACATGTTCCAAAAAAAAAACTAGTTCGTGGGGTTTGCGGCATATCAGTTGATGGGTGAGGTTCAGCACTAGTGGCAGGAGAAGTGCCGACTGATGCAGCTACAGACTAAGGTTAAATGCTTTTGCGGTTTTTAACTAAGATTTTCAATTTCTAACCGGTATGGATTTGAATCATGTTGAAAAATTTTAGAGCATAGAATGATTTTAAAATTTGGTTTGGAACTTTGGTTTAAATGATTCGGTTTTGAAACTAGGTCGAAACTCTTGGTTTGAATGATATGTTTTAAAAGAAAAGTGAGTTCTATGATTTTGTTAAGTTGTGAAATTGGTTTGTAATTTAACTTATCGAATTGGGTCAAATTGAAAAGATGTGATTTAAGGATTTTAGTGAATTTAAGAGTATAATGATTTAAAGTAATTGATTTAAGAATGAATGATTTTGAGTCTTTTGAAAAGTTTTGACATTGAAAAGGTTTAGATTGAACTTGTTTTGAAGGCTTTGGAAAATATTACTAAAATGGTATTTACTTTAAGGAAAAATTTCGGATTCTTAAAGACGATAATCAGAGTGACGCAGCGGAAAGCGAGAGGGAACATCAACACGGTAGGACTATGATGGACGGGATGATGTGACAACGTTGGAAGTAGAACGCTTCGTGGAGAATATCACGCGATTCAAATTTTTGGGACAAACTTCCTAATTAGGAGGGGAGAGTGTAAGAACCAGCTTAATCGCTTTAATAAAATAATAATTTAATCGCCCAAAATAGGTTTGAAAATATAAAACTTATATTTTGAAAATAAAAAGGTGAAATTTGATTTCAATGAATTTTTCTGAGTTGGAAAATGCATCTGTTGTGAAAAATTTTTGTAAAAATGTGTACCAGTATTTAAGCTGTTAGTACCAGCTCTAGACTGTCCGATACCGTGTTTTAAGAAAATAAGTTTTTGAAAATTGAATTTATTGTTTTGAAAGGATAAAAATCAGTTGAAATTGAAAACCGGGCACTAATTCTAAAGGTTTTGGCCCAAAGTAGGCCAAATGGACCTAAAATGCTAACGGGTTGGATCGGACCTAAGTTGGCCCAAACCCAATATATGATCATTAAGAGGCATTCAGCCTCATTTTGCAGAAAAGAGGGAGAGAAGGACGGTGAGAAGAGAGAAGAGAAGGGGTTTGGGGTTTCACTATTCACCCAAACCTTGTTTTGATCATAACTTAAGCTACAGAGCTTCGATTGACAAGCCGTTTGGTGCACAAAATTGTGATCATCAACAATGGAGCCAAAGACTTAGAGCTCTCAAATGTGAATCACACTTTGTCACAACTTCGCAAAACTAACCAGCAAGTGCATTGGGTCGTCCAAGTAATACCTTACGTGAGTAAGGGTCTATCCTACGGAGATTGTTGGTATGAAGCAAGCTATGGTCATCTTGTAAATCTCAGTTAGGCGGATTCTAATGGTTATAATGGTTTTCGAAAATAAAGATAAATAAAGCATAAAATAAAGATAGGGATACTTATGTAATTCATTGGTGGAAATTTCAGATAAGCGCATGGAGATACTGTGTTCCTTCTGAATATCTGCTTTCCTACTGCTTTCATCCAATCATTCTTACTCCTTTCCATGGCAAGCTGTATGTTCGGGTTTCACCGGCGTCAATGGCTACCTCCCGTCTTCTCAGTGAAAATGGTCCAAATTATCTGTCACAGCACGACTAATCATCTCTCGGTTCTCGATCATGTCGAAATAGGATCCATTGATCCTTTTGCGTCTATCACTACGCCCAACACTTGCGAGTTTGAAGCTCGTCACAATCATTCAATCCCTGAATCCTACTCGTAATACCACAGACAAGGTTTAGACTTTCTGGATTCTCAAGAAAGCTGCCAATGGATTCTAGCTTATACCACGAAGACTATGATTGAGGAATCCAAGAGATACTCATTCAATCGAAAGTAGAACGAAGGTGGTTGTCAGGCACGCGTTCATAGGTTGAGGATGGTGATGAGTGTCATGGATCATCACATTCATCAGGTTGAAGTGCGAATGAATATCTTAGAATAAGAATAAGCATGAATTGAATAGAAGAACAATAGTGCTTTGCATTAATACTCGAAGAACAGCAGAGCTCCACACCTTAATCTATGGTGTGTAGAAACTCCACCGTTGAAAATACATAAGTGATGAAGGTCCAGGCATGGCCGAGAGGCCAGCCCTCATGGAGGTCTAAAATTGCATACACTGATTAAAGATCAATCCAAAGACTTCTAATACAATAGTAAAAAGTGCTATTTATACTAGACTAACTACTAGGGTTTACAAAAATAAATCTAAGTGCAGAAATCCACTTCCGGGGCCCACTTTGGTGTGTTCTTGGGCTGAGCTTAAGCTTTATACGTGCAGAGGCTTCTCTTGGAGTTAAATGCCAAGTTGTAACGTGTTTTTGGCGTTTAACTCTGGTTTGTGACGTGTTTTTGGCGTTTTATTCCAGAATGCAGCATGAAACTGGCATTGAATGCCAGTTTGCATCATTTAAACTCAAATAAAGTATAAACTATTATATGTTTCTGGAAAGCCCTAGACGTCTACTTTCCAAAGCAATTGAGAGCGCGCCATTTGGAGTTCTATAGCTCTAGAAAATCTATTTCGAGTGCAGAGAGGTCAGAATCCAACAGCATCAGCAGTCCTTTGTCAGTCTCCTATCAGATTTTTGCTCAGGTCCCTCAATTTCAGCCAGAAAATACCTGAAATCACAGAAAAATACACAAACGCATAGTAAAGTCCAGAAATGTAAATTTTGCATAAAAACTAATAAAAACATCCTTAAAATTAGCTAGATCCTACTAAAAACTACATAAAAACAATGCCAAAAAGCGTATAAATTATCCGCTCATCACAACACCAAAATTAAATTGTTGCTTGTTCCCAAGCAACTGAAAATCAAATGGGATAAAAAGAAGAGAATATACTATAAATCGCAAAATATCAATGAATATTAGTTCTAACTAGATGAGCGGGACTTGTAGCTTTTTGCTTCTAAACAGTTTTGGCATCTCACTTTATCCTTTGAAGTTTAGAATGATTGGCATCCATAGGAACTCAGAGTTCAGATAGTGTTATTGATTCTCCTAGTTAAGTATGTTGATTCTTGAACACAACTACTTTTATGAGTCTTGGTCGTGGCCCTAAGCACTTTGTTTTCCAGTATTACCACCGGATACATAAATGCCACAGACACATGACTGGGTGAACCTTTTCAGATTGTGACTCAGCTTTGCTAAAGTCCCCAGTTAGAGGTGTCTAGAGTTCTTAAGCACACTCTTTTTGCTTTGGATCACGACTTTAACCACTCAGTCTCAAGCTTTTCACTTGGACCTGCATGCCACAAGCACATGGTTAGGGACAGCTTGATTTAGCCTCTTAGGCCTGAATTTTATTTCCTTGGGCCCTCCTATCTATTGATGCTCAAAGCCTTGGATCCTTTTTACCCTTGCCTTTTGGTTTTAAGAGCTATTAGCTTTTTCTGCTCACTTTTCTTTTTCTTTCTTTAAATTTTTTTTCGCAAGCTTTGTTCTTCACTGCTTTTTCTTGCTTCAAGAATCAATTTTATGATTTTTCAGATCATCAATAACATTTCTCTTTTTCATCATTCTTTCAAGAGCCAACAATTTTAACATTCATAAACAACAAGATCAAAAATATGCATTGTTTAAGCATTCATTCAGAAAATAAAAAGTATTGTCACCACATCAATATAATTAAACTAATTTCAAGGATGAATTTGAAACTCATGTACTTCTTGTTCTTTTGTATTAAAAACATTTTTCATTTAAGAAAGGTGAAGGATTCATGGAATTATTCATAGCCTTAAGACATAGTTACTAAATACTAATGATCATGTAATAAAGACACAAACATAGACAAACATGAAGCTCAAAAACCAAAAAACAGAAAGATAAGAACAAGGAAGTTAAGGAATGAGTCCACCTTAGTGAGGGTAGCGTCTTCCTCTTGAAGAACCAAAGGTGCTCTTGAGCTCCTCTATGTCTCTTCCTTGCCTCTATTGCTTGATCCCTAGTGATTTTGATGCTCCTATCCTTAGTTGCTCCCAATAATTGTGTGGAGAAAAATGTGTCCCCTGAGGTATCTCAGGGATTTCTTGATGAGAGAATTCCTCATGCTCTTGTTGAGGTCCATAAGTGGGCTCTCTTTATGTGCAGTCAAATACTCTACTACTGAGCTATGGACCCTTGAGATGAATCTCTCCATCTCCCATGACTCGGAGGTGGAAGCTTTTGTCTTCCTTTTCCTCTTTCTAGAGGTTTTCTCCAGCCTTAGGTGCCATAAATGGTTATGGAAAAATAAAAAGCTATGCTTTTACCACACCAAACTTAGAATGTTGCTCGACCTCGAGCAAAAGAAGGAAGAAGAGAGAAGTGGGGTAGGTGGGGATCCTGTGGGGTCCACAGATCCGGAGGTGATCCTGTGGGGTCCACAGATCTTGAGGTGTCAAGAATTTCTCATCCATGCACCTTTTAGGCGTGTAAAACGCCCTCTATATGCAATCCTGGCATTTTAACGCCAGACTGTAGCTTGTTTCTGGCGTTAAACACCCAGATGTAGCATGTTTCTAGCATTTAACGCCAGCCTGATGCTTGTTTCTGGCATTAAACGCCAGCTTGGTGCTTGTTTCTGGCGTTAAACGCCAGACAGATGCTTGTTTCTGGCATTTAAACGCCAGACAGCTATTCCTCCAGGGTGTGCTTTTTCTTCTGCTATTTTTTATTCTATTTTTAATTTTTGCAATTGTTTTGTGACTCCACATGATCATAAACCTAATAAGACATAAAAGAACAATAGAAATATAAATAAAAATTGGGTTGCCTCCCAATAAGCGCTTCTTTAATGTCAATAGCTTGACAGTGAGCTCTCATGGAGCTTCACAGATGTTCAGAGCATTGTTGGGGCCTCCCAACACCAAATTTAGAGTTTGAATGTAGGGGTTCAACACCAAACTTAGAGTTTGGTTGTGGCCTCTCAATACCAAACTTAGAGTTTGATTGTGGGGGCTTTGTTTGACTCTGTATTGAGAGAAGCTTATCGTGCCTCTTTTCCATGGTTGCAGAGTAAGATCCTTGAGCTTTAAACACAAGGTAGTCCCCATTCAATTGAAGGACTAGTTCACCTCTGTCAACATCAATTACAGCTTTTGCTGTGGCTAGGAAGGGTCTTTCAAGAATGATGGATTCATTTTCATCCTTCCTAGTGTCTAAGATTATGAAATCAGCAAGGATGTAAAGGCCTTCAACCTTTACCAACACATCCTCTACCAATCCATAAGCTTGTTTTATTGACTTGTCTGCCATCTCTAATGAGATTCTTGCAGCTTGTACCTCAAAGATCCCCAGTTTCTCCATTACAGAGAGTGGCATAAGATTTATACCTGACCCCAGGTCACACAGAGCCTTCTCAAAGGTCATGGTGCCTATGGTACAGGGTATTAAGAATTTACCAGGATCTTATTTTTTTTTGAGGTAAAGTTTGTTGAACTCATGTATTTAGTTCACTAATAAGCAAGGGAGGTTCATCTTCCCAAGTCTCATTACCAAACAACTTAGCATTCAGCTTCATGATGGCTCCTAAATATTGAGCAACTTGCCCTTCAGTTACATCTTCATCCTCTTCAGCGGAAGAATAATTCTCAGAGCTCATGAATGGCAGAAGGAAGTTTAATTGAATATCTATGGTCTCTATGTGAGCCTCAGATTCCTTTAGGTCCTCAATATGGAACTTCTTTCTGTCTGAGGGACATCCCAGGAGGTCTTCCTCACTAGGATTCACGTCCTTCTCCTCCTTTGTGCATTCGACCATATTGATTATATCAATGGCCTTGCACTCTCTTTTTGGATTCTCTTCTCTATTGCTTGGGAGAGTACTAGGAGGAGTTTCAGTGATTTTCTTACTCAGCTGACCCACTTGTGCCTCCAAATTTCTAATGGAGGACCTTGTTTCACTCATGAAATTTAAAGTGGCCTTAGATAGATTAGAGACTATGTTTGCTAAGCTAGAGGGGCTCTGCTCAAAATTCTCTGTCTGTTACTGAGAAGATAATGGAAAAGGCTTGCTATTGCTAAACCTGTTTCTTCTACCATTATTAAAACCTTGTTGAGGCTTCTGTTGATCCTTCCATGAGAAATTTGGATGATTTCTCCATGAGAAATTATAGGTGTTTCCATAGGGTTCACCCATGTAATTCACCTCTGCCATTGCAGGGTTCTCAAGATCATAAGCTTCTTCTTCAGAAGATGCCTCTTTAGTACTGTTGGATGCATTTTGCCATCCATTCAGACTCTGAGAAATCATGTTGACTTGCTGAGTTAACATTTTGTTCTGAGCCAATATTGCATTTAGAGCATCAATTTTAAGAAATCCCCTCTTCCGAAGCATCCCATTACTCACAGGATTCCTCTAAGAGGTGTACATGAATTGGTCATTTGCAACCATGTCAATGAGTTCTTGAGCTTCTGCAGGCATTTTCTTTAGGTGAATGGATCCACCTGTAGAATGGTCCAGTGACATCTTAGAGAACTCAGATAGACCATCATAGAATATATCCAGAATGGTCCACTTTGAAAGCATATCAAAAGGACACTTTTTGGTTAACTGCTTGTATCTTTCCCAAGCTTCATAGAGGGATTCACCATCTTTCTGCTTGAAGGTCTGAACATCCACTCTAAGCTTGCTCAGCTTTTGAGGAGGAAAAAACTTGGCCAGGAAGGCCATGACCAGCTTATCCCAAGAGTCCAAGCTATCTTTAGGTTGTGAGTCCAACCATGTTCTAGCTCTGTCTCTTACAGCAAAAGGAAAAAGCATGAGCCTGTAGACTTCAGGATCTACTCCATTAGTCTTAACAGTATCACAGATATGCAAGAACTCAGTTAAAAACTGGTAGGGGTCTTCTGATGGAAGTCCATGAAACTTGTAGTTCTGTTGCATTAGAGCAACTAGTTGAGGCTTCAGCTCAAAATTGTTTGCTCCAATATCAGGGATTGAGATGCTTCTTCCATAAAAATTGGAAGTAGGTGTAGTATAATCACCAAGCATCCTCCTTGCGCCTCCACCATTGTTATTGGGTTCGGCCATGTCTTCTTTTTTGAGATTCTCTGTAAGGTTTTCTCTGATTTGTTGTGCTTTAGCTTCTCTTAGCTCCTTCTTCAGAGTCCTTTCAGGTTCAGGATCTGCTTCAACAAGAATGTTCTTGTCCTTGCTCTTGCTCATATGAAAAAAAAGGGAACAGAAAATAATAATAGGGATCCTCTTTACCACAGTAGAGAGATTCCTTTATGTGAGTAGAAGAAGAAAAGAATAGAAGAAGGAGAAGAGAAAAATTCGAACACAGAGAGGAAGAGAGGGTTCGAATTTTAAGATGTAGAGAAGTGTTAGTAAATGAATAAATAAATAGAAGAAGATGAAAGGGAGAGAATTTCGAAAATTGTTTCTAAAAAATAGTTAGTGATTTTCGAAAATTGAGAGAAGAAATACAATTAAAATTAAAATTTGAAACATTTAATTAATTAAAAGAATTTTGAAAAAGAGGAAGGAATTTTCGAAAATTAGAGAGAGAAAAGTAGTTAGGTGGTTTTGAAAAAGATAAGAAACAAACAAAAAGTCTATTAGTTAGTTGAAAAAGATTTTAAAATCAATTTTGAAAAGATAAAAAGTTGGAAAAGATTTTGAAAAAGATATGATTTGAAAAAGATATTTTGAAAAGATATGATTTGAAAAAGATATTTTGGAAAAGATTTTATTTTTAAAATTAAAATTGATTACTTGGCTAACAAGAAACTAAAAGATATGATCCTAAAATTTAAAGATTGAACCTTTCTTAACAAGAGAGTAACAAACTTCAAATTTTTGAATCAATCACATTAATTGTTAATAAAGTTTTTGAAATTTTGAAATGAAATTAAGAAAAAGATTTTGAAAATCAATTTTAAAAAATTTTTCGAAAATATAAAAAAAATGAAAAAGATTTGATTTTTGAAAAAGATTTTGAAAAGATAGGATTTTTAAAATTAAAATCTTGACTTGACTAACAATAAACAACTTATTTTAAAATTTTTTAACTAAGTCAACCCAAAGATTTCGAAATTTATGAGAAAAACAAGGAAAAGATATTTTTTTAATATTTTTTTATTTTTTTAATGATGAGAGAGAAAAACATAAATATGACCCAAAACATGAAAATTTTGGATCAAAACCAATGATGCATGCAAGAACACTATGAATGTCAAGATGAACACCAAGAACACTTTGAAGATCAAGATGAACATCAAGACTTATTTTTGAAAAATTTTCAAGAAAAGAAAAACATGCAAGACACCAACTTAGAAATTTTTCATGTTTAGACACTATGAATGCAAAAATACATATGAAAAACAACAAAAGACACAAAACAAGAAAATATGAAGATCAAACAAGAAGACTTGTCAAGAACAACTTGAATATCATGAAAAATGCAATGCATGAATTTTTTTCGAAAAATGCACAAATTTTAAAAACATGCAATTGACACCAAACTTAAAAATTGACACTAGACTCAAATAAGAAACACAAAATATTTTTTTATTTTTATGATTTTATTAATTTTTTTTTTGCAAATTAATTTTTTGGAAAAATGAAAACAGAGAAAAAATTTTTTTGAAAGATTTTTGCAAACTTTTTGAAAAGAAAATTACCTAATCTGAGCAACAAGATGAACCGTCAGTTGTCCAAACTCAAACAATCCCCGTCAACGGTGCCAAAAACATGGTGCACGAAATTGTGATCATCAACAATGGTGCCAAAGACTTGGAGCTCTCAAATGTGAATCACACTTTGTCACAACTTCGCACAACTAACCAGCAAGTGCACTGGGTCGTCCAAGTAATACCTTACGTGAGTAAGGGTCGATCCCACTGAGATTGTTGGTATGAAGCAAGCTATGGTCATCTTGTAAATCTCAGTTAGGCAGATTCTAATGGTTATTATGGTTTTCAAAAATAAAGATAAATAAAGCATAAAATAAAGATAGGGATACTTATGTAATTCATTGGTGGGAATTTCAGATAAGCGCATGGAGATACTGTGTTCCTTTTGAATCTCTGCTTTCCTACTGCTTTCATCCAATCATTCTTACTCCTTTCCATGGCTAGCTGTATGTTCGGGTTTCACCGGTGTCAATGGCTACCTCTCGTCCTCTCAGTGAAAATGGTCCAAATACTCTGTCACAGCACGGTTAATCATCTGTCGGTTCTCGATCATGTCGGAATAGGATCCATTGATCCTTTTACGTCTGTCACTACGCCCAACACTCGCGAGTTTGAAGCTCCTCACAATCATTCAATCCCTGAATCCTACTCGAAATACCACAGACAAGGTTTAGACTTTTCGGATTCTCAAGATTGCTACCAATGGATTCTAGCTTATACCACGAAGATTCTGATTAAGGAATCCAAGAGATACTCATTCAATCGAAAGTAGAACGGAGATGGTTGTCAGGCACGCTTTCATAGGTTTAGGATGGTGATGAGTGTCACGGATCATCACATTCATTAGGTTAAAGTGTGAATGAATATCTTAGAATAATAATAAGCATGAATTGAATAGAAGAATAATAGTACTTTGCATTAATACTCGAAGAACAGCAGAGCTCCACACCTTAATCTATGGTGTGTAGAAACTCCACCATTGAAAATACATAAGTGATGAAGGTCCAGGCATGGCCGAGTGGCCAGCCCTCATGGAGGTCTAAAATTGCATACACTGATTAAAGATCAATCCAAAAACTTCTAATACAATAGTAAAAAGTCCTATTTATACTAGACTAGCTACTAGGGTTTACAGAAATAAGTCTAAGTACAGAAATCCACTTCCGGGGCCCACTTTGGTGTGTGCTTGGGCTGAGCTTGAGATTTACACGTGTAGAGGCTTCTCTTGAAGTTAAACGCCAAGTTGTAACGTGTTTTTGGCGTTTAACTCTGGTTTGTAGCGTGTTTCTTGCGTTTTACTCCAGAATGCAGTATGGAACTGGCGTTGAATGGCAGTTTGTGTCGTCAAAACGCAAATAAAGTATAGACTATTATATATTGCTGGAAAGTCCTGGATGTCTACTTTTCAACGCAATTGAGAGTGTGCCATTTGGAGTTTTGTAGCTCCAGAAAATCCATTTCGAGTGTAGGGAGGTCAGAATCCAACAGCATTAGCAGTCCTTTGTCAACCTCCTATCAGATTTTTGCTCAGGTCCCTCAATTTCAGCTAGAAAATACCTGAAATCACAGAAAAACACACAAACTCATAATAAAGTCTAGAAATGTGAATGTTGCATAAAAACTAATAAAAACATCCCTAAAAGTAGCTAGATCCTACTAAAACTACCTAAAAACAATGCCAAAAAGCGTATAAATTATCCACTCATCACCATTTACGGCCATGCATCGCTCTTGCCGAGTCCATCATTTCTAGCTAAGTTTCGTAGGTAAGATCTCTAAAATTGCAATCCAATTTCCAGCCCTAACATTTTCTGCATTTTTAGGTTTGGTTTTTGAATATATTTTGTGATTTTTTTTGTTTGTTTAGGGGTAATTTAGCATTGGACTATGGTTGGATTTTTCCCTTAATCTCATTGGAAAAAGTAAAGTTTCACTAAACCCTTGTGTTTAGTTATTTTTGTGAATCCTAGGTTTGATGTTTGTATGTTCTGTGATGTTAGATTGAGTTTTGGTGTTTGTTGGAGTTGGTTTGAGGCTTTGGATTGAGCTTGGTGGCTTTGTTTTGGTGTTTGGTGCATTTTGGGAATCGGCCAGGGTATGATTTTGGTTTTCTTTATGTAATATGTAATGTTTCTGAAAACTTAGGCTAGTTGACCACCTAAGATAGGATTGAATGATGTTGGTGTGTGATTAATTATATGTATGTGAATTTATGTTTGATGATGAAGAGGATGATATGGAGTGTGGTAATGTGTGATATATGCCTTATGATAATAAAATGATGAGTAATTGTGTTGTTTATTATTATAATGATTTTGATGAATTATGATGGTTATTGTTGATGCTTGGTGTTGAATGTTGATGAGAATTTGTAGTATGCAGTGGTGGTGTTGTTGAATGATAAGGAGATTGAGGTTTGGTAACATATTGAGGAGTTTTCGGATTGAGAATGAATTGAGTGATTAGGTGTGAAAATGTTTTGGATATGATCGAGGAATAATGGAAAATATGTGGTAGTGTTTTGGTAATGAATTATGGTTGTAAATGTTTTGGTTTGATTTTGAGTTTTGGAAAAATAGAGAACCCAGTGAAATTTGGTAAAAATCTATTTTTGATGAACTTTGGCGAATCATAACTTGAGCTTAGATTTTCAAAATTGATTGGGTTTTATTTTAAATTAAAGATGTTTTCAAGAGCTTTAAATTGATATAAAGTTTTTAGAAAACAGAGTTTTGTAGAGAAAGTTATGAGCGTTTAAAGTTTGGTGTTTAAAAATTAAAATTCTGCAGCATTTAATTTCTGGGTCTGATGCAGCATGCATTGGCGACCACCTGCACGCGACGCGACCAACCCTTTTGGTTTGGTATCTCGCGTACGGGAGCAAGGTGCATGCGTATGAGAACAAAGGAAAATGTACCCACACGTATGCGTGGCCCACGCGGACACATGACCCCTGCTTTGTTGAAAATGTGTTTTTCTTCACTTTTAAGGATTCTCTTGCTTTCCAAACTTCTTTAACTTCTCCTAAAGACTAATGGATAGTAATTAGGCCAAAAAACTAGTATATAGGGGTTTACGTTAGAGACTAATAGATTTATATATGGGTTTTAGAAGACAGTGACTTAGGCTTTGGAAGGTTTGGGGATGAGAGTAACAAAAGTCATGTGGTGAGGTATTTTTTGACAAGATTTTGAGATTTCGAATGATTAAGTCGTATTTGCGGAACTTGAGGATTGATAATGGATGATGATAGGGGAAGTTGAAAATGAATGACTATGGTTAATGGAATGAGTATGAATGAAAGTGTGCTATGAGCAGTTGCCTCTGAGATGGATTATGTGATTGTGACATGCATTGTTCTCCGTCATAGGGACTGTGGCAGTCTCCCGCCTATGTTTAGATGTGAGGGCTGTGGCAGACTCCCGCTCACGTAACATGCATTGATTTAGAAAGTCGCTATGCGCCTTTGTCAAGGGCTGTAGCAGTCTCCTACTTGTCTGAGGTAGCAATGCCGGTAGGGGACGGGACAGTCTCCCGCCTACGTTGAGATGTGAGGGCTGTGACAGTCTCCCACTCACATAACCTTTCTGCTGCCAGAGTGAACTCGGGCACTATAACCCGAAAGAGTGTGCCAGACACTATAACTCGTGGGGCGCAAGATAAAGTAATAGTGAGCAGGGCACTATAACCTGGTCGTGGCAGAAAGACGACATCCCGGGGATGTGTCGGGTTAGCATTTTGAACTGACAATTGATATCACGAGCCAAATAGGCATTCATCATATGCATCTTCTACATGCTTGCTTCCTTTGATTACTTGAGTTATGCCTATTTGAATAACATGCCTAAATGCTAGTTGAATTACGTGCTGTATATGTATATTACTTGTGTGTTACTTGGTTGTATTAAATGTGTTTTACTGGCGTTGAGGAGGATAGGGAAGTAGTGGCGATGGGATCGCACGGAGGTTTGGTTGGTAAAGGTTGTGGGATACAGCAGTGTGACTAGTATTACTTAGAAATCTCCTAAATTTAGATAATCCTATTTATGGTTTATGGTTTAATTTATTTATTTTCGTTAAGCTTGAATATTTGTATCGGTGTGAAGTTCTAGGATTGTCTTTGACATCCCGGAACCTTACATCTTATATATTGGGCACTGTTACCATAGTGAAAATCTTCGGTTCTAATACCATATATTGTTGTTGCTTTTCAAATGCAGGTCGCAACCCACTTTGGTGAGTTTATGAATATGGTGACAGAGCGGAGGATGGTCTTTCATATGCCTTATTTTACTTTACTTTTGTTGTAGTATTCTCTCATTTCTTTATTTTTAGACATTATGGCCTTAGAGGCTTGATTTGAGAGATAAGTTGTATAAGCTATTTTAAACTTCCATAACTCTATTGTGTTCCGTTTGACTAGCCGGCATAAACTCCGTAGGCTGTGACTAGTCCTCTTTTTGGTATTTCATATATATATATATATATATATATATATATATATATATATATATATATATTATTAATTCAATTATTACCTTGTGTATCCTAGAGCTATCTACAAGGTTTTGTATATATTCTGTTTCGATCTTTCCGTGCCTACGCGTTTAGTTATCGGGTGTGAATGCTACGCATTTTGTAATTCCGCTTTATGCGACTTTGAGCTCTACTCCTTCATCGAGATTCTAGAATTATTATCTCTTTCTATGTATATTATTGTATAAGCCTTAGACTTGTCATGACCTCTGATTAACCTTCTCTTTACGGCTTGAGGTAAGGCTTAGAGTAATTGCGGTGTTACACCCGGTCCATCCCGTTAGCGTTTTTGGCCCATTTGGCCTAATTTCGGGCCAAACCTTTAAAATTAGTGCCCGATTTTCAACTTTAATTATCTTCCTAAGGTTTTCTACAATTTTTTTATTGATCTCACACAGTACCAGATAGATTTAGCTGGTACTGCCAGTTAATTTACTGGTTCGCGTTCTTATGCAGTTTTTTGCAGAAAATTACATTCTCCAACTCAAAAAAATCTATTATGTTCAAATATCATATTTATATTTTCTAATTAATATTCTATATTTTTGGAACCTATTTTGGACAATTAATTTATTATTATTTTATGTTAATTAATCGATAATTATTTCTGATTCTTACACTTAATATATTTAATATACAACCTCACACAAACAACCAATATCTCATGAAAAATATCTATTTACTATCTCTCTAGAGTGTTGAAACATTTTTTTGTATCATCTTATTATCTATTTCATGACAAACCGTAATTAAGAATATTGCAACCATCTCTTAAACTCCCATATGCTTTGTGTAGTTTAGGCCATATTCAACCAATTCAACACAAAATTAAAAAAAAATATTTTTTCATCCGAAACATTTCATAACAATAAATGTCATGACCATATAAAATTTCTTACACCGATTAATGACATGTTTGTTCACTAGTCCTACATAGTTCTTTATATAAATAATTGACTGCATATTGACCAATCAATCGTATAATATTCAATATCATCTATATATTCTTCTATAATGAAAAGTAATTTTAATTTTTCATTTTATTCTTTTCTAGTATTTTCAAAAAAATGTTCCATGTTCATTCCAAATTAATTAACTCTTATTAAGACCTACAAAAAAAAAAAATTTTTTTTATAAACATAACAATATAAAGTAAAGAATAAATAATATATAATAAGAACAATAATTAAGTATGATAAATAATATCTTATAAGACAATAATATATAAACAGCATACAAATTTTTTCTGTTATTTTAACTTAGTATAACAAGAAATTTATGGCCAAATATTAAAACAGAATACAATAATAACTTAATTAGTTTTACATGAATAATAATGTCTATAAGTTACACGTTTAAGTCAATCCAACCATCTTTGCTCGTATTTTTTTAAGGATAATTTTTAACAGGCTTAAACATCATTAAGTGACAACAATGACTATGAAAATCGAAATCACTAATAATAATTTTTATCTTTTGAATCTTAGTCATTATTTTTTTCAATAGATGCACCAGGTACTACAAATATAGACACAATGATTAAGCGTAATTCAAATACAAAAGCAATTCTACTTATTGCATCTACAATTTATTTTGGGACAAAGGCTTTAGAATGTTTTTTTTTTGTTATTTCAAAAATCACGTCTCTTTTTGTTTTTTTAGTACTCTTATGACTAATATTTTTTTTAGAAGAACTAAGATTTGTGTTAAAATTTAATACTAACTCCCACATTAATACTTATACCTTTTTCAGTATATCTAGAACATTTTTCTATACCAATATAACCTTCCTCAAAATATGGCTGATATCTATCACTATCTTTTTCTATACCACTAGATAACATCCTAAAAGCCCAAACAAAATTTTCATTGGTGATAACATCCTTGAATAATATATGTTGGTAAAAAAAATATAAAGCTAATAAAACCTTCTAATCGAAACTAGTATATATAGTAGCTAATTTCATATAACTCCTTGGTTTTCACGCATTTGGTGGGTTAGTTCTTTCACTATCATAATATAATAATATATAATGCTGTTGTATACAATAAGAAACACATAACTTACTGATGCGGCGGAAATTGGTGAATTAAAAATTATTAAAATGTGTACGTTGCAAGTATAGTTCTTAACTCACTAGAAATTCACTTATCAATTTAGAAAAGTGTCACAGAAATTTAAATTTTAAATACTGGGAGTATGAATCCCAGGTCGTCTCCCAACGAGTTGTAGAAAAGTGTGTTATTTTTATTAATCAGATGTTTTCAAAAGGTTTGGGTTGAGTAAACAGGAAATAAAATTGGAGAATTTGAATAATGTAAATAAAAGACTTGACTGGGAGTTGATTAGTTGGAAGTCCCGCTGTTGTCGGATTACTCTCTAGATTAATTGATAATTAAAGGTTATCCTGTTTAGTTATCTCTTACTAGGTAAGAGAAAGTCAAACAGGTTGGAATGCTATGTCTGTTCACAAGTTGCAACCCACTTAATTAAAAGGGGTTGGTGTTAGTAACTAGAGGGCAATCCAACAATAAACCCAATTACAATCTTTCTTTTAAGCCTTCTAACTCAATTGGTTCCTTTCAATCAACTCCCCATCAAGTTAGGGAACTACTCGCTCATTGTGAATGTAAAATTAATAACATATGAAAAGGAATTAAAGAAGGACATTGTAAATAAAAATCAAAATAATCAAATAAAAATAAAAGTAATCCTTGTATTAAATAAATCCTAATAATATTCCAATGGTAAAGTTAACAAAGCAAAGGACATAGAAGAGTAAAGCCAAGTTAAGAAAATGAACTAGAATGACGAAGTCTTGATGAGGTAATAACTCTTCTAAATATCCCAATGCAAAAAGTGATAGAAAAATAAAATCCTAAAAACTATCAATGTGTAGAGAGAAAAACCTAGAAGAGGAGTAAAAACTAGATCTAAAACTGTGTAGAATGAATGTTGTCTCGGGTTTCTGCATGTTCTCTGGCTCTAGTCTGCTGTTCTAGGCCGAGAACTGGGTCAAAACGGGGCCCAAAGTCACCCCCAGCGGAATCTGCAGATTATGCAGATCGCGCACGTCACGCGATCGCGTCATCCATGCGGACGCGTCATTCGCGTTTTTCCCTGCCACGCGTTCGCGTCGTCCACACCTCCGCGTCACTTGTGCTTTTCCATTCCGCGCAGTTGCGTGAGCCATGCGGCCGCGTCACTGCAATTTCTCCTCTTTCGCGCGAACGCGTGAGCCATGCGGCCGCGTCACTTCTCGCTGGTTATTTCCTCAATTTCTTGTGTTCCTTCCATTTTTTCTAGCTTCCTTTCCAATCTCCAACTTATCCATGCCTTATAAAGCCTGAAACACTTAACACACAGATCATGGCATCGAATGGGATAAAGGAGAACTAAAATGCATAATTAAAAAGTCTCTAGGAAGCAGTTTTCAACCATGTAATAATTTCAGGAAGGAAATATAAATGCCTGCTAAATTAATGAATAAGTGGGTAAGGATTATGATAAAACCACACAATTAAACACAATATAAACCATAAAATAGTGGTTTATCACTTACCAATTAAATTGCCTAACTAAAAAAAAATTAATACTCTAAATCCATCTGTTGAAACACAAAAAAAAATTGTTACAAGTTCAAATAATAAAAAATCTAAAACATTGTCACATGTCACAATCTCTATTCTTCTCTTACCATAATATATATTGTCATCAAATTATATTCTCCTCAAATGAGTTCCATATTATCTTTCTATTATTGTTTCTCTACACACATTGCATTCATCTTGTTTCTACTTTGCTTTGGTAGGTTCTCTCATTCCTTTTCTTTCTATTTGATCTAATATATGCATTAAATAAGATTTTCAATGATGAGCTCTGATGAATGGATAATTTATACACTTTTTGGCATAGTTTTTAGGTAGTTTTTAGTAGGATCTAGCTACTTTAGGGAGGTTTTTATTAGTTTTATGCAAAATTCACATTTGTCTACTTTACTATGTGTTTGTGTGTTTTTCTATGATTTCAGATATTTTCTTACTGAAATTGAGGGACCTGAGCAAAAATCTGATTTAGGCTGAAAAAGCACTACTGATGCTGTTGGATTCTGACCTCCCTGCACTCGAAATAGATTTTCTGGAGCTACTGAACTCCAAATGGCGCGCTCTCAATTGCGTTGGAAAGTAGACATCCAGGGCTTTCCATCAATATATAATAGTCCATACTTTATTCGAGTTTAGACGACGCAAACTAGCGTTCAACGCCAGTTCCATGCTGCATTCTGGAGTAAAACGCCAAAAACACGTCACAAACCAGAGTTAAACGCCAAAAACACGTTACAACTTGGCGTTTAACCCTAAGAGAAGCCTCTGCATGTGTAAAGCTCAAGATAAGCCCAAGCACACACCAAAGTGGGCTCCGGAAGTGGATTTCTGCACTTAGACTTATTTCTGTAAACCCTAGTAACTAGTTTAGTATAAATAAAACTTATTACTATTGTATTCGAAGTCTTTTGATTGATCTTTAATCAGTGTATGCGATTTTAGACCTTCATGGGGGCTGGCCATTCGGCCATGCCTGGACCATCACTTATGTATTTTCAACAGTGGAGTTTCTACACACCATAGATTAAGGTGTGGAGCTCTGTTGTTCCTCGAGTATTAATGCAATTTCTATTATTCTTCTATTCAATTCAGTTTATTCTTATTCTAAGATATTCGCTGCACTTCAACATGATGAATGTGATGATCCATGACACTCATCATCATTCTCACCTATGAACACGTGCCTGACAACCACTTCCGTTCTACCTTAGATTGAGCGCGTATCTCTTGGATTCCTTAATCAGAATCTTCGTGGTATAAGCTAGAATTATTGGCGGCCATTCCTAAGATACGGAAAGTCTAAACCTTGTCTGTGGTATTCCGAGTAGGATCTGAGATGGGATGACTGTGACGAGCTTCAAACTCGCGAGTGTTGGGCGTAGTGACAGACGCAAAAGGATCAATAGATCTGATTCCGACATGATCAAGAACCGACAGATGATTAGTCGTGCGGTGACAGCGCATTTGGACCATTTTCACTGAGAGGATGGGAGGTAGCCATTGACGCCGGTGAAACCCGAACATACAGCTTGCCATGGAAAAGAGTAAGAATGATTGGATGAAAGCAGTAGAAAAGGAGAGATTCAAAAGGAACACAGTATCTTCATGCACTTATCTGAAATTCCCACCAATGAATTACATAAGTATCTCTATCTCTATATTATGCTTTATTTATCTTTATATTCGAAAACCATTATAACCATTTGAATCTGCCTAACTGAGATTTACAAGATGACCATAGCTTGCTTCATACCAACAATCTCCGTGGGATCGACCCTTACTCACGTAAGGTTTATTACTTGGACGACCCAATGCACTTGCTGGTTAGTTGTGCGAAGTTGTGACAAAGTGTGATTCACGTTTGAGAGCTCCAAGTCTTTGGCGCCATTGTTGATGATCACAATTTCATGCACCAAGTTTTTGGTGCCGTTGCCGGGGATTGTTCGAGTTTGGACAACTGACGGTTCATCTTGTTGCTCAGATTAGGTAATTTTATTTTCAAAAAGTTTTCAAAAATCTTTCAAAAATTTTTTATTTGTTTTCGTTTTTCCAAAAAGAAATTTTCGGAAAAAACCCAAAAAAATTAATAAAATCATAAAAACCAAAAATATTTTGTGTTTCTTGTTTGAGTCTAGTGTCAATTTTTAAGTTTGGTGTCAATTGCATGTTTTTAAAATTTATGCATTTTTTCGAAAAATTCATGCATGGTGTTCTTCATGATCTTCAAGTTGTTCTTGGTAAGTCTTCTTGTTTGATCTTCATATTTTCTTGTTTTGTGTCTTTTGTTGTTTTTCATATGCATTTTTGCATTCATAGTGTCTAAGCATTAAAAATTTCTAAGTTTGGTGTCTTGCATGTTTTTCTTTCCTCGAAAATTTTTCAAAAATAAGTCCTGATGTTCATCTTGATCTTCAAAGTGTTCTTGGTGTTCATCTTGACATTCATAGTGTTCTTGCATGCATCATGTGTTTTAATCCAAAATTTTTATGTTTTGAGTCATTTTTGTATTTTTCTCTTTCCTCATTAAAAATTCAAAAATAAAAAATATCTTTTCCTTATTTTACTCAAAATTTTTTAAATCTTTGGGTTGACTTAGTCAAAAAATTTTAAAATAAGTTGTTTCTTATTAGTCAAGTCAAGATTTCAATTTTAAAGATCTTATCTTTTCAAAATATTTTTCAAAAATAAAATCTTTTTCATTTTTCTTTTATATTTTCGAAAATTTTTTTAAATTCATTTTCAAAATTTTTTTCTTATCTTTATTTCAAATTTTCGAAAACTTTACTAACAATTAATGTGATTGATTCAAAAATTTTAAGTTTGTTACTTTCTTATTAAGAAAGGTTCAATCTTTAAATTCTAGAATCACATCTTTTAATTTCTTGTTAGTCAAGTAATAAAATTTTAATTTTAAAAATCAAATCTTTTCCAAAATATCTTTTTCAATCATATCTGTTCAAAATATCTTTTAAATCATATCTTTTTCAAAATCAAATTCAAAATCTTTTTTAACTTCTTATCTTTTCAACATTGATTTTCAATTCTTTTTCAACCAACTAATTGACTTTTTGTTTGTTTCTTATCTTTTTCAAAACCACCTAACTACTTTTCTCTCTCTAATTTTCGAAAAGTCCTTCCTCTTTTTCAAAATTCTTTTAATTAACTAATTGTTTCAAATTTTAATTTTAATTGTATTTCTTCTCTTAATTTTTGAAAATCACTAACTATTTTTCAAAAATAATTTTCGAAATTCTCTCCCTCTCATCTTCTTCTATTTATTTATTCATTTACTAACACTTCTCTTCATCTAAAAATTCGAACCCTCTCTTCCCCTTTTGTGTTCGAATTTTTCTCCTCCTTCTTATATTTCTTTTCTTCTTCTACTCACATAAAGGAATCTCTATACTAAGACATAGAGGATTCCTCTTCTTTTCTGTTCTCTTCTTTTTCATATGAGTAGGAGCAAGGACAAGGACATTCTTGTTAAAGCAGATCCTGAACCTGAAAGGACTCTGAAGAAGAAGCTAAGAGAAGCTAAAACACAACAATCCAGAGAAAACCTTACAGAGAATATCGGAAAAGAAAGAGACATGGCCGAACCCAAAAACAATGCAAGGAGGATGCTTGGTGATTATACTCCACCTACTTCCAATTTTTATGGAAGAAGCATCTCAATCCCTGCCATTGGAGCAAACAATTTTGAGCTGAAGCCTCAACTAGTTGCTTTAATGCAACAGAACTGCAAGTTTCATGGACTTCCATCAGAAGATCCCTATCAATTTTTAACTGAATTCTTGCAGATTCGTGATACTGTTAAGACTAATGGAGTAGATCCTAAAGTCTACAGGCTCATGCTTTTCCCTTTTACTGTAAGAAACAGAGCTAGAACATGGTTGGACTCACAACCTAAAGATAGCCTGGACTCTTGGGATAAGCTAGTCACGACCTTCTTGGCCAAGTTCTTTCCTCCTCAAAAGCTGAGCAAGCTTAGAGTGGATGTTCAGACCTTCAAGCAAAAAGATGGTGAATCCCTCTATGAAACTTGGGAAAGATATAAGCAGTTGACTAAAAAGTGTCCTTCTGACATGCTTTCAGAGTGGACCATTTTGAATATATTCTATGATGGTCTATCTGAGTTCTCTAAGATGTCACTGAACCATTCTGGAGGTGGATCCATTCACCTAAAGAAAATGCCTACAGAAGCTCAAGAACTTATTGACATGGTTGCAAATAACCAATTTATATAGACCTCTGAGAGGAATCCTGTGAGTAATGAGACGCCTCAGAAGAGGAGAGTTCTTGAAATCGAAGCTCTGAATACCATATTGGCTCAGAACAAAATGTTGACTCAGCAAGTCAACATGATTTCTCAGAGTCTGAATGGATTGCAAAATGCATCCAACAGTACTAAAGAAGCATCTTCGGAAGAAGAAGCTTATGATCCTGAGAACCCTGCAATGGCAGAGGTAAATTACATGGGTGAAGCCTATGGAAACACCTATAATCCCTCATGGAGAAATCATCCAAATTTCTCATTGAAGGATCAACATAAGCCTCACCAAGGCTTTAATAATGGTGGAAGAAACAGGTTTAGCAATAGCAAGCCTTTTCCATCATCTTCTCAGCAACAGATAGAGAATTCTGAGCAGAGCCTCTCTAGCTTAGCAAACATAGTCTCTGATCTATCTAAGGCCACTTTAAGTTTCATGAATGAAACAAGGTCCTCCATTAGAAACTTGGAGACACAAGTGGGTCAGCTGAGTAGGAAAATCATTGAAACTCCTCCTAGTACTCTCCCAAGCAATACAGAAGAGAATCCAAAAAGAGAGTGCAAGGCCATTGATATAATCAAAATGGCCGAATCCAAAGAGAAAGGGGAGGACGTGAATCCCAATGAGGAAGACCTCATGGGACGTCCCCCAAACAGAAAGGAGTTCCTTATTAAGGACCTAAAGGAATCTGAGGCTCATATAGAGACCATAGAGATTCCATTAAACTTTCTTCTGCCATTCATGAGCTCTAAGAACTATTCTTCCTCTGAAGAGGATGAAGATGTAACTGAAGAGTAAGTTGCTCAATATCTAGGAGCCATCATAAAGCTGAATGCCAAGTTGTTTGGTAATGAGACTTGGGAAAATAAACTTCCTTTGCTCATTAATGAACTAAATACATGGGTTCAGCAAACTTTACCTCAAAAGAAACAAGATCCTGGTAAATTCTTAATACCCTGTACCATAGGCACCATGACCTTTGAGAAGGCTCTGTGTGACCTGGGGTTAGGTATAAATCTTATGCCACTCTCTGTAATGGAGAAACTGGAGATCTTTGAGGTACAAGCTGCAAGAATCTCATTAGAGATGGCTGACAAGTCAATAAAACAAGCTTATGGATTGGTAGAGGACATGTTAGTGAAGTTTAAAGGCCTTTACATCCCTGCTGATTTCATAATCTTAGACACTGGGAAGGATGAGGATTAATGCATCATCCTTGGAAGACCCTTCCTAGCCACAGCAGGAGCTGTGATTGATGTTGATAGAGGAGAGCTAGTCCTTCAATTGAATGGGGACTACCTTGTATTTAAAGCTCAAGGATCTTCCTCTGTAGCCATGGAGAGGAAGCATGAAAAGCTTCTCTCAATACAGAGTCAAACAAAGCCCCCACAATCAAACTCTAAGTTTGGTGTTGGGAGGCCACAACCAAACTCTAAGTTTGGTGTTGAACCCCCACATTCAAACTCTAAGTTTGGTGTTGGGAGGTCCCAACAATGCTCTGAACATCTGTGAAGCTCCATGAGAGCTCACTGTCAAGCTATTGGCATTAAAGAAGCGCTTATTGGGAGGCAACCCAATTATTTATTTATCTATATTTCTATTGTTCTTTTATGTTTTATTAGGTTTACGATCATGAGAAGTCACAAAACAATTGAAAAAATTAAAAAAATCAAAAATAGCAGAAGAAAAAGCACACCCTGGAGGAAGAGCCGTCTGGCGTTTAAACGCCAGAAACAAGCATCTGTCTAGTCTAGCGTTTAACGCCAGAAACAAGCACCAAGCTGGCATTTAACGCCAGAAACAAGCATCAGGCTGGCGTTAAACGCCAGAAACAAGCATCACTCTGGTGTTAAACGCCAGGATTGCATATAGAGGGCATTTTACACGCCTAAAGGGTGCAGGGATGAGAAATCCTTGACACCTCAGGATCTGTGGACCCCACAGGATCACTTCAGGATCTGTGAATCCCACAGGATCCCCACCTACCTTCTCCCTCTCTCTCACACCTTTTCATAACACTCTTCCCCAAACATCATTCACCAATCACCTCAATCACTCTTTCCCATCACCTCCTCACCACTCACTTCCATCCTCTCTTCCCCATAAATCCAACCTACCTTCAAATTCAAAATCTCTTTTTCACCCAAACCCACCCTACATCACTACCCTCTCTTCTCCCCCTTGGCCGAAACCCACACCTCTCTCCCTCTCCTCCATATCTTCTTCTTCTTTTTCTATTCTTTCTTCTTTTGCTCGAAGGTGAGCAACATTCTAAGTTTGGTGTGATAAAAGCATAGCTTTTTTGTTTTTTCATAACCATTTATGGCACCTAAGGCCGGAGAAACCTCTAGAAAGAGGAAAGGAAAGACAAAAGCTTCCACCTCCGAGTCATGGAAGATGGAGAGATTCATCTCAAAGGTCCATCAAGACCACTTCTATGAAGTTGTGGCCAAGAAGAAGGTGATCCCCGAGGTCCCTTTCATGCTCAAGAAAAACGAGTATCCAGAGATCTGACATGAGATCCAAAGAAGAGGTTGGGAAGTTCTTACCAACCCCATTCAACAAGTAGGAATATTAATGGTTCAAGAGTTCTATGCAAACGCATGGATCACTAGGAACCATGATCAAAGCATGAACCCAAACCCAAAGAATTGGCTTACAATGGTTCAGGGGAAATGCTTAGATTTCAGTCTGGAGAATGTAAGGTTGGCGTTCAACTTGCCTATGATGCAAGAAGATGCACGCCCCTACACAAGAAGGGTCAACTTTGATCAAAGGTTGGACCAAGTCCTCATGGACATATGTGTAGAAGGAGCTCAATGGAAAAGAGACTTAAAAGGCAAGTCAGTTCAATTGAGAAGACTGGACCTTAAGCCTGTGGCTAGAGGATGGTTGGAGTTCATCCAACGCTCCATCATCCCTACTAGCAATCGATCTGAAGTGACTATGGATCGGGCCATCATGATCCATAGCATCATGATTGGAGAGGAAGTAGAAGTTCATGAATTCATTCCTCTTGAACTCTACAAAGTAGCCAAAAAGCCTTCCACCTTGGCATGGCTAGCTTTTCCTCATCTCATTTGCCATCTATACAACTTAGCTAGAGTTGTCATAGAAGGAGACATCCTCATTGAAGAGGACAAGTCCATCACTAAGAAGAGGATGGAACAAACAAGAGATCCCATTCATGGATCTCAAGAGATGCATGAGGAAGCTCATCATCAAGAAATCCCTGAGATGCCTCAAGGGATGCATTTTCCTCCAAACAACTATTGGAAACAACTCAAAACTTTTCTAGAAGGATTTAGTAGGATCTAGGTACTTTTAGGGAGGAAATTCACATTTCTCTACTTTACTATGTGTTTGTGTATTTTTCTGTGATTTCAGATATTTTCTGACTGAAATTGAGGGACCTGAGCAAAAATATGATTTAGGCTGAAAAAGCACTACTGATGCTGTTGGATTCTGACCTCCCTGCACTCGAAATATATTTTCTGGAGCTACTGAACTCCAAATGGCGCGCTCTCAATTGCGTTGGAAAGTAGACGTCCAGGGCTTTCCAGCAATATATAATATTTCATACTTTATTCGAGTTTTGACGACGCAAACTGGCGTTCAACGCCAGTTCCATGCTGTATTCTGGAGTAAAACGCCAAAAACACGTCACAAACCAGAGTTAAATGCCAAAAACACGTTACAACTTGGTGTTTAACCCCAAGAGAAGCCTCTGCACATGTAAAGCTCAAGATAAGCCCAAGCACACACCAAAGTTGTCCCCAGAAGTGGATTTCTGCACTTAGACTTATTTCTGTAAACCTAGTAACTAGTTTAGTATAAATAAAACTTTTTACTATTGTATTCGAAGTCTTTTGATGGATCTTTAATCATTGTATGCGATTTTAGACCTTCATGGGGGCTGGCCATTCGGCCATGCCTGGACCATCACTTATGTATTTTCAAGGGTGGAGTTTCTACATACCATAGATTAAGGTGTGGAGCTCTGCTGTTCCTCGAGTTTTAATGCAATTACTATTATTCTTCTATTCAATTCAGTTTATTCTTATTCTAAGATATTTGCTGCACTTCAACATGATGAATGTGATGATCCGTGACACTCATCATCATTCTCATCTATGAACGCGTGCTTGACAACCACTTCCGTTCTACCTTAGATTGAGCGCGTATCTCTTGGATTCCTTAATCAGAATCTTCGTGGTATAAGCTAGAATTATTGGCGGCCATTCCTAAGATCCGGAAAGTGTAAACCTTGTCTGTGGTATTCCAAGTAGGATCTGAGATGGGATGATCGTGACGAGCTTCAAACTCGCGAGTGTTGGGTGTAGTGACAGACGCAAAAGGATCAATGGATCCTATTCCGACATGATTGAGAACCGACAGATGATTAGCCGTGTGGTGACAGCGCATTTGGACCATTTTCACTGAGAGGACGGGAGGTAGCCATTGACGCCGGTGAAACCCGAACATACAGCTTGCCATGGAAAGGAGTAAGAATGATTGGATGAAAGCAGTAGGAAAGCAGAGATTCAGAAGGAACACAGTATCTTCATGCACTTATCTGAAATTCCCACCAATGAATTACATAAGTATCTCTATCTCTATTTTATGCTTTATTTATCTTTATATTCGAAAACCATTATAACCATTTGAATCCGCCTAACTGAGATTTACAAGATAACCATAGCTTGCTTCATACCAACAATCTCCGTGGGATCGACCCTTACTCACGTAAGGTTTATTACTTGGACGACCCAGTGCACTTGCTGGTTAGTAGTGCGAAGTTGTGACAAAGTGTGATTCACGTTTGAGAGCTCCAAGTCTTTGGCGCCATTGTTGATGATCACAATTTCGTGCACCAAGCTCCATACTTAGACAAGTTTGATTTCAAATAAGAACATATTTTTTTAAATTTCTACTAAAAAGTGAGAACAAATTAAAGCTATGCAAGCCATAAAAAGATGACATATTTATTAGATTCTAAAATTCATAATTAAGCAGCTGCAACTAATAACAGAAAAAAGAGAACACAAAATTACAACTTTAAAAATAGTTAAAAAATAGTTTCTTCATGTTTTTGTAAACATTCTGTAACAAAATCATTCAATTCAACTATTAACGAAATCAGTAAAGTCGAATAAGACACTATTAACAAAATTTCTAAATCTAGCAAGGTAACAACTCAGAAATAAATTGAACAAACAGAATTGTTCTATCTTCAACAGAATCATTCAATTCAACTACTAACAAAATTTTTATGCCCAACAAGGCAACAACTCAGAAATAAATTGAACAAATAGAAATAAATTAAACTAGTAGCAAGAAAAGACTCGGAATACTATTGTTCAACGAGAAGAGGCTGCTCAGTAACAATTACTATGACAAAACTTTGGAATGCAAATACCCTAAAATTAAAATCAAAATACAGTATAATTCCTTCAAAAACAGCCCATATCCTTATAAACTACATATAAATTATTTGAACATATTTAAAAACCACATACAGTATCTTGATCTAGCTTATTAGGTATGATATATAAATCTGGATATACTCTCTTGAGTTTTGTAAACTAATTAATTAAGACTATATAAGAACGTTTATCATTATTAATAAAATATATATATGTAACCATTTAAGATAAAAAATAGTGTTAAATTATACTTAATTATGCTTACAATAAAAAATAGCCATTATCAATCATTTCAAGAAATCAGAATCCTTATAATAAAATAGAAAAAATAATAAATACTTTATGGTCATTCTTTTTTAAAAAATTGTAATTATAGTTTATTTTTTGTTACAGTAAAAACTATAACTATAGATTTTTTATAGTCACGATTTTTTACCGTAACAAAAAAATCTATAACTATAGACCCAAAACATTGTAATGTTTGTTCAAAATAATAAGCTAATTAAATTTCAACATCATTTTATGATAAAATAAAATAGTTTAATAAGATGTTTTTAGAAAATATAAGTCTAATACAATTTACTCTATATCAAGATATACGTTGACTAAAGACATGTTTTAGATAATTCATATATTTAGTAAAAAAATGTTAGAATGTCATTAAAATTTATTATTTTTTGTTATTATTTTTAGTCATTAACTTAATTTTTTTAGTTTAGTAATCAAATAATATATTTTAGCCTACACTTTTAAATATTAATAATTAATTGTTAACAAAAAAATAATTAATTATAATAACTTTAATATTTTTTATTTAAAATTTTAATGAGATGAAAGGGGTGATTTCCAATCTCCACCCGCCTCTACAAATTGAACTTGTGATAAAGAGACTTTTTCCCCTCTCTTTATTTTTTTAAATGATTTTACTATCAGGGCTATTCTTGTAAGGAGTCCTATGTTATGGGAAATTTTGCTTTTCTATCGATTTATATATGAATTATATTTTGAATGACATATAAAAAATGTCTATTTTTAGACAAATTGCATATTTAATTTTATATATGTATCTCATGTTAAAATTTAGTGTTGTAAGTTCGACTAGATAGATATATATGCCGAAAAAAATAAATAAATTTTAATAATATAAACTATATTTTTTTTAATCTCTATAAAATTTCCTTTTGATTTTATTTCAATAAAATTGAAGTGTTATATGTTTTTTACTTACCAATAGTTTGTTATATTAAATGCTTATATGAGAAGTTATAATAATAATAATAATAATAATAATAATAATAATAATAATAATAATAATAATAATAATAATAATAATATATTATTAGTATTTTATAAAGATACAAAATTATTTAAAAAAATACTATTTGTAACACTTTGTTAATTTTTTTTATACTAGTTATTTATAGATAGTAACTATTGGATGTAGATAATTTTTTATAGATACGCAGATATTATTTATTAATGAAAAATGATAGCGGATTAATAATTTATTTTTTTGTTTTTTGTCAAAATTAGTCAATAATATTTAAAAGTATAGACTAAAAATATATTGTTGAATTGTTGAAATAAAGAAATTGAACTAATAATTAAAAGTACTGATAAAAAATAATAAATTTTACATGTTTTTAAATCTTTTTTTAATTAATATAAACAATGTATTTAACAGTGGCGGAATGACAAGGAGTCTAAAGTGGCCATGGTCCTCCCAAAGATTTTTTTAAAAAATTAATAGTAGTAAATAATATTAAATATTTTTTATATATGATATTAAATTAAAAAAATATATTTTAGAACTTTGTAAATTAAAGTCCAACTAAAATCAGAAATATGTATTGAGCTATTGTTTATTGACTCTTATTAACAAATAGTTCATTCTAATAATTAATAAAAATTAGGGTTGTACATGATTTAGTTAATCTAAAAATCAAACCTATTTTTTTATTAACCAAAAATTTAATCTTAGTTAATTAACCAAATTAGTTTTATATGATAAAACTGGTTATTAACCGGTTATAAAATTTAAAAATCAAATTTTAACCGGTTATAAAAATAAAAACCAATTTAAAAAAATTAATTTTTGAATAAAAACTGTTTTTAGAAAAATAAAACTGATTTTTGGATAAAAACCAGTTTTTGGACAAAAAAACATTTTTTAGACAAAAATCCGATTTTTAAAAAAACTATTTTTTTAATTGAGTTTGTAATTTAAAAAATTAAAATTAAAATTTTTTTAAATTTAGTTTTGGTTTTGGTTAATCGGTTAAAAATTGATTTTTTTAATTTAGTTTTGGTTAACCAATTTTAAAAAAACTGGATATAGTTTTAAAATCATTTTGTTAAATTAGTTAACCAAAATGTGATTATAATTTTTTAATTAGTTAACCATATTTTAATTTTTTAATGTACACTCCTAATAAAAACAATGCTATTATACTAGTCCAGTAGCTCATATTATTAATTAAAATAGTCTATCTCCCAAAAAAATTGTAATTGATACATAATGGCTAGTTCTCTATTCTATCAAATTCAAACCATCACAAGAGCACTGCCAGCACATATTTTTCTCTCCTAGTGGCTTCCATTATAGATTAGTGTAGACTTTTTATCTTTTCATTTCAATTCTCTTTCCATACCAAGACTGGCAAGACATATAATGAAAAAAAATCATTGAAGATTTGAAGCGGATACTGTAATATTAACTATTAGATACACAACAAAGACTCAAAGAGATATATCTCAATTTTTTTAAGTTAATAATAATGTCAAGTATTATTTATATTATTATTTGAATTAATTAATTTATTTTTTTGAATGGAAAGTATTCGAATATTAAAGTGAGAGCAAAACTTAATAGAGTTATTTTTGGGTGAGACTTGGAACAAAAAATAATAAGATAAATCAACAACTTTATTTTTGGTTATTATACATTTGTGTTTCTAAAATTATTTGTTATTGCTTGATGAATTCATATTTGATGATAAATTTTGAACTGAATTGAATGAATTTCATCACATAAACTCACATTTATTCATTAAAATAGCATACCTTTGTGATTTTTTTTCAAATTGTACTTAATTGCAAAAACATGCTTTTTAGCCTCCAAAAATGTTAATTTTAATTCTCTTAACTTCCATTCGATGCGTTGATGTATCTGTTAAGTGATTTCAGGTCATAGGAATCAAGGTTAGATTGGAAGAGATGGAAAAATGAGTAAGCAAGATAGAAAATCATGAAGAAATGAAGATTCTGAATTTCTACATCCATGTGTGCGCATCATTGAAGCCGTGCGTACGCATCCTTCATTTTTCCTCGTCTGCATACGCGGACCACACTGATGCATATGCGGGAATGCTAGCACGTGCCTCATTGAAGGAAACACGTTAGGGATGATTTTTGAGTTCTTTTTGTCCCAGTTTCAAGCCCAATTCGAAGATTAAAGGCTGGGGTGAAGGATGCTTGAACACACCTTCCATTAGTTTAATTTTTACATAATTTTGAGTTTTAGAGATGAGAAACTCTTCCTTTTCTCTAGGTTTTAGTATTGCTTGTTCATTTTCACTTTAATCTATGGATTAGCCTCTTGTTAATTTTAGTTTTTATTACTCTAATTGTATTTTCTCTTCTCTAATTTTACTTAGCACTCTTGCAATTTTAGTTATTTTGAATTACGATTTTGGATCTTGTTGGATTTGGATTCTAGTAATGTATTGAGGTTTTTCATATTCTATTTGTATTATTTGAATTGTTATTGGTGATTATTGATAGTGGGTATCTTTAATTTGGATTTTTTTTTTCAATTTTATGATTTTTTTGTCATTGCTCACCAAGTGTTTGAGGAAATGTCACTTTTAACTATGAAGTAGATTTTCTTTCTTGGCCTTGTGGTTGAGTAATTAGAGACTCTTCAATTGTAATAATTTAGTGTTGATTAGTAATTGAATATTGCTAGTTGGCTTGAACTCCACTAAATATAGTCTTTCACTAGGATTTTACTAGGACTTGTGGATTAGAATTGATTTTGTTCACTTGACTTTTCTTCAATTGTTAGAGGATAACTAAGTGAGTAGAGCAATAGGCAATTATCATCACATTTAAGGAATGTAATGAGGAGAGAGAGTCTAATTCTCACCTGTAGCCAAGATTTTCTATATTGATTAATTGTCATTTTTCTTGTTGACTTTGATTCCTTAATTCTCTTAACTTGATTCCTTGCATTTAGGTATATGTTGTTGCTATTGCTATCTTTCTATTGCATACTTAGTAGTTAATTAATTGTTGATTGATAGTCTTAGTTCCTTTAATTTAATTGTTAGTTGCTCATTGCTTTAAATTCTAGTCACTTTACTTTTTTCGCATTGAACTCAAAATTCTCCAAAAAACTCCTAATCAATGATGTGCACCTTATGGCAATTCCTAGAAACAACGGCCCGAAATTCTACTCCCAGTAATTGATTTGATTGTTGTGACATTCTTATAAACTTTGATTGGGGATCTCTTTTCATTTTAGACTATACTCGCGATACTTGAGTTAAAAATCCTTTAAAAAAAATTTTAACTGACATTTATCCTTTGTCATTGCTCAATAAATTTAATGGTTTTTTTTAAATATATATACAATTAATTTTTTTTGCAAGATAGTTGAAGTTAAGCTAAAAATGCCAAATATGAAAATAATTCAATCATTTTTCAAGAGAAAAGAGAGAATATATGTAAAACTCGGTCAAACCATAACTAATTAAATAATAAATTAAATAGAAGTAAATATGGTTAGAAAATTTAGCAATCAGAATTTGATAATTTAAATATGATATTTGGACTCAGTAGATTTTTCTGAGTCAGAACACATAGTTTTCTGCGTAAAAACGCGCACTGGAATTTTGACCGGCAATACCGACTGAGATCTGTTTGGTACTGCAGCGAAAAAAACTAATTATAAGTGAATAAGGCTAAGAAATTAGGATTTATAATTAGGGAAGGTAAAAATATTTAAAATGCAATTTAAAACTCTAATCTTAGAGGTTTTGGCCCAAAATTGGACCAATGGACTAAACCAAGTGAACTGGGCCCAAGTGGACCCAAGATCCAACATATATAAAATTAGTTATAAGAATTTCAGTTCATTTACCCTAAAGGAAGAGGGTAGGGGCACTGAAATGGAGATGAGAGGGAGAAGAGAGAAAATCCTAACTTCATCAAACTTCAAATCACCATAACTTTCTCTCCGAAACTCCAATTGACGAGTCGTTTACAGCCACGTGTCGCTCTTCTCATCCTCTACAATTCTATCTAAGTTTTGTGGTGAGTATCCCACTGTCCTCTGTCCAGTTTTTGTTTTCCTCTTTAAATTTGAATTTGATTTGGATTTTGAGGAAATCTTGTGATTTTGGTTGTTTAGGAGTGCTCTAGTATGAGTCATTGGTGAGTTCCATCAACTAATTTCATGGGTTAAGGTAAGGAACCCTCTAACCCTTGTAATTTATCAATTTCATGAACCCTAGGTTGATTATAAGTGTGAAAATTGATTATGTTAGAGTATTGGGTGATTTTGGTGCGCAATTGGGAGGTTGGTGTTGTTTGAGGAGGTTTGGTGAGGATTGGAGCTAAGGGTTGGTGTAGACTTCCAAGAAGAAGCTCAATTATTTTGGCTACAAGAGGTACAGTTTAAGTTTTATTTAAGTATCATGTGGTGTGATGAGAATTCCTAAGCTAGACGCCCTAGAATTAAGTTTGGATTGTGTAAATGGTTGGTACTAATATGCATAGTTGATATGTAATGTAAATTAATGATTGGGTTGAGAATTGTGTGATTTATATGTTTGTTGTGTTGAGAATTTGATGAATGCGTATTGGTTTGTGGAATATGCATTTAAATTGTGAATTTGGGCCGGAGGCTGTGAATTTTGGGCCAGAGGCCAGAAAGAGGTTAAGAAGGTAAGTAGATGTGTGTATTGTGATGATATAAGAGATTGGATGGATTTTAGATATTGAATGTGTGAATAATTGGTTTGGTTATTGAATAATAAGGTTTGAGGAAATGAGGTGTGGAAATTTGATAGTTTTGGGTGAAATTATGTAGATGAGGTAGGTTTGATTGTGGTTGAGTGTAATTATGTGAATGTGATTGGGTTGTGGTCATTTGGATGAGTGTAAATGAATTTGGCTTGTGAACATTGGAAAAATTGGTGATTTCTATTTTTGGGTAAAAACCGATTTTTGACCAACTTTGGCGGTCCGTAACTCGGTCCACGGAGTTTAGAATTCTTCATAATTGGATTTTTATGAAAGTTTATTCAACGATCTTTCCAACGGTTCAAGAATGGTTGAAAAAAGAATTTTATAGAAGAAATTATGTGTGTTGGAAGTTTGGGGTATAAAAATGTAATTCTGCAGCATTTTAACTTAGTAAAATTTTTTGTAAAACGTACTCCGACGCGCATGTGTCACACGATTTTTCCTCTCCCACGCGTGCGCCCAGCCGACGCATACGCATTGCTGCACTGATGCGAACACCTCACAGAAAATCCAGATATTTGCACTGGTACTGTGCTGGTTTTGTGCGAGGAGCACAAAACGCATCCACGCGTACGCGCGGCTGAAGCGCACGCATCACTCTGCTTTTCTGACTTCCACGTGTGCGCATGGGTGACGCTCACGCATCACTCTACATTTCCACCTTCTACGCGTATGCATGGGCGACGCACACGCGTAACCCTATTTTCAGCAAAAGTTGATTTTGAGTTTTCAAAGCCGAATTTCAGACTTTCAAGCCTCCATTCTCACCCTTTAAGTCTTAAAGCCTTATAGTAGGCCTAGAAATGAGAAGGGACTAAGAAGAATGGTAGCTTGAGGGTGAAGTACAGGGAGAGTAATGATGAATTATGATTAAAGATGACTGTATGAGTTGCTGAGGGTGATGATGGAAGTGCGGTATATGCCGTGAGCCAGATGGCTGCATTTAATAATGATTATTGGCTGGTTTTGGGTTATGTTATGAGCCAGATGGCTATGAAAAATATTAGTTTACAGTTGGAAATGAAAATATGGCTTTGAATGATTGATTTATCTTAAGCTCTCTTTCTCGAAAGTGCGACCCCAGAGAGATGAAGGAAGGTGAAGATCCCCTTCCTTGTTCCTCTTAGTATTGTAAAATCACCACCAGCGAGATGGTGGGAGGTTAGGATCCCCTCTTTGGTTCCTCCTGGGCATATGAGAACATACTTCCTGGGTAGATGCAAGAGTTGTGGTTGCACCCCGCTTGCTCCAAGTTAGTTAGTATAGAGGCTCCTTGGGTGGATGCAGGGGTTGTGGTTTCACCCCACTTGCTCTGGGATGTGGTGAGATATACCTGTTTAGGTAGATGCAATGGCATTTGTCCACTTGCTCTGGGTTTGGTTTGCAACTCTTGGGATAGATGCAGTGGTTAGCCCCCACTTGCTCCCAGTTGTGGTTGATTTGAGATTTGTGAAATTATCTGAGTTTCAGATTTCCTTGGGTAGATACAGTGGGTCGGCTCCACTTGCTTCAGGTTGAGATCCGAGATTCTGTTGACCCTATATTGTAAGTATGGCCGGACACTATGAAAGTTCCGGATAAGCTCGTCCCCATGGATAAACACCAGTGTGGCTGTTGTATGATTATGATTATGTTTATGATTGAGAATTACTCGAGCTGAGGATGCACGACAGAGGGACTGTCCAATGGTTAGCTACCAGGACTTGTCGGGTTGGCTCTATAACCAACATATGAGACTTATCAGTCATAGGGCAGACATACATCATTTGCATATGTTTGAATTGTTTGGGTTTGCCTATTTGGTTTGGATTGCTATATCATATATGCTATGTTACCTGATTATGTGCTACTTGTTTTACTTGTACCTTATTGTGTATTACTTGCATGTATTACTTCTGTTTGTACAACTGAGAGGTCCCTCATGCTGGTGTCGGTTGACACTGAGAGCTATTCTTAATGATATGAGTTGATGATGTAATTGAATAATGATGATGATTATTGAATGAGGTAATTGAATTTTCTGGGTAGACACAGTGATGTGATTTCACTTGCTCCAGGTAGAGGATGAGATAATTTGAGCTCCCTAGGTAGACGCAGTGAAGTGATTTCACTTGCTTCAGGTGAGGATGTGAGGTAACGATATAGAATTGCTAAGACAATATGGCTGGGAATGGTTTCATTTATAATTCTGACTGTGAATTGTCGGAGAGTTAGAAAGTTGGGAAGCATGAGGAAGAGGAATTAGATTTAGCATTCCCTTATGTCAGTTACCTATCTATGGATTAGCGAGAACATAGGATGAATATTCGGTGAACAGAAGTTTAGGATGCTTAGTGAGTTTTTATTACAATGCATTGTATTTATTTGACACTTTTACCGTACTGGAAACCCATGGGTCGGGGGTTCTCATTCCATATATATCTTTGGTTTTTCAGATATAGGTCCAAGTGCTTAGAAGTGAGCTGCGGTTCATCTAAGAGATTGCGAAGATCTTTATATTCTTCACTTTATATTTTGCTTAGAATCTCTCCACCTTTATTTTGAAAAACTTATATTATGTATTGAACTCTTTTGAACTTGCCTATAGAGGCTCTTATGTTTCTTTGGGAGAGATTAGGAGATACTGTTGTCAACTACTATTATATTGTACCCTAGCCGGCCTAAACTTCGTAGGTCACGACTAGTAGCTATTTACTTATGTTATATATCCATATACTGTCCTTCTCTTAATCTCCTTTATGCCTTTATCTGTATATCGCTTTTGACTTCACGCTTCATCTTTTAGTTGTCGATACGTGAGTGATACGATATCGCGATTTTATGCTTACTCTTTTCAGACTTCTCGATTAATACTTCTTTCAATTATACTTATAATTATGTATTAAAAATCTACCTGAGCATTGTACCACCATAATATCATTGACTTATGGCTCGAGTATAAAGATTTGAATATTAGAGTGTTATAATATATGATGAACAAAATTCAGCTTCAGATTCTTTGTAATGATCAAAATATTATTAAACAACCTAAGATATACCCTGTGACACAACTTGTTGATATTGATATATTAACGCATGATCCCGGAAAGCATCCACAAATTTGGAATTATCCTATCAATCAATAAGATGAAATCCGTAGGGTATATATAAAGTTTGAACCATATCAATTTATCATGGATGAGTACCCTCTTTTTGGTCTTGAAAGTCTTCCTCGTCATTTCAAAACTCATTGGTTTAAGAATTTTTCTTGGCTAGAATATTCACCAGAAGTGGATGCTGTATTTTGTCTTCCATGTTATTTTTTATTTTCTAGAAAATCAAGTCCATTCACATCAGGAGAATTTCGCAATTGGAAAAAAGTAAATAATGGAAAGAATTATACATTTTTATCTCATGTGGATAAATCTCTTAATTTTTCACAAAATATTGCTGTTAAGTCTTGTAAAAATTTTCTTAACCAGTTATGTCACATTGACAAAGTATTGACTAAGTAAAGCTCACAACAAGTTTTAAGTAATGGATTGCATCTTAAGACCTCTATTAATACTGTCAGATGGTTAACGTTTAAGTTTGTGCTTTTAGGGGACACAACGAGAGTCATGAGTCTCCAAATTGAGAAAATATTTTTGAAATGTTAAATTTTTTATCTTCTTACAATAAAAAAGTAGATGCATTTGTCTTGGAGAATGCTCCTCAAAATGTAATATAGACATCGCTTTCTATTCAAGAGAAAATTTTACATGTTTTGGCTGAAAAGGTGCAAAATAAAATTTGCAATGAGATTGGTGATGCAAACTTATGTTTGATTGTTGATGAAGTTAGAGATGAATCTAAAAGAGAACAAATGAAACTTGTTGTTAGATTTGTTGATAAGCATGAATTTGTCAAAAAAAGACTAATAGATGTTGTTCATGTCAAAGATACTACTTCTGCTACTCTTAAACAAGAGATTTTTTTTGTATTATCTCATCACAATCTCAACATTTAAAATGTTCGAGGTCAAGGATATGACAGGGCTAGTAATGTGCGTGGAGAGTGGAAAGGGTTACAAGCTTTAATTATTCAAGAATGTTCTTATACATATTATGTTCATTGCTTTGCTCATCAATTTCAGCTAGCTCTTGTTGCTGCAGCTAAAAAAGTTGTTGATATTCATGCTTTTTTTTCGAAGTTTGAGTAATATTATCAATGTTGTGTGCTCTTCTGGCAAACACAATGATAAATTACAATTTGCTTATGCAACTAAAATTTTTCATTTAATTATAAATAATCAAATTAAAATAGGAAGGGAACTAATTAAATTGGCATATTAAAAAGATCTGGAGATATCAGGTGAAGCTCTCACTTTAACTCAATTTATAGCCTTTTACGTATGTTTGGAACAACAATTTCAATTCTGGAAGATTTGGCTACTAATGGATCTACATATTCTTAACGTGGTGATGCTACTTATACTCTTAAATATTTATTATCATTTGATTTTGTTTTTATATTGCATATGAGGAAAGAAATCAAGGGAATCACTGATTAACTTTGTCAAGCATTGCAACAAAAATCTCAAGACATTTTGAATGCTATGCATCTGGTTTCTAGTACAAATTCATTAATTCAACAGTTAAGAGATGGTAGCTGGGGAGTGCTTTTGGAGAAAGTTAGTTCTTTCTACAATGATTTTGCTATTCAAATACCTGATATGGGTACTTCTTTTAGTGACATAATTTGGTCTCATCGTAAAAAAGATGTTGTCACTGTTAAACACCACTACCGTGTTGACATTTTTACTAGCATGATAGATTTTCAATTGAAAGAGCTAAATAGTAGATTTAGTGAGCAAGCATCTAAGCTCCTCATATTGAGTACATCTTTAGATCCTAACATATGCAATCTTGAAAAAAATTTCTATTCTTTAGATTTTTCTGAGCAAGAGAAGATTCAACTGAATTATGAGTTACAACATTATGAACTTGATGTGGTTAAAGTTCCAAATTTTCAGAATTTGTCTACTATTGCTGAACTGTGTCAAAAATTGACAGAGATAGATGATGCATGAAAACTTATCTCTCAACAAATTTCCCTTCGGCAAGTATACCGAATTGTCATCAAGTAAAACTCACAATAAAGTGAGATCGAATCCCACAAGGATTGATTGGTCAAGCAACTTTAGTTAGAAGAATATACTAGTTGAGCTAAACAGAATTTAGATTGAGATGCAGAAATTTAAATGGTTGGAAAGTAAATAACAGAAATTAAAGTGCAGAATCTTAAATGGGGATTTGGGGTAATGAGCATGAAAATAAATGGCAGAAAGTAAAGAGAATGGGTAAGATCAGAAATGGGGAAATCATTGGGTTCAAGAGATATTGCATTCTCCGGATCAAGTTCATTCTCATCTCTTCCTCAATCAATGCATTCATTGATCTCCTTGGCAATCTTAAGTGATTGGATCCCAATTCCTTGGCAATCTAATCTCTCTAAACTTGAACAATTGCCCAATTACTTGATTTAATTGCTCATGGGAAGAGATGAAGTGTGGTCACTAATTATACCACATGTATTTCCAAATCAAAGTGTTGGGAGGATTACATGTCACTATATCCGCCCAGACCCCAATTTGGTCTAATATGAGAAAGCATTTCTAGCATGATCTCCTCATCCCTTTTCCAAGGCTCAAAGGAGATCCAATTATGGAGAGTTTCTTTTCCAAGAAAACTAACCAATTGAATGAAGATTGAAAGCTTTCTAGTAAGATCAAGAGAAAAGAAAGAAGAAGAAGAATGAAAACTATAATTGATCCATCAAATTACAACAGAGCTCCCTAACCCAATGAAAGGGGTTTAGTTGTTCATAGCTCTAGAAATGAAAATTGGCAGAAAAGAAGAATCCATGCTAAAAGTGCAGAAAAGTAAATCTAGAGAGAGTAGTTCCCAAAAGTGCCAAGCTTCTCTATAGTTCAAAACTACTCCTATATATACTACTCCTCTTGATCTTCTAGTGAGTTCTTCAAGTCTTGGATGTGGGCTTTGGATCTTGGGTTGAAGCAGTTCTCATCTTTAGTGGGCCCAACTTGCAGAGAAATATGAATTAGGCTTTGGATATTTGGTAAGATTTAACGTTGATTGCCATTGTGGGTTCGAGAACGTTAGTGGCATTCACTTTTTCCACTAACGTTCCACCTTCATATATCCACGTTAAATCCAACGTTAGTGGTCTTAACGTGACCACTAACGTTGCTTTCTCAAATTTTGGCCAACGTTATTGGGACTCACTTTTCCCAATAACGTTGGCTTGTACCCCTTCGCAAACGTTAATGGGAATCACTTTTCCCATTAACGTTGCTTAGTGCCCCTTTGTTCCTACATTAGAGTCCACGTTAGTATAGCTAACGTGACTCTTAACGTAGGTGTGATCCACCTTCGAGAGCGTTAGTGACACTCACCTTTGTCACTAACGCTCCAAATGCCACATTCTCTACATTGGAACTCACGTTAACTAAGTTAATGTGGCTCTTAACGTAGTAGTGAGGCCATCTTCCAATGTTAGTGACAAAAGTGAGTCTCACTAACGTTGGCTTTTTTATCTCAACTCCACGTTAACTTTCACGTTAATAGTCTTAACGTGAAAGTTAACGTAGGCAATGCTAGTTGGTCCAACGTTAGTGACCAAAGTGAGTGTCACTAACGTTGGCTTTTGTTTTTCTCTTTCACGTTAGAGTTCACGTTAACTAAGTTAACGTGACTCTTAACGTGGATCATTGCCAAGTTCTCCAACGTTAGTGGTGTTCACGTTTTCTCTTAACGTTGGAGTTCCTTTTTCTTCTACGTTAACCACCACGTTAACTTAGTTAACGTGGCAAGTAACGTGAGCTTTGGATGGCTTCGCAGGCGTTATTGGTGATCACTTTTCTCATTAACGTTGCAAGTTTTACCATTCCACATTAGTATTCACGTTAACTAGGTTAATGTGAATACTAACGTGGTTCTTCCTTGCTTCCTTTGCCCTGAAAATAAGCAATTAAAGTGCATCAAAGCTCTAGCCAAAGTCATGAGATTATGCATCATCAATTTATCATGCAATTCTAGCAAAATACTCATAAAATTATGCAAAGTTCACAAAAGTTGCTTAAATCAAGGTGTAAGTGTAATTTCATCCAAAACTTGCCTTATTCACTAAGAAAATGCATTAAACTACCCTAAAACAGTAAAGAAAAGGTCAGTGAAACTGGCCTAGATGTCCTGGCATCAACAGAAAAATCAAATATCTATCATTTAATTGATAAATTAATTTGTCTTGTTTTGATTCTTTCTGTGACAACAGCAACAACTGAACTGACTTTTTCAGCTATGAAAATTATTAAAAAAAGGTTTCGAAACAAGATGAAAGATAAATTTTTAACAAATTATATGATTGTATATATTGAAGAGGAGATTGCTTCAAAATTCACTTCAGAGATGATATTTGATAATTTTGGTTCCATAATCGTTGAACAAGTTTAAAAATACCAAAATCATAAAGTATATAGTTGAATATTAATTTTTATATAATATAATTATTTCTTTGATATATATGTTATAAAGTATATTTTATTAATTTTTTGTTATATTATATTTTAATTTATTTTATATTTAATTAACCTTCTCTTATAAAATTTATTTTAATTTATTTTGTTATATTATACTTTAATTTATTTTATATTTGGGAATCTACTTACAATTGGTGGCGAAGTATGGGTGTTTGCGGTGCGGTTTGGATCGGTTTTGAGTCAAAAACTCATCCGATCCGAACACTAATTTTACTTGCGGTACGGTTTGGATTGGATGCTGTTAAAAAAAAATTCGATCCGATCTGATCCAATTTCAGGCGGTTTGGACTGGATTGGATTTGCGTTTTATAAATTAAAAAAATAAATACATATAACAAGTCTCAACATCAAATTTTAAATAATCAACAATGACATAACAAATCTCAACAATATCTTAAAAATCCAACGATAACATAATGATAGAAATAAAATTATAGATTAGTTAAAATAAATAAATAAATAACATTTTGAACATAAAATATTTATTAAATAACAATAATATATGAATAATATAAAAATCTATAAAAAATTGAACATGTTATAAGTATAATTGTAAATATAAAATAAAATAATAATATTATAGCACATTATACGATTTGGATTGGATTGGATCGGTTATGAAAAGTAGATCCGAAATTCGATCCGATCCAACGGTTTGTAAAAAATAGAATCCAATTAAATCCAAATTAGTATGATTTTAATTGATTTTTGAATGAACGATTTAATTTAGATCAATTTGGATTTGAACACCTGCTATGAAGAGAGTGTTCATAATGTAAGTTAGTAATTTAATATACATACGTAAATGTTTCAAATTTCAATATTCTGAATCACACAAATATTGGGTGACTAAGTAATACTTTTAACCAAGTGTAACAAAATATTTTTAACTATTTTCTTTTCTTTTCTAACTCACACACTCAGTTTTTTATTTTTTCTTTCTTTTTTCTTTTTTGTCTCCTTTTATATAGTCTTCTTCTTCTCCTCTTTTTTTTGTGTTTTTTTTATGTCTTTTCTTTATTCTCCTCCTTTTATATCTTATCTTTTTTATTATATATATATTTTTTAAATTTCTTTGTTTACTTCTGTATTTTTAAAAACTCTTTAAGAAAAAGAATAAGAAATAAAAATAGCAAAAATATGTAGATGAAGAAAAAAGAAATGCATAAAAAAATATTTGATGATAAATATAGAATTTTTTTGAAGTTAAACGCACAAATTTTTTAAGAGAAACATAGAAAGTAAAATAATATTTTTTTTACAATAAATACATAAATTTCTTGATAATAAAGATATATTTTTATTTTGAGGTAAACACATTTTTTTTAGAGAAACAAAGGAAGCAAATATATATATATATATATATATATATATATATATATATATATATATATATATATATATATATATAAACGAAAATTCTCTTAAATTTTTATGAGAAACATGGGAACTATGCGTCTATGCGCATAAATTTTTTTATGATAAACATATAAATTTTTTGAAAGTAACTGAAAAAATTTGAAAGAGAAACACGGGAAGAAAAACAAAGAAATAAAATATATCATTTTTTACGGTAAATACAAACAAAATATAAAAGTAAACACATAAATATTTTAAGTGAAGCATAAGAATAAAATAAAGAAGTTTAGTATCAAATAGAGATAATCAAGAAGAAAAAACAAAAACAAAAAATATAACAATAATGAGATTCAGATGTGGAATTTTGTATCTTGTAATAGAGAAATTGAATGAGTAAGCTAAAAAAGTGGAATTGAAGAAGGTTAAAAAGAGAGAAAAATCGATACTTTTTTTTATAAGAGAGTCTGAGATTGAAGTACATAGTTCATCATGTGCACATTTGTTTGATTGATTTTTGTCGAAATAATTTTGAACCAATAAATTATTATGTGAATTTGGTTAAATATAATTATTATGGTAGTACTAATTAATTAATATAATTTATATACATTTGTAAATATGAACATTTTTATTTTAAAGAAAAAGCGTAAAATATCTCTATTATTTATTCTGTACAATTATTTGCACACGTTTGATTGGCAAGTAAATGAAGATTTTAAAATTTTTAGCTAATCCGTGTATTTTCCGTGTTTGGACGTGGAATAATGTTTAACTCTTATGATGAGTGTAATACTCATATGATACAAGGGAAAAAAAAAGGTAAACAGAAAAGAAGAGAGAAAAGATAAGATGTCAGGAAAATCATGGTGTTAGTTGCATGAGGGTCCTAGATACAGAAAAAAAGTTGGCAGTGATTCTTTCATTTTTGCTCACATTTATTTTAATTTATTTCTTTCTTTCCTTTTCTAAACCTCTACTCTCTTGACTCAATTTTTTTTTTCTTTTAAGAATTTGGTTATGGAGTATTTTGAGAATTTTAGTTAATAAAAAAATGAATTTTAATATAATAAATGTATGAAAATTTTAATAATTAACTTTTTATTTAAATCTTTTTCTATATTTTAATTTTAATATAGTAATAGTGTAAAAAGTTTACATAATTATGTGCTAAATTTATATATTTAGATAATTTCTTAAATAATAAATTTAAAATTAATTACTTTTACTAATATAATAATATATAATTAATTTATCTGTATAAAATTTGTTTATACCGTCTCCAAAAGGCTTTTTAATATCCTTAACAAATTAGTGGGACTTATTAAAATGCAACGCCGACGTATTTCATAGAAATTTACAAATAAAAATTTGACACGTATTATTTAATGCCGAAGCTTCTTAGAGTTTTTATCATCAATCAATGCTTTACAGCTAAACCGTTTTTCTAGGTTTAAGTTAAGTTATAACTTATAACTAACATACCAAGTATAGGGTTATTATTTTATGTGTCAAAATCAGGATTTGTCTTTTTTGGTAAGAAAAATGAAAAATTGTGTTGGAAGAATAGAGGCTGTGATTGGACACTTTACTTGGCTGTACTCACGTGGTGCCTGTATCATCATTATGGACCGTTCAGATAATCTAAGAAACCCTTCGAGTGATGATCAGACGTTAATTACGCAGCACAGCCCAGCACACAGTAAAAAAACCATTAAACCAAGAACAAAAGGATAGCTTAATTTTGCAAGACACTACTAGATTTTCAAACACAAAAATATCAAATAAATTATTGAATTTTTTTAATAGACATAAATCCTTGAGAGAAAGAAACTAAATGTTATGAAAAATTATTCACAAAAATTACACAACCAAATAATTTTTTAACTAAGTCCAATTAAAGAGTAAACACATCATCCAATCCTTGTCCATTTTCACGAAAGACAAAGTAATCTCTGTCAGAAAAAAAGAGATATTTCGACCATCAACCTTTTTATTTTGGGACAATACAGTCACTCGGTTAAAAAATCCGTTAAATAATAACAAAAATTAATTTTGTGGGGTTTTATTTGTATTTTTTGGGGTTTTAAACCTCTACAAACTATTAATAAGTTTGTTTTTAAAAAATTCCTTCACCAATGGTGGTTAAGTGAAGAAAAACCATTGATAAAAATGATACCGCAACAAAAAAGTAATTGTAGTACAATACCTTTTAAAGGAAAAAGATAACATCGAATAAGAAATGAAAGAAGAGAACTTTAATGTTGATAATATTGGTATTGGTGATGATGACAGTAGAGGATAATAATGAGGATAGTAATTGGTTACACAATAAAAATAATAGAGGTAGGAATCATACCAATGAGAATGAAAAAAAGTAGTGGTAATAGTGGTAGTAATTGGCAGTGTTCTGAAAGTCGAACCGGACCGGTCGGTTCGACCGGATTAATCGAGAACCGGTCCTTTAGTCGATTCGATTGATGTGGAGAACTGTCTGGCAAAAAATAGTGAAAAAATCGGTCAAACCGACGGTTAACCGGTAAACTGATAAAACCGGTCAATTTTTTAACAGTTTTTAAATTTATAATTAAAAAAAAAAAAAGAAAATGGATCATATGAATACCTAGTTTCCCAGTTCCCCTAACCCACTACGGCACTACCCCCTTCCCTCTCTCTCTCTCTCTCTCTCTCTCTCTCTCTCTCTCTCTCTCTCTCTCTCTCTCTCTCTCTCTCTCTCTCACAGCCAGCAGCCACCACCTCCGTCGTCGCCGAACTCTTCTTGTCAGCCAAAGGGTGTCTCACTACCAGTAGTGATAAACAGAGGGTTAGCTCAAAGCTCTCTTCTTGTCAGCCAAAGGGTGTCTCACTGCCAGTAGTGATAAACAGAGGGTTAGCTCAAAGCTCTTGGCCGTCCATTCTCTTCTCCTCCACGTCGTGGCCTTAACACTTGCAGATCGAAACTCGTGGCCGTCTTCACTACATTTTCTTCGTCTTCTTCGTCGTGGACTTGCAGATTGAAGTGCGGTCGGTTGTCGTCGTGGACTTGCTCGATCCTTGTCTCTGTCTCGTCGTTCCTCCCTTGCCGGTAGTTGAGTTTCGTTCTTTCCTCACCACCTGTTTCGTTCTTCCTTTGATGTCAGATTGATTCTTCTGTCGTCTGTAACTCTGCTTCAATTTTTTTTGTTAATTTCTATGAATTTGAGTTTCTGTATTTTAATGATTCAAATCTATGTTTGCTTCAATTTATGGTTGCTTATTTTATTAATTTTATTGAGTTACTGAAATTTGATTCTTGGTTGCTATTTCTTTTACTTCTGAATTAGTGTTGATGGTGGTATGATGGCCGAGTTTGGATTAATTGTGTAATTTTGGTTTCTGGATTCTCTGATTTTTTCTATTTTTGAATTATAGAAAATTATTTTTAAAGATTTTCTTGTTTTATACTTTTGTTGCTGATTGATGAGGATTACTGATTACTTGCGAGAACTTAGGGGAGAATAGTGTTGTTGGCTTGTTACTGTCTCTGTGTTAACTGTTAAGTGTGTTAATTGAATAATTGTTGATGGTTGATTTCAAGAAATCTGGCATAATTTTGTTATGGTGTTTTACTGCTCTCTTGAATTTTGATAAATTTTGATGATAGTTGGTGTTATGTTAAATTTTCTAAAATAACTTTATTGATGATTGATGATATTTTTTAAATATTTGAAATTATATATTTAAAATTTAATAATTTTATTTAATAGTTAATTAAACCGGTTAAACCCTGGTCGAATTATTGACGGGTCCGGTTCTTGCAACCTTGGTAATTGGTTATATTGTTGAAAAGAACTTTCTGAAGGTTTTAAATACAAATAAACCTCCCCCCAAAATTAATTTTTGTTATTATTTAATAAATTTTTTAACAGAAAGATCGTATTGTCCCAACATAAAAATATTGAGGACTGAAGTGTCCATTTTTTTTGGACAGGGATCGCATTGTCTTTCGTGAAAATGGACAAGGACTGGATTGGGTCTTTACTCGCAATTAAATTATTATGTATGCGTTTTTTTTCTTTTTACGTGCTTCTTATTCTTCTTACTTGCACTTCCTGTTTCAACTTTTTTTTACCTTCTTCTTCTTTTTTTCCTTATCATCCTCTTTCGTTATTGTCGTTGTCGTCACTGTTACCACCACCACTTCCTCATCCTCCTCCTCCTCCTTTTTATCTCATTTAATTTCTTCTCTTCTTTTTTTCTTCCTTCTCTTTTATATCACCACCACCACCACCATCATCTTCTTCTTCTTAATTAAATATCACACAATTAATTTAATGATAACAAAAACACACCATTTAGTTATAAATGACACTATTTTTTATGAGTGACACAAGAATTTTAGGTAAATGACACAAAAATATTTAACAGACTACAAAATCTAAAATCGACTCACTCAATCAACAAAATACATCAAATTATTTCAAATGATACATGAATGGCTAAATCTCTTATATATTAGTTCAATACCACAAATTCAATGATAACAAAACATATCATTTAGTTAAAAATGACACAGAAATTTTTTGTATATGACACACAAAATCTTTAAAGAATCATAAGTCCAAATTTTAATGCAACTAACAAAATATATTCATATCACCACCACCACCACCACCATCATCATCATCTTTTTCTTCTTAATTAAATATCACACAATTAGTTTAATGATAACAAAATCCTTAAAGAATCACAAGGCCAAATTTTAACTCAACTAACAAAATATATTCAAATGTGTTTTAGAATAAAAATACATTTGTTCGTTATAAAAGACACAGAAATAACTAAACTTCTTATATATGGATTAAATACCACCCAACTAGTTCAATTATAAGAAAAGTACATCATTTAGTTGAAAATGATACGGTTAAAAATTTTTTTTTGTCACTGTTAAGAAATTTCGGTGTCAAAATTACGAAATTTTATATGTTACAGTTAAAAATTTTCTATGCTAATTTTCTGATAAATTCTACACCATTCAAAATTTTTCTTCATCAACATCATCATCATCATCATCATCATCATCATTATCATCGTCTTGTTTCACATTCTTATAATTGTTGTTTCACCCACTTAACAAGAACCTGTGTTATTGTTAAGAAATTTTTTTGATAAAATTAAAAAACTTTTTGTATCATGGTTAAAATGTTACGGTGTCATTTTTTGATAAATTATGCATAATTCAAAACTCCTCCTTCTCTTCTTCTTTCTCATCATCATCATCTTTTTTTTTTCTTATTCATCTTTTTCTTCTTGTTTCACCCTTTCATAATTCACCCTCCTAACAAGAATAAAAAAAGAAAAAAAGATGAAAAAAATGCATAATAATGCAAAACTACGAGGAAGAAGAGGAGAAAAAAAATAGAGCAACAATAGCAGTCATAAAAGAATGATGATGAGAAAGAAACATGCAAAGAAGAAAAAGAAACGTAAAGAAAACAAAGTGTGTGATTCATGCGCACCTTGTTTGAGTTGTTTATATTGTATTTGAGCCAACTTGATTGGACTTGATTGAAAAAAACACTTAGATGTATAACGAGACTGAAAATTATAATATTGGATTTATAGGTTCATTATAAATTGTAAGACCAAGAGTTTATTTTTATCAATAACATCATTTATATACTAAATATTTGTCTGTCTTTATATAAAAAATAATTTTTGTTAACTAATTATATATTTAAATTATTTACTAATAGCAAAATAAAAAATATATTGATTATTGAAAATATGTTGATATCAAAATGATATCTATTATAAAGGTATAAATATAATGAAATTATTTTTAAATAAGTTTATTTTTACAGTTGAAGTTATTTAACTTTGACAAATTTAAATAATTTGTATAGAGATTTATTTATACCCTGACCCAAAATATAATCAGGCCCAAAACAAGTAAGACCTAGTTAGCATGAAAGTGTCCCAACGACCCTATCCGACCTCATAGAGGTTGGGCAAGACGACGATGTCCTAAAGTCCTACTCGTTGAAAATAATAACTGACTCCTATTATGTAACGGCATAGCCTCGAAGAAACGGCGCTTTTTCGAGATCAAACGGAACTTTTATGAAATTTTTAGAAATTTTAGTACATATAAGCACCTCCATCACACAGATACTATGTCATCAATCTGCTGAGTCAGCAGCTTGACTGCACCATACACCTCTCCTGATCTAAGCAAGCACGTTACAAAAAGTTGCATTTTTGAGTCACTTCGGACCTGAATTTTAAAATTCTGATTTTTATGGTTAGTCTCATTTGGACGAGTCGGTCCTAAATTTTGAGAGAAAAATTATATTAATATAATATTCATACATTATTATTTTATTTAGAATATTATATTATTATTTTCTCTGATGTGGTTAATGTTGATCTATGCTTAATAATATAATAACTGAGATAGAAATCTACCGGTAATGGATAATACCGGCATTCTTAGATGAACTTAGCAATGGTAATAGCTTTATCATATATCTTTTATTCTCATGATTATCATGTTAGTAGTATCATTTATACTAGTAAAGCTCATGCTTATCCTTTAGTAGTATAATTTGATGTATTTAGTTTTAGTAATTATCTTCAGAATGATATTTTATTATTAAACTCTGATGAGTCAGCACCCAGTGACACATGACTCTCCTAGAGTTAGCCACCATATGTTTCCTTTCTTGCTCTCCAAGCAAAGGTTTCTTAAGAAAAAAGTAAGAAATATTGGTATTCTAATACATTTAACTTTAGTAATTATCCTTATTTTCTTGAGATATTCTTACACCAAACTTTAGGATAATGCCTATCATAAACCCACGTTCTCTCATGTATCATCATTACTATTATTTTTACTTTCTAAACAAGTTAGAATTCGAAAATCATCATGAGAGAAAGTGAAAGAACTTCCATTAGACTTTCATGAACACCTGAGCTTCAAACTCCGTTCTTTCTCAAACAAAAACCCTATCAAAAATCTAATCCGGCCAAAGTGTTTGATGACATGTCATCATGTCATGTTTTTCTATGCTTTTTCATACAAGAAATTAATAATTAGTGCTTAAATATTGCATTCTTTTGTGCTTAAATGATGTATTTTCTTGATCTTTTAATTTTATAAATTTTGTAGGAAATAAGTGAAAAAAGAAGCAAAATAGCACAAAATAAGCTAAAAAAAAGAAAAGAAAAATTTAGGCACACTTTGAAAATTGAGCACATTTTAAAATCTTAGGCCACGCTTTTAAAAGCGTGACCCATGACTATGAAGCCATGGCATGCATTAATCATTTATGCATGCATTTAATTAACGCCAATCCATGAATGCACGCTAAAATGGCATTACTAACTAATATAGCATGCATGCATTTAATTACTAATGCTTTATGCATTATCATGAATTAGCATGTATTAATGTTTATGCATGCATGAAACATTTAATTAATAATGCCAAATGAATGAAATAAATGAATGCTATGTTAAGTAATTGGCATTACTAATTAAACGTAACAATATAATGAAAGCATGCATGCATGAAACAATTAATTTACTAATGCTAATGAATGAAGGCGTTAAATGAAATGAATGCATGCATGAAATATTTGATTAGTAAAGCCAATGAAATAAATGAACGTTACATTGGCATTCATGAAAGGATGCATGTAACATTATTAATATCAATGAGGCGTTAATAAAGTGCATGAATAAAACCATTAAATCATTAGTGCCAACGTGAATAAAATGCATGTAACGTTGCAATATGAAGCAAGGGAGCATCCAAGTAAGCCAAAGCTAGTAGTGCTGCGTTGGCTTTAATAACCGAGTGCTACATTATTGCTAGGCCAAGGAAAAGCAACGCGCACCAAGGGAGCCAAAGAAGCAAGACATCAGCGCAAGAAGCAAGGCATCAGCGCTCAAAGAGAGAGCGCTAAGTTAACTAAGTTAACTTTATCGGGGTTTGGCAAAAGAAAATACAAGGATAAATATTTGTTAGTGAAGCCACCAAGTTTCGAACCAAGCACTTGAGGAACAAAGAGGAGTGCTACTCCTCATGAAGAAATTGGCTAGATGATGGAGCCAGGGTTCGAAAGTGGAGCTCACTCCAAAACAAAGGGATGTTGCGTTCCTTTACTTCACTGAGCGCTATACTTACAAAGAAATAGCGGTGTGCAAAAAAACTGGTTTCACTGAACTGAATTGAAACTCAACTGAAACTGTTTTAAATAAACCAGTTTTTTTAAATAAAAAACTAAACTGAAACCATAGTTTTTATGAAAAATCAGTTTATTAAAAACCAGTTTTTATGGTTCAGTTTAGTTTTAAACCAAATTAAAACTGGTTTTATTTAAACTCCAAAATTAATTTTACATACTCTTTCTTTCTCTTTCTCCCTTCACTCTCTCTCTCTCTCTCTCTTCTCTCTCTCTCTCTGTCCTTTCCCCCTCTCCCTCTCCCTCTCCCTTCCTCCCTCTCTCTCTCTCCCTCCTCTCTTTCTCCCACTCCTCTCTCTCTCTCACCCCCTTCCTCTTTCTCCCTCTCCCTCTTTTTCCTCTCTCTCTCTCTCTCTCTCTCTCTCTCTCTCTCTCTCCCCTCTACCTCTCCTTCCCCTTCCTTCTTCTCTCTCTCCCCTTTTTTTTCTCTCTCTCTCTCCCTCCCCTCTTTCTTCCTCTCTCTCTCTTCTTCTCCTCTTTCTCCCCTCCTCTCTCCCTTCTCTCTCTCTCTCTCTTCCCTTTCTTTCTTCTCTCCCTTCTTTATCTCTCTCTCTCTCTCTTTCTATCTCTCACCCTCCTATTTGTCTCCCTCTTTTTCTCTCTCTTCCTCTCCTTCTCTCTCTCTCTCTCTTTCCCTCTCTTCTTTTCCCCCTCTCCCTTTCCCTTCCTTCCCCTCTCTCTTCCTCTCTCTCTCTTCTCTCCCTCGTCTCTCTCCCCTCCCCTCTTTCTTCTCTCTCTCTCTCTTTCTCCCTACTCTTTCTCCCTCTCCCTCCATTCCCCCTCTCCCTCCCCCTTCCTTATTCTCTCTCTTCCTCTCTCTCTCTCCCCCTTTTTTTCTCTCCTTCCTCTCTCTATCTCTCCTCCTCCCCTCTTTCTTCTTCTCTCTCTCTCCTTCTCCTCTTTCTCCCCGTCATCGCTCTCTCTCTCTCTCTCTCTCTCTTTTCTTTTCTCCCCTCTCCCTCTCTCTCCCCCTCCCATCCCCCTTCTCTCTCTCTCCCTCCCTTCCCCTTCTCTCTCTCTCTTCCTCTTTTCCCTCTTTCCCCTTTTGTTTCTCTCCTTTCTGCCCTCTCTCCACCTCCCCTCTCTCATCCTCTTTCTCTCTCATTTTTCTTTCTCTTTTCTATTTTTCTCTCTCTCCTTCCCTTATTTCTCTCTCCTTTTCTCTCTCTCTCATTCCCTTCTTTCTCTATCCTTTTCTCTCTCTTTTTTCTCCTTCATCTCTCTCCTTATTCTCTTTCTCTCCTTTCTTTCTCTCTTCTTTCTTTCTCTCTCATCCTTTTCTCACTTTATATCCCTCTTCTCTTTCTCTTTCTCTTTTCTCCAAAATAAGAGAGAGAAGGAGGAGAGAGAGGAAGAGGAGGAGGAGAGAGAGGAAGAGAGAGAAGAAAAGGGGAAAAAGAGCACAAGAAAAGAGAGAAGGAGGAAGAGAGAGAGAGAGAAAAATTGAGAGAGATGGAGAGAAGGAGAGAGAGAGAAAGAGAGAGAGGGATAAGGGAGAGAGAAAAATGAGAGAAAGGGATAGAGAGGGAGAAAAGGAGAGCGAAAGAAAGGGGAGGGGAAGAAAGAGGGGCAGGGGAGAGAGAGAGAGCGGAGTGAGAGAGAGATGGAGATAGGGAGAGAGAGGGGAAGAGAGAGAAAAGGAAAAGGTGGAGAGAGAGTGAGGAAGACAAAGAGAGGGAGGGGGAGAAAGAAGGGGAGCGAGAGAGAAGAGGAAGAGAGAGGAGGGAGAGAGAGGGAGCAAAGAAGAGAAAGAGAAGAAGAGGGGAAGGAGAGAGAAAGAGAGAAAGAGAGAGAGAGAGAAAGAGAAAGAAAGAGTATGTAAAATTAATTTTGGAGAAGGAGAGAGGGAGAGATGACGGAAAGAGAGGGAGAGAGGGGAAAAGAGAGAGAGGGGGAGAGGAAAGGAGAGAGAGAGAGGAAGAGGAATAGGGGAGAGAGAGAATGAGAGAAAGGGATAGAGAGGGAGAAAAGGGAGAGAGAAAGAGAGAGGGAGAGAGAAGAGGGAGAGAGAGAGGGAGAGAGAGAGAGGAAGACAAAGAGAGGGGAGGGGAGAAAGAGGGGAAGGGGAGAGAGAGGGAAACGAAAAATAGAGAGGAGGAAGAGAGAGAAAGGAGTGGGAGAAAGGGAGAGAAGAAGATAGAGAAAGAAAGAGAGAAAGGAGAGAGAGGGAGAGGAGAAGAGAGAGAAAAAAGAGAGAAAGGAGAGAGAGGGGAGAAAGAGAGAGTGAGGGAAGAAGAGAGAGAGAGAGAGCAAAAGAGGAAAAGGAGAGAGAGAGAGTGGAAGAGAGAGAGATAGAGAGAGGAAGAGAGAGAGAGAGAGAGGGAGGGAGAGAAAGAGAGGGATGAGGGAGGGAGGGAGAGAGAGAAAGGGAGAGGAGAGAGAGAGTGAGAGGGGAGAGAGAGAGTGGGGAGAGACAGAGTGGGGAGAGAGAGGGGAGAGAGAGAGGGAAAGAAAGAAGGAGAGTGTGAAAACTAGTTTTAGCCTATAAACCAGTTTAAACTGGTTTTTTTAATTAAAACCAGTTTTATTTTTATGAACTGGTTTAAACTGGTGCACTGTATTATAAACTGGTTTAGAACCAGTTTCATATGTGACAAAGCAGTTTGGTTCAGTTTTTAAACCATTTAAAATGGTTTAGTGCAGTTTCAGTTCAGTTTATAGAAAAACTGAACCATGCACACCCCTAGAAGGAAATTGCACATAAGGAAGCCTGGGACAAGCTAAAATTGAGTGCTGCGCTGCCTGAGTTAACCTAGCATGGAACTGGGAGCTGTCCCATGTCTCAAACCAACTTGAACCAAGCAACCTTGACCTATGCTCTAAACCAATTGAACCAAGACCAATCGGATCCATATCTCTTCAAATCCAAAGCAAGCAAGGCCCACATCATTACTCAAAGGCACAAGAACAAGTTAGAATAGGAATTTCATTTAATTGTAATTTGTTTTTAATTTCAATTTCATTTCTATTTTTGTAAAGTCTATATAAGGCATCATTTTCATTTTAGAAAGGAGGCTGGCTCTGCTAGAGCAATAGGAGTAGGATAGAATAGAAAGCCTTCTTTGAAACACTTTTAATTTTTCTGTACTTTTACATTTCAAAGATTGCAATTCAATTTCACAGTTTCATTTTCATTGAGCTTGATTTACTCTTCTACACTTCTCCTTCTCTGCAACTTTACGTTTCTGTTCTTAATTCAAATCTGATCTGATTCTTCCTGCAATTCTGAGCAATTCTCTTCTTCTGCAATTTGACATTTACATTGAGCTTGATTTACTTTCCTGCACATTTACATTTTCTGCAATTGTTTTGATTGATCCATCTATTGCTTCCTTTAATTTTCAGCACCCAGCCCCCTTTATATTTGATGCAATTTACATTTCTTGTTCTTTAAGATTTTGTCAATTTACTTCCTGCAAGTGAGATCTGCTGCAATTTTACTTTCCTTGTCATTCAAGCTTCAGCTAATTTACATTCTGCTCTTTACTTTCACCGCAATTTACTTCCTGCAATTTAAATTCCTTGCAATTTCCTTTCTGTTGGTTACACTTCACACAATTCACTCAAGTGAGTTATTACTACTTGATACGACCCGGTACACTTACCAGTGAGTTTTGTGTTGGATCGTTTTTCACCCATCAATGTTCACTTCTTTTTCCTTTTCTTTTCTATGTCAATTTTCATGGAGTAAATCAAGGTATGATGGCCGCTCCTCCTCCTTGAAGTTTTGGCCATGATGGAGAAATCAAGCAAATGATGTTTTCGTCATGTTTTCTCTTAAGATCTCTTGTTCAATCACCATAGGCTCTAAGAAAATGTGATTTCTAGATGCCTTAAGGCAAGCAAAACCTTCTTTTCATCATCATGAAGCTTCAGCCTTCATGGTTCATATGGTTCTAAAGTTGTTTTTGATGTTAAATTAGGCGTAAAAGTGCTCTTGGAAGCTTGTTCTTTGTTCAGTTCTTGGCAGCTGCAAAGGAGGTAAGGTTTGGTAAATTAATCAATGATTGACTGTGTTCTTGAAGTGTCAAATCAGATCGTATCGCTTAAGACTTGATTTTGAGTGTTTGTGTGATGGTTTGATCATAAGATCTTGTTGTTTAATGCTTGAAAATCAAGTTTTTTATGGTTCTAAAGTTGTTGTTGCTGCTGCTAGAAAATGTGGCTTTCCAGCCATGAAATTCATGACATTTGATGTGTATTTGATGGCTGAAACGTTGTTCATTGGTTTGGTAAAAATAAGGTAAAAATTTGTTAACAAAAAGATTGAAAAACTAGTTGAAAATCAAGTGGAAATCTGATGAACTTTTGGGAAAATATTTTTGGTTTTTGGAAGGATGAGAAAATGTTTCGTTTTGATGGTTTTAGGATCAAATCATAATTACTAAAAAGTTTGGGGTTAAAATTTGATTAATAAAAAGTTGAGGAGTCAAAGTGTAAATATTAAAAATTACGGGGTCAAAATGCAATTTCCAAAAGTTTAAGGGGTCAAAATATAATTTTTGAAAGTTGAATAAAATATTATTATTTTTATATTGAAATATTAAAATATTATTTTGTTGATAATATTATTTTAATAATAATATTATTTTATTATTAATAATAAAATATTGATATAAAGGCAGTTTTTCCTAAAAGTCTCACGAAGACAGTTTTGAGTCCAAAATTTTCTAATTTTTTTTATTACATACCTAAGAAAAGGTATAAGAAAGGGTATAAAAGTATGTAAGGTAATGAAACAAGATTTAGAAACTTGTAATCATGTTAGAAAGAAAAGGAGTTAAAAGCTATATAGAAATGTATTGTTGTGATGTTGTAATATATACAGAAAATTATGAAATGAGATCACTGAGATGTTGTGATGCTTGATTTATGATTGTGGAAAGATGATAAAGAAGATAACAAGTGCAGAATCAAGAGACAAAGAGAATAGAGGAAAAGAGTATAAAAAGAAAGAGTTAAGCTTTGTGGCATGATATTCTATTGTATGTTCATCTGCTACTTTTCCGTTATCCCTAGAGGTCCTGTAGGCCAAAGTTCATCTACAGAGAATTGTTATTCGTGTAGGCCAAAGTTCACCTGAAGTGGATATCAGTTGTGTACCTCAGGGTGTTGCTCCTGTAGGCCGAATTTCACCTACAGAGAGTTGTTATTCCTGTAAGCCGAAGTTCACTTACATGGGCGCCATTTCTGTAGGCCAAAATTCACTTACAAAGGTGCCATTTCTGTGGGCCGAAGTTCACCTACAGAAAGATATTGTGTTGTGTAGACTATTCCTGTAAGCCGAAGTTCACTTACAGGGGCGCCATTTTTGTAGGTCGAAGTTCACCTATGGAGATGAAGCCATATCTAGGACTAGTTCTTAGATAATGTCGGGCTGCAGGGTGTAAACTGACACGTGATGTCATGGCCTGCATAGGACAGACATGCATCATACTTGGTTGTGCATTTTCTCTGATGTAATTATTATGTGAATGTATGCTTCCTTTGTTTGTACTTGATGACTTGCATCATCTACCTCTTTTTCTTATCTAAAAGGATCATGAAAAGAGCATAATCTCATTCAATCAATGCAATTTCATAAGTAAATGGTGAATATTATGGTACATTGCTTTGAAATGAGTTTTTATTGAATTTAAAGAGAAAAGAGCAACACTAGAAGAAAGAAACAAGAAAAGGATGCTGGGCGTGTGAGCTGGGCGTGCTACTTGGTGCAAACGCCATCAAAGTGAATAGGCGTGGCACGCTAGCCAAAGGGCGTGGCACTCCAGTTGACAATTCCATAAGGCAAAGTGAAAGAATTCTAAGGGGTGTGCCACTTGACATCGAAGGCGAGACACGCCAGTATTATTTTCCAGAGAAGAAGTCCATAGAGCTCACTATGGGCATGGCACGCCAGGGAGATGAAGTACAATGGGCATGGCATGCCAAGGCCAAGCATGGCACGCCAGTTATATAATCCAGAGAAGGGACAAAGAACTTTACTATGGGCGTGGCACACCAAGGCCAGGCGTGGCACGCCAACTATACTTTTCAGAGAGTACTTTTGGAGACCACAAAAGGGGCGTGGCATGCTAAGCTGAGCATGGCACGCCAACCCTCTCATGCACAATGGGCGTGCCACTTGAACTCGAAGGCGTGGCATGCCAGTTCATTGCTCCAGAAAGAGAACTTGAAGGCTCAACACTGGGCATGCCACTTGATGTCAAAGGCGTGGCACGCCAAGCTTTGAAGGAGCTCAACACCAACACTGGGCGTGCCACTTGATGTCGAAGGCGTGGCACGCCAACTCTAGCACCCAAGGAAGAAGAAGACTGGGCGTGCCACTTGAGACATAAGGCGTGGCATGCCAGTCACTAGACCAGGGGGACTCATCCATGCATTACTATGGGCGTGGCACGCCAGTGTTGTTTTTCAGAAAGTAAAGATGAAGGCTTATTACCTACTGGGCGTGGCACACCAGTGTTGTTTTTCATAGGGTAAAGATGAAGGCTTATTATGGGTGTGGCACGCCAGTGTTATTTTCTAGAGAGGAAGGATGAAGTGCTTATTATGGGTGTGGCACACCACACCTGGGCGTGCCACGTTAGTTCAAGATTCCAGGGAAGAAGAGCAAAGGAAAAAGCCTGGGCGTGCCACTTGAGCTCGAAGGCGTGGCACGCCAGGCTAACTGAGCAAAGGAGAGACCCTGGGCGTGCCACTTGGGCTCGAAGGCGTGGCACGCCAGGTTAGTTGATGAAGAAAGTGTGCCACTTGGGGAGCCAGGCGTGGCGCGCCAAGCCAAGCTGAGAAGCTCGGCGTGGCACGCCACTCAAACGCCAGTCACACGCCAAGCACATGGTTCATTTTATGAGTTTTCCTTTTCCTTTCAGTTGTAATTTTCTTTTCTATTTTGTATTTTCTTAATTCCAGTGATAGGAGTAGTATAAATAACCCCTAGAAGTGCTGAAAAGGGGGTTGGATTGGAAAGTAGGTTAGAAAGTTGGATTGAATAGTTAGCTTTAGCTTTAATTTTACACTTCATCTTCTCCATCTCTTGTACTTTTCTCTAAGCTATGAGTAGCTAAACTCCCTCTCATTGGGAGAGAGAACTCTGTTGTACTTGATGGATTAATGATAGTGAATTTCTTCTTCTCATCTTCTCTTTGATTTGCTAGAAGAAATTTTGTTCTTCATGCTAGTTTTCAATCATCTTGGGAAAAGAGGTTGAATGCAAAATAGGTTTCATGCTAACCATGGAAAAGAAAATATGGAACCATGCTTGAAATCCCTTCTCATACTTGAGTAGATCTGGGTTTTGGGATTGGATATGGTCACATGAAATCCACCCATTATTTGGATCTATAAGGATGTGTGGTATAATCAGGGACCAAGCATATCTCTCTTCATGAGCAATTAGACCAAGGAATTGGCTAATTATCAAGATTTAAGAGATTGAATCACCAAGGGATTGGGTTCAATCAATTAGGATTGCCAAGAGGTCAATGAGTTACATGATTAAGGTTGAGATGAGCTGAATTTAATCCAAAGAGAGCAATATCTCCTAATCCCAATGAATTCCCCCTATTCTTATTCTTTATAGCTTTCTTTGATTTCTTCTATTACCCATTTTCCATTTACTATTCAGTCATTTATGTTTCAGCATTTTACATTCTTGCCATTTACTTTTCTGCACTTTACTGCTTTTCTTTACTTTTAAGCCCCTTACATTTCTGCCAATTTAAAATTATGTTCTCAACAATCACTCTTAATTAGCTTGACTAATTCACCCATCAATTAAAATTGCTCAATCGACCAATCTCTGTGGGATTCGACCCCACTCCTAGTGGGTTATTGCTTGACGATATTTGGTGCGCTTACCAAAGAACGGATTCATTTTATATGGGGAGTGAATTCCGGTCGTCAGTACTCTATTCTCTGTGTCTGTGTTTTTATTTTCTTATATTCTTCTGTTTGTATTCTGCTTTCTATTTTTTCTATTTTCTCTATTTATTTGTATCTTCAGTTTACTGTTTCTCCATATTCTTCTATTCAACTGCCAAACAACACAGAACTAATGAACTTAACTAATAACCTTGACCTTACTAAGAACTCCCCAGTACTTACCCGTTCTCTCCACTTTCAGATGGAAGCATGAGTACCGTTTTGTAGTTCACTGATGATCGTTCGCAAAGAAGATTCCGCTCTAGGTAGTCTTCTGAGTCTAGGGTGAATCTCATTCTTTGTTATATGTATATACAGTGAGACCAGCCAACGTCTGCACCCCGTTTATATGTGAACTTTAACCTAAACCCTGTGTACGAGACTCCTGCTATGTGGCTACTTGATGAAGTACCAGTGAAACGTCATATGGCAATGTATGATTGTGCAAAGGAGAAATAGATGATGATCTACCTTTTTTTATGATGTTCCACCTGACTTGAGTTTTGAAGACTTAGAACATACTTTCCCTCGCTTTAGTAGTTTAGAGGGACTAGGTGAGTATAAAGTCTAGGCTAGCCTAGGTGCCAGCTTAGGGACTATATATATATATATATATATATATATATATATATATATATATATATATATATATATATATATATATATATATATATATTACCTAGCTATTTGTAGGGGTATTCTAACTAAGATCTATGTTCTAATAAAGGTTGGATAACTGAATATTGTTAACTGCTTGAGATGTATATAAGTGTGGTTGTTTATGATTGTGTTGTTTGTTTATTAATCCAAACATTCTGAAAAAAATTACCCTGCAAATTAACAAAGTTTTAACAACGAATCAGGCTCATATAATAAATAATAGATACTAATTAGGAAGATAAGTTGGTAGCGCTCAATTTCTAGAATGATCTAGACATACTAAAAATTGGATCGTTACAATTTGGTATCAGAGCGGTCCTTCCTATTAGAGCCTGGAGAATGGAATGAATCATGCTTTATCGCATGCTCTGTCGTGTGTCTCATGCTTATAGGATATCCATGTGATATGTGTTGCATGATTGTCTTTGTGCTTTCATTCTGATAATGTTCACGCCCAACTTGAGGTATTAAGATTGATCACCTTGGTATTAATTGTTTGGTGTGAACAGAATCAGGATGCCTCCATGAAGACATAACGATCAGGAAGGGGCTACTGCTAACAATCCACCACGAAATGATGATAATCTGTTTGCTGCGATTCACGCTATGGTCGAGGCTGTGCGTGAAACGGCGACTGCTACTACTCGAGCAGTTAACTATTTTGGGGAACGTAATGGTGAACGTAACGCCGATCGTAACGGTAAGAATGGTGAAAGAGATATGATGAACCATGATAGGCCTATGACATTAGCTACTTTCTTGAAAGTTAATCTAGCAAAGTTCAAAGGTACGACTGTAGCGACTAAAGCTGATAACTGGTTTCATGGCATAGAAAGATCCTTGAAGGCACAACATGTTCTGGAAGGTCAACATGTGGACTTTGCTACTTTTATGCTTGAAAGAGAGGCTGAGTACTGGTGGCAAGGGATACAACGATTGCTACAACAGAATGAAGGTGACATTCCTTGGGGTACCTTTAGGGACGAATTCTGTAAGAAGTGTTTTCAGAGAGCAGCACATGATGCTAAGTAGATGGAGCTTATGCAGCTAAGGCAAAGGGATATGACTATTGCTGAGTATGCCCGTAAGTTCGATGACTTGTGCTGTTTCTCCAATATTTCTCAAGGGAACCTGATGAGCGGATGATTTATACACTTTTTGGCATTTTTTAGGAAGTTTTTAGTAAGATCTAGCTACTTTTAGGGATATTTTTATTAGTTTTTATGCAAAATTTACATTTCTGGACTCTACTATGAGTTTGTGTGTTTTACTGTGATTTCAGATATTTTTTGGCTAAAATTGAGGGACCTGAGCAAAAGTCTGATAGGAGGCTGACAAAGGACTGCTGATGCTGTTGGATTCTAACCTTCCTGCACTCGAAATGGATTTTCTGGAGCTGAAGAACTCCAAACTGCGCGCTCTCAATTGCGTTGAAAAGTAGACATCCAGGGCTTTCCAACAATATATAATAGTCCATTCTTTATTCGAGTTTAGATGATGCGAACTGGCGTTCAACGCCAGCTCCATGCCTCATTCTGGAGTAAAACGCCAGAAACACGTCACAAACCAGAGTTAAACGCCAAAAACATGTTACAACTTGGCGTTTAACCCCAAGAGAAGCCTCAGCACGTGTAAAGCTCAAACTCAGCCTAAGCACACACCAAAGTGGGCCCCGAAAGTGGATTTCTGCACTTAGACTTATTTCTGTAAACCCTAGTAACTAGTTTAGTATAAATATAAGTTTTTACTATTGTGTTATCATCTTTTGATCATTGGAGACTACCTTTGTATCACTTTTGATCTCTTGATCACGTTTAGGGGGCTGGCCATTCGGCCATTCCTGGACCTTATTCTTATGTATTTTCAACGGTGGAGTTTCTACACACCATAGATTAAGGTGTGGAGCTCTGTTGTTCCTCGAGTATTAATGCAATTATTATTATTCTTCTATTCAATTTAGCTTATTCTTATTCTAAGATATTCGCTGCACTTCAACATGATGAATGTGATGATCCGTGACACTCATCATCATTCTCACCTATGAACGCGTGCCTGACAACCACTTCCGTTCTACCTTAGATTGAGCGCGTATCTCTTAGCCTCCATTCCGAAAGATCGGAGTCTTCGTGGTATAAGCTAGAATTATTGGCAGCCATTCCTAAGATCCGGAAAGTCTAAACCTTGTCTATGGTATTTCGAGTAGGATTTGAGAGGGATGACTGTGATGAGCTTCAAACTCGCGAGTGTTGGGCGTAGTGACAGACGCAAAAGAATCACTGGATTCTATTCCAACATGATCGAGAACCGACAGATGATTAGCCGTGCGGTGACAGCGCATTTAGACCGTTTTAATTGAGAGGACTGGAGGTAGCCATTGACGCCGGTGAAACCCAAACATACAGCTTGCCATGGAAAGGAGTAAGAATGATTGGATTAAAGCAATAGGAAAGCAGAGATGCATAAGGAACATAGTATCTTCATGCGCTTATCTGAAACTCCCACCAATGAATTACATAAGTATCTCTATCTTTATTTTATGTTTTATTTATCTTTATATTCAAAAACCATTATAACTATTTGAATCTGCCTGACTGAGATTTGCAAGATGACCATAGCTTGCTTCATACCAACAATCTCCGTTGGATCGACCCTTACTCACGTAAGGTTCATTACTTGGATGACCAGTGCACTTGCTGGTTAGTTGTGCGAAGTTGTGAAGAATGTGTGTGAACCAAAAACTTGGTGCACGAAATTGTGATCATCAACAATGGCGCCAAAGACTTGGAGCTCTCAAACGTGAATCACACTTTGTCACAACTTCGCACAACTAACCAGCAAGTGCACTGAGTCATCCAAGTAATAAACCTTACGTGAGTAAGGGTCGATCCCACGGAGATTGTTGGTATGAAGCAAGCTATGGTCATCTTGTAAATCTCAGTTAGGCAGATTCAAATGGTTATAATGGTTTTCGAATATAAAGATAAATAAACAATAGAATAAAGATAGAGATACTTATGTAATTCATTGGTGGGAATTTCAGATAAGCGCGTGAAGATACTCTGTTCTTTCTGAATCTCTGCTTTCCTACTGCTTTAATCCAATCATTCTTACTCCTTTCCATGGCAAGCTGTATGTTCGGGTCTCACCGGCGTCAATGGCTACCTCCCATCCTCTCAGTGAAAATGGTCCAAATGCGCTGTCATCGCATGGCTAATCATCTGTCGGTTCTCGATCATGTTGGAATAGAATCCAGTGATTCTTTTGCGTCTGTCACTACGCCCAACACTCGCGAGTTTGAAGCTCGTCACAGTCATCCCATCTCAGATCCTACTCGGAATACCACAGACAAGGTTTAGACTTTCCGGATCTTAGGAATGGCTGCCAATAATTCTAGCTTATACCACGAAGACTCCGATCTTTCAGAATGGAGGCTAAGCAATACGCGCTCGATCTAAGGTAGAACGGAAGTGGTTGTAAGGCACGCGTTCATAGGTGAGAATGATGATGAGTGTCACAGATCATCACATTCATCATGTTGAAGTGCAGCGAATATCTTAGAATAAGAATAAGCTGAATTGAACAAAAGAATAATAGTAATTGCATTAATACTCGAGGAACAGCAGAGCTCGACACTTTAATCTATGGTATGTAGAAACTCCACTGTTGAAAATACGTAAGAATAAGGTCCAGGCATGGCCGAATAGCCAGCCCCCTAAACGTGATCAAGAGATCAAAAGTGATACAAAGGTAGTCTCCAATGATCAAAAGATGATAACACAATAGTAAAAAGTTCTATTTATACTACACTAGTTATTAGAGTTTACAGAAATAAGTCTAAGTGCAGAAATCCACTTCTGGGGCCCACTTTGGTGTGTGCTTGGGCTAAGTTTGAGCTTTACACGTGCAGAGGCTTCTCTTGGGGTTAAACGCTAAGTTGTAACGTGTTTTTGGCGTTTAACTTTGGTTTGTGATGTGTTTCTGGCGTTTTACTCCAGAATGCAGCATGGAGCTGGCGTTGAACGCCAGTTTGAGTCATCTAAACTCGAATAAAGTATGGACTATTATATATTTCTGAAAAGCCCTGGATCTCTAATTTCCAACGCAATTGAGAGCGCGCAATTTGGAGTTCTGTCGTTCCTGAAAATCCATTTTGAGTGCAGGGAGGTCAGAATCCAACAGCATCAGCAGTCCTTTGTCAGCCTCCTGTCAGATTTTTGCTCAGGTCCCTCAATTTTAGCCAGAAAATATCTGAAATCACAGAAAAACATACAAACTCATAGTAGAGTCCAGAAATGTGAATTTTGCATTAAAATTAATAAAAACATCCCTAAAAGTAGCTAGATCTTACTAAAAACTACCTAAAAATAATGCCAAAAAGCGTATAAATTATCCGCTCATCACAACACCAAACTTAAATTGTTGCTTGTCCCCAAGCAACTGAAAATCAAATAGGATAAAAAGAAGAGAATATACTATAAATCACAAAATATTAATGAATATTAGTTCTAATTAGATGAGCGGGACTTGTAGCTTTTTGCTTCTAAACAGTTTTGGCATATCACTTTATCCTTTGAAGTTTAGAATGATTGGCATCCATAGAAACTCAGAGTTCAGATAGTGTTATTGATTCTCCTAGTTAAGTATGTTGATTCTTGAACACAGCTACTTTTATGAGTCTTGGCCGTGACCCTAAGCACTTTGTTTTCCAGTATTACCACCGGATACATAAATGCCATAGACACATGACTAGGTGAACCTTTTCAGATTGTGACTCAGCTTTGCTAAAGTCCCCAGTTAGAGGTGTCCAGAACTCTTAAGCACACTCTTTTTGCTTTGGATCACGACTTTAACCACTCAGTCTTAAGCTTTTCACTTGGACCTGCATGCCACAAGCACATGGTTAGGGACAGCTTGATTTAGCCGCTTAGGCCTGAATTTTATTTCCTTGGGCCCTCCTATCCATTGATGCTCAATGCCTTGGATCCTTTTTACCCTTGCCTTTTAGATTTAAGGGATATTGGCTTTTTCTGCTTACTTTTTCGTTTTCTTTTATATATTTTTTTGCCATTTTTTTCTTTTTTTTGCAAACTTTTGTTATTCACTGCTTTTTCTTGCTTCAAAAATCAATTTTATGATTTTTCAGATCATCAATAACATTTCTCTTTTTCATCATTCTTTCAAGAGCCAACAATTTTAACATTCATAAACAACAAGATAAAAAATATGCACTATTTAAGCATTCATTCAGAAAACAAAATGTATTGTCACCACATCAATATAATTAAACTAATTTCAAGGATGAATTCGAAACTCATGTACTTCTTGTTCTTTTGTATTAAAAATATTTTTCATTTAAGAAAGGTAAAAGATTCTTGGAATTTTTCATAACCTTAAGACATAGACTCTAGACACTAATGATCATGTAATAAAGACACAAACATAGACAAACATGAAGCTCAAAAACCGAAAAACAGAGAGATAAGAATAAGGAAGTTAAGGAATGAGTCCACCTTAGTGATGGTGGCGCCTTCTTCTTGAAGGACCAATGGTGTCCTTGAGCTCCTCTATGTCTCTTCCTTGTCTTTGTTGCTCCTCCCTCAGATCTCTTTGATCTTCTCTAATCTCATTGAGAATGATGGAGTGCTCTTGGTGTTCCACCCATAATTGGTTCATGTCATGACTCAATCCTTCTAGAGAAGTGTTGAGTTGTTCCCAATTGTTGTTTGGAGGAAAATGCATCCCTTGAGGCATCTCAGGGATTTCTTGATGATGAGCTTCCTCATGCGTCTCTTGAGATCCATGAATGGGCTCTTTTGTTTGCTCTATCCTCTTTTTAGTGATGGGCTTGTCCTCTTCAATGAGGATGTCTCCTTCTATGACAACTCCAGCTAAGTTGCATAGATGGCAAGTGAGATGAGGGAAATCTAGCCTTGCCAAGGTGGAGGGCTTTTCGGCTACTTTATAGAGTTCTAGAGGGATGACTTCATGAACTTCTACCTCCTCTCCAATCATGATGCTATGGATCATGATGGCCCGATCCACAGTTACTTCGGATCGGTTGCTAGTGGGGATGATGGAGTGTTGGATGAACTCCAACCATCCTCTAGCCACATGCTTAAAGTCCAGTCTTCTCAATTGAACCGGCTTGCCTTTTGAGTCTCTTTTCCATTGAGCTCCTTCCACACATATGTCCATGAGGACTTGGTCCAACCTTTGATCAAAGTTGACCCTTCTAGTGTAGGGGCGTGCATCTTCTTGCATCATAGGGAAGTTGAACGCCAACCTTACGTTCTCCGGACTGAAATCTAAGCATTTTTTCCTAACCATTGTAAGTCAATTCTTTGGGTTTGGGTTCATGCTTTGATCATGGTTCCTAGTAATCCATGCATTTACATAGAACTCTTGAACCATTAAGATTCCGACTTGTTGAATGGGGTTGGTGAGAACTTCCCAACCTCTTCTTTGGATCTCATGTCAGATTTTTGGATACTCATTTTTCTTGAGCATAAAAGGGACCTCAGGGATCACCCTCTTCTTGGCTACAACTTCATAGAAGTGGTCTTGATAGACCTTTGAGATGAATCTCTCCATCTTCCATGACTCGAAGGTGGAAGCTTTTGTCTTCCCTTTCCTCTTTCTAGAGGTTTCTCTGACTTTGGGTGCCATAAATAGTTATCGAAAAACTAAAAAGCTATGCTTTTACCACACCAAACTTAGAATGTTACTCACCCTCGAGCAAAAGAAGAAAGAATAGAAGAAGAAGAAGAAGAAGATATGGAGGAGAGGGAGAGATGTGTGGGTTTCGGCCATATAGGGTGGGTTTGGGTGGGAAAGAGATTTTGAATTTGAAGGTAGGTGGGGTTTATAGGGAAGAGTGGATGGATGTGATTGGTGAAGGGGTAATGGGGAAGAGAGATTGAGGTGATTGGTGAAGGGTACAGTGTTATTGGATTGTGTGAAGAAGAGAGAAGTGGGGTAGGTGGGGATCTTGTGGGGTCCACAGATCCTGAGGTAATCCTGTGGGGTCCACAGATCTTGAGGTGTCAAGGATTTCTCATCCCTGCACCCTTTAGGCGTGTAAAACGCCCTCTGTATGCAATCCTGGCGTTTAACGCCAGACTACAGCTTGTTTCTTAGGGGTGTTCGCAGTGCAGTTTGGTTCGGTTTTTGAAGGAAAAGCCATCCGATCCGATCGTTTAATTAAGCTGCGGTTCAGTTTGGTTCGGTTTTTTTCAAGGTCATCCGAACCAAACCAAACCAATTAAAATCAGTTTGGTTTGGTTCGGTTTGTTCGGTTTTTTCAATCAAATAAAAAAAATTCTACTATACTATTATGCAATGTCATAAGATTGAAATCAACAAGCCAAAATACACAATAACTAACAAAGTCTTGATCTAATAAAATATAACGACAATAGAATTCAAATATGACAATTAAAGAAGTTTAATAGCTCAACAGTCAACACAACTGAAAATAAATATAAATTGTCATTAAACTGATAGCAAAGTTATGGTGTCTTCTCCAACAAAATAGCTAAAACTTCATAATGCAAACCAACCTGAAATAAAAAAAAAATAGTTACATAATAAGAACAACAATAATAATAATTATAATAATAATAATAATATAAGGAGAACAATTCATACCATAAAACTTAACAAGATGTACTTTAATCAGACTCAACACCAGAATCTTCTTCATTGGGATCACGAGTGGGTGCAACTTCTACAAAATATATAAAAAAAGAAACAATCATAACAAATAATATATATTAATAAAAACTAGATTAAAATAAAGAAAATTATAAGTAGAAACTTAACCATCCCTAATTCTAACTTCTCCAATTCCTCGATGAGTTCCTCAAGGACAAGTTTTGGAGAGTTTCGAAGCCAATTTTGGGTACAAATTAACGCTGCAGCTATCATTGGCGTTAGAGAACTCCTATAATTATTCAACACCCTTCCTCTAGTACTAAATGCCAATTCTGAAGCAACTGTGGAAACTGGCATGGCTAAGACGTCTCTTGCAATCCCCCCAAGAATTAGAAATTTAGTGGAATTCACTTTCCACCAATTTAGAATGTCAAATTGCACGCCATTCTTCTCTAATGCCTCCATAAGATATAACTCCACCTCATTCTTGTTAACACTCTCATTGAATTGCATTTCCTTCTCAAATTCCATAGCAAAAGAAGTTTCATGTGCCTCAAGCTCTTGTGTGCTAATTTCAGGAGGATCTTGCCGGGTAGACCTTTGATAGTTACCACCAAATAGCCTGTAGCTATCAAACACCTTGAAAAGCGTCTCCTTCACCTTTGAAGTTAAAAATTCAGCATCTTTTTTTTCATACAACTTTTCAAAACTCCACTTAATCAATTGAAGCTTATACCTAGGATCAAGAACAACTGCAATGAAAATCATCATGTTTGTGTTCTTAATATTTCCCCAATACTTATCATACTTGGACTTCATTTTCTTAGGCATGCTTGAAAGTACCGTATCTAAGCTTCCCATCCAATGCTTAAGTGTAGACAATATTTTACAAAAGTCATTAAAGTGTTGAGAAGATGTCACAAACATTGAACCAGAAACTTTGTTAGTAACCTCATAAAATATTTTTAAAAACTTCAAAATGCCTTGCATTCTCCCAATCCTCAGACCTAGGAATCCCACCAGCCATCATAGCAAACTCAAAATCTCTCTCTCCCAAACGTTTAAATGCCTTTTGAAACTTCAAAGCACTTTCAAGCATTAAAAAGGTAGAGTTCCACCTGGTAGGAACATCTAAATGGACAGTGCCTTTTTCCAGAATTCTAGCTTCCTTAATCATAGTTTTAAACCTCTCAGTACGACCAGGTGATGCACGCACATGCCGAACCGCATTTCTAATCTTTAAAATTGACTCATGCATTTCTCTCAACCCATCATTCACAACAAGGTTTAAAATATGAGCACAACATCTAACATGTAAAAACTCTCCCCTTAATGGATGTGAGTCCCAATCCTCCATTCTATTTTTCACGTAAGAAAGTGCAACATCATTTGAACTAGCATTATCAACAGTGATAGAAAAAACCCGAGATATCCCCCAGCTCAACAAACATCTCTCAATCTTCCTACCAATTGTTTCTCCCTTGTGATTCTTGATAGCACAAAAATTCAAGATTCTTTTTTGCAACTTCCAATTAGCATCAATGTAATGAGCAGTAAGGCAAAGATAGTTTAAGTTTTGCACAGATGACCAACAATCAGTTGTCAAACAAACATTCTGATTTGGTTGAGAGAAAATAGACTTCAACTTAATTTTTTCATTCAAATAAAGCTTTCAACAATCCCTAGCAACTGTGAGCCTTCCAGGAATTGGAAACTTGGGTTACAAACAACTCGTATAATAACGAAAACCCTCCCCCTCAACATGCGAAAAAGGCAATTCATCCACAATAATCATTCTAGCAAGCGCTTGTCTACAACGATCAACATCAAATGACACGGCAGAAAGTGAACTACCTATCCCTTTCCTATCATCTTTTACCACATCTTGAAAACAAAGAATCTTTTGGGTAGGATCTAATGCCTCCTTTGGAAATTTTTTGCATTGCGACAACAAGTGATTTTTCATGTTACTAGTGCCATTTTTATGTGTATGACATGCATAACTAGCCCCACACCAATTACATTTAGCTCTAGGATACTGTGGATTACTAGTTTCATCTTTAGTAAAGTGATCCCATGTCCAAGACCTAGGTCTAGAAGGTTTTCTCTTACCTTCGTCGGTCTCAGTTTCAGCAGAGTCATCAACGGGAACTTCTTCAACAGCCCGCCTTTTCCCTCGGCCTCTACTAGCAAGCTTCCTTGTGTTTCGATGAGGAGCTGGCACAAGAGGCAAAGCAGTCGGAGATCTTATGCTTCTTTTGAGGTAAAGTTTGCTGAACCATGTATTTAGTTCACTAATGAGCAAGGGAGGTTCACCTTTCCAAGTCTCATTACCAAACAACTTGGCATTCAGCTTCATGATAGCTCCTAGATATTGAGCAACTTGCTCTTCAGTTACATCTTCATCCTCTTCAGAGGAAGAATAGTTCTCAGAGCTCATGAATGGCAGAAGGAAGTTTAATGGAATCTCTATGGTCTTTATATGAGCCTCAGATTCTTTTAGGTCCTCAATAGGGAACTCCTTTCTGTTTGGAGGGCGTCCCATGAGGTCTTCCTCATTGGGATTCTTGTCCTCTCCTTCCTCTTTGGATTCGGCCATTTTGATTATATCAATGGCCTTGCACTCTCTTTTTGGATTCTCTTCTGTATTGCTTGGGAGAGTACTAGGAGGAGTTTCAATGATTTTCTTACTCAGCTGACCCACTTGTGCCTCCAAGTTTCTAATGGAGGACCTTGTTTCATTCATGAAACTTAAAGTGGCCTTAGATAGATCAGAGACTATATTTGCTAAGCTAGAGGGGCGCTGCTCAGAATTCTCTGTCTGTTGCTGAGAAGATGATGGAAAAGGCTTGCTATTGCTAAACCTGTTTCTTCCACCATTATTAAAGCCTTATTGAGGCTTTTGTTGATCCTTCCATGAGAAATTTGGATGATTTCTCCATGAGGGATTATAGGTGTTTCCATAGGCTTCACCCATGTAATTCACCTCTGCCATTGCAGGGTTCTCAGGATCATAAGCTTCTTCTTCAGAAGATGCCTCTTTAGTACTGTTGGATGCATTTTGCAATCCATTCAAACTCTGAGAAATCATGTTGACTTGATGAGTCAACATTTTGTTCTGAGCCAATATGGCATTCAGAGCATTAATTTCAAGAACTCCCCTCTTCTGAGGCATCCCATTACTCACAGGATTCCTCTCAGAGGTGTACATGAATTGGTTATTTGCAACCATGTCAATGAGTTCTTGAGCTTCTGCAGGCGTTTTCTTTAGGTGAATGGATCCACCTGCAGAATGGTCCAGTGACATCTTGGAAAACTCAGATAAACTATAATAGAATATATCCAAAATGGTCCACTCTGAAAGTATGTCAGAAGGACACTTTTTTGGTCAACTGCTTGTATCTTTCCCAAGCTTCATAGAGGGATTCACCATCTTTTTTCTTGAAGGTCTGAACATCCACTCTGAGCTTGCTCAGCTTTTGAGGAGGAAAGAACTTGGCCAAGAAGGCCGTGACTAGCTTATCCCAAGAGTCCAGGCTATCTTTAGGTTGTGAGTCCAACCATGTTCTAGCTCTGTCTCTTACAGCAAAAGGGAAAAGCATGAGCCTATAGACTTCAGGGTCTACTCCATTAGTCTTAACAGTATCACAGATTTGCAAGAACTCAGTTAAAAAATAATTGGGATCTTCTGATGAAACTTGCAGTTCTGTTGCATTAGAGCAACTAGTTGAGGCTTCAGCTCAAAATTGTTTCCTCCAATGGCAGGGATTGAGATGCTTCTTCCATAAAAATTGGAAGTAGGTATAGTATAATTACCAAGCATCCTCCTTGCATTATTATTGGGTTCGGACATGTCTCCTTCTTTTTCGAGATTCTCTGTAAAGTTTTCTCTGAATTGTTGTGCTTTAGCTTCTCTTAGCTTTTTCTTTAGAGTCCTTTCAGGTTTAGGATCTGCTTCAACAAGAATGTCCTTGTCCTTACTCCTGCTCATATGAAAAAGAAGAGAACAGCAAAGGAAGAGGAATCCTTTATGTCACAGTATAGAGATTTCTTTATGTGAGTAGAAGAAAAGAAGAATAAGAATGAAGAAGAGAAAAATTCGAACAGAGAAGAGAAGAGAGGGTTCGAATTTTAAGATGAAGAGAAGTGTTAGTAAATAAATAAAATAAATAGAAAGAGATGAGAGGGAGAGAATTTCAAAAATTATTTTTGAAAAAAAGGTTAGTGATTTTCGAAAATTAAGAGAAGAAATAAAATTAAAATTAAAATTAGAAACAATTAGTTAATTAAAAGAATTTTGAAAAAGAGTGAGAAATTTTCGAAAATTAGAGAGAAAAAAGTAGTTAGGTGGTTTTGAAAAAGATAAGAAACAAACAAAAAGTCAATTAGTTAGTTGAAAAAGATTTGAAAATCAAATTTAAAAAGATAAGAAGTTAGAAAAGATTTTGAAATTGATTTTTAAAAAGATATGATCTGAAAAAGATATGTTTGAAAAGATATGATTGAAATTTATTTTGAAAAAGATTTAAAAAAAGGAAATAAAAAAGATTTGATTTTTTAAAATTAAAATTGATTACTTGACTAACAAGAAACTAAAAGATATGATTCTAGAATTTAAAGATTGAACCTTTCTTAACAAGAAAGTAACAAACTTCAAGTTTTTGAATCAATCACATTAATTGTTAGTAAAGTTTTTGAAAATCGTGAAATAAAGATAAGAAAAAGATTTTGAAAATCAATTTTAAAAATTTTCGAAAATAATAAAAAAATGAAAAAGATTTGATTTTTGAAAAAGATTTTGAAAAGATAGGATTTTCAAAATTGAAATCTTGACTTGACTAACAAGAAACAACTTATTTTAAAAATTTTTGACTAAGTCAACCCCAAGATTTCGAGATTTATGAGAGAAATAAGGAAAAGATATTTTTTTATTTTTGAATTTTTAATGAGGAGAGAGAAAAACAACAAAATGACTAAAGACATAAAAATTTTGGATTAAAACAAATGATGCATGCAAGAACACTATGAATGTCAAGATGAACACCAAGAACACTTTGAAGATCATGATAAACATCAAGAACTTATTTTTTGAAAATTTTCAAGAAAAGAAAAACATGCAAGACACCAAACTTAGAAATTTTTCATGTTTAGACACTATGAATGCAAAAATGCATATGAAAAACAACAAAAGACACAAAATAAGAAAATATGAAGATCAAACAAGAAGACTTACCAAGAACAACTTGAAGATCATGAAGAACACCATGCATGAATTTTTCAAAAAAAAATGCGTAAATTTTAAAAACATGCAATTGACACCAAACTTAAAAATTGACACTAGACTCAAACAAGAAACAATAAAATAAAAATTTTGAAAGATTTTTGAAAACTTTTTGAAAAGAAAATAAGAAGAAAATTACCTAATATGAGCAATAAGATGAACCGTCAGTTGTCCAAACTCAAACAATCCCCGGCAACGGCACCAAAAACTTGATAGGCAAAATTGTGACTCATACTTTTCTCAACTCGAACAATTCCTAGCAATGGCTCCAAAAACTTGGTGCACAATACTATGATTCACTCACATTCTTCACAACTTCGCACAACTAACCAGTAGGTGCACTGGGTCATCCAAGTAATAAACCTTACGTGAGTAAGGGTCGATCCCATAGAGATTGTTGGTATGAAGCAAGCTATGGTCATCTTGCAAATCTCAGTCAGGTGGATTCAAATAGTTATAATGGTTTTTGAATATAAAGATAAATAAAACATAAAATAAAGATAGAGATACTTATGTAATTCATTGGTGGGAGTTTCAGATAAGCGCATGAAGATATTGTGTTCCTTCTGCATCTCTGCTTTCCTACTGCTTTAATCTAATCATTCTTACTCCTTTCCATGGCAAGCTGTATGTTCGGGTTTCACCGATGTCAATGGCTACCTCCCATCCTCTCAATGAAAATGGTCCAAATGCATTGTCACCGCATGGCTAATCATCTGTCGGTTCTCGATCATGTTTGAATAGAATCCAGTGATTCTTTTGCGTCTGTCACTACGCTCAACACTCACGAGTTTGAAGCTCGTCACAGTCATCCATCTCAGATCCTACTCGGAATACCACAGACAAGGTTTAGACTTTCCGGATCTTAGGAATGGCTGCCAATAATTCTAGCTTATACCACAAAGACTCCGATCTTTCGAAATGGAGGCTAAGAGATACGTGCTCGATCTAAGGTAGAACGGAAGTGGTTGTTAGGTGATGAGCGGATAATTTATACGCTTTTTGGCATTGTTTTTAGGTAGTTTTTAGTATGATCTAGTTACTTTTAGGGATGTTTTCATTAGTTTTTATGCTAAATTTACATTTTTGGACTTTACTATAAGTTTGTGTGTTTTTCTGTGATTTAAGGTATTTTCTAGCTGAAATTGAGGGACCTGAGCAAAACTCTGATAGAAGGCTGACAAAGGACTGTTGATGCTGTTGGAATCTGACCTCCCTGCACTCAAAATAAATTTTCTAGAACTACAGAACTCTAAATGGCGCGCTCTCAACGGCTTTGGAAAGTAGACATCCAGAGCTTTCCAGCAATATATAATAGTCCATACTTTATTCGAGGTTTGATGACGTAAACCGGTGCTCAACGCCAGTTTCATGCTGCATTCTGGAGTCAAACGCCAGAAACACGTCACAAACCAGAGTTGAACGCCAAAAACACGTTACAACTTGGCGTTCAACTCCAAAAGAAGCCTCCGCTCGTGTAAAGATCAAGCTCAGCCCAAAAACACACCAAGTGGGCCCCAGAAGTGGATTTATGCATCAATTACTTACTTTTGTAAACCCTAGTAGCTAGTCTAGTATAAATAGGATATTTTACTATTGTATTAGACATCTTTGATCAGTTTATGCGATCTTAGACATTGAGGGCTGGCCATTCGGCCATGCCTAGACTTTCATCACTTATGTATTACGGTGGAGTTTCTACACACCATAGATTAAGGATGTGGAGCTCTGCTGTACCTCAAGTTTCAATGCAAGTACTACTATTTTCTATTCAATTCGACTTATTCTTATTCTAAGATATTCGTTGCACTTCAAACATGATGAGTGTGATGATCCGTGACACTCATCATCATTCTCACCTATGAACGCGTGACTGACAACCACTTCCATTCTACCTTAGACCGGGCGCATATCTCTTGGATTCTTTAATCAGAATCTTCGTGGTATAAGCTAAAATTGATGGCGGCATTCATGGGAATCTGGAAAGTCTAACCTTGTCTGTGGTATTCCGAGTAGGATTCCAAAATTGAATGACTGTGACGAGCTTCAAACTCGCGATTGCTAGGCGTGATGACAAACGCAAAAGAATCAAGGGATTCTATTCCAATATGATCGAGAACCGACAGATGATTAGCCGTGCTGAGAGCATTTAGACCATTTTCACTGAGAGGATGGGATGTAGCCATTGACAACGGTGATGCCCTACAAACAGCTTGCCATAGAAAGGAGTGACAAAGATTGGATAAAAGCAGTAGGAAAGCAGAGATTCGGAAGGAACACAGCACCTCCATACACTTATCTGAAATTCCCATCATTGAATTACATGAGTAACTCTATCTTTATTTTCTGTTTAAATTTATTATTATTATTATTCGAAAATCCAATAATCTCTTAATATAGTTGAATCTGCCTGACTGGGATTTATAAGATGACCATAGCTTGCTTCATACCAACAATCTCTGTGGGATCGACCCTTACTCACGTAAGGTATTGCTTGGACGACCCAGTACACTTGCTGGTTAGTTGTGCAGAGTTGTGACAAAGTGTGATTCACGTTTGAGAGCGCTACCAAGTCTTTGGAGCCATTGTTGATGATCACAATTTCGTCCACCAAGTTTTTGGCGCCGTTGCCGGGGATTGTTCGAGTTTGGACAACTGACGGTTCGTCTTGTTGCTCAGATTAGGTAGTTTTCTTTTTATTCTCTTTTCAAAAAGTTTTCAAAAATATTTTTCAAAATTTTTCCCTTTGTTTTTGAAAATTTTTCAAAATTTTTTTTGAATGAATTCTAGTGTTTCATGAAGCAGGTTGAAGCTTGGCTGGCTGTAAAGCCATGTCTAATTCCTGGGGTTTTGATTGAGGACTATGAATTCATTACTTCCTTTTTCCAAAATATGTTTTCGAAAAATTTATTAAGAAAATACAAAAAAATCATAAAATCATAAAAACCAAAAATATTTTGTGTTCTTGTTTGAGTCTTGAGTCAATTTTTAAGTTTGGTGTCTATTGCATGTTCATTTTATTCTTGCATTTTTTTTCGAAAATTCATGCATTCATAGTGTTCTTCATGATCTTCAAGTTGTTCTTGGTAAGTCTTCTTGTTTGATCTTGATGTTTTCTTGTTTTGTATTTTTTGTTGTTTATCATATGCATTTTTCGTTTGTTAGAGTCCAAGCATCAAAGATTTCTAAGTTTGGTGTCTTGCATGTTTTCTTTGCATAAAAAATTTTTCAAAAATATGTTCTTGATGTTCATCATGATCTTCAAAGTGTTCTTGGTGTTCATCTTGACATTCATAGTGTTCTTGCATGCATCATGTGTTTTGATCCAAAATTTTCATGTTTTGGGTCATTTTTGTGTTTTTCTCTCTCATCATTAAAAATTCAAAAATAAAAAATTATCTTTTCCTTATTTCTCTCAAAAATTTGAAATTTTGGGTTGACTTGGTCAAAAATTTTTAAAATACGTTGTTTTCTTGTTAGTCAAGTCAAAATTTCAATTTTAAAAATCTTATCTTTGTAAAAACTTTTTCAAAAATCAAATCTTTTTCATTTTTTTTATTTTAAAAAATTTTAAAAATATTTTTCTTAATATTATTTCATAATTTTCGAAATTACACTAACAATTAATGTGATTGATTAAAAAATTTGAAGTTTGTTAATTTCTTGTTAAGAAAGGCTCAATCTTTAAATTCTAGAATCATATCTTTTAGTTTCTTGTTAGTTAAGTAATTAATTTTAATTTTAAAAATTAAATCTTTTTCAACCATATCTTTTTATCATATCTTTTTATCATATCTTTTATATCTTTTTCAAAATTTTATCTTTTTCAAAAAAAAAATTTTGATTTCAAAATATCTTATCTTATCTTCTTATCTTTTCAAATTTGATTTTCAAATCTTTTTCAACCAATTGTTTGACTTTTTGTTCGTTTCTTATCTTTTTTAAAACCACCTAACTACTTCTCCCTCTCTAATTCTTGAAAATATCTCCCCATTTTTCAAAATTATTCTTAAATTAATTAATTGTTTCAAATTTTAATTTTAATTTTAATTCTTCCTTTAATTTTCGAAAATCACTAACTCTTTTTCAAAATTAATTTTCGAATTCTCTCCCCCTCATCTTCCTCTATTTATTTATTTATTCACTAACACTTCTCTTCATCTCAAATCACTACCTCTATCCTTACCCTTCTGTTTGGATTCTCCTTTCTTTATTCCCTTTCTTCTTCTACTAACAATAAGGAACCTCTTTACTGTGACATAGAGGATTCCTCTTCTCTTCTTTTTCTGTTCTCTTTTCTTTCAGATGAGCAGGAACAAGGAAAAAGGCATTCTTGTTGAAGCTGATCCAGAACCTGAAAGGACTCTGAAGAGGAAACTAAGAGAAGCTAAATTACAACAATCCAGAGACAACCTTACTGAAATTTTTGAAAAAAAAAAGGGAGATGGCAGCCGAACCCAACAACAATAATGCAAGAAGGATGCTTGGTGATTATACTACACCTACTTCCAAGTTTAATGGAAGAAGCATCTCAATTCCTGCCATTGGAGCAAACAATTTTGAGTTGAAACCTCAACTAGTTGCTCTAATGCAACAGAACTGCAAGTTTCATGGACTTCCATCAGAAGATCCCTACTAGTTTTTAACTGAATTCTTGCAGATCTGTGAGACTGTTAAGACTAATGGAGTAGATCCTGAAGTCTACAGGCTCATGCTTTTCCCTTTTGCTGTAAGAGACAAAGCTAGAACATGGTTGGATTCTCAACCTAAAGATAGCCTGGACTCCTGGGATAAGCTGGTCACGGCCTTCTTGGCCAAGTTCTTTCCTCCTCAAAAGCTGAGCAAGCTTAGAGTGGATGTTCAGATCTTCAAACAAAAAGATGGTGAATCCCTCTATGAAGCTTGGGAAAGATACAAACGAATGACCAAGAGATGTCCTTCTAACATGTTTTCAGAATGGACCATGATAGATATATTCTATTATGGTCTATCTGAGGTCTCTAAGATGTCATTGGACCATTCTACAGGTGGATCCATTCACCTAAAGAAAACGCCTGCAGAAGCTCAAGAACTTATTGACATGGTTGCAAATAACCAGTTCATGTACACTTCTGAGAGGAATTTCATGAATAATGGGACGTCTCAAAGGAAGGGAGTTCTTGAAATTGATGCTCTGAATGCCATATTGGCTCAGAACAAAGTGTTGACTCAGCAAGTCAAAATGATTTCTCAAAGTTTGAATGGATGGAAAAATGCATCCAACAGTACTAAAGAGGCATCTTCTGAAGAAGAAGTTTATGATCCTGAGAACCCTGCAATAGCAGAGGTAAATTACATGGGTGAACCTTATGGAAACACCTATAATTCATCATGGAGAAATCATCCAAACTTCCCATGGAAGGATCAACAAAAGCCTCAACAAGGCTTTAATAATGGTGGAAGAAATAGGCTCAGCAATATCAAGCCTTATCCAACTTCTACTCTCCAACAGACAGAGAATTATGAACAGAATACCTCTAACTTAGCAAATTTAGTCTCTGATCTGTCTAAGGCCACTTTAAGTTTCATGAATGAAACACGGTCCTCCATTCGAAATCTAGAGGAACAAGTGGGCCAGCTGAGTAAAAAAATCACTGAAACCCCTCCTAGTACTCTCCCAAGCAATACTGAAGAAAATCCAAAAAGAGAGTGCAAGGCCATTGATATAATCAATATGGCCGAACCTAGAGAGGAAGGAGAGGACGTGAATCCCAATGAGGAAGACCTCATGGGACGTCTCTCAATCAAGAAGGAGTTTCCTATTGAGGACCTAAAGGAATCTGAGGCTCATATAGAGACCATAGAAATTTCATTAAACTTCCTTCTGCCATTCATGAGCTCTGAAGACTATTCTTCCTCTGAAGAGGATGAAGATGTGACTGAAGAGCAAGTTGCTCAATATCTAGGAGCCATCATGAAGCTAAATGCCAAGTTATTTGGTAATGAGAGGAAGCATGAAAAGCTTCTCTCAATACAGAGTCAAACAAAGCCCCCACAATCAAACTCTAAGTTTGGTGTTGGGAGGCCACAACCAAACTCTAAGTCTGGTGTTGAGAAGCCCCCACATTGAAACTCTAAAGTTTGGTGTTGGGAGGCCATCATCATGCTCTGAATATTTGTGAGGCTCCATGAGAGCCCACTGTCAAGCTAGTGACATTAAAAGAACGCTTATTGGGAGGCAACCCAATTTTTATTTATCTAATTCTATTTTTATTTTATTGTTATTTTATGTTTTATTAGGTTCATGATCATGTGGAGTCACGAAAAAATACAAAAATTAAAAACAGAATCAAACACAGCAGAAGAAAAATCACACCTTGGAGGAAGGACTTACTGGCGTTTAAACGCCTGTAAGGAGCATCTGGCTGGCGTTCAACGCCAGAATAGAGCATGGATCTGGCGTTGAACACTAGAAACAAGCAACATCCTGGCATTTGAACACCAGGAATACACCTTGAGGAAGAGCTGGCGTTGAACGCCAGAAATAAGCATGGAACTGGCGTTCAACGCCAGAAACATGCTACACATGGGCGTTGAACGCCCAAAACAAGCATCAATCTGGCGTCTAAACGCCAGAATTGCATGCAAAGGCATTTTACATACCTAATTGGTGCAAGGATGTAAATCCTTGACACCCCAGGATCTGTGGACCCCACAGGATCCCCACCTACCTCAACTCACCTTCTCTCCTCTTCTTCATATTCAAACTCTCTTCCCCAAAAACCCTTCACCAATCACCTCAATCTTTCTTCCCCATTACCTCTTCACCCCTCACATCCATCATCTCTTTCCCACCCAACCCACCCTACATAGCCGAATACACACCTCTCTCCCTCTCCTCCATATCTTCTTCTCTTTCTTCTATTCTTTCGTCTTTTGCTCGAGGGCGAGCAACATTCTAAGTTTGGTGTGGTAAAAGCATAGCTTTTTTGCTTTTCCATAACCATTGATGGCACCTAAGGCCAGAGAAACCTCAAAAAAAAAAAAAGAAGAAGAAAAAGGGAAGACAATTGCTTCCACCTCTGAGTCATGGGAGATAGAGAGATTCATCTCAAGGGTCCATAGCTCAGTAATATAGCATTTGACTGCACATCAAGAGAGCATGAGGAATTCCCTCATCAAGAAATTCCTGAGATACCTCAGGGGATACATGTTCCTCCATATAATTATTGGGAGCAACTAAGGATAGGAGCACCAAAATCACTAGGGATCATGCAACAAAGGCAAGGAAGAGACATAAAGGAGCTCAAAAAGCATCATTGGCTCTTCAAGAATAAAGTGCCACCATCACTAAGGTGGACTCATTCCTTGTTCTTAATTTTTTTTTGTTTTTCTGTTTTTATGCTTTATGTTTGTTTATGTTTTGTGTCTCTACTTCACGATCATTAGTATTTAGTAACTATGTCTTAAGGCTATAAATAATTCCATGAATCCTTCATTTCTCTTAAATGAAAAATGTTTCTAATTCAAAAGAATAAGAAGTACATGAATTTCGAAATTATCCTTGAATTTAGTTTAATTATATTGATGTGGTGACAATACTTTTTGTTCTCTGAATGAATGCTTGAACAGTGCATATTTTTGATCTTGTTGTTTATAAATGTTAAATTTGTTAGCTCTTGAAAGAATGATGAACAAAGAGAAATGTTATTGATGATATGAAAAATCATGAAATTGATTCTTGAAGCAAGAAAAAGCAGTGAAAAACAAAAGCTTGCGAAAAAAAAATATTGGCCAAAAAAAAGAAAATTTTAGAAAGAAAAAGAAAAAGCAAGCAGAAAAAGCCAATAGCCCTTAAAACCAAAAGGCAAGGGTAAAAAGGATCCAAGGCTTTGAGCATCAATGGATAGAAGGGCCCAAGGAAATAAAATCCAGGCTTAAGCAGCTAAATCAAGCTGTCCCTAACCATGTGCTTGTGGCATGCAGGTCCATGTGAAAAGCTTGAGACTGAGTGGTTAAAGTCGTGATCCAAAGCAAAAAGAGTGTGCTTAAGAGCTCTGGACACCTCTAACTGGGGAATCTAGGAAAGCTGAGTCACAATCTAAAAAGGTTCACCCAGTCATGTGTCTGTGGCATTTTTGTATCCGGTGGTAATACTGGAAAATAAAGTGCTTAGGGCCACGGCCAAGACTCATAAAAGTAGCTGTGTTCAAGAATCAACATACTTAACTAGGAGAATCAATAACACTATCCGAAATTCTAAGTTCCTAGAGAAGCCAATCATTCTGAACTTCAAAGGAAAAAGTGAGATGCCAAAACTGTTCAGAAGCAAAAAGCTACAAGTCCCGTTCATCTAATTAGAATAAATATTCATTGATATTTTGAGATTTATAGTATATTCTATTCTTTTTATCCTAATTGATTTTCAGTTGCTTGGGGACAAGCAACAATTTAAGTTTGGTGTTGTGATGAGCGGATAATTTATATACTTTTTGGCATTGTTTTTAGGTAGTTTTTAGTATGATCTAGTTACTTTTAGGGATGTTTTCATTAGTTTTTATGCTAAATTCACATTTTTGGACTTTAATACGAGTTTGTGTGTTTTTCTGTGATTTCAGGTATTTTCTGGCTGAAATTGAGGGATCTGAGCAAAACTCTGATAGAAGGCAGACAAAGGACTGCTGATGTTGTTGGAATCTGACCTCCCTGCACTCGAAATGAATTTTCTAGAGCTACAGAACATTAAATGGCGCGCTCTCAACGTCTTTGGAAAGTAGACATCCAGAGCTTTCTAGCAATATATAATAGTCCATACTTTATTTGAGGTTTGATGACGTAAACTGGTGCCCAACGCCAGTTCCATGCTGCATTCTGGAGTCAAACGCCAGAAACACGTCACGAACCAGAGTTGAACGCCAAAAACACGTTACAACTTGGCGTTCAACTCCAAAAGAAGCCTCAGCTTGTGTAAAGATCAAGCTCAGCCCAAGCACACACCAAAGTGGGCCCTGGAAGTGGATTTCTGCACTTAGACTTATTTCTGTAAACCCTAGTAACTAGTTTAGTATAAATAGAACTTTTTACTATTGTGTTATCATCTTTTGATCATTGTTGACTACCTTTGTATCACTTTTGATCTCTTGATCACGTTTAGGGGCTGGCCATTCGGCCATTCCTGGACCTTATTCTTATGTATTTTCAACGGTGGAGTTTCTACACACCATAGATTAAAGTGTGGAGCTCTGTTGTTCCTCGAGTATTAATGCAATTACTATTATTCTTCTATTCAATTTAGCTTATTCTTATTCTAAGATATTCGCTGCACTTCAACATGATGAATGTGATGATCCGTGACACTCATCATCATTCTCACCTATGAACGCGTGCCTGACAACCACTTCCATTCTACCTTAGATCGAGCGCGTATCTCTTAGCCTCCATTCCGAAAGATCGGAGTCTTCGTGGTATAAGCTAGAATTATTGACAGCCATTCCTAAGATCCATAAAGTCTAAACCTTGTCTGTGGTATTCCAAGTAGGATCTGAGATGGGATGAGTGTGACGAGCTTCAAACTCGCGAGTGTTTGGCGTAGTGACAGACGCAAAAGAATCACTGGATTTTATTCCAGCATGATCGAGAACCAACAGATGATTAGCCATGCGGTGACAGCACATTTGGACCATTTTCACTGAGAGGACGGGATGTAGCCATTGACGCCGGTGAAACCTGAACATACAGCTTGCCATGGAAAGGAGTAAGAATGATTGGATTAAAGCAGTAGGAAAGCAGAGATGCAGAAGGAACACAGTATCTTCATGCCCTTATCTGAAACTCCCACCAATGAATTACATAAGTATCTCTATCTTTATTTTATGTTTTATTTATCTTTATATTCGAAAACTATTATAACTATTTGAATCTACCTGACTGAAATTTGTAATATGACCATAGCTTGCTTCATACCAACAATCTCCGTGGGGTCGACCCTTACTCACATAAGGTTTATTACTTGGACGACCCAGTGCACTTGCTGGTTAGTTGTGCGAAGTTGTGAAGAATGTGTGTGAACTATAGTATTGTGCACCAAGCTTTTGGAGCCATTGCTAGGAATTGTTCGAGGAGAAAAGTATGAGTCACAATTTTGCCTATTAGAACCCAGTAGATTTTGAGGAATGGAAGTGTTTGAAGTTTGAAGGAGGGCTCCGAGAAGAATTGATGAATTCTGTTGTTCCGCTAGAAATAAGAAATTTTGCTGAACTGGTGAATAAAAGAAAACTGGTGGAAGAATGTTCGAAGAAAGTGATGATAGCTCGAGCAAATCGTAGGGAAGCTTCACAAAGAAACTTTAATCAAGATCTAGCCCCTCGAGGTTTCAACTTTAAGGTCAATGGTTAGTTTCAACACCAAAATGGGAATCAACGGAATGGTCAATTGCAGGATATTTTGGTATGCCCAAGGTGTGGGAAGAATCATGGTAACAGAACTTGTCGGTTTGGGAGAAACACTTGTTTTACTTGTGGAAAACCTAGACACATAGCTAGAACTTTCTTAAGGAGGTTTGTTCAAGATCCAGCTAGACCACAACAACAAGGAAGGGTGTTTACCATGACTGCTAGCAACACCAATGCATCCAGTCCTTCCACTCGAAGTGAGTACCACATTATCATTTTATTTATGATAGGTGTTACTACAACTTCTTAAACGCATGTTAAATTTTAAGGGAAAAATTTTCATTAAGGAGGGTAGCATGTAAGAGACTAGCCTCAAAGAAACAGCGCTTTTTCGAGATCAAACGAATTTTTTATGGAATATTTAGGAATTTTAGTGTATATAAGCACCTCCACTGCACAGGTACTGTGTCATCAAGCTGCTGAGTCAGCAGCTTGACTGCACTAGAAACCTCTCCAGATCTAAGCAGGCACGTTACAAATAGTTGCATTTTTGAGCCACTTCGGGACCGAGTTTCAAAATTCTGATTTTCATGGCTAGTCTTATTATGACGAGCCGGTCCTGAATTTTGAGAGAAAAATTATATTAATATAATACTCATTTAATATTATTTTATTTTAAATATTATATTATTATTTTATCTACTGTGGTTAATGTTGATCTATATTTAGTAATATAATAAGTGAGCTAGAAATTGATGAGCGAGTATTTTATACGCTTTTTGGTAGTGTTTTCATATAGTTTTTAGCATGTTTCATTTACTTTTTGTTATGTTTTTATTAAGTTTTATTCAAAAATCACATTTTTGGACTTTAATATGAGTGTGTGTTTTTCTGTAATTTCAAGTATTTTCTGACTGAAATTGAGGGACCTGAGCAAAAATCTGATTCAGAGGCTGAGAAAGGACTACAGATGCTGTTGGATTCTGACCCTCCTACACTCGAAGTGGATTTTCCTGAGCTATAGAAGCCCAATTGGCTCAGTCTTAATTGCGTTGGAAAGTAGACATCTTGGGCTTTCCAGCAATATATAATAGTCTATACTTTTCCTAAGACTTGATGGCCCAAACTGGCGTTAAACACCAGCCAGAAACCCTTTTCTGGCGAAAAACGCCAGAATTGGCACCAAAACTGGAGTTAAACGCCCAAACTAGCATCCAAACTGGCGTTTAACTCCAAGGATGGCCTATGCACATGAAAGCTTCAAAGCTCAGCCCAAACACTCACCAAGTGGACCCTGGAAGTGGATTTCTGCACTTAATTACTCATTTTCTGTAAACCTAGGTTACTAGTTTAGTATAAAAACTACTTTTAGAGATTCATTTAGGAACTTATGACATTTTTTACATTTTATATTGTATCTTCTACGGCATGAGTCTCTAAACCCCATAGGTGGGGGTGAGGAGCTCTGCTGTGTTTCAATGGATTAATGCAATTACTATTGTTTTCTATTCAATCACGCTTGATTCTATTCTAAGATACTCACTCATACTTCAAAATAGAGAATATGATGATCTGTGACACTCATCATTATCCTCAACCTTATGAACGCATGCCTGACAACCACTCCCATTCTATCTGAGCTCAACGTAGTCATTGGGTGACAGCTTGAGTGCGTATCTCTTGGGTCTCTGATCCACGGACCGAGTCTATGAGATTAGAACCTTCGTGGTAGAGGCTAGAACCAATTGGCAGCATTCCTGAGATCTGAAAAATCTAAACCTTGTCTGTGGTATTCCGAGTAGGATCTAAAAGGGGATGACTTTGACGAGCTTCAAATTCACGAATGTTGGGCGCAATGACAGTATGCAAAAGGATAGAAAGATCCTATTCCGACACAAGTGAGAACCGACAGATGATTAGCCGTGCGGTAGCTGTGCTTGGTATTTTTCATCTGAGACGAGAAATCCAACAGTTGATTAGCCGTGCAGAAACCGTATTTGGACCATTTTCACTGAGAGGATCATACAGCCTGCCATGGAAGGAAGCCATGCGTGTTTGGAGAAGAAGACAGTAGAAAAGTAGAGATTCAGATGACAGAGCATCTCCGGAACCTCAACCTATTCCTCATTACTGAATCACAAGTATCATTTATTTCATATTATTTACTTTTCATAAACAAAATCATTTTTATCATTAATCTCCTGACTAAGATTTACAAGATAATCATAGCTTGCTTCAAGCCAACAATCTCCGTGGGATCGACCCTTACTCACGTAAGGTATTACTGGACGACTCAGTGCACTTGCTGGTTAGTTGTGCGAAGTTGTGAAAAGTGTGATCACAATTTCGTGCACCAAGTTTTTGGCACCGTTGTCGGGGATTGTTCAAGTTTGGACAACTGACGGTTCATCTTGTTGCTTAGATTAAGAATAATTTATTTTTCTGGGTTTAGAGTCTTCTGTTTGAGTCTAGTTTCATGTTTTAAGTTTGGTGTCAATTGCATGTTTTTATTTTCCTTCATTTTTTTCGAATTATATGCTCTTCTTATTCTTTATATTTTTGAACTTTTGTGTTCCTTGTTTGATCTTCAGTTTTTCTTTTTTTTGTGTCTTTCCTTGTTTTTCTTGTGCATTTTCGAATTATTAGTGTCCAAAGTATAAAAATTTTTAAGTTTGGTGTCCTTTGTGTCCTTCTTTCCTTAAAAATTTTCAAAATTTATTCTCGGCGTTCATCTTGATCTTCAAAGTGTTCTTGGTGTTCGTCTTGATATTCAAAGTTTTCTTATTTGATTTCTTATTTGTTAGTCAAGTCAAGATTTCAACTTTAAAAATTTTATCTTTTTAAATCTTTTTCAAAATAAATTCTTTTTCAAATTTTTTTTATATTTTTCGAAAATATTTTATAAAATTTTCAAAATCCTTTTTCTTTATTTTAAATTTTCAAATTACTTGTCCCATTTTATTAATTTGATTGAAAAATTTTAATTTTGGTGTTTTCTTGTTAAGAAAGTTTCAATCTTTAAAATTTTAAATAATATCTTTTCCAAATCTTTTCTTTTATTTATTTTCTTACAAGTATTAATTTTCAAGTATCTTTAATTTTAGGACATATCTTTTTCAAAACTTCCTAACCACTTTCTCTCTCCTCATTTTTTTCCGAAAATCCACACAAAAAATTTTCAAATCTTTTAAATTAATTAATTAATTTAGTTTTCTAATTTCTTTTATTTCTTTTCCCCTTCTTAATTTTCGAAACTTATATTCAACTTTTCATTTATTTTATTTTATTTTATTTCTTTTAATTTCGGTTTTCAAAAAAAAAAAGAGAGTGAGAGAAAATTGTTTATTTGAAATTCACATCATCTCGCTTTCTCCATCATGGACCTAAGCGAAAATGAACAGTCCAGAGGGACTCTGGGGTCATATGCTAACCCATTACTGCTTTATATAGAAGTAGTATCTATATACCCTCCATCAGAGCCAGTAATTTTGAGTTAAATCCTCAGCTCATTATCATGGTGTAGCAAAATTGTCAGTATTCCGGTCTTCCACAAGAAGAACCTACTGAGTTTCTGGCACAGTTCTTACAAATTGCTAACACTGTACGTGATAAGGAAGTGGATCATAATGTCTACAAATTATTGTTGTTTTCATTTGCTGTAAAAGACTAAGCTAAGAGGTGGTTAAACAACCAACCCAAGGCCAGCATAAGAACATGAAAACAGTTGTCAGAAAAATTCCTGAATCAATATTTTCCTCCAAAAAGAATGACACAGCTAAGGCTGGACATTCAAGGCTTTAAACAAGAGGATCATGAATCTCTTTATAATGCTTGGGAGAGGTACAGAGGGATGCTAAAGAAATGCCCTTCTGAAATGTTTTCAGAATGGGTGCAGTTAGACATCTTCTACTACGGGCTTACAGAAAAGGCCCAGATGGCTCTAGACTACTCAGCTGGTGGATCTATACACATGAGAAAGACAATTGAAGAGACTCAAGAGCTCATTGATATAGTTGCTAGAAATCAACATCTGTACTTAAGTAGTGAGTCCTCCATGAAAGAAGAGGCTAAAGCATTATCCACTGAACATAGTCCCCCAGAACAAGTTGTTGAACTCAATCAGCAATTGCTTTTTATAACAAAATAGTTAGCAAAATTTCAGGAGATGCTACAAGACACTAAAAATGCTAACAAGAATATGGAAGCACAATTGGATCAGACAAGATAGCAGTTATCTAAATAGATAACAGAAGAGTGCCAAGCTATTCATTTAAGGAGTGGGAAGACATTGAATGTTTCAACTCAAGGTAGCAGGAAGCCAAGAAAGGAACAACTGACAGAGGATGACCAACCCGCTGTCCGAAATCCCTCTGAGGATAGTAAGGGCCCAGAGAAGAATGATTTTGGCGTTCAAACGCCAGAAAAGGGTCAGAAGTCGGCGTTAAATGCCCATTCAGCATCCAATTCTGGCATTCAAACACCATAAAAGGGCAACAACCTGGCGTTAAACGCCCATGCAGCCCCTAATTCTGGCATTCAAATGCCAATGGGGAATCAGACTCCTGCAAGTACTGATAACAACCTCCCTAGGCAGGCTTCTCCAACCATTTCTGTAGGAAGTAAACCTCAGCAACTAAGGTTGAAGACTATAAAGCCAAGATGTCTTATCCTCGGAAACTCCGCCAAGCAGAACAGGATAAACAATTTGCCCACTTTGCAGACTATCTCATGACTCTTGAAATAAAAATTATGTTTGCAGAGGCACTTGAGCAAATACCCTCTTATGCTAAGTTCATGAAAGATATCTTAAGTCATAAGAAGGATTGGAGAGAAAATGAAAAAGTTTTCCTCACTGAAGAATACAGTGCAGTCATTCTGAAAGCTTACCAAAGAAGCTTAAAGATCCCGAAAGCTTTATGATACCATGCACATTAGAGGATGCTTGTACCAAGACAGCTCTATGTGATCTTGGGGCAAGTATCAACCTGATACCTACATCTACTATCAAAAATCTTGGTTTGACTAATGAAGTTAAACCAACCCGGATATGCCTCCAACTTGCTGATGGCTCCACTAAAATTTCATCAGGCGTAATTGAGGACATGAGTGTCAAGGTTGGGCCATTTGCCTTTCCCACTGACTTTGTGGTGCTGGAAATGGAGGAGAACAAGAGTGCAACTCTTATTCTAGGAAGACCTTTCCTAGCGACTGGATGAACCCTCATTGATGTCCAAAAAGAGGAGGTGACCCTGAGAGTCAACGAGGATGAGTTTAAGTTGAATGCTGTCAAAGCTATGCAGCATCTAGACACCCCAAATGACTGCATGAGCGTTGATATTATTGACTCTCTGGTGGAAGATGTCAATATGAATGAGAGTCTCGAATCAGAGCTAGAGGACATTTTTAAAGATGTTCAGCCTGATTTGGAGGAACCAGAGAAAACAAAAAAACCTCTGGAAACTCCTCAAGAAGAGGAGAAGCCTCATAAACCCGAGCTCAAACCACTACCACCATCCCTGAAATATGCATTTCTGGGAGAAGATGACACTTTTTCGGTAATCATAAACTCTGCTTTAGAGCCATAGGGAGAGAAAGCACTAATTCAGGTGTTAAGGACACACAAGACAGCTCTTGGGTGGTCCATAAGTGATCTTAAGGGCATTAGCTCAGCCAGATGTATGCACAAGATCCTATTGGAGGATGATGCTAAGCCAGTGGTTCAACCACAGAGGCGGCTGAATCCAGCCATGAAGGAGGTGGTGCAAAAAGAGGTCACTAAGTTACTAGAGGCTGGAATTATTTATCCTATTTCTGATAGCCCCTGGGTGATCCCTGTCCAAGTTGTCCCCAAGAAGGGAGGCATGACAGTGGTTCATAATGAAAAGAATGAACTGGTTCATATAAGAACAGTTACAGGGTGGCGTATGTGTATTGACTACAGAAGGCTCGATACTGCCACCAGAAAGGATCATTTTCCTTTACCATTCATAGACTAGATGCTAGAGAGACTAGCATGTCATGATTACTACTGCTTTTTGGATGGTTATTCAGGTTACAACCAAATTGCAGTAGATCCTCAGGAGCAAGAGAAAATAGTATTCACATGTCCATCTAGAGTATTTGCCTATAGAAGGATGCCATTTGGTTTGTACAATGCACCTGCAACCTTTTAGAGATGCATGCTCTCTATCTTCTCTGATATGGTAGAAAAATTTCTGGAAGTCTTCATGGATGACTTCTTAGTGTTTGGAGACTTATTCAGCTCCTATCTTGACCATCTTGCACTTGTTCTAAAAAGGTGCCAAGAGACTAACCTGGTTTTAAACTGGGAGAAATGTCACTTCATGGTAATTGAAGGAATTGTCCTTGGGCACAAAATTTCGAACAAGGGAATAAAGGTGGATCAAGCTAAGGTAGAGGTAATTGAAAAATTACCACCACCTGCCAATGTTAAGGCAATCAGAAGCTTTCTGGGGCACGCAGGATTCTATAGGAGGTTTATAAAGGATTTTTCAAAAATTGCAAAACCTCTGAGCAATCTGCTGGTTACCGACACGCCCTTTGTCTTTGACACAGAGTGTCTGCAGGCATTTGAGACTCTGAAAGCTAAGCTGGTCACAACACTAGCCATTTCTGCACCAGACTGGACATTACTATTTGAACTAATGTGTGATGCCAGTGACCATGCCATTGGTGCAGTATTGGGACAAAGGCATGAGAAGCTTCTGCATGTCATTTATTATGCTAGCCGTGTTTTAAATGACGCACAGAAGAATTACACAACCATAGAGAAGAGGTTGCTTGCAGTGGTTTATGTCATTGACAAGTTCAGATCTTATTTAGTAGGATCAAAAGTGATTGTGTACACTGACCATATTGCTAAAAAATATCTTCTCACAAAGTAGGATTCAAAACCTAGACTCATAAGATGGGTGTTGCTTCTGCAAGAGTTTGATATAGAAATAAGAGACAGAAAAGGGACGGAGAACCAAGTAGCTGACCACCTGTCTCGGATAGAACCAGTAGCAGGAGCATCCCTCCCTCCTACTGAGATCTCTGAAACCTTTCCAGATGAGCAATTGTTTGCCATTCAGGAAGCACCATGGTTTGCAGACATTGCAAACTATAAAGCTGTGAGATTCATACTCAAAGAGTACAGTAGGCAGCAAACAAAAAATTAGTTTCTGATGCAAGGCACTACTTGTGGGATGAACCATATCTCTTTAAGAGGTGTGCAGACGGAATAATCCATAGATGTGTACCTAGAGAAGAGGTGCAGAAGATCCTATGGCACTGCCATGGATCACAATATAAAGGACATTTTGGAAGTGAGCGAACAGCCACAAGGGTTCTCCAATGTGGCTTCTACTGGCCTACTCTCTATAGAGACTCCCGAGAGTTTGTACGTAACTGTGACAGTTGTCAGAGAGCTGGTAATCTGCCTCATGGTTATGCCATGCCTCAGCAAGGGATCTTAGAGATTGAGTTGTTTGATGTATGGGGTATTGACTTCATGGGACCTTTTCCACTATCATATTCAAACACTAATATTCTGGTGGTAGTAGACTATGTATCTAAATAGGTAGAGACAATTGCAACACCCACCAATGATACTAAGACAGTGTTGAAATTCCTCCAGAAGCATATCTTCAGTAGGTTTGGTGTCCCTAGAGTTCTAATCAGTGATGGAGGCACTCATTTTTGTAATAAATAGCTTGACTCTGCTATGATCCGATATGGAAATAACCACACAGTGGCAACTCCATATCATTCACAGACAAATGGGCAGGGTGAATTCTCAAATAGAGAACTAGAACGAATCTTGGAACGGACTATCAGTACCCGTAGAAGGGATTGGGCAAGAAGTCTGGATGATGCTCTGTGGGCATACAGAACCACATTCAAGACTCCTATAGGGACCTCTCCATACCAGCTTGTGTATGGAAAAACCTATCATCTGCCAGTGGAACTGGAACACAAGGCCTACTGGGCGACCAGGTTCCTAAACCTTGATGCTAAGGTAGCTGGAGAGAAAAGATTACTCCAGTTGAATGAGCTAGAGGAGTTTAGACTCAATGCTTTCAAAAATACTAAAATTTACAAGGAGAAAGTAAAAAGGTGGCATGACAGAAAGCTATCATCTAGAGTCTTTGAGCCAGGACAGAAGGTTCGGCTATTTAACTCCAGGCTTAGATTGTTCCCTGTGAAACTAAAATCCCGGTGGAAAGGACCATATGTGATTACAAGTGTGTTACTGATAAACCACTATTTTATGGTTTATCTTATGCTCAATTGAGTGGTTTTTATCAACTCTTTACTCACTTATTCATACAATTCGCATGTTTTACATTTTCTTTCCTGATTTTATGCTATGATTAAAAACATGCTTCTTTGATCTTATATTTGCTTATTATTAATCCTCTCTTATTACCATTAGATGCCTTGATATGTGTGTTAAGTGTTTTCATATATTATAGGGCAGGAATGGCTCAGAGGATGGAAAGGAAGAATGCAAAAATGGAAGGAATACAATAAGTTGGAGAAACTGCTAAGCTGTCCAACCTGACCTCTTCGCACTCAAACGGCTATAACTTGAGCTACAGAGGTCCAAACGACGCGGTTTTAGTTGCGTTGAAAAGCTAACGTCCGGGATTTCGATTTGATATATAATATGCCATAGTTGCTCTGATGCTAGGCAACGTGAACGCGTGATTCAAGCGGACGCGTCGCATCTGCGAACTTCAACACGCGCGGCCGCGTGGGCGACGCCTCCGCGTCACTTGGCCGCGACCTGTACGGACCAGAAAGCGCTGGAAGTGACTTCTGGGCTGTTTCTGACCCAGTTTTTGGCCCCAGAGAATACAGATTAGAGGCTATAAAGTGGGGGAATGCATCCATTCATGATCATGCTCTGATAATTCATAATTTTAGTTTTAGATGTAGTTTTTAGTGAGAGAGGTTCTCTCCTTTCTCTTAGGATTAGGATTTAGGATTTAGGACTTCTCTTAGTTTTAGGAGTGACTCTCAATCCCAGGTTCAATGTTTTTTGTATTTATTTATTTTCAATGTTCCATGTTTAGATTGATTTTCTTAATTAATGTTATTTGAGATATTTCAGTTTATGATTGTTTTATTTATGAATGCTTTTTATTTAATTTAGATAGTTTCCCGTTTTGGCTTTGGTTAAATAATTGGTGACTCTTGAGTTATCAAACTCATTGTTGATTGAAAATTGGATTTCTTCGTTTCATTAATTCAAGTTCCAATAACTCTGACTTTTCCCGAGGAAAGACGAGGACCTGAGGAATCAAAATTAATTCATCCACTTAACTTACCTTCATAGTTAGAGGTTAACAAAGTGGGAGAAAAATCCAATTCTCATCACAATTGATAAGGATAACTAGGATAGGACTTCCAATTCTTATACCTACCCAAAGGTTTATTTTATAGTTATTATTATTTTATTTTACTTGTCATTCAACTAACCTTTTACCTTAATCCAAAACCCCAAAACACACTTTTTCATAACCAATAATAAGAACATACCTCCCTGCAATTCCGTGAGAAGACGACCCGAGGTTTAAATACTCGGTTATCAATTTTAAAGGGGTTTGTTACTTGTGACAACCAAAATGGTTGTATGAAAGGACTTTTGTTGGTTTAGAAGCTATACTTGCAACGGGAATTTATTCTGAATTCTAGACCACGCAAAAGTTCTCTCATCAGTTACCATATGGAAATGTAGAGCTTCAGGATATTGACTCTGACAAAAAGTTCATTGTTAATGGGCAGAGAGTCAAACATTATCTTGAAGGCAATGTTGAGCAAGAATGCTCAAAACTGAGACTAGATTAAAGCTCAGTAAAGTCTAGCTAAAGACAGTAAAGAAGCACTTGGTGGGAGACATCCCAGCCATAGGCAGAAATCAGATGTTTTGAGTTTATTTAATTTTGTTATTCATGTTTGTTAAAACGCCAGTAAAGAGGCATTTTGGGTGTTAAACGCCAGAATGGCTATCATTCTGGGCGTTTAACACCAGTAAAGGTACCATTCTGGGCGTTAAACGCCAAAATAGGCAGCATTCTGGGCGTTTAACACTAGAAACAGCAGCATCCTGGGTGTTCAAAAAAATGCCTAGTGACAAAGGATTTCTGGCGTTTAACGCCAGCTAGGGTACCTGGCTGGGCGTTAAATGCCCAAATAGGCCACCAGATGGGCGTTAAACGCCAGAATAGCTATCATTCTTGGCGTTTAATGCTAGAACAGCAAGGGGGAGGGAATTTTATTTCCAATTCAGTTTTTTTCAAATTTTCATGTTTTAATTCATAATTTTATGCATAAACACGTTTCAAATATTCATCTTCCAATTTTCATTTTCCAAAAAAAAATTATGATCTTATAAATTCTTCTTAATTCTTTTTCAAAAAATTTTTAAAACTCATTTATCTTTCCAATTTTCTTTTCAAATCTTTTTAATTCATCCATATTATCTTTTATTCTTAATTGCGTCAACAAAAATTCAAATTTCACCTCCTTATATCTTTTTCAAATCTTTTAAATTTTAAAATCTTATTTTTTTGACATCATGTTTATCATTTTTTTCAATCATATCTTTCTATCTTTTCTTCTCTGAAAATTCGAACCCGCCCCCTCGCTTTTAAATACACACTCGGCCAACCCCCTTAACCCATTATTCGAATCTTCCTCTCCTTCTATTCCTCTTCTTTCTTTTCTTTTGCTTGAGGACAAGCAAACCTCTATATTTGGTGTGATTTTCCGTGATCACTGAGCTAACATAGATCGAGATCATGGCCCCTAAAGGAAAACAAACCACTCCAAGAGGCAAGAAAGAAAACAATCCAAAACCTTGGATACATGAGAGGTTCTGCACCAAAAAACATGTAGACCATTACTTCAAAATTGTGTGCCAAAGATCAGTGATCCCAGAAGTTAAGTTCAATCTGCAAGAAGACGGATACCCAGAGATCCAAGAGCAGATTCAAAATAGGGGCTGGGAAATCCTGGCTAATCCTGAGATACATGTTGGAAGAAACATGATCCATGAATTCTATGCAAATCTGTGGATGACAGATAAGCAAAGAATGGAGGGAACTGCCTTCCACACCTTTCGGACTGTGGTCAGAGGAAAGGTTATTTACTTCCACCTTGATAAAGTGAGAGAAGTCCTCAAACTTCCTCAACTACAAGATGATCCAGAATCCTTTAATAGGAGAACGACTAAAGATAAAAAGCTGGATCAAGTTCTAGAGGACATATGCCTCCTTGGAACCAAGTGGATAACCAACTCAAAAGGTGTTCCAAACCAACTGAAGAGAGGAGACCTCAAACCAGTTGTTAGGGGCTGGCTGGACTTCATCGGGCATTCTATACTTCCCACCAGTAGCCGCTCTGAAGTCACTGTCAAAAGGGCAGTAATGATTCATTGTATTATGCTGGGAAAGGAAGTGGAGGTTCATCAGCTGATTCCTTGTGAGATTTACATGTTTGCAAACAAAGAGTCCACTGAGGCCAAATTTGCTTACCCAAGCTTGATCAGTTTGTTAGGTAAAGATGCGGGGGTGAAGATAGGAGTGAATGAGTATATCCCAATTGAACACCCAATCACCAAAAAGGTAATGAATGGACCTCAAGTTCAAGATAACCTCATCAAGAGGAGGGCGCATGAGCTCCTCCCAGAAATCCCTCAATTTGACTATTGGGCTCGCTTAGAAGCATCTGTCACCAAGCTACAAGAAGCTATGGATCAACTCAAAGAAGAGCAGCATAATCAAAATAGCATGCTTTGCAAACTGCTCAAGGAACAAGAGAAGCAAGGGCATGAGCTACAAGAGCTAAAGCGCCAGAAGCTGTCCCTTGAAGACCTAGCCATCCCACAGATTGAGGGAGCACCTCTCTCTCAAAATAAAGGTTTTTGAGTCCTAACTCTGTGATAACTTCTGTTATTAGAGACCTATTTTAAGAGTTGGATGAGCATTAGTATTATTTTTATCATTTCGGGTATAATTCACTTTTCTTATCATCATCATACATGAATAAAATAGTAGATTTTTTTAGAAGAGCAAGGGTGCAAATATTTCGAGTACAAAATAAGAAAAATTCAAATTATTTATATGTGGTGGCATTACTTTAGCTCTCTGAATGAATGCATAAACACTGCATATTTTTTACACTGAAATTTGAGTAATGTTTGGTTCTTGAAAGAACGAGGTGAACAGAAAAATGTTATTGATAATCTGAAAAATTATGAAATTGATTTTTGAAGCAAGAAAAAGTAGTGAAAACACAAAACTTGTCAAAAGAATGGCAAAAAAATAATGATAAAGAAAAAGCAAGCAAAAAAAGCCAATAGCCCTTTAAACCAAAAGGCAAGGATAAAAAAGATCCAAGGCTTTAAGCATTAATGGATAAGAGGGCCCAAGGGAATAAGATCCTGGCCTAAGCGGCTAAATCAAGCTGTCCCTAACCATGTGCTTATGTCATGAAGGTCCAGGTAAAAAGCTTGAGACTGAGTGGTTAAAGTCATGATCCAAAGCAAAAAGAGTATGCTTAAGAACCCTGGGCACCTCTAACTGGGGACTCTAGAAAAGCTGAGTCACAATTTGAAAAGGTTCACCCAGTTATGTGTCTGTGGCATTTATGTATCCGGTGGTAATACTGGAAAACAAGATGCTTAGGGTCACGTCCAAGACTCATAAAGTAGCTGCGTTCAAGAATCAACATACTAAACTAGGAGAATCAATAACACTATCTACATGTTGAGTTCAAAAAGATGGCAATCATTCTGAGTTTCAGGGGATAAAATGAGATGCCAAAACTATTCAGAAGCAAAAAGCTCTAAGCCCCATTCATCTAATTTAAATTTGAGCTTCATTAAATACTCTGAGATTTTATTGCACCATAATCTTATTTTTATCCTATTTTATTTGTCTAGTTGCTTGGGGAACTGAAACAGCTTAAGTTTGGTGTTGTGATGAGCGGATATTTTATACGCTTTTTGGTAGTGTTTTCATATAGTTTTAGCATGTTTCATTCACTTTTTGTTATGTTTTTATTAAGTTTTATTCAAAAATCACATTTCTGGACTTCACTATAAGTTTGTGTGTTTTTCTATAATTTCAGGTATTTTCTGACTGAAATTGAGGGACCTGAGCAAAAATCTGATTTAGAGACTGAGAAAGGACTGCAAATGCTGTTGGATTCTGACCCTCCTGCACTCGAAGTGGATTTTCTGGAGCTACAGAATCCCAATTAGTGCACTCTCCATTGCATTGGAAAGTAGACATCTTGGGCTTTACAAAAATGTATAATAGTCCATATTTGTCCGAGATTTGATTGCACAAACTTGCATTAAACGCCAGCCAGAAACCCTTTTCTGTCGTAAAACGCCAAAACTAGCACCAAAATTGGAGTTAAACGCTCAAACTGGCACCCAAACTGGCGTTTAACTCCAAGGATGGCCTATGCACGTGAAAGCTTCAAAGCTAAGACCAAACACTCACCAAGTGGACCCTGGAAGTGGATTTCTGCACTATCTGCACTTAGTTACTCATTTTCTGTAAACCTAGATTACTAGTTTAGTATAAAAACTACTTTTAGAGATTCATTTAGGAACTTATGACATTTTTTACATTTTATATTGTATCTTCTATGGCATGAGTCTCTAAACCCCATAGGTGGGGGTGAGGAGATCTGCTGTGTTTCAATGGATTAATGCAATTACTATTGTTTTCTATTCAATCACGCTTGATTCTATTCTAAGATACTCACTCGTACTTCAAAATAGAGAATATGATGATCTGTGACACTCATCATTATCCTCAACCTTATGAACGCGTGCCTGACAACCAGTCCCGTTCTATCTAAGCTCAACGTAGTCATTGGGCGATAGCTTGAGTGCGTATCTCTTGGGTCTCTGATCCACGGACCGAGTCCGTGAGATTAGAACCTTCATGGTACAGGCTAGAACCAATTGGTAGCATTTCTGAGATCCGAAAAGTCTAAACCTTGTCTGTAGTATTCCGAGTAGGATCTGGAAAGGGATGACTGTGACGAGCTTCAAACTCACGAATGTTGGGCGCAGTGACTGTGTGCAAAAGGATAGAGAGATCCTCTTTCGACACAGGTGAGAACCGATAGATGATTAGCCGTGCGGTAGCTGTGCCTGGTATTTTTCATTCGAGACGAGAAATTAGACAGTTGATTAGCCGTGCAGAAACCGTATTTGGACCATTTTCACTGAGAGGATCATACAGCCTGCCATAGAAGGAAGCCATGCGTGTTTGGAGAAGAAGATAGTAGGAAAATAGAGATTCAGACGATAGAGCATCTCGCGAACCTCAACCTGTTCCTCATTTTTGAATCACAAGTATCATTTGTTTCATGTTATTTACTTTTCATAAACAAAATTCATTTTTATCATTAATCTCCTGACTAAGATTTACAAGATAACCATAGCTTGCTTTAAGCTAACAATCTCTGTGGGATCGACCCTTACTCACGTAAGGTATTACTTGGACGACCCAGTGCACTTGCTGGTTAGTTGTGCAGAGTTATGAAAAGTGTGATCACAATTTCGTGTACCAGAAATCTACCGGTAATGGATGATACCGGCATTCTTAGAAGAACTTAGCAATGCTAATGCTTCATCATATATCTTTTATCCTCATGATTATCATGTTACTAGTATAATTTATACTAGTAAAGCTCATGCTTCATCATATATGCTTATCCTAACCCCACGTTCTCCCATGTATAATCATTACTATCATTTTTACTTTCTAAACAAGTTAGAATTCGAAAATCACCATGAGAGAAAGTGAAAGAACTTTCATGAAACTTCCATGAACACCTGAGCTTCGAATTCCGTTCTTTCTCAAACTAAAACCCCTAGAAAAATCTAATACGACCAAAGTGTTTACCTCTTCCTCCTCTTCATTTCTACGTCAATTTTCACGGAGTAAATCAAGGTATGATGGCCGCTCCTCCTCCTTGAAGTTTTGACCATGATGAAGAAATCAAGCTAGTGATGTTTTCTTCATGTTTTCTCTTAGGATCTCTTGTTCAATCACCATAGGCTCTAAGAAAATGTGATTTCTTGCTGCGTTAAGGTGAGAAAAACCTTCTTTTCATCATCATAAAGCTTCAGCCTTCATGGTTTATACGGTTCTAAAGTTGTTTTTTTATGTTAAATTAGGCATAAAAGTGCTTTTGGAAGCTTGTTCTTTGTTCAGTTCTTGGCAGCTACAAAGGAGGTAAGGTTTGGTAAATTAATCAATGATTGACTGTGTTCTTGAAGTGTCAAATCAGATCTTGTCGCTTAAGACTTGATTTTGAGTGTTTGTGTGATGGTTTGATCATAAGTTCTTGTTGTTTAATGCTTGAAAATCAAGTTTTTTATGGTTCTGAAGTTGTTGTTGCTGCTGCTAGAAAATGTGGCTTTCCAGCCATGAAATTCATGATATTTGATGTGTATTTGACGGCTGAAACGTTGTTCATTGGTTTGGTAAAAATTTGTTAATGAAAAGATTGAAAAATTAGCTGAAAATCAAGTGGAAATCTGATGAACTTTTGGAAAAATATTTTTGGTTTTTGGAAGGATAAGAAAATGTTTCGTTTTGATGGTTTTAGGGCCAAATCATAATTACTAAAAAGTTTGGGGTTAAAAGTTAATTAATAAAAAATTGAAGAGTCAAAGTGCAAATATTAAAAGTTACGGGATCAAAATGCAATTTCCAAAAGGTCAAGGGGTCAAATGTAATTTTTGAAAGTTGAATAAAATATTATTATTTTTATATTGAAATATTAAAATATTATTTTGTTGATAATATTATTTTAATAATAATATTATTTTATTAATAATAATAAAATATTGATATAAAGGCAATTTTTCCTAAAAGTCTCACGAAGGCATTTTTGAGTCCAAAATTTCCTAATTTTCTTTATTAAATACATAAGAAAAGGTATAAGAAAGGGTATAAAAGTATGTAAGGTAATGAAACAAGATTTAGAAACTTGTAATCATGTTAGAAAGAAAAGGAGTTAAAAGCTATATAGAAATGTATTGTTGTGATGTTGTAATGTATACAGAGAATTATGAAATGAGATCACTGAGATGTTGTGATGCTTGATTTATGATTGTGGAAAGATGATAAAGAAGATAACAAGTGCAGAATCAAGAGACAAAGAGAATAGAGGAAAAGAGTATAAAAAGAAAGAGTTAAGCTTTGTGGCATGATATTCTATTGTATGTTCATCTGCTTCTTTTCCGTTATCCTTAGAGGTCCTGTAGGCCAAAGTTCATCTACAGAGAATTGTTATTCGTGTAGGCCGAAGTTCACCTGAAGTGGATATTAGTTGTGTACCTCAGGTTGTTGCTCCTGTAGGCCGAATTTCACCTACAGAAAGTTGTTATTCCTGTAAGCTGAAGTTCACTTACATGGGCACCATTTCTGTAGGCCAAAGTTCACTTACAGAGGTGCCATTTCTATGGGCTCCGAAGTTCACCTACAGAAAGATGTATTTTGTAGACTATTCCTGTAAGCCGAAGTTCACTTATAGAGGCGCCATTTCTGTAGGCCGAAGTTCACCTACGGAGATGAAGCTATCTAGGACTAGTTCTTAGATAATGTCGGGCTGCAGGGTGTTAACCGACACGTGAGTTCATGATCTACATAGGACAGACATGCATCATACTTGGTTGTGTATTTTCTCCATTATAATTGTTGTATGAATATATGCTTGCTTTGTTTGTACTCTATTCTCTGTGTCTATATTTTTAGTTTCTTATATTCTTCTCTTTGTGTTTTATTTCTATTTTCTCTATTTTCTCTATTTATCTGTATCTTCTATTTACTGCTTGTCCATATTCTGCTATTCAATTGCCAAACAACACAGAAATAATGAACTTAACTAGTAACCCCAACCTTACTAAGAACTCCCCAGTTCTTACCCCTTCTCTCTCCCTTTAGATAGAAGCATGAGTACCTTTCCGTAGTTCACTGACAACCATTCGCAAAGAAGATTCCGCTCTAGGTAGTCTTCTGAGTCTAGGGTGAATCTCATTCTCTGTTTATATATATATATATATATATATATACGATGAGACCAGCCAACGTCTGCACCCCGTTTATATGTGAACTTTTACCTAAATCCTGTGTACGAGACTCCTATTATGTGGCTACTTGATGAAGTACCAGTGAAACATCATATGGCAATGTATGATTGTGCAGAGGAGTAATAGATGATGTTCCACATTTTTTATGATGTTTCACCTGACTTGTGTTTTGAAAACCTAGAACGTACTTTCCCTCGCTTTAGTAGTTTAGAGGGACTAGGTGAGTATAAAGTCTAGGCTAGCCTGGGTGCCAACTTAGGAACTTCTTGAACAGGCCAGGGCCTGGGATGTTATATATATATATATATGTGTGTGTGTGTGTGTGTGTGTGTGTGTGTGTGTGTGTGTGTGTGTGTAGTTATTACCTAGCTACTTGTAGGAGTGTTGTAACTAAGATCTATGTTCTAATAAAGGTTGGATAACTGAATGTTGTTAACTGCATGAGATGTATATAAGTGTGATTATTTATGATTGTGTTGTATGTTATTATTTACGAATTGTTTTGGATTGATTCTGTCTAGTAATCCAAATGTTTTGAATAAAAATTACCCCGCAAATTAACGTTTTAACAACGAATCAGGATTATATAATAAATAATAGATAGTAATTAGGAAGACAAGTTGGTAGCGCTCAATTTATGGTATGATCTAGACATACTGAAAATTGGGTCATTACATATTATCTCTCTCTGAATTCTAGGAGAGAGATCTTAACAAACCCCTAAAAAAGGAGACGATTATCCACCATCAAAAGTGAACCTACTCCAAAGGGTGGTTGCAGACACTACAATAATAAATACCTGAAATCTCTCGGGTTTTAGGTATATTTTGAACCCAATCTACTAGAAAACCTATTTAAACCCTTGCTAACTTAAGTATTAGAGTCTCTTGCAAGAGCCATCGCCCACCTCCTCACGGGGAACTCGGACGGCGGTATCTCGATACTCGTGAAAGTCAGATGCTGCCTCAAAAGGAGTCTGGAGCTCACGTCTAGGCCAAAAAGTAACCCAGTTTTAGGTAACCCTCGAAACATTGGCACCATTTCTGAGGACTTGGAAGTCACACCTAACCACGGCGGATGATCAATTAAAAGACGGACACACAGTGTCTAAATCTGAACCGGAACCTCAAAATGATGGCCGAGCACTAATGATACCTCCACGACATGGTAGAGCAAGTGGCCCTAGTGGGGAGGGGACATCGGGAAACCCTCAACCTAAGAGAATCAAGAACCCATGCATCCAACAGAAATCATGGGAGTCGTACACGGGCATCATGGCCGATTTGAACAACTCGAGCAGAAAATAGAGCGACAAAAATAAGCTGAAAAAGACTTATGAAGGGAAGTGTGACAACGAAGAGAACTATAAGAAAAGCTTTTGAAATTAGAAGCCAACTGATAGGAAAAAATTGTGATTTACACTTTTTATAACTCGAACAATTCTTAGTAATGGCTCCAAAAACTTGGTGCACACTACTATGGTTCACTCACATTCTTCACAACTTTGCACAACTAACCAGCAAGTGCACTGGGTCGTCCAAGTAATAAACCTTACGTGAGTAAGGGTCGATCCCAAGGAGATTGTTGGTATGAAGCAAGCTATGGTCATCATGTAAATCTCAGTCAGGCGGATTCAAATGGTAATAATGGTTTTCGAATATAAAGATAAATAAACAGAAAATAAAGATAGAGATACTTATGTAATTCATTGGTGAGAATTTCATATGAGTGCATGAAGATGCTGTGTTCCTTCTGAATCTCTACTTTCCTATTGCTCTCACCCAATCATTCTTACTCTTTTCTATGGCAAGCTGTATGTAGGGCATCACCGTTGTCAATGGCAACTTCCCATCCTCTTAGTGAAAATGGTCCAAATGCTCTGTCACAGCACGGCTAATCATCTGTCGGTTTTTGATCATGTCGGAATAGAATCCATTGATTCTTTTGCGTTTGTCACTACGCCCAACAATCGCGAGTTTGAAGCTCATCACAGTCATTCAATCCCTGAATCCTACTCGGAATACCGCAGACAAGGTTTAGACTTTTCGGATTCTCAAGAATGGCCGCCAATAATTCTAGCTTATACCACGAAGATTCTGATTAAGGAATCCAAGAGATACGCGCTCGATCTAAGGTAGAACGGAAGTGATTGTCAGGCACGCGTTCATAGGTGAGAATAATGATGAGTGTCACGGATAATCACATTCATCATGTTGAAGTGCAGCGAATATCTTAGAATAAGAATAAGCATGAATTGAATAGAAGAACGATAGTAATTGCATTAATTCTCGAGGTACAGCAGAGCTCCACACCTTAATCTATGGTGTGTAGAAACTACACTGTTGAAAATACATAAGTGATCAAGGTCCAGGCATGGCCGAATGGCCAGCCCCCAAAGTTTAAGAACTAAACATCCAAAGATAGATACCAAGATGAAAATACAATAGTAAAAAGTGCTATTTATACTAAACTAGCTACTATGGTTTAAAGAAATAATTCTAAGTGCAGAAATGCACTTTCGGGGCCCACTTTGGTGTGTGCTTGGGCTAAGCTTGAGCTTTACACATGCAGAGGCTTCTCTTGGGGTTAAACGCCAAGTTGTAATGTGTTTTTTGCATTTAACTCTGGTTTGTGACGTGTTTCTGGCGTTTTACTCCAGAATGCAGCATGGAACTGGTGTTGAACGCCAGTTTGCATCTTCTAAACTCGAATAAAATATAAACTATTATATATTTCTGGAAAGCTCTAGATGTCTACTTTCCAACGCCATTGAGAGCGAGCCATTTAGAGTTCTGTAGATCCAGAAAATCTATTTCGAGTGCAGGGAGGTCAGAATCCAACAGCATTAGCAGTCCTTTGTCAGCCAGAATCAGATTTTTGCTCAGGTCTCTCAATTTCAGCCTGAAAATACCTGAAATCACAGAAAAACACACAAACTCATAGTAAAGTCCAGAAATGTGAATTTTGCATAAAAACTAATAAAAACATCCCTAAAAGTAGCTAGATCCTACTAAAAACTACCTAAAAACAATGCAAAAAAGCGTATAAATTATCCGTTCATCACAACACCAAACTTAAATTGTTGCTTGTCCCCAAGCAACTGAAAATCAAATAGGATAAAAAGAAGAGAATATACTATAAATCCCAAAATATCAATGAATATTAGTCTTAATTAGATGAGCGGGACTTGTAGCTTTTTGCTTCTGAACAGGTTTGGCATCTCACTTTATCCTTTGAAGTTTAGAATGATTGGCATCTATAGGAACTCAGAGTTTAGATAGTGTTATTGATTCTCCTAATTAAGTATGTTGATTCTTGAACACAGCTACTTTTATGAGTCTTGGCAGTGGCCCTAAGCACTTTGTTTTCCAGTATTACCACCGGATACATAAATGCCACAGACACATGACTGGGTAAACCTTTTCAGACTGTGACTCAGCTTTGCTAAAGTCCCCAGTTAGAGGTGTCCAGAGCTCTTAAGAACACTCTTTTTGCTTTGGATCACGACTTTAACCACTCAGTCTCAAGCTTCTCACATGGACCTGCATGCCACAAGCATATGGTTAGGGACAGCTTGATTTAGCCGCTTAGGCCTGGATTTTATTTCCTTGGGCCCTCCTATCCATTGATGCTCAAAGCCTTGGATCCTTTTTACCCTTGCCTTTTGGTTTTAAGGGCTATTGGCTTTTTCTGCTTGCTTTTTCTTTTTCTTTTATTATTATTTTTTCGCCATTTTTTTTTCGCAAGCTTTTTCTTTTTAACTGCTTTTTCTTCCTTCAAGAATTAATTTTATGATTTTTCATATCATCAACACCATTTCTCTTTTTCATCATTCTTTCAAGAGCCAACAATTTTAACATTCATAAACAACAAGATCAAAAATATGAACTGTTCAAGCATTCATTCAGAAAACAAAAGTATTGTCACCACATCAATATAATTAAACTAAATTCAAGGATGAATTCGAAACTCATGTACTTCTTGTTCTTTTGTATTAAAAACATTTTTCATTTAAGAAAGGTGAAGGATTCATGGAATTATTCATAGCCTTAAGACATAGACATTAGACATTAATGATCATGTAATAAAGACTCAAAACATAGACAAACATAGAGCATAAAAAATCGAAAAATAGAGAGATAAGAACAAGGAAGTTAAGGAATGAGTCCACCTTAGTGATGGTGGTGCCTTCTCCTTGAAGGACCAATGGTGTCCTTGAGCTCTTCTATGTCTCTTTCTTGCCTCTATTGCTTGATCCCTAGTGATTTTGGTGCTCCTATCCTTAGTTGCTCCCAATAATTGTGTGGAGGAAAATGTATCCCCAGAGGTATCTCAGGGATTTCTTGGTGAGGGAATTCCTCATGATCTTGTTGAGGTTCATGAGTGGGCTCTCTTGATGTGTAGTCAAATGCTCTATTACTGAGCTACGGACGCTTGAGATGAATCTCTCCATCTCCCATGACTCGGAGGTGGAAACTTTTGTCTTCCCTTTCCTCTTTCTAGAGGCTTCTCCGGTCTTAGGTGCCATAAATGGTTATGGAAAAACAAAAAAGCTATGCTTTTACCACACCAAACTTAGAATGTTGCTCGCCCTCGAGCAAAAGAAGAAAGAATAGATGAAGAAGAAGAAGAGATGGAGGAGAGGGAGAGTGGTGTAGGTTTCGGCCAAGGGGGAGAAGAGAGGGTGGTGTTATGTGAAAATGAAGAAGGATGGAGGGGTTTATGGTTCGGTCATGTAGGATGGGTTTGGGTGGGAAAGAGATTTTGGGAAGAGTGTTATGAAAAGGTGTGAGAGAGAGGGAGAAGGTAGGTGGGGATCCTGTGGGGTCCACAAATCCTGAGGTGATCCTGTGGGGTCCACAGATCCTGATGTGTCAAGGATTTCTCATCCTTGCACCCTTTAGGCATGTAAAATGCCCTCTGTATGCAATCCTGGCATTTAACGCCAGATTGATGCTTGTTTCTGGCGTTTAACGCCAGTCTGATGCTTGTTTCTGGCGTTAAACGCCAGCTTGGTGCTTGTTTCTGGCGTTCAACGCCAGCTTTCCTCAGGGTGCAATTCTGGCGTTTAAACGCCAGACTGCTGCTTGTTTCTTGTGTTCAACGCCAGCTTCATGCTCTGTTTTGGCGTTGAACGCCAGCCAGATGCTCTTTACTGGCGTTTAAATGCCAGTAAGCTCTTTCTCCAGGGTGTGCTTTTTCTTCTGCTGTTTTTGATTGTGTTTTTAATTTTTGCAATTGTGTTTGTGACTCCACATGATCATAAACCTAACAAAATATAAAAGAACAATAGAAATTTAGATAAATAAAAATTGGGTTGCCTCCCAATAAGCACTTCTTTAATGTCAATAGCTTGACAGTGAGCTTTCATGGAGCTTCACAGATCATCAGAGCATTGTTGGGACCTCCCAGCACCAAATTTAGAGTCGAATGTGGGGGTTCAACACCAAACTTAGAGTTTGGTTGTAGCCTCCCAACACCAAACTTAGAGTTTGATTGTGGGTGCTTTGTTTGACTCTGTATTGAGAGAAGCTTATCGTGCCTCTTTTCCATGTTTACAGAAGGATAACATTGAGCTTTAAACACAAGGTAGTCCCCATTCAATTGAAGGACTAGCTCCCTCTGTCAACATCAATCACAGCTCCTGCTGTGGCTAGAAAGGGTCTTCCAAGAATGATGGATTCATTCTCATCCTTCCCAGTGTCTAAGATTATGAAATCAGCAGGGATGTAAAGGACTTTAACCTTTACCAACATGTCCTCTACCAATCCATAAGCTTGTTTTATTGACTTGTCTGCCATCTCTAATGAGCTTCTTGCATCTTGTACCTCAAAGATCCCCAGCTTCTCCATTACAGAGAGTGGCATAAGATTTATACCTGACCCCAGGTCACATAGAGCCTTCTTAAAGGTCATGGTGCCTATGGTATAGGATATCAAGAATTTACCAGGATCTTGTTTCTTTTGAGGTAGAGTTTGCTGAACACATGTATCTAGTTCACTAATGAGCAAGGGAGGTTCACCTTCCCAAGTCTCATTACTAAACAACTTGGCATTCAGCTTCATGATGGCTCCTAGATATTGAGCAACTTACTCTTCAGTTACATATTCATCCTCTTCAGAGGAAGAATAGTTCTCAGAACTCATGAATGGTAAAAGGAGGTTTAATGGAATCTCTATGGTCTCTAGGTGAGCCTCAGATTCCTTAGGTTCCTCAGTTTGGAACTCCTTTTTGTTTAGAAGACATCCCAGGAGGTCTTCCTCACTGGGATTCATGTCTTTCTCCTTCTCTTTGGATTCGACCATTGTGATTATGTCAATAGCTTTGCACTCTCTTTTTAGATTCTCTTTTGTATTGCTTGGGAGAGCACTAGGAGGAGTTTCATTGATTTTCTTACTCAGTTGACCCACTTGTGCCTCCATATTTCTAATGGAGGATCTTGTTTCACTCATGAAACTTAAAGTGGCCTTAGATAGATCAAAGACTATGTTTGCTAAGCTAGGGGGGCTCTACTCAGCATTCTCTGTCTGTTGCTGAGAAGATGATGGAAAAGGCTTGCTATTGCTATGCCCGTTTCTTCCAGCATTATTAAAGCCTTGTTGGGGCCTTTGTTGATCCTTCCATGAGAAATTTGGATGATTTCTCCATGAAGAATTATAGGTGTTCCCATAGGGTTCACCCATGTAATTCACCTCTGCCATTGCAGGGTTCTCAGGATCATAAGCTTCTTCTTCAGAAGATGCCTCTTTAGTATTGTTGGATGCATTTTGCCATCCATTCAGACTCTGAGAAATCATGTTGACTTGCTGAGTCAACATTTTGTTCTGAGCCAATATGGCATTCAGAGCATCAATTTCAAGAACTCCCCTCTTCTGAGGTGTCCCATTACTCACAGGATTCCTCTCAGAGGTGTACATGAATTGGTTATTTGCAACCATGTCAATGAGTTCCTGAGCTTCTGCGGGCATTTTCTTTAGGTGAATAGATCCACCTACAGAGTGGTCCAATAACATCTTAGACAATTCAGACAGACCATCATAGAATATATCCAAGATGGTCCATTCTGAAAGCATTTCAGAAAGACACTTTTTGGTCAGTTACTTGTATCTCTCCTAAGCTTCATAGAGGGATTCACCTTCTTTATGTTTGAAGGTTTGAACATCTACTCTAATCTTACTTAGCTTTTGAGGAGGAAAGAACTTGGCCAAGAAGGCCGTGACCAGCTTATCCCAAGAGTTCAGGCTATCTTTAGGTTGAGAGTCCAACCATACTCTAGCTTTGTCTCTTACAGCAAAAGGAAAAAGCATAAGCCTGTAGACCTCGGGATCAACCCCATTGGTCTTAATAGTATCACAGATCTGCAAGAATTTAGTTAAGAACTGAAAAGGATCTTCTGATGGAAGTCCATAAAACTTGCAGTTCTGTTGCATCAGAGAAACTAACTGAGGCTTTAGCTCAAAGTTGTTTGCTCCAATGGCAAGGATTGAGATGCTTCTTCCATGTAGGTTGGAATTTGGTGCAATAAAGTTACCAAGCATCTTCCTTGCATTGTTGTTGTTATTATTTTCGGCTGCCATATTCTTTTTCTGTTCAAAAATTTTAGTTAGGTCCTCTTCAAAGTACTGTGCTTTAGCTGCTCTTAGCTTCCTCTTCAAGGTCCTTTCAGGTTCAGGATCAGCTTCAACAAGAATGCATTTTTTCTTGTTCCTGCTCATATGAAAGAGAAGAAAACAAAGAAAGAAGAGGAATCCTCTATGTCACAGTATAGGGATTCCTTTATGTGAGTAGAAAAAGAGGATAATAGAGGAAAGAGAAGAAAAAATTCAAGCAGAAGAGAAGATAGGGTTCAAATTTTTGAGATGAAGAGAAGAGAGGGTTCCCTAAAAGTAGCTAGATCCTACTAAAAACTACCTAAAAACAATGCCAAAAATTGTATAAATTATCCGCTCATCACGAACCTCCGAAATCGAAGCAACCATGAAAACCAAGAGGAAAGTCCCTTTGGTGGAGAAGATCCATTCATAGACGAGATTATGCGGGCTAGGGTTTCCAAAAACTTTAAAAGCTTCGACATGGACCTCTATGATGGAATGACCGACACAAGACACCATCTCAATAAATTGAAAAGTTAGATTGATTTGGATAATACGTCCGATGCGACCTGTTGCAAAGCTTTTCCAACAACACTAACCAAAGCGGCGATGAATTGGTTTGATACCTTACCACCTAGGTCGGTGACCTGTTTCGATGACCTTGCAAGAAAATTTCTCACCCGATTTTCAATTCAGAAAGATAAAGTGATGCACGCTCCTAGTCTCTTAGGGATCAAGCAATAGGTTAGAGAGACTCTCCGAGCTTATATGGAAAGATTCAATAAAGCTTGCTTGAAAATAAAAAATCTACCTAGAGAAGCTATAATAATGGGGTTAGTCAACGGCCTCAAAGAAGACCCGTTTTCTTAGTCCATATCAAAGTGACACTCGACTTTTCTATACGAAGTACAGGAGCGAGGAGAAAAGTACATCAACATGGAAGAAAATACTCGACTTAGAGAACCATTTCCAAGACAAAATTGACCTTATCAAGCTCGGGATAAGGAGAAAGAAACAAAGAAAAAAGATAACTACCACTCGGACAAACCTCAAAGGTATCATAACTATACTCCTTTGCGAGTATCCCTTATTGACATCTAAAGGGAGATCTGCCATACCAAAAAATTTCTACTTCATCGTCCCATCAAGAACAAGAAAGGTGAAAGTCGGATGGAATACTATGAGTATCACAAGCTATATGGACATTCTACTAATGATTGTTATGACTTGAAAAATGTGATAGAAAAGTTGGTAAGAGAAGGTCGGTTAGAGAAATACCTTGTAGAAAGGTCGGACGATCCGAGAAAAAGGAAGAGAGGTGATGAAGACAGGTGGTCAATGAGAGCGGCCACCACAAACTCCTGATAGATATCTCCACATGATAGCTAAAGGATTTACAGGAGGTGGGGTAACTAAGTCTTCTCGTAGAAGACATTTGAAAGAAGTCTATCAAGTTGGCAAAGAATTCGAAGTTCTAGACTTGCCCACAATCTCATTCACCAAAGAGGATGCTTAATAAGTGACCCCTGGACATGGCAATCTTGTTGTGATTACAATCATACTTGCCAATGAAAACCTTTATAGAACTCTAGAAGATCAAGGAAGCTTGGCTGGTATATTGTTCAAACTTGCCTTCGACAAGCTCGGTTTAGAAGAGAAAGAGATGACAGCATATCCTGACACTGTTTTCGGGTTAGGAGACACACCCATCTAACCTCTTGGCTTTATCCCGTTACATACTACTTTCGGTAAAGTTGTGAAGTCCAAAACTTTAAGTATAGACTACATCATAGTTGACATAGCATCACCCTACAATGCATTGATAGGTCTAACAACCTTGAACCAACTGGCTGCATTCATTTTTACTTCTCATCTTTGCATGAAATTCTGACTTCAGAGGAAATCACTACCATAAGAAGAGATCAAATGTTCGCACTAAAATGTTATAATAAAACCTTGAACCTACATGGAGGCATTAAGGGAAAAGAGGTCAACACCATTGAGCTTGGTAGTGTTTGAGCACGAGAAAAACTAAGGCCACAACGAGGTGGAAAGATCGAAGAAGTATAAATCAGAGATTTGGCCAACTTGGATAAAGAATTAAAACCAGATCTCATAAGCTCCTACAAAAGAACTCCAATCTTTTTGCTTGGAAAGCCTCTGATATGCCCGGGATAGACCTCGATCTCATAAGTCACAAGCTTGCCGTCTTCTTAGGCTCACGACCTGTCCAACAAAAGCGATGAAAGCTCAGCCCTGAAAGGGTACAAGTCATTGAAGAGCAAGTCCAAGCTTTATTAGAAGCTGGGTTTATAAGGGAGGTAAATTACCCTTTGTGGTTAGCTAATGTGGTCCTTGTGAAGAAACATAACAGAAAATGGAGAACAAAAACTTGGTGCACGAAATTGTGATCTCTTCTTTTCACAACTCAAATAATCCCCGGTGATGAATCCAAAAACTTGGTGTTCAATACCATGGCATAAACACAACTTCGCACAACTAACCAGCAAGTGTACTGGGTCGTCCAAGTAATAAACCTTAGGCGAGTAAGGGTCGATCCCACAGAGATTGTTGGTATGAAGCAAGCTATGGTCATCTTGTAAATCTTAGTCAGGCAAACTCAAATGGTTATGAATGATGAATAAAACATAAAGATAAAGATAGAGATACTTATGTAATTCATTGGTGGGAATTTCAGATTAGTGTATGGAGATGCTTTGTCCCTTCCGTCTCTCTGCTTTCCTACTGTCTTCATCCAATCCTTCTTACTCCTTTCCATGGCAAGCTGTATGTAGGGTTTCACCGTTGTCAGTGGCTACCTCCCATCCTCTCAGTGAAAATGTTCAACGCACCCTGTCACGGCACGGCTATTCAGCTGTCGGTCCTCAATCATGTCGGAATAGAATCCAGTGATTCTTTTGCGTCTGTCACTAACGCCCCACAATCGCGAGTTTGAAGCTCGTCACAGTCATTCAATCATTGAATCCTACTCAGAATACCACAGACAAGGTTTAGACCTTCCGGATTCTCTTGAATGCCGCCATCAATTCTAGTTTATACCACGAAGATTCCGATTAAGGGATCCAAGAGATAAACATTCAAGCCTTGTTTGCTTGTAGAACAGAAGTGGTTGTCAGGCACTCGTTCATAAGTGAGAATGATGATGAGTGTCACATAATCATCACATTCATCATGTTCTTGGGTGCAAATGAATATCTTAGAACACGAATAAGCTGAATTGAATAGAAGAACAATAGTAATTGCATTAATACTCGAGGTACAGCAGAGCTCCACACCTTAATCTATGGTGTGTAGAAACTCCACCGTTGAAAATACATAAGAACAAGGTCTAGGCATGGCCGTGAGGCCAGCCCCCAAAACGTGATCAAAGATCCAAAGATCCAAGAATACAAAGATTGGTGCACGAAATTGTGATCTCTTCTTTTCACAACTCAAATAATCCCCGGTGATGAATCCAAAAACTTGGTGTTCAATACCATGGCATAAACACAACTTTGCACAACTAACCAGCAAGTGTACTGGGTCATCCAAGTAAAAAACCTTAGGCGAGTAAGGGTCGATCCCACAGAGATTGTTGGTATGAAGCAAGCTATGGTCATCTTGTAAATCTTAGTCAGGCAAACTCAAATGGTTATGAATGATGAATAAAACATAAAGATAAAGATAGAGATACTTATGTAATTCATTGGTGGGAATTTCAGATAAGCGTATGAAGATGCTTTGTCCCTTCCGTCTCTCTGCTTTCCTACTGTCTTCATCCAATCCTTCTTACTCTTTTCCATGGAAAGCTGTATGTAGGGTTTCACCATTGTCAGTGGCTACCTCCCATCCTCTCAGTGAAAATGTTCAACGCACCCTGTCACGGCACGGCTATTCAGCTGTCGATTCTCGATCATGTCGGAATAGGATCCATTGATTCTTTTGCGTCTGTCACTAACGCCCCACAATCGCGAGTTTGAAGCTCGTCACAGTCATTCAATCATTGAATCCTACTCAGAATACCACAGACAAGGTTTAGACCTTCCGGATTCTTTTAAATGCCGCCATCAGTTCTAGCTTATACCACGAAGATTCCGATTAAGGGATCCAAGAGATAAACATTCAAGCCTTGTTTGCTTGTAGAACAGAAGTGGTTGTCAGGCACTCGTTCATAAGTGAGAATGATGATGAGTGTCACATAATCATCACATTCATCATGTTCATGGGTGCAAATGAATATCTTAGAACAAGAATAAGCTGAATTGAATAGAAGAACAATAGTAATTGCATTAATACTCGAGATACAGCAGAGCTCCACACCTTAATCTATGGTGTGTAGAAACTCCACCGTTGAAAATACATAAGAACAAGGTCTAGGCATGGCCGAATGGCCAGCCTCCCAATGATCTAAGATAGCATAAGAACAAAGATAGCTACCAAGATGATCTAGAGATCTAAAGTGATCAAAAGATGAAAATACAATAGTAAAAGGTCCTACTTATAGAGAACTAGTAGCCTAGGGTTTACAGAGATGAGTAAATGACATAAAAATCCACTTTCGGGCCCACTTGGTGTGTGCTTGGGCTGAGCATTGAAGCATTTTCGTGTAGAGACTCTTCTTGGAGTTAAACGCCAGCTTTTATGCCAGTTTGGGCGTTTAACTCCCATCCTTGTGCCAGTTCCGGCGTTTAACGCTGGGAATTCTGATGGTGACGTTGAACGCCAGTTTGGGCCATCAAATCTTGGGCAAAATATGGACTATCATATATTGCTGGAAATCCCAGGATGTCTACTTTCCAACGCCATTGAGAGCGCGCCAATTGGGCTTCTGTAGCTCCAAAAAATCCACTTCGAGTGCAGGGAGGTCAGAATCCAACAGCATCTGCAATCCTTTTTAGTCTCTGAATCAGATTTTTGCTCAAGTCCCTCAATTTCAGCCAGAAAATACCTGAAATCACAGAAAAACACACAAACTCATAGTAAAGTCCAGAAAAGTGAGTTTTAACTAAAAACTAATAAAAATATACTAAAAACTAACTAGATCATACTAAAAACATACTAAAAACAATGCCAAAAAGCGTACAAATTATCCGCTCATCCCAACACCAAACTTAAATTGTTGCTTGTCCTCAAGCAACTGAAAATCAAATAAGATAAAAAAGAAGAGAATATACAATGAATTCCAAAAACATCTATGAAGATCAGTATTAATTAGATGAGCGGGGCTTTTAGCTTTTTGCTTTTGAACAGTTTTGGCATCTCACTCTATCCTTTGAAATTCAGAATGATTGGCTTCTTTTGGAACTCAGAATCCAGATAGTGTCATTGATTTTCCTAGTTAAGTATGATGATTCTTGAACACAGCTACTTATTGAGTCTTGGCCGTGGCCCAAAGCACTCTGTCTTCCAGTATTACCACCGGATACATACATGCCACAGACACATAATTGGGTGAACCTTTTCAGATTGTGACTCAGCTTTGCTAGAGTCCCCAACTAGAGGTGTCCAGGGTTCTTAAGCACACTCTTTTTGCCTTGGATCACAACTTTATTTCTTTCTTTTCTCTCCCTTTTTTTCGTTTTCTTTTCTCCTTTTTTTTTCATTTTTCTCCTTCTTTTTTTTGTATTCACTGCTTTTTCTTGCTTCAAGAATCATTTTTATGATTTTTCAGATCCTCAGTAACATGTCTCCTTTTTCATCATTCTTTCAAGAGCCAACATTCATGAACCACAAATTCAAAAGACATATGCACTGTTTAAGCATACATTCAGAAAACAAAAGTATTGCCACCACATCAAAATAATTAAACTGTTATAAAATTTAAAATTCATGCAATTCTTCTCTTTTTCAATTAAGAACTTTTTTCATTCAAGAAAGGTGATGGATTCATAGGACATTCATAACTTTAAGGCATAGACACTAAGACACTAATGATCACAAGACACAAACATAGCTAAACACAAGCATAATTTTTCGAAAAACAGAAAAATAAAGAACAAGGAAATTAAAGAATGGGTCCACCTTAGTGATGGCGGCTTGTTCTTCCTCTTGAAGATCCTATGGAGTGCTTGAGCTCCTCAATATCTCTTCCTTGTCTTTGTTGCTCCTCTCTCATGATTCTTTGATCTTCTCTAATTTCATGGAGGAGAATGGAATGTTCTTGGTGCTCCACCCTTAGTTGTCCCATATTGGAACTCAATTCTCCTAGGGAGGTGTTCAGTTGCTCCCAATAGTTTTGTGGAGGAAAGTGCATCCCTTGAGGCATCTCAGGGACTTGATGATGAGAGGGGTCTCTTGTTTGCTCCATCCTCTTCTTAGTGATGGGTTTGTCCTCATCAATGGGGATGTCTCCCTCTATGTCAACTCCAACTGAATAATAGAGGTGACAAATGAGATGAGGAAAGGCTAACCTTGCCAGGGTAGAGGACTTGTCCGCCACCTTATAACGTTCTTGGGCTATAACCTCATGAACTTCTATTTCTTCTCCAATCATGATGCTATGAATCATGATGGCTCAGTCTATAGTAACTTCGAACCGGTTGCTAGTGGGAGTGATTGAGCGTTGGATAAACTCCAACCATCCCCTAGCCACAGGCTTGAGGTCGTGCCTTCTCAGTTGAACCGGCTTCCCTCTTGAATCTCTCTTCCATTGGGCGCCCTCTTCACAAATGACTGTGAGGACTTGGTCCAACCTTTGATCAAAGTTGACCCTTCTAGTGTAGGGATGTTCATCTCCTTTCATCATGGGCAAGTTGAATGCCAACCTTACATTTTCCGGACTAAAATCCAAGTATTTCCCCCGAACCATAGTAAGCCAATTCTTTGGGTCCGGGTTCACACTTTGATCATGGTTCTTGGTGATCCATGCATTGGCATAGAACTCTTGAACCATTAAGATTCTGACTTGTTGAATGGGGTTGGAAAGAACTTCCCAACCTCTTCTTAGGATCTCATGTCGGATCTCCGGATATTCACTCTTTTTGAGTTTGAAAGGGACCTCGGGGATCACCTTCTTCAAGGCCACAACTTCATAGAAGTGGTCTTGATGCACCCTTGAGATGAATCTCTCCATCTCCCATGACTCAGAGGTGGAAGCTTTTGCCTTCCCTTTTCTCTTTCTAGAGGTTTCTCCGGCCTTGGATGCCATAAATGGTTATGGAAAAATAAAAAGCAATGCTTTTACCACACCAAACATAAATGGTTTGCTCGTCCTCGAGCAAAAGAGAAAAGAAGAGAGTAGAAGGAGAAGAAATGAAGGAGAAGGAGATGGCTTTGTGGTTCGGCCAAAGGGGGAGAAGTAGTGTTTAGTGTGTGTGAAAATGAAGGATGGATGTGAGTGGTGAAGAGAAAGATGGGATTTGATAGGTGAAGGGTTTTTTTGGGGAAGAGGTGTTGAGGTGATTGGTGAATGGGTGAAGAAGAGAGAGAGTGGTGGGGTAGGTGGGGATCCTGTGGGGTCCACAGATCCTGAGGTGTCAAGGAAAAGTCATCCCTGCACCAAGTGGCGAGCAAAAATTGCCCTTTGTGCCAATTCTATCGTTAAACGCTGGGCTGGTGCCCATTTCTGGCGTTTAACGCCAAGTTCTTGCCCTTCTCTGGCGTTTAACGCCAGTCTGGTGCCCCTTTCTGGCGTTAAACGCCCAGAATGGTGCCAGACTGGGCGTTAAACGCCCATCTGCTAGCCTTACTGGTGTTTAAACGCCAGCAGGTTCTTCCTCCAGGGTGTGCTGTTTTTCTTTCTGTTTTTCTTTCTGTTTTTGATTTTTCAATTGATTTTGTGACTTCTCATGATCATCAACCTACAGAAAACATAAAATAACAAAGGAAAATAGATAAAATATAACATTGGGTTGCCTCCCAACAAGCGCTTCTTTAATGTCAGTAGCTTGACAGAGGGCTCTCATGGAGCCTCAGGGATGCTCAGAGCAATGTTGGAACCTCCCAACACCAAACTTAGAGTTTGAATGTGGGGGTTCAATACCAAACTTAGAATTTGGTTGTGGCCTCCCAACACCAAACTTAGAGTTTGACTGTGGGGGCTCTGTCTGGCTCTGTTTTGAGAGAAGCTCTTCATGCTTCCTCTCCATGGTGACGGAGGGATATCCTTGAGCCTTAAACACAAAGGATTCTTCATTCACTTGAATGATCAATTCTCCTCTATCAACATCAATCACAGCCTTTGTTGTGGCTAGGAAGGGTCTGCCAAGGATGATGGATTCATCCATGCACTTCCCAGTCTCTAGGACTATGAAATCAGCAGGGATGTAATGGTCTTCAACTTTTACCAGAACATCCTCTACAAGTCCATAAGCTTGTTTTCTTGAATTGTCTGCCATCTCTAGTGAGATTTTTGCAGCTTGCACCTCAAAGATCCCTAGCCTCTTCATCACAGAGAGAGGCATGAGGTTTACACTTGACCCTAAGTCACACAAGGCCTTCTTGAAGGTCATGGTGCCTATGGCACAAGGTATTGAGAACTTCCCAGGATCTTGTCTCTTTTGAGGTAATTTCTGCCTAGACAAGTCATCCAGTTCTTTGGTGAGCAAAGGGGGTTCATCCTCCCAAGTCTCATTACCAAATAACCTGTCATTTAGCTTCATGATTGCTCCAAGGTATTTAGCAACTTGCTCTTCAGTGACATACTCATCCTCTTCAGAGGAAGAATACTCATCAGAGCTCATGAATGGCAGAAGTAAATCCAATGGGATCTCTATGGTCTCAGTGGGAGCCTCAGATTCCCATGGTTCCTCATTAGGGAACTCATTGGAGGCCAGTGGACGTCCATTGAGGTCTTCCTCAGTGGCGTTCACTGCCTCTCCCCCCTCTCCAAATTCGGCCATGTTGATGGCCTTGCACTCTCCTTATGGATTTTCTTCTGTATTGCTTGGAAGAGTACTAGGAGGGAGTTCAGTAATTTTCTTGCTCAGCTGACCCACTTGTGCCTCCAAATTTCTAATGGAGGACCTTGTTTCAGTCATGAAACTTTGAGTGATTTTGATTAGATCAGAGACCATAGTTGCTAAGTCAGAGTGGTTTTGCTTAGAATTCTCTGTCTGTTGCTGAGAAGATGATGGAAAAGGCTTGCTATTGCTAAACCTGTTTCTTCCACCATTATTATTGTTGAAACCTTGTTGAGGTCTCTGTTGATCCTTCCATGAGAGATTTGGATGATTTCTCCATGAAGGATTATAGGTGTTTCCATAGGGTTCTCCCATGTAATTCACCTCTTCCATTGAAGGGTTCTCAGGATCATAAGCTTCTTCTTCAGATGAAGCTTCCTTAGTACTGCCTGGTGCATTTTGCATTCCAAACAGACTTTGAGAAATCAAATTGACTTGCTGAGTCAATATCTTGTTCTGAGCCAATATGGCATTCAGAGTATCAATCTCAAGAACTCCTTTCTTCTGATTAGTCCCATTGTTCACAGGATTCCTTTCAGACGTGTACATGAATTGGTTATTTGCAACCATTTTAATTAGTTCTTGAGCTTCTGTAGGCGTCTTCTTCAGATGAAGAGATCCTCCAGCAGAGCTATCCAAAGACATCTTGGACAGTTCGGACAGACCATCATAGAAAATACCTATGATGCTCCATTCAGAAAGCATATCAGAGGGACACTTTCTGATTAATTGTTTGTATCTTTCCGAAGCTTCATAGAGGGATTCTCCTTCCTTCTGTCTGAAGGTTTGGACTTCCACTCTAAGCTTACCCAATTTTTGAAGTGGAAAGAACTTTGCCAAGAAGGCATTGACTAGCTTTTCCCAAGAGTTCAGGCTTTCTTTAGGTTGTGAATCCAACCATATCCTAGCTCTGTCTCTTACAGCAAAAGGGAATAGCATAAGTCTGTAGACCTCAGGGTCAACCCCATTAGTCTTGACAGTGTCACAGATTTGCAAGAACTCAGCTAAAAACTGATGGGGATCTTCCAATGGAAGTCCATGGAACTTGCAATTCTATTGCATTAGAGAAACTAATTGAGGCTTAAGCTCAAAGTTGTTTGCTCCAATGGCAGGGATAGAGATGCTTCTCCCATAGAAGTCGGGAGTAGGTGCAGTAAAGTCACCCAGCACCTTCCTTGCATTGTTGGCATTGTTGTTGTTTTCGGCTGCCATGGGTTCTTCTTCTTTGAAGATTTCTGTTAGGTCCTCTACAGAGAGTTGTGCCTTAGCTTCTCTTAGCTTTCGCTTCAAGGTCCTTTCAGGTTCAGGATCAGCCTCAACAAGAATGCTTTTGTCTTTGTTCCTGCTCATATGAAAGAGAAGAGAACAAGAAAATATGGAATCCTCTATGTCACAGTATAGAGATTCCTTGAGGTGTCAGAGGAAAAGAAAAATAGAAGGAAGAGGTAGAAAATTCGAACTTATCAAGGAAGATGGAGTTCGAATTGTGCATTAAGGAATAGTGTTAGTCCATAAATAAAAAGATGTGAGAAGAAGGGAAGTAATTTTTTTTCGAAATTAAAGTAAAATATTTTAAAATCATTTTGAAAAACACTAATTGATTTTTGAAAACCAAGAATAGAAAAGAAATCAAGTGATTTTTGAAAAAGATTTTGAAATTAGAAATCAAAAAGATTTGATTGAAAACTATTTTGAAAAAGATGTGGTTAAGAAGATATGATTGGTTAAAAAAATGTGATTGAGAAGATATGATTTGAAAAACATTTTAAAAAGATTTGATTTTAAAAATTAATAACTTTACTAACAAGAAAAGATATGATTCAAACATTAAACCTTTCTCAACAGAAAAGGCAACATACTTGAAATGTTGAATCAAATCATTAATTGATAGCAAGTATTTTTGAAAATGGAAAGAAATTGATTTTGAAAAAGATTTGATTGAAAAGATATGATTTGAAAAAGATTTGATTTTGAAAAGATTTTGAAAACTGAAAAAAATTTGATTTGAAAACAAAATCTTCCTTCTTGTGTCATCCTGGCGTTAAACGCCCAGAATGGTGCACATTCTGGCGTTTAACGCCCAAACCACTACCCTTTTGGGCGTTAAACGCCCAGCCAGGCACCCTGGCTGGCGTTTAAACGCCAGTTTGCCTTCCTCACTGGGCATTTTGAACGCCCAGCTTTTTCTGTGTAATTCCTCTGCAGTATGTTTTGAATCTTCAATTCTTTGTATTATTGACTTGAAAAGACACAAATTAAAAATATTTTTGGATTTTTAACAATAAGGAATAATCAAAATGCAACTAAAATCAAATAATAATGCATGCAAGACACCAAACTTAGCAGTTTGCATACTACTGACACTAACAAAATGAGAATGCATATGAGACACATAAACACTCAAGTCAAGAGAATTTAAAAATCAGAGCAATGAAATCATCAAGAACATCTTGAAGATCACTTAAGACACATGAATGAATTCAAAAAGAACAAAAACATGCAATTGACACCAAACTTAAAATGAAACACTAGACTCAAACAAGAAATATATTTTTGGATTTTTTTTCGAAAATTAAGTGGAAAAAGAAAATAAAGGTATCAAAATTCTTAATGAGAATTCCAGGAATCATGCAATGTTAGTCTAAAGCTTCAGTCTAAAGAAATTAGACATGGCTGAACAAGTTTCAGCAGGACATTGCATTCAAGAGCTAAATTGATGAAAATCAATCAGCTTTGGTGATGATAAGAACATCACCTTGAAACACTAGAATTCATTCTTAAGAACTCTGAAGAAAAATACCTAATCTAAGCAACAAGATGAACCGTCAGTTGTCCAAACCCAACAATCCCCGGCAACGGCGCCAAAAACTTGGTGCACGAAATTGTGATCTTTTCTTTTCACAACTCAAATAATCCCCGGTGATGAATCCAAAAACTTGGTGTTCAATACCATGGCATAAACACAACTTCGCACAACTAACCAGCAAGTGTACTGGGTCGTCCAAGTAATAAAACTTACGCGAGTAAGGGTCGATCCCACAGAGATTGTTGGTATAAAGCAAGCTATGGTCATCTTGTAAATCTTAGTCAGGCAAACTCAAATGGTTATGAATGATGAATAAAACATAAAGATAAAGATAGAGATACTTATGTAATTCATTGGTGGGAATTTTAGATAAGCGTATGAAGATGCTTTGTCCCTTCCGTCTCTCTGCTTTCCTACTGTCTTCATCCAATCCTTCTTACTCCTTTCCATGGCAAGCTGTATGTAGGGTTTCACCGTTGTCAGTGGCTACCTCCCATCCTCTCAGTGAAAATGTTCAACGCACCCTGTCATGGCACGGCTATTCAGCTGTCGGTTCTCGATCATGTCGGAATAGAATCCATTGATTCTTTTGCGTCTGCCACTAACGCCCCACAATCGCGAGTTTGAAGATCATCACAGTCATTCAATCATTGAATCCTACTCAGAATACCACAGACAAGGTTTAGACCTTCCGGATTCTCTTGAATGCCGCCATCAGTTCTAGCTTATACCACGAAGATTCCGATTAAGGGATCCAAGAGATAAACATTCAAGCCTTGTTTGCTTATAGAACAGAAGTGGTTGTCAGGCACTCGTTCATAAGTGAGAATGATGATGAGTGTCACATAATCATCACATTCATCATGTTCTTGGGTGCAAATGAATATCTTAGAACAAGAATAAGCTGAATTGAATAGAAGAACAATAGTAATTGCATTAATTCTCGAGGTACAGCAGAGCTCCACACCTTAATCTATGGTGTGTAGAAACTCCACCGTTGAAAATACATAAGAACAAGGTCTAGGCATGGCCGAATGGCCAGCCTCCCAATGATCTAAGATAGCATAAGAACAAAGATAGCTACCAAGATGATCTAGAGATCTAAAGTGATCAAACGATGAAAATACAATAGTAAAAGGTCCTACTTATAGAGAACTAGTAGCCTAGGGTTTACAGAGATGAGTAAATGACATAAAAATCCGCTTCTGGGCCCACTTGGTGTATGCTTGGGCTGAGCATTGAAGCATTTTCATGTAGAGACTCTTCTTGGAGTTAAACGACAGCTTTTATGCCAGTTTGGGCGTTTAACTCCCATCCTTGTGCCAGTTCCGGCGTTTAACGCTGGGAATTCTGATGGTGACTTTGAACGCCGGTTTGGGCCATCAAATCTTGGGCAAAGTATGGACTAACATATATTGCTGGAAAGCCCAAGATGTCTACTTTCCAACGCCGTTGAGAGCGCGCCAATTGGGCTTCTGTAGCTCCAGAAAATCCACTTCGAGTGCAGGGAGGTCAGAATCCAACAGCATCTGCAGTCCTTTTTAGTCTCTGAATCAGATTTTTGCTCAAGTCCCTCAATTTCAGCCAGAAAATACCTGAAATCACAGAAAAACACACGAACTCATAGTAAAGTCCAGAAAAGTGAGTTTTAACTAAAAACTAATAAAAATATACTAAAAACTAACTAGATCATACTAAAAACATACTAAAAACAATGCCAAAAAGCGTACAAATTATCCGCTCATCAGTATCGGCTATACCCATCTCAATAAACCTTGTCCTAAGGACCCATACCGACTTTCCAGCATTGATACCTTGGTAGATTCACCTTCAGGATATCGATACTTGTCCTTTATGGACGCATATTCGGGATACAACCGAATTCCGATATACAAGCCAGACCAAGAGAAGACATCTTTCATCATTCTAAGAGCCAACTATTGTTATGTAGTGATGCCTTTAGATTAAAAAATATTGGAGCCACATATCAGTGACTGATGAATAAGGTATTTTCATTTCACCTTGGAAAATTAATGGAAGTGTATGTGGACGACATGCTTGTCAAAATCAAAGAAGATAACAACCTCTTGTCTGACCTAGTAGAGGTATTCAACACAATAAGAAAGCATGGGATGAGACTAAATCCCTCAAAGTGTATATTTGCAGTAGAAGCTAGGAAGTTCTTAGGCTTCATGCTCATCCAAAGGGACATCGAAGCCAACCCAGACAAATGCAAAGCAATCTTTGAGATAAAAAGTCTGACGTGCCTCAAAGTAGTACAACAATTAAATGGAAAGTTAGCACCCTTGTCCAGATTCTTGGTGGTGTCGGCTCTGAAGTCCCTACCCGTGTTTTCAATACTTAGAAAATTGATGTCAATTCAAATGGACTCAGGAATGTGAGCAAGTATTTCAAGATTTCAAAAACTTTCTGAGTCAGCCACCAATCCTTACCAAACCTATTCAAGGGGAAGACCTTATACTTTACTTAGCAGTTGCAAGCAAGGCCATAGCCTTTGCACTTGTCCGAGAATATAAGAACTCAGTTTTTGGTAAATAGGTTTTTCTGGCTATTTTAAAATTTATTTCTCAAAATTCTGAACCATGGATCAATAAGGAATAGTGAGGCTGGCCTGATAGTAAAAAAATCAAAAATTAAATAGAAAAGGTCATTAATAAGGTCAAAATTGACTTTATGAAGGTAATTAATCTCTCTAAGTCAAGTTTGACTTGTAAATAATAAATATTAGCTTACCATTGGTTTATTTTCCTCACTAGAGACTTTTTGAGCCGGAAATTCACTTTTAGTGACGGTTTTACGTGCGCCAAGAAAAACTCTTGTAATCGAAAACTACGAAACCAGTGGTAAAATAATTTCTTCCTTGGTAATTGTGTTCCAAGATTAATATTAGCCATCCATTCATAATTTATTTCTTTAAGAATAAATCATAGCCATTAATTATTTTACCACACGATAAAATTTACTCCGAACCGAATTTAAGACTAGTATTTTGTAAACGACTCCTAGAGACATCAAATCTTCTTACTTGCTATCCAAGTAACTTGTCTCACCTTTTCAACCTCTAGGCTGGAACTAATCTTAGCCTTTCACCCTCTCTCTGCTATATTTTTAACCTTGAGTAACTAAATACAATTAACTGTGGATAAGCTCCACATACAAGTGCTAACCAAATTTTCTCGTTTTTATGCCCCTTCTTCATTAAAGCCCATCCCATGACCACAAAAAATTCAGCCTCTTTTACCATCATAAATTCAGCAAGACTTGATTTTTTATTTAAGGAGGCCTTGGCCACAAAATTCACAAAATACTTTACACATTTTTACACTCTTTTGACCGAATTCTTGAGAGAGAAAGAGAGAAAATTCTTGCACTTAATCTCTGCATCCTAGCTCCTATTTCAACTCTTCAAGTACTCAATCCATACAAACACAATACTTGATGGATCAAACCCTATTTTAACTCTTTTGACCGAATTCTTAAGAGAGAAAGAGAGAAAATTATGAGTTTGACTTAAAGAATGAAACTTGAACGGCAATCCCAATACTTGGCTGACTTCTTAGCAGAATACACAAAACCACAAGGGAACCCTACAACCTAGAACTTATATATAGATGGATCATCCAACAAAGCTGGAAGTGGGGCAGGAATCATTCTAGAGAATGAAGAATGAACTCGGATAGAGATTTCATTAAAATTCGAGTTTTTGGCCTCCAATAATCAAGTAGAGTATGAAGCCATGCTCGCTAGCTTAAGGCTGGACAAAGAAGTGGAGGCAGTAAAATTGATAGTTTTAAGTGACTCTCAAGTAATAACTTCTCAAGTGAATGGGACTTACCAAGCAAGAGATTCCAACATGAAGAAATACTTAGAAGAAACACTTGAATAATTAACTCAATTCCCAGATGCAGAGGTCTGACGCATAACTCGGGAGTCCAATATCCGAGCTGATGCCCTTTTCAAATTGGCTAGCACCAAGCCAAGGGACAATAATAGGAGCTTGGTCCATGAAATTCTCCACACACCATCAGTGGCCAAGGAAGTCGATAAATCAGACACATTGGCTATCTCCAATCTAAACTTAGGTTGGATGGCCCTTATTATTGAATATCCTAAATTTGATATCATCCCTAAAGAAGAAAGGGAAGTAACGAGGCTCATAAGAGAAGCACAAAACTACACCTAGTTGACAACATGTTATATAGAAGAGTAGTATCTACACCTTTATTAAAGTGCATCCCGACCTTCAAGACTAATTTAGTCTTAGAGGAAGTCCACAGTAAAATAAGCCACCTAGGAGCACGGTTACTAGCTAAGAAAGAGATCTGAGCTGGCTTCCTTTGGCTGACCTTACAAAGAAAAGCAGCTGACTTTGACAAAAAAATTTCCACCTGGCCAAAAGCATACTAACTTCCATGTGGCACCTCCAGGAGCGCTCATTACGGTCACTTCACCTTGGCCATTCCCAGAATGGGGCTTATATCTCCTTGGACCATTCCCCAAGCTCCTGGACAGGTAAAATACCTCATAGTGGAATATGATTATTTCACTAAGTGGATCGAGGCAGAACCTCTAACGACTGTTACAGCTTAAAGTAAAAAATTTCTCTAGAAGAACATTGTCACCCAGTTTAGAGTTCCACATTCCATCACCAGGGACAATGGAACTCAGGTTACTGATTCAGCATTTAGAAGTTTGGTGGCAAGCCTCAAAATTAAGCATCAATTTACGTCGGTAGAGCACCCTTAAGTCAATAGACAAGCAAAAGCTACAAATAAGGTCATATTAGCTGGACTAAAGCGCCGATTATAAGATGCAAAGGGAGCATGGGTCAAAGGGCTTCCTCAAGTCTTCTGATCTGGACATATCGGACAACCCCCACTCAACGACGGGAGAATCTCCTTTTTGACTTGCTTATGGCATAGAAGCCATAATCCCTATAGAAGTCAATAAAGAATTTCCAAGGATTAGATTCTACGACGAAGTAGAAAACGCCCGAGTTCAAAAGGAAGAATTAGTGATATACACAAGCGTGGTGGAACTGTTCTTGGTACATCCCGTGGCGGACATAATACCAATAAGATGGTTGACTGTATAACAGATCGCAGAATCAATTAGGTATATGACTCTACATTTATTTCTATTTACTTGTGCATATGTTGTGTGTTCTTCAGACTAATAATATCTCTCTAAATTTTAGGTTTACATTATTGGAGGAGATGGAACTCAGAGGGTTGTAGCTGCAATTTTTTGAGGTATATACGATTTCAAAAATAAGACTATTTACTTTAGTAATAAGTCTATACATTGAAAAGATAGAAATAGAACAGAAGTCAAAATAATCCATCCTAGATCAATATATCTATAATTTGACTTTCAAAGATAGTTGGTAAAAAGAAATAGTCTAGTAGATTTATTTTAATCCCTACTCTTCGTTATTGTACCAATTATATTGACAAATTTTAAGATGTTAATCTTTAGAATAGGTTTATAGAGCAATATGGTATAGTTAACCTATATATTGTAATATTCATGTATAGTAGTGATGAGCGGATATTTTATACGCTTTTTGGGGGTAATTTCATGTAGATTTTAGTATGTTTTAGTTAGTTTTTAGTAGATTTTTATTAGTTTTTAGGTAAAAATCATATTTCTGGACTTCACTATGAGTTTGTGTATTTTTCTGTGATTTCAGGTATTTTCTGGCTGAAATTGAGGAAGCTGAGCAAAAATCTGATTTAGGCTGAAAAAGGACTGCTGATGCTGTTAGATTCTGACCTCCCTGTACTCGGAATGAATTTTTTGGAGCTACCGAAGTCCAATTGGCGCGCTCTCAATTTAGTTGGAAAGTAGACATCCAGGGCTTTCCAGCAATATATAATAGTTCATACTTTTCATGAAGATATATGACGTAAACTGGTGTTCAACACCAGTTCTATGTTGCAGTCTGGCGTTCAGCGCCAGAAATAGGTTACAAGTTGGAGTTCAACGCCAGAAATAGGTTACAGCCTGGCGTTCAACTCCAGAAACAGCCCATGCACACGAGAAGCTTATGTCTCAGCCCCATCACACACCAAGTAGGCCCCAGAAGTGGATTTCTGCACTATCCATTTTAGTTTACTCATTTTTTGTAAACCTAGGTTACTAGTTTAGTATTTAAACAACTTTTAGAGAATTATTTTGTATCTCATGACATTTTTAGATCTGAATTTTATACTCTTTGACAGAATGAGTCTCTAAACCCCATTGTTGGGGGTGAGGAGCTCTGCAGCGTCTCGAAGAATTAATGCAATTATTTCTGTTTTCCATTCAAATACGCTTGTTCTTATCTAAGATGTTCATTCGCGCTTCACTATGAAGAAGGTGATGATCCGTGATACTCATCACCTTCCTCAATCCATGAACGTGTGCCTGACAACCACCTCCGTTCTACATAAGATTGAATGAGTATCTCTTAGATTCCTTAATCAGAATCTTCGTGGTATAAGCTAGAATTGATGGCGGCATTCATGAGAATCCGGAAAGTCTAAACCTTGTCTGTGGTATTCCGAGTAGGATTCTGGGATTGGATGACTGTGACGAGCTTCAAACTTGTGAGTGTTAGGCGTGATGACAAACGCAAAAGAATCAATGGATTCTATTCCGACATGATCGAGAACCAACAGATGATTAGCCGTGCTGTGACAGAGTATTTGGACCATTTTCACTGAGAGGATGGGAAGTAGCCATTAACAACAGTGACACCCTACATACAGCTTTCCATGGAAGGAGCCTTGCGTGTGTGAAGAGGAGTACAAGAGAGAAGCCTGAAATTCAGAAGACAAAGCATCTCCAAACTCCAACATAAGTATTTATTTTATGCCTTTTGACTTTTTACAATTAAAACGAAAGAACCCTATTGGCATCCTGACTAAGATCAACAAGATAACTATAGCTTGCTTCAAGCTAACAATCTCCGTGGGATTCGACCCTTACTCACGTAAAGTATTACTAGGACGACCCAGTGCACTTGCTGGTTAGTTGTGCGGATTGCAAAAGTGTGATTGCAATTTCGTGCTCCAAGTTTTTGGCGCCGATGCCGGGGATTGTTCGAGTTTGAACAACTAAAGGTTTATTTGGTTGCTTAGATTAGGAATAATTTATTTTTGTTGCTATAGAGTCATCAATTCTGAGTCCTTTATTTTCTTTTCAATTTTTTTTTTCAAAAATATTATTTTTCCTTATTAAAGTTTTAATTTTTCGTGAGTTTAGTGTCATGTTTTAAGTTTGGTGTCAATTGCATATTTTATATTTTCCTTTAAATTTTCGAATTTGTGTTCTTTGTTTTTCCTGGATCTTCAAGTTGTTCTTGTTTATTTTTCTTTTTTGATCTTTAGTTTTTATTGTTCTGTATCTTTTCTTGTTTTTCTTGTGCTTTTTCAAAACATTAGTTTTCGAAAAAATTTATTTTTAGTTATTAAAAATACTTCTTTAAAACAAGTGTTACATTTACAGCTCAATTGGCTAGAGCGTTGGTTTATGTTCTTGGTAATTGGGTAACTTCTTTTTAAAATCTTTTTTTCGAAAATAATTTCTCTTTGATTGAATCTTGTACCAAACTTTAAGTTTGGTGTTTTCTTGTTAATCTTTCTTTAATTTTCGAAAATTTTATTGTGGTTTTCTAAAAATTTTAAGTTTGGTGTTCCTTGGTGTTTTCCCTCCAAAATTTTCGAAAACAAGGAGCATTAGATATAAAAATTTTAAGTCTTGTGTCTTTTGTGTTTTTTTCTCTTTCATCATAAAATTCAAAATTCAAAAAAATATCTTTTCTAACTATTTTTAAGGCATATTTTCGAATTTTTTTATATAAAAATTTCAGATTTCAATTTCAAAAATATCCTAACCACTTTCTCTCTCCTCACTTTTTCGAAAATCTTCATAAAATATTTTTAAATTCTCTTTCTTATTTTTATTTTTATTTTTATTTATTTTTATTTTTATTATCGTCTTTATTTTATTTTATTTTATTTTATTATTTCAAAATTTTTATATATAATAAAATAAATAAAATAAATTCACATCATCTCCCTTTCTCCATCATCGACTTAAGTGAAAATGAACAGTCCAGAAGGACTCTGGGGTCATATGCTAACCCCACTACTGCTTCATATGGGAGTAGTATATGTATACCCTCCATTGGAGTTAGTAGTTTTGAGTTGAATCCTCAGCTCATTATCATGGTGCAGCAAAATTGCCAGTATTCCGGTCTTCCACAAGAAGAACCTACAGAGTTTCTAGCACATTTTTTACAAATTGCTGACACAGTACATGATAAGGAGGTAGATCAGGATGTCTACAGGCTATTATCGTTCCCATTTGCTGTAAAAGACCAAGCTAAGATGTGGTTAAATAACCAACCTAAGGACAGCATAAATTCCTGAATCACTATTTTCATCCAAAATGGATGACATAGATAATGAATCTCTTTATGATGATTGGGAGAGATATAGAGAGATGCTAAGAAAATGCCCCTCTGAAATGTTTTCAGAGTGGGTGCAGTTAGACATCTTCTACTATGGGCTTACAGAAAGAGCTCAGATTTCTCTAGACCACTCAGCTGGTGGATCTATACACATGAGAAAGACAATAGAAGAAGCTCAAGAGCTCATTGATACAGTTGCCAGAAATCATCATCTGTACCTAAGCAGTGAACCTTCCATGAAAGAAGAGGCTAAAACAGTAACTGCTGAACTGAGTCCTACAGAACAAGTTACTGAATTCAATCAGCAATTGGATTTTCTAACAAAACAGCTAGCCGAATTCAAGGAAATACTACAAGAAACAAGAATGGCTAATATGAATATGGAAGTACAGTTGAAGCAAACAGAACATCAGTTATCAAAACAAATAACAGAAGAGTGCCAAACAGTTCAATTAAGAAGTGGGAAAATATTAAATACCTCACTTCAAGGTAGCAAGAAGCCAAGAAATGAGCAAACTACCCAAAATCTATCTGAGGACAGTAAGAGCCCAAAGAGGAATAATTCTGGCACTCAAACACCAGAAAATGGGTGGAAATCTGGCGCTGAACACCCAAACCATGCTCAGTCCTGGCGTTCAACGCTAGAAACAAGCAAGGATTTGGCGTTGAACGCCCAAAGGGAGCACAGTTCTGGCGTTCAGACGCCAGAAACAAGTAAGGAGTTGGCGTCTAACGCCACTCCAGCTTCCACCCCTGGCATTCAAATGCCAGTGGGGGATCAGACACATACAAGTGCTGATAATAACCCTTCTAAAAAGGCTTCTCAACCCACATCTGTAGGCAATAAACCTGCAGCAACTTAGGTTGAGGAATACAAAGCCAAAATGCCTTATCCTTAGAAACTCCGCCAAGTGAAACAGGATAAGCAATTTGCCCGCTTTGCAGACTATCTCAGGACTCTTGAAATAAAGATTCCGTTTGCAGAGGCACTTGAGCAAATACCCTCTTATGCTAATTTCATGAAAGAGATCTTAAGTCATAAGAAGGATTGGAGGAAAACTGAAAAAGTTTACCTCACTGAAGAATGCAGTGCAGTCATTCTGAAAAGCTTACCTGAGAAGCTTAAAGATCCCGGAAGCTTTATGATACCATGCACATTAAAGGGTACTTGTACCAAGCAAGCTCTATGTGATCTTGGGGCAAGTATCAAGCTGATACCTACATCTACTATTAAAAAGCTTGGTTTGACTGGAGGTCAAACCAACCCGGATATGTCTCCAACTTACTGATGGCTCCATTAAATACCCATCAGGCGTGATTGAAGATATGATTGTCAAGGTTGGGCCATTTGCCTTTCCTACTGACTTTGTGGTGCTGGAAATGGAGGAGCACAAGAGTGCAACTCTCATTCTAGGAAGACCTTTCCTAGCAACTGGCCGAACCCTCATTGACGTCCAAAAAGGGGAAGTAACCCTGAGAGTCAATAAAGATGAGTTCAAGTTGAATGTTGTCAAAGCTATGCAGCATCCAGACACCCCAAATGACTGCATCAGCATTGATATTATTGACTCTCTGGTAAAAGAGATCAATATGACTGAGAGTCTCGAATCAGAGCTGGAGGATATCTTTAAAGATGTTCAGCCTGATCTGGAGGAATCAGAGAGAATAATAGAACCTCTGAAAATCCCTCAGGAAGAGGAGAAACCTCCTAAACCCAAGCTCAAACCATTACCACCATCCCTGAAATATGCATTTCTGGGAGAAGGTGATACCGTTCCTGTAATCATAAGCTCTACCTTAGAGCCACAGGAAGAGGAAGCACTAATTCAAGTGCTAAAGACATACAAGACAGCTCTTGGGTGGTCCATCAGTGATCTTAAGGGCATTAGCCCAGCCAGATGCATGCACAAGATCTTATTGGAGGATGACGCTAAGACAATGGTTCAACTACAAAGGCGGTTGAATCCAGCCATGAAGGAGGTGGTGCAGAAGGAGGTCACTAAATTACTAGAGGCTGGGATTATTTATCCTATTTCTGATAGCCCCTGGGTAAGCCCTGTCCAAGTCGTCCCTAAGAAGGGTGGCATGACAGTGATTCATAATGAAAAAAATGAACTGGTTCCTACAAGAATAGTTATAGGGTGGCATATGTGTATTGATTATAGAAGGCTCAATACAGCTACCAGAAAGGATCATTTTCCTTTACCATTCATAGACCAGATGCTAGAAAGACTAGCAGGTCATGAATACTACTGCTTCCTGGATGGATATTCAGGTTATAATCAAATTGCAGTAGATCCCCAAGATCAAGAGAAAATAGCATTCACATGTCCATCTGGAGTATTTACATACAGAAGGATGCCATTTGTCCTGTGCAATGCACCTGCAACCTTTCAAAGGTGCATGCTCTCAATTTTCTCTGATATGGTAGAAAAATTTCTGGAAGTCTTCATGGATGACTTTTCAGTATTTGGAGACTTATTCAGCTCCTGTCTTGACCATCTAACACTTGTTCTAAAGAGGTGCCAAGAGACTAACCTAGTTTTAAACTGGGAGAAATGTCACTTTATGGTGACTGAAGGAATTGTCCTTGGGCACAAAATTTTGAACAATGGAATAGAGGTGGATCAAGCTAAGGTAGAGGTAATTAAAAAATTACCACCACCAGCCAATGTTAAGGCAATCAGAAGCTTTCTGGGGCACGCAGGATTCTATAGGAGGTTTATAAAGGATTTTTCAAAAATTGCCAAACCTCTAAGTAATCTGCTAGCTGCTGACACGCCATTCATCTTTGATAAGGAGTGTCTGCAGGCGTTTGAGACTCTGAAAGCTAAGCTGGTCACAGCACCAGTCATCTCTGCACCAGACTGGACATTACCTTTTGAATTAATGTGTGATGCCAGTGACCATGCCATTGGTGCAGTGTTGGGACAAAGGCATGACAAGATTTTGCACGTCATTTACTATGCCAGTCGTGTTTTAAATGACGCACAGAAGAACTACACAACCACAGAAAAAGAGTTACTTGCAGTGGTTTACACCATTGACAAATTTAGATCTTATTTAGTAGGATCAAAAGTGATTGTGTACACTGACCATGCTGCTCTTAAATATCTACTCACAAAGCAGGATTCAAAACCCAGACTCATCAGATGGGTGTTGCTTCTGCAAGAGTTTGATATAGAAATAAGAGACAGAAAAGGGACAGAGAACCAAGTAGCAGATCACCTGTCCCGAATAGAACCAGTAGAAGGGGCGTCCCTCCCTCTTACTGAGATATCTGAAAACTTTCCGGATGAGCAACTCTTTGCCATCCAGGAAGTGCCATGGTTTGCAGACATTGCAAACTACAAGGCAGTGAGATTCATACCCAAAGAGTACAGTAGGCAGCAATCAAAGAAGTTGATCACGGATGCAAAGTACTATCTTTGGGATGAACCATATCTCTTCAAGAGATGTGCAGATGGAGTAATCCATAGATGTGTGCCTAAAGAAGAAGCACAGAAGATCCTATGGCATTGCCATGGATGACAATATGGAAGATATTTTGGAAGTGAGCGAACAGCCACAAGAGTCCTCCAATGTGGCTTCTACTAGCCTACTCAATATAAAGATTCCCGAGTGTTTGTACTTAATTGTGACAGTTGCCAAAGATCTAGCAATCTGCCTCACAGTTATGCCATGCCTCGACAAGGGATCTTGGAGATTGAGTTGTTTGATGTATGGGGTATTGACTTCATGGGGCCTTTCCCACCATCATACTCAAACACTTATATTCTGGTGGCAGTGGACTATGTGTCCAAATGGGTAGAAGCTATTGCAACACCCAATAATGATACTAAAACAGTGCTGAAATTCCTCCAGAAACACATCTTCAGCAGATTTGGCATCTCTAGAGTACTAATCAGTGATGGGGACACTTATTTCTGCAATAAACAGCTTTACTCTGCTTTAGTTCAATACAGAGTTAGCCACAGGGTGGCCACTCCAAATCCTCCACAGACAAATGGGCAAGTTGAAGTCTCTAATAGAGAACTTAAAAGAATCCTGGAATAGACTGTGATTAACCATAGAAAGGATTGGGCAAGAAGCTTGGATGATGCTCTATGGGCATACAGAACAGCATTCAAGACTCCTATAGGAACTTCTCCATACCAGCTTGAGTATGGAAAAGCCTGTCACTTGCCAGTGGAACTGGAACATAAGGCCTATTGGGCAACCAGATTCCTAAACCTTGATGCCAAGTTAGCTGGAGAAAACGATTGCTCCAGTTAAATGAGCTAGAGGAATTCAAACTCAATGCTTTCGAAAATGCAAAAATTTACAAAGAGAAAGCAAAAAGATGACATGATAGGAAATTGTCATCCAGAGTCTTTGAGCCAGGACAGAAAGTTCTGCTATTTAATTCTAGACTCAGATTATTCCCCGAAAAATTGAAATCCCGGTGGAAAGGACCATATGTGATTACAAGTGTGTCACCATATGGATACGTAGAGCTTCAGAATAATGATTCTAACAAAAAGTTCATTGTTAATGGACAGAGAATCAAACATTATCTTGAAAGCAATTTTGAGCAAGAATGCTCAAAACGGAGACTTAATTAGAGCTCAGTAATAGTCCAGCTAAAGACAATAAAGAAGCGCTTGCTGGGAGGCAACCTAGCTATTTACAAAGCTTATTTGTTAATTAATTAACTTTTATAGGTATATGTCAATTATCTTCAAGGTAAAATAGCAATTGCTTAAGTTCACAAAGTTACAAAAGGATCCAGAGGATAAAACAGCAAAAAGGAAGCTCACTGGTGCTAAAATGCCAGTAAAAGCTGTTTTGGGCGTTGAACGCCCAAAAGAAGCACCTACTGGGTGTTCAACGCCAGTAAGGATAGCCATCTGGGCGTTAAACGCCAGAAAGGAGCATCTTCTGGGCGTTGAACGCCAGAAAGAAGCACCTTCTGGGCATTCAACGCCAGATTTACAACGTCTTGGGCGTTCAGAAAAACGCCCAGTGACAAAGGAGTTCCTGGCGTTCAACGCCAGAAAGAAGCAACAGCTGGGCGTTGAATGCCCAGGAGAAGCTGCACATGGGCGTTAAACGCCCAAAACATGCAGCATTTGGGCGTTTAACGTCAGGATGGTGGGGGAGGAGGTAAATTCGTTTTTACTTCAATTTTTTTAATTTTTATGTTCCAATTCTTGATTTCTTGCATAAACATGTTACAAATTCTCATCCTTTAATTCCAAAAATTTTAATCCTAATTTCTAAAAACCCTTTTTCAAAAATATCAAATGTATCTTAATCCATAAACACAAATCTTTTTCCAATCCAATCCAACTCTTTTTCAAATTTTTCAAAACTCAATTATCTTTTAAAATCTTTTTCAAAATAAAAATTCAGTTTTATCTTTTTCAAATATCATTCACAATTTTTTAATTTTAAATTATATCTTTTTCTTATCATATTTATCTTTTATAAATCATATCTTCTATCTTATCTTTCTTCAATATTTTCGAAAACCCACCCCCTCCCTTTAAATCCACATTCGGCCTCCCTCCTCTCATCCACCATTCGACACTAGCTCTCCTTCTATCCCTCTCCTTTCTTTTCTTTTGCTTGAGGACCAGCAAACCTCTAAGTTTGGTCTGTTTATCTGTGATCACTAAACCATACCCCACTAAGATCATGGCTCCTAAAGGAAAACAACCCACTCCAAGAGGCAAGAAAGAGAGTATTCCAAAACCACTTTGGAATCAAGGGAAGTTCTTAACCAAAGAACATTCAGACCATTACTACAAAATAATGGGTCTAAGATCAGTGATCCTGGAAGTCAAATTCGATCTGAAAGAAGATGAATATCCAGAGATCCAAGAGCAAATTTGAAACAGGAACTGGGAATCCTAGCTAATCCTGAAACAAAAGTGGGAAGGAATATGGTTCAGGAGTTCTACGCTAATATGTGGCAAACAAACAAGCAGAGAATATCTGGAACTACCCTCTATGACTATCGGACCTTGGTCAGAGGAAAGATTGTTCACATCCACCCTGACAAAATCAGGGAGATCTTTAAGCTGCCTCAGCTGAAAGATGACCCAGACTCCTTTAATAGGAGAATGATGAGAACAAACAAGGGCCTGGACAAGATTCTAGAGGATATATGTATCCCTGGAGCCAGGTGGACCACCAGCACTACTGGCATCCCAATTCAACTCAAGAGAGAAGATCTCAAACCAGTCGCCAGAGGCTGGCTGGACTTCATTGGGCGTTCTATATTACCCACTAGCAACTGTTCTGAAGTCACTGTTAAAAGAGCAATGATAATTCACTGCATTATGTTGGGAAGAGAAGTAGAAGTTCATCAACTAATCTCATGTGAACTTTACAAAATAGCAAACAAGAACTCCAAAGATGCCAAATTGGCTTATCCAAGCTTAATTTCTATGCTCTGCAAAGATGCTGGAGTGAGGATGGGAATAACTGAGTATATCTTAGTTGAGCGGCCAATCACTAAAATATCAATGGAAAAACAATAGTTGCAGGATGACCCCATCAAGAGGAGAGCACATGAATTCCTCCCAGAAATCCCTCAATTTGAATACTGGGAGCATCTTGAGGCATCTGTTTCCAAGTTGCAAGAAGCTATGGACCAAATAAAGGAAGAACAAAATAATCAAAATAGCATGCTTTGCAAATTGCTTAGGGAACAAGAAGAGCAAGGGCGTAACTTAAAGGAACTGAAGCGTAAAAAATTATCTCTTGAAGGACCAAGCACCCCACAGACTAGAGGAACATCCACTTCCCAAAATAAAGGTTGTTAGTTCTAATTTTAGCTTTAACTATGTGATAGTTGTTATTATAAGAATTTACCTTAGAAGTTATATATAAGTAGTAGTAATTAGTATATCTATTTTTTTATTTTCAATTAAGTTATAATTTATTTTTCTTGTCATCATCAAACATGAATAAAATAGTAGATTTTTAGAATAAAGATGCAATTTATATTTTTCGAGTATTTACTAAGGAAAATTCTAATTAATTATATGTGGTGGCAATACTTTTTGTCTTCTGAATGAATGCTTGAACATTGCATATTTTTTATCTTGAATTTTATGAATGTTAAAATTGTTGGCTCATGAAAGAATGATGACCAAGAGAAATATTATTGCTCATTTGAAAAATCATGAAATGGATTCTTGAAGCAAGAAAAAGCAGTGAAAAAAAAATAAAAAAACAAAAAAAAATTTACAAGGAATCATTGGATAAAGAAAAAGAAAAAGCCAATAGCCCTTCAAACCAAAAGGCAAGGGTAAAAAGGATCCAAGGCTTTGAGCATCAATGGATAGGAGGGCCTAAGGAAATGAATCCAGGCCCAAGCGGCTAAATCAAGCTGTCCCTAACCATGTGCTTGTGGCATGCAGGTCCAAGTGAAAAGCTTGAGACTGAGTAGTTAACGTTATGATCCAAAGCAGAAAGAGTGTACTTAAGAACTCTGGACACCTCTTATTGGGGACTTTAGCAAAGCTAAGTCACAATCTGAAAAGGTTCACCCAATTATGTGTCTGTGGCATTTATGTATCCGGTGGTAATACTGGAAAACAAAGTGCTTAGGGCCACGGCCAAGACTCATAAAGTAGTTGTGTTCAAGAATCAGCATACTAAACTAGGAGAATCAATAATACTATCTGAATTCTGAGTTCCTATGGATGCCAATCATTCTGAAATTTAAAGGATAAAGTGAGATGCCAAAACTGTTCAGAAGCAAAAAGCTACTAGCCCCGCTCATCTAATTAGAATCTGAGCTTCACTTGAAACTTTGAGATACTATTGTTTCTTATTTTCTTTTTATCCTATTTTATTTATCTAGTTGCTTGAAGACAAACAACAGTTTAAGTTTGGTGTTGTGATCAGCGGATATTTTATACGCTTTTTGGGGGTAATTTCATGTAGATTTTAGTATGTTTTAGTTAGTTTTTAGTAGATTTTTATTAGTTTTTAGGCAAAAATCATATTTCTGGACTTTACTATGAGTTTGTGTGTTTTTCTGTGATTTCAGGTATTTTCTGGCTGAAATTGAGGGAGCTGAGCAAAAATCTGATTTAGGCTGAAAAAGGACTGCTGATGCTGTTGGATTCTGACCTCCCTATACTCGGAATCGATTTTTTGGAGCTACAAGAGTCTAATTGGCGCGCTCTGAATTGCTTAGGAAATTAGACATCCAGGGCTTTCCATAAATATATAATAGTCCATACTTTGCACGAAGATAAATGACGTAAACTGGCGTTCAACGACAGTTCCATGTTGCAGTCTGGCGTTCAGCGTCAGAAACAGGTTACAAGTTGGAGTTCAACGCCAGAAACATGTTACAACCTGGCGTTCAACTCCAGAAACAGCCCATGCACGTGAGAAGCTTAAGTCTCAGCCCCAGCACACACCAAGTGGGCCCCAGAAGTGGATTTCTGCACTATCCATTTTAGTTTACTCATTTTCTGTAAACCTAGGTTACTAGTTTAGTATTTAAACAACTTTTAAAGAATTATTTTGTATCTCATGACATTTTTAGATCTGAATTTTATACTCTTTGACGGCATGAGTCTCTAAATCCCATTGTTGGGGGTGAGGAGCTCTGCAGCGTCTCGATGAATTAATGCAATTATTTATGTTTTCCATTCAAACACGCTTGTTCTTATCTAAGATGTTCATTCGCGCTTTACTATAAAGAAGGTGATGATCTGTGACACTCATCACCTTCCTCAATCCATGAATGTGTGCCTGACAACCACCTCCATTCTACATAAGATTGAATGAGTATCTCTTAGATTCCTTAATCTGAATCTTCGTGGTATAAGCTAGAATTGATGGCGGCATTCATGAGAATCCGGAAAGTCTAAACCTTGTATGTGGTATTCCGAGTAGGATTTTGGGATTGGATGACTGTGACGAGCTTCAAACTCGCGAGTGTTGGACGTGATGACAAACGCAAAAGAATCAATGGATTCTATTCCGACATGATCGAGAACCAACAGATGATTAGCCGTGCTGTGACAGAGCATTTGGACCATTTTTACTGAGAGGATGGGAAGTAGCCATTGACAACGGTGACACCCTACATACAGCTTGCCATGGAAGGAGCCTTGCATGTGTGAAGAGGAGTACAAGAGAAAAGCCTGAAATTCAGAAGACAAAGCATCTCCAAAACTCCAACATATTCTCCATTATTGCACAATAAGTATTTATTTTATGCCTTTTGACTTTTTACAATTAAAACAAAAGAACCCTATTGGCCTCCTGACTAAGATCAACAAGATAACTATAGCTTGCTTCAAGCCAACAATCTCCGTGGGATTCGACCCTTACTCACGTAAGGTATTACTTGGACGACCCAGTGCACTTGCTGGTTAGTTGTGCGGATTGCAAAAGTGTGATTGCAATTTCGTGCACCAAGTCGTTATACATATATATGAGTTATATTGTGTTCTATAGGCTGATGTTCGGCGGTCTACCCTTCTTGATTTAAATTCATTTGGATGTCTGAAAACAAAGGTTGTTGTTTCAGAGGTATCGTTCCTCTGTTAAACTCCTCCAGACTCAAGTCTGTATCTTTCTCATTTTTCATTTATTATATATTTCTATTTCATCGATCTGTTGAAGAGTATCCTTGATCAGTGTCTCCTTTTGGTTGAAACAATTTGAATATTTTTGCCTATTATGTTTTTGTGTCATTATTGTGTAAACTTTTTAAAACTTTCTGATGCCATTAGGGTTTTCTTTAAACTGTTTCTTTCATCCATTAGCGAGATTTAGTTTATATGGACATTGATGTTGTGTTGTATTTAATTGGTGGGGCTTAATTGATCTAATTTAACAATGCACATCATTCTGTGTGTCTGTCATGGTAGAAATCCATGGTTTGCTAAAGTAAATGATTTTGATAATATACTTTAAATATTGAAGGCTTAAATCCATTGTCCACTCCCTATTTCTGTCCTGTTGAACAGAGTCTTATAGACATTGAAGATGCCATATTAAGACAGTTTGATGTTAAAGATCTGACAGTTGTTCTAGCAGCTTTATCATTTGATGGCCTAGAAAATGTAATAGGTTCTTCTAAGCTATTTGATATACTGCAGAATGTGCTAAGGAGATATAGTAGCCAGCTACTGTCAGATAATGTATGGCATATTTGACACAACTTAGTAAAATATAGCATTTAGATTTACTTTGTCTAATATACTAACTACTATAAACTTGTTGGTTGTGATTATATATGAGACAGTAATTGGTTCTATGTACACATGTAGAACACAATTGATAGATGGCGAGCATACATATTTTCATCCAGTCAGATGTTTGGCAAAATAATCTGTTTCTGAATTTATTCTTGTCAGTGATATCTGTTAAATGGCGGAGTCATTTAGAGCTTTAAATGAGAAAATCTAAGTCTACATGCTTTGGCGATTGGTAATTGATTTTTTCTCAAAATAATGCAACCAATTTTTCTTTAGATACAAATTTTAATCTATACATATTCATAGTTAAACCCTTCTTGGATTGTATACTTAATTATCATACAGAAAGTATTACTTAATCAAAATTGAAATTGAAGAGAGATAATTTATTAAGGGGAGCAAATTCAACTCAGCCACACATTTATTAAGTTTAAGACATGTATACTAATTCTGAAATATGTGTACCCGGGTAGTTGTTTCATGTTAAGTATATTCTATTTCACCTTCGGATATGATGAAATTAGCTTCCTTTGTATGTTTGTGTTTTGGATTTATTTAAATAAATGCTCTTTGCTTGGGGCTTTTTTCATTGAGAACTTGTTCAGAGAGAATACATGTCATGTAAATAAATAATTGTATAACAGGAATAAATTGTGGCGTCTGTTGCGGTGTTGCCTTGTTCTCTATTTTCTATAGTTTCAATTGATAATGTTTGTCTAACAAATGAAGTTGCTGTGTCTTGTCTAAATAATGCTATATCATACTTTCATGATCATACTTTCGTGTGACCTGGAAAATTGCAATATGGAGTGTACGTGTGACCTTGTGCATACGCGTGACACGAAGCATGAGACTTCATTAAAGAAAATGTGGCTGGCAATTTATGGACTCATTCAAGTCCAGATCCAACTCATTTCTAAAGTATTTGAGGCCAAATTCAAAAAGGAACAAAGGGAGGAACAATTAGATTAGGTTATAAACATATTTTAGGTCATTTTCTAGAGAGAGAATATCCATCTTCTCTCTTGAATTTAGGGATTTTAGTTTAAATTCCTTTTAGATTTAGGTTCTAATTCTTGTTTTGATCTAGTTTCTTTTACTTTTCCTTATTTTATTACCTTAATTTTCTTAGTTTATCTTGTTAATTCTTTATTTATGCCACTTTTTAGTTTATGAACACTATTGTTAATCTCAATTTCTTTTAATGCAATTTCATGTTTTATGTTCTCATAATACTTGTTTGAGTTATTGTTATTATTTTCTTGCATTTGGTAGTAGTAGATTTCATTATTATTGCAATTTATCATGATTTTACTTTTATGCCTTCCAAGTGTTTGATAAAATACTTGTCTTAGTTTTAAAGTAGATTTTGAGCATTGTTGGCTTGAAAAGAGAAGTTTGGTAGTCTTGAGTTAGTAATACCCAAATTAGATTGGTGATCTAGAGTTGTTAGTTAATCTTGTTTCTATTGATGCTACTTATGGATTGGGATTAACTAGGCCTACTTGATCTTCTCCCGATGTTGGAGATAACGTAATAGGCTTAACTCTTGGTAATTATAGTGTTATAATTAATGACTAGGATAGAAAGACCTTGATTATCAATCCTTGCCAGTTGCCATGAATGCCTCTTTAGTATTTGTTATCTTTAGTTGTTTACTTTACTTTATTGTCATATAAATTTGTGTGTTTTCATATTCAAACTCCCATGAATCTCATAACCAATAGCATGCATACCTCACTGCAATTTCTTTGAGAGACAACCCGAGATCTAATACTCTCGGTCATTATTGGTTTGCATTGTGACAAACAAAATTAAACTCTAATGTGAATCGATTGTTCATTTGGAACTATACTTGCAACGAAGCAATTTTTTTTTATTGAGAAGAAATTCCGAACCGACGTTTGGCTTATCGTCAATTTTTTGGCGCCGTTGCATGGGAGTTGCAATGTGTGCTTGTTATTGGTTATTGTTCATATGTGAATATTGTGAATAGCTTGCTCTTTGTTTGTTGCTCATTTGAGTTAGTAGTTAGGATTTTGTTCTCTTTATTTCTTAATAATTTTTGTTTTGTTCTCTCTATTCACTATGAATTCTCACCATTTTGGCTTTGAGTTTGGTTCCAACTATGTTGTAGGAAATGGAAGTTTCAATGAGGGTTTGTATCATGGATTTGGAAATCAAAGGTGGAAGGAGCCTCAATCATATAGACAATCTTCTTGGTAACAACCTCCTCAGGTTTCTTATGGTTACAATCCAACTCCTAATGCATACCAATCAAATAGATGTGGTAGACCTCCTTGTGGTTGTCAACCACAACCACCATATGCATATGAACCCCCTCCTCAACATAGCCTTTAACAACCTTACTCACAAGCCCCATACTACCATTCACCTCTATATGATCCTAACCCATATCCGCCATACCAATAACCATATGAACCATACTTAAAGTCACCACCATTCCAACACCAATACTCCCAAGAATCATCATTTCCATATACACCACCTCAATACTCTCACCAAGATAAACCACCTTCTAACTATGAACCCTTTCTCCCAAAAAATAAACCCTCTTTCTCACCATCATCCTTATTGAATGAAGTTCTCCATCCCTTAATGCAAGAATGAAGAGACCATCACTCTTGTTCATACCCTGGACCGAGCTGAACGGTCCGGGTTGGACGAGGACAAAATGGCTGACCTCTGGTAAGGTTGGTCGTTGCCGACCTATTCCTAAAGAGCTCGGCCAAATCGTCATAGAGGCCCAAGCAGGCCCAAAGCAGAGGATCGCAGCCTACCTGAAGACGGCTGGCCGAAAGATAAGTGATCTTACCCACAAAAGATAAGATAAGATAACTAACTTATCTCAAGGAAGGTCACTCCATACTACTATAAATACACTGGAGCACCCAGGTATAGCTCATACTCCAATTCTACAAAAAAAAATCCTGCTTAAAGCCCGTGATGACTTAAGCTTCAGAGTCTCTTGTAGGTACCACCCCCCTTCGGTGATCAAGAACCAGCAACCCCTCAAGCTACAACAAGTCAGGCAAGGAAGCTCCGGTCACACCAGAAGATCTCGTCTGAGATCGACTTCAATGTTTCAGGTAACCCTCGGAACATTGGCGCAGTTGCCGAGGAACCTGGAAGTCATCTCATCCCCATGGCAAACAACCCTACCAACGACCTGAATTCCGTATTGGAAGAATGAACGCCACCCAAAAATATGGATGCCATACCAACCTCCCCGAAGGACATACACCAACCCAAGGGAGACAAATAACCTCAAAACACAGAAATCTTAGATGCCATCCGTGAATAGCAGGATCGCCTCAAACAACTCGAACAAGAGGCTAAATGTTAGCAAGAGGCCGAGAGAGACCTCTGAAGAGAAACAAGACAGCGTCAAGAGTTGGAGGACAAGCTCCTAAAGCTGGAAGCCGACCTCAAAACTAAGACCACTCGACCCAATCGCGAGGATAGCCCTTACAAGGACCAAGATCCGTCCACAAAAGAGATCATAAAAGCTAAAGTCCCAAAAGACTTCAAAGCCCCCGACATGACCCCGTACGACAGTACGTCAGATCCGAGTCACCATTTTAGCAATTTCAGAAGTCGGATGTATCTCACAGATGCCTCAGATGTAATCCGTTGCAAAGCCTTCCCGACCACTTTGAACAAGACGGTAATAAAGTGGTTCGACAGCTTGCTGCCAAGCACGCTCCAACCCTACTAGAGATTAAGCAAAGAGATTGAGAAAGCTTCTGTAGTTACATGGAAAGATTGATGCACCACTATTTCGTGGTACATCTTATGCTCAATTGAGTGGATTTCATGCACTATTCTCACACTTATTCATACAATTTGCATGGTTTTACAATTCCTTCCCAATTTTGTTCTATAATTGAAACTTGCTTCCTAAGCCTTAAAATTATGTATTTTTAATTCCCCTTTATACCATTCGATGCTGTGATCTGTGCATTAAGTGTTTTCAGGCTTTTATAGGGCAGGAGTGGCTTGGAGAACGGAAAGGAAGCTTGCAAAAATTGGAAGGAATGCAAGGAAACAAAGGAGCTGACCAGCGAGGAGCGACGCGGATGCGCACTTGGCGCATACGCGCACATTAGCGCACACGCAGCTGGCGCGTACGCGTAACAGGAAAAAAGGACAATCGACGCGCGCGCACCTGGTGCGCCCGCGTGACATGCGCGACGTACAGCAGTTGCAGAAAAATGCTGGGGGCGATTTTGGGCCGAGTTTGGACCGATTTTCTGGCCCAGAAACATAGACTAGAGCCAGGGGACAAGCATAGACTCAACACATATTCTCATTACACATAGTTTTAGTTTTTAGATTGGAATCTTTGAGAGAATTCTACTACTTCCTCAAGGTTTTCCTCACATTCATAGATTTCTAGTTTTGATGCCTTTGATGCTTTTTGATTTGGATATTGAGAGAAGTTACTACCTCTGTTGAAGTTTCCATTATTCTAGTTTGTTTCCTTTTTCCCTTACTCTTTCATATCCTTAATCTTTGTTCAGAGTTACAATTGGATTATTTTTGGAATTTATTAATGCAAAGAACTATTTTTACCTTTAATCAATTATCAGTTATTATTCAATTTATCATGTCTTCTCTTTATTCCCCTTATATGCCTGTGAATGTAGTATTCATGTCAATGGAGTAGATCCCCAACTTGACTTGGGAGTTGATTAAGAGGAGAACCTTGAGTTGGGATTACTCAAGTGTTAATGTTAATTGGAAATTGTTGGCTGACTCTCTAGTCTCTAACTCTAATCCCTTCTTAGAAGAGGATTAGGACTTGAGAATAGAGTTGATTGGTTGGTTCTTGACTTTCCTTTGATCAGTAAAGGATAACCAAGTAGAACAACAACCTCTTACCATTACACTTGGGAACATCCAACAAGGATAGAACTTCCGATTAATCTTCTCCCGATCAAGGCCTTCATTTTGATTATATAAATTCTCTCATTAATTTTCATTACTTTAATTTACAATTATTTACTTTTCTGTTCTTCAACTCTTAAAAATTCTTGAAAAACCTCTGATCAGTGAAATAGCACTCTTTTGACAACTCGTTGGGAGACGACCTGGGATTCATACTCCTGGTATTTTATTTCTAAATTTTGTGACAACTTTTTCCTAAATTGATTAGCGGATTTTAGTCGGTTAAGAACTGTACCTGCAACGCTGTTTTCTCTATAAACTCTTAATCGGCTAATTTTTGCCACGTCAATTTTTGGCACCGTTGCAGGGGAGTTGCAACAGTGTGCTAATTTATTGGTTGGAATTTATTTATTTGTATTTTATTTTATTTTATTTTATTACTATGAGCTTTATGTTTCTTTCGTTGAATGACGTGTTCACTACCTGATCCGAGCTTAGCCGTATTTGATCCAGAAATTGAAAGAATTCTTTCACGTATAAGGCGAGCTCGGCGTCGGTTAGCCTCTGAGGGTGGTTAAGTGGTTACTACCAATTCACTAGTCTTATCTGAGGACGAATCTGAAGCGTCATTTAAGGAGGAAACAAGCTCCTCTTCTACTGATTTTGTTGATTTACGCGCAGATAACATGGCAGCACCCCGAAGGGTTACTTTCCAGGAAGCAGGAGCTCCGGACTTTACGCTGCCACCATTCCAAGCGCGTTATCCAAATTTGGTTGCAGATATTAAACTGAAGACTACACTAATCAATCTACTACCGAAGTTTCATGGCTTACCTGCTCAGGAGCCTTTCAAGCACATCAGAGATTTTCAGATATCCTGTTCTACTGTTAGGCGTCAGGGTGAAAATGAGACTTCTATTCTGCTACTCGCCTTCCCATTTTCTCTTGAGGGAAAAGTGAGGGAGTGGTACTACACTCAACCTGAAGTGGTTGTTACTAACTGGGATACGCTCAGGAAAGAGTTCTTAGAAAAATACTTTCCAGTTGAAGTGACTGATAGACTGAGGAAAGAAATCTCCTGCATTATTCAAGGCGACTCAGAGACTCTGTATGAATATTGGGAGCACTTCAGGAATCTCCTAGACGCTTGTCCCCACCACATGATTGACAAGATGGTGTTAATCATCTACTTCACACAAGGCATGAAGTCTCAAGAGAAGACTACATTAGATGGTGCAAGCAATGGTTCTCTGAAAAAGTAAAAGATCGCAGATGAAGATTGGCAACTGATTACCGATCTAGCTGAACTACTCGGAACGCCAGGCATAGGAATAACCATCCAAGGCTGTTGCAGAGGTTTCCTCTAGCAGCGAGAGTACTGCTCTCACACAGAGTCTGTGTGAGATGACCAACGTACTAAAGCAGACAACCTGAATCAACAACAACCTCAGCCTCCCCCACCACAACAGAGTCAACAGTTAGTTCCTCAAAGAGTATGCGGAATATGTGCTGATTATACTCGTTACACTGATGAGTGTCCGTAGCTCCAACAAGAAGACAACACCTTGTCAGCTACTCATAATTTCTATGATCGCCCGAATCAAGGATACTATCAATAAGGCGGCAACTACAACCAAGGTGGAAACTACAATCAATGTTGGATTGACAACTCCAACCAGGGTTGGAGAGATAATTCCAACCAGGGATGGAGAGATAATTCCAACCAAGAATGGAGGGACAACCACAACAGAGAAAGCAGAGATAACAATAGAAATCAGAGGTGGAACAACAACAACAACAGACAGCAGAACCAAAACCAGCCTTACAGAGCACCTCACCAAAGGCAGCCCTAAGTGCCTCAGAACAACCAACAATAGGCCCCTCAAATCACTTACCCCCTCCTTCTTCTAATGATGATATGCTTCGCACTATGACACAAGGACACCAAGACATTCAGAACACAATTAACTCCTCCATAAATGGTCTTAGTTCCACAATACAAGCTCTCATCTCTCGGATGGATTCGCTAATTACCTCCAACAATCAACCTTCAAACTCCAATGCAATTCCTTCTTAACCCTTACCTAGCCCTAAAGGTGGCATCAATACCATTACTTTGAGGTTCAAAACCACACTACAAGAGATGAGCCATGAGGAGCCAAGCTTCAAGAAAAACATTCAAGTGGAAGATATTGTTGAGGCAGAGGAAGCTGAAGAAGAAGAGGAAGTACAAGACATGGTTGAAGAAGAATCAACTCAACCAAGGAACAGCGCATCAAAAGCAGCTGAAGCTACCAGAGACGCCATCCCTATTCCATTTCCACACCTTGCAAGGAAGTCCAGAAAGCAGATGGAGCTCGACCCCAAAATGGTAGAAATATTCAAAAAGGTTGAGGTAACTGTTCCCCTTTTTGATACTATTCAGCAAGTACCTAAATATGCTAAGTTTCTAAAAGATTTGTGCATGCATAAGGACAAAATTAATGGATTAGAAACTATTCCTTTAGGCAGTTCCATTTCTACATTAATGGGTGATATCCCAGAAAAGTATAGTGACCCATGTCCATGCATGGTTACTTGTACTATTCAGGGTGTACAGTTTTTTTACTGCATGTGTGATTTAGGTGCATATGTGAGTATTATGCCATTATCTATATATGATGCTTTGAGGCTACCCCCCGTGAAAAGGTCAGTAGCACATTTTGTTTTGGCAGATAAAAGCATTATTTCTGTGGTTGGAATTGCTGAGGACGTGCTGATGAGAATTAAGGGGCTCATATTCCCCATTGACTTCTACATCTTGGAGATGCCCCCTAATGACTCAGGAAGACCATCATCCATCCTGCTTGGAAGGCCATTCCTGAAGACTTTAAAATTCAAATTAGATGCCTTCTCAGGAACTTATTCTTTTGAGATAAACGGCCGAGCAGTAAGCTTCAATCTGAATGAGGCTTTGAAGCATCCTCTGGAAGACCATTCCATCTTCCAGTGCGACATCATTGATGAGACCGTAGCTGCAGTTCACCAAGAAGAAGTAGAAGAGATGCACATGGAGCAAGGTCTAAGTGTGGGGAAACCATCTGAACACAATGAGGACACTTTGCCATCATCACTAGCTCCAGAAGATCCAATGCCCAGTCAGGAGTAGAGATTGGAGTTAAAGCCCTGATGGGCGGAATTCACTACCCTTTTGCCAATAATATTGATGACTCTGCTCTTGGCAAGCGCACCAAAATTATCGTCAAGTATTAACCCACAGTGGAGTGGGATCGTATCCATAGAGATTGGTAGATTTGAGTAATTTTAATCAATTGGTGAATTAGTCAAGCTCAACAGAATAAGTTGTAAGTGCAGAATTATAAATGGCAGAAACATAAATGGCAAAGGAATAAAAGAAAGCAATAAAATGCAGAAATGGAAATAACATGAATGTAAAGGGGAATGGGATTTTGTAGAATGTAAGTAAAGCAGTAGAAGAATGGGAGAGATAAGAATGGGAGAATTCATTGAGATCAGGAGATATTGTCTCTTTGGATTAAATCCAGCTCATATCCTCTTCAATCATGCAACTCATTGACCTCTTGGCAATTATGATTGATTGAGCCCCAATCCCTTAGTGACTCAATCTCTCAGATCTTGATCAATAGCCAATTCCTTGGTCTAATTGCTCATGAAGAGAGATATGCTTGGTCCCTGATTATACCACACATCATCATAGGTCCAAGTAGAGGGAGGATTGTATGTCACTATATCCAAACACCAAAACCCAGATTCTACTCAAGTGTGAGAAGGGATTTCTAGCCTGGTTTGATGTTTCCTTTTCCAAGGTTCCCATGAAACCCATTTTGCATTCAATCTCTTTTCCAAGTTAATTGAACACTAAGCATGAAAATCAAAATTCCTTTTAGCAAATCAAAGAGAAAATGAAGAGAAGAATAAATTCACTATCATTAATCCATCAAGTACAATAGAGCTCCCTCTCTCAATGAGAGGGAATTTAGCTACTCATAGCTCAGAGAGAAAGTACCAAAGATGGAAGAGATGAAGTGTGAAAAGTAAAAAGTGAAATCCAAAACTAAACTCTGTGACTTGCTAACCCTTTTCCAATACTTCCAAGGGTGTTTATACTACTCCTAGATCTAGAAAATAAAGGAAAATTACAAAAGTGAAAAGAAAATTACAATTTGGAGGGAAAAGAAACTCAACAAATGTGATCTTCCAGCTAACGTGTGACTGGCGCTTCTCTGGTGTGTCATGCTCCTTCTGTTTCTGATTTGGCGTGCCATGCCTCTCCATTCAAGTGGCACGCCATCCTTTGTTTAACCCCTAGCGTGCCACGCCTTCGAGCCAAATTGGCATGCCCAGGACATTTTAAATGGCCAAGTAACTTGGCGTGCCACGCCTTCGACACCAAATGGCACGCCCAAGGTCATCTTCCTCATCTCCATACTTCTGGAAATTTGTACTGGCGTACCACGCCCTTCTTAAAGCTTCACCCTCTTACTGGCGTGCCATACCTCGTCATCCAAGTGGCACGCCTGAGTTCATTCGCTCCTCTTCTTCCTTTCTGGAAAATACTACCAGCGTGCCACGCCATGAGACTGGCGTGTCATGCCCTTCATTTGCTTCATCTTTTTGCTGGTGTGCCACGCCTCATCTCCCAAGTGGCACGTTTGAGTTCACTGGCCCTTTAATTCCTCCTCTGGAAAATACTACCAGCGTGCCACACCATGAGACTGGCGTGTCACGCCCTTCATTTGCCATGGTCCCAGAGGTTGGCGTGCCACACCTGGATGTTCAAGTGGCACGCCAAAGTGGGATGATTGAGCTGGCGTGCTATGCCTTCGATACCAAGTGGCATGCCCAGCTTTATTTGGCCTCCTTAGGTGCTGGCGTGCCACGCCTCATTACTCAAGTGGCACGCCTGAGTGGGACTTCTTGAGCTGGCATGCCACGCCTTCGATACCAAGTGGCATGCCCAGCTTTTGCATTGTCTCCTTGTTCACTGGCATGCCACACCTTGTTGCTCAAGTGGCAAGCACATTCAATTGTGGGTCTTATAGGCTTGACGTGCCACGCTTTGGTCCTCAAGTGGCACGTCCAAGTGAACTATGGGGCTGGCGAGCCACGCCTTCGACACAAAGTGGCACGCCATAGTGATGGTTCTTTTTGTAACAAATTGGCATCCCACGCCCTGCTTCTGGCGTGCCACGCCTCTTTGATGGTCTTCATTTTTGCTCTCTGGAATGTTGTACCAGCGTGCCATGCCCAGCTTCTGGCATGCCATGCCAATACAATTTTGTGGCATTTGTTCCAAGTGGCACGCCTACTTCACATGCCCCACTTGTTTTGTTATTTTCTTTCCTGTTTTTGATGTCGTCTCCACCTGAAATCCAGCACAAACTCATTTCAAAGCAATGTACTATGATATTCATCAATTAAGGCATGAATTGCAATGATCAAATGAGATTATGCCTCTTTTATGGTCCTTTTTATGCAAGAAAAATGGTAGATGATGTAAGTCATCAGAACATCAAACTTAAGCTTTGCTTGTCCCAAGCAAATCAATGTGAGTGGTCTTTTTGGTGAATTGAGACTTGACCTTGAATGGATGCAATATAACTAAGAATTGGACTAAGTGCTCAACACATGCATGAATGCTTTGAATGTCACAAAGGGCTCCTAGATCCTTAAGGGTTTTTCCAAGTATGTGTCTTAGGGGTCCTTTTCATTGATTCTCACCTTAAAGTAGTAAGAGTTAGCTCATTTTTTCCTTTTGTGCTTCTTTTCTATTTATTGACCATGACTCTAAGTGTTTTGTCTCAAGACAGCCCTTTAGTTAGGCTTTTAATTAACACTCCCAAGCCAGTTGGCTTTAGGGTGCTAGGTGTTGAAACACCCCTGAGAATTTACTTGCCCAGGCCTCTTCCGGACACATCTTCACCACAAGCATCTACTAGGGTTTCTAACTCTCTTTTTTTTTGAGTTTTTCAATGTTTCTCTTCCCTCCCTAGTAGTTGATGCTCAGAGCCTTGGGTCTTTGTTGCTTACTACTTCTTGGTTCTATAGATATTCAAGGAACACCCCTCAACTTCTACTTGTCATGCCTTCTAGGACTAGTTACCTTTCATGACTAATTTTCTTTTTACTTCATTCAAGGTTCTTCACTTAGTCTTTTGTTCCTTAGTTCTTTTGAATAATCTTTCTTGGTCTTAGTCTCATTTACTCTTGTTCTTACACACTCACAACAACTCTTATGGAGACAAACTCTACTTTATTGATGTAAATAAAGACTACAGTTATCATTGCATTTTCTTTCTTGCATATCAAAGGACTCACAAAAGACTTCAAGCAAAATAAAACATAAACTATCCTAACATTATCAATTATTCTCAAACATAAAGTAAATAGATAAAAACTTAAACATAATTCAGAATTTTGGAAAATGTCAACTATGGAACTCAACAACCTTATGCAGCTTCTTTAGGTCATTGGCCCCTTGCCTTTGTCCTTCTTCTTGGAGGGGGAGGAGTCATCTCCATCCTTTTTGGAGGATCCTTCTTGTGCTTTCTTGTCCTTGGGCTTCCAGAAACCCAGCCTTACCATATAATCTCTTTCATCCTCCTTGTGCTTAGATAGGATCTCCTCTTGTCTAGCACTCAGTTCCTCCAGCCCTTGCATGAATGTTGGGTATCCGAGGTTGATGGCGGCCACAGCATTACACAAGTGATTCAGCTTCGCTTGTGTGTAGATATCATATTGTCTCCTTGAAATGGTCCGGGCATCATAGAGATGCCTGAACTCAACAAGGTTCCTCTGCTGCCATTTGTTTTGCTCCACCACTTTGTTAAGTGCACTTTGCACCTCACCCCAATCAAATTCCTCTTGCTGTTCCTTCCTTGCTTGCTCAAAACTTCCTTGGAGGTTGTGTATTTTCTCATTCACTTGGTTCCATTGCTCCCTTTGGCTACTTTGAAATTGGTTGACATCTTCCCTCAGTTGATGCAGATTTCCCTTCATTTAGTGCATGTCTCCTTGCAGCTATTCCCAGTTCATTCCTTCAGGAAATTGTTGGTATTGTTAGTATGGTGGTTGTTGAAGTGCCAAAAATTGTGGTTGCTCCTCTGCCTCCTCTTCCTCTCATTGTTGTGGTTGTGGCACATGAGCATGAGCTCTATGCTCTCTAGCCCTTTGAAGTGGATTGACGGCCAACACCTTGGCCATCTTCTTGGCAGTTATAGGCTTATCGTGCTTCACTAACACCTCATCAATCACCTTCTCAACTCCAGCGTCATCACATAGCTCTTGTATGATGCTGGGGAATGCCAATCTTGTGCTCTCGTTAGTGCTCTTCAGTATCTTGTTGATGTTGTTGGCAATTAACTACCCAACATTCACGTCCTCTCCCTTCATTATACTATATATAAGTACAGCCCTCTCCTTGGTCACCTCAGATGTGTTTGATGTAGGGATCAAAGATCTTTTCACAAAGTCTAGCCACCCCTAGCTTGGGGGCTCAAGTCCCTTCTCCGCAGCTGGTTGGGTTTTCCATCTTTGTATATGATCCACTGCACATTTAGTACACAAATTTCATTCAAGATTTCATCAAATCCTAGGTTTGGTTGCTTCATCCTCTCCTCATAACTTCGAGTGGAGTTTATCCTTTTCACCATCAGTACCCTTTCTATGTTAGAGGGACTATAATCAGTGGACTTTCCTCTCACATAGCTAATATACCCATAAGTTTACCCTGGTTGTGGCATGGCATTGGCATAAAATTCCCTTACCACTTTCTTTAGTGGGTTGTAGAAGAGTACCCAACCCCTGTTGTTGATCTCAACATTGATTTCAAGGTGCTCATTCCTTCCCAATTGGAAGCCGACCTCTGGAATGATCTCCCTCTCACTCACCCAACCATAGAATTGGTTTTGGTTGAATGCTGAGAGGAATTTGTACTCATTGAAGTTTGAGCTTGAGGAACCGGAGGTTGGTTCTTTGGTCTTTCTTTTCATTGAGGTTGAGGATCTTGGTGGTGCCATTGGGTGGAGAGAGAGAGAGGGGGGGTGTTTGAGGGTTCTGAGATATTAATGGAGTGTTGCAAAGAAACACAAGCAAAACAAAATTTTGCCCCAACACCAAACTTAGCACTTGATTGTCCCAATTAAGTAGAAAGATGATGAGCAGATATTTTATACGCTTTTTGGGGGTATTTTCATATGGTTTTTAGTAGGATTTAGCCACTTTCTAGTATACTTTTATTAGTTTTATGCAAAAATCATATTTCTAGACTTCACTATGAGTTTGTGTGTTTTTCTGTGATTTCAGGTATTTTCTGGCTAAAATTGAGAGACCTAAGCAAAAATCTGATTCAGAGGCTGAAGAAGGACTGCAGATGCTGTTGGATTCTGACCTCCCTACACTCGAAGTGGATTTTCTGGAGCTACAGAACTCCAAAAGGCGCGCTCCCAATTGCGTTAGAAAGTAGGCATCCAGGGCTTTCCAGCAATATATAATAGTCCATACTTTGAGCGAGTTTTGACGACGTAAATTGGCGTCAAAACGCCATCTCTCTACCCTTTTCTGGCATCAAAATGCCAGAGCTGGCATAAAAGTTGGAGTTAAACGCCCAAACTGGAACAAAAGCTAGCGTTTAACTCCAGAAACAGCCTATGCATGTGAAAGCTTCAATGCTCAGCCCAAGCACACACCAAGTGGGCCCAAGAAGTGGATTTTTGCACTACCTATCTTAGTTTACTCATTTTCTGAAAACCCTAGGTTACTAGTTGAGTATAAAAACTACCTTTAGAGATTTATTTTGTACCTCATGACATTTTACATCTGACTTTGTATCTTCTATGGCATGAGTCTCTAAATCCCATGGTTGGGGGTGTGGAGCTCTGCTGTGTCTCAATGGATTAATGCAATTACCACTGTTTTCTATTCAATCACGCTTGCTTCCGTTCTAAGATATTCATTCGCACTTAAACATGATGAATGTGATTATCCGTGACACTCATCACCATTCTCAACTTATGAGCGCGTGCCTGACAACCACCTCCGTTCTATCTTAGATTGAATATGTATCTCTTAGCCTCCATTCCGAAAGATCAGAGTCTTCGTGGTATAAGCTAGGATTATTGGCGGCCATTCCTGGGATCCAGAAAGTCTAAACCTTGTCTATGGTATTCCGAGTAGGATCTGGAAAGGGATGACCGTGACGAGTTTGAAACTCGCGAGTGTTGGGCATAGTGACAGACGCAAAAGGATCACTGGATTCTATTCCAACATGATCGAGAACCGACAGATGATTAGCCGTGCGGTGACAGCGCACATGGACCATTTTCACTGAGAGGATGGGAAGTAGCCAATGACAATGGTGACACCCTACACACAGCTTGCCCTGGAAGGATCCTTGCGTGCGTGAAAAAGAAGACAATAGGAAAGCAGAGATTCAGATGACAGAGCATCTCCAAACCTCCAACCTGTTCTCCATTATTGAATCATAAGTACCTTTTATTTCATGCTCTTTTATTTTATTGCAAACAAAACCATTTTCATTGATACTCTCCTGACTAAGAGTTACAAGGTAACCATAGCTTGCTTCAGGCCGACAATCTCCGTGGGATTGACCCTTACTCACATAAGGTATTACTTGGACAACCCAGTGCACTTGCTGGTTAGTTGTTCGGAATTGCAAGTGTGATTGCAATTTCGTGCACCAAGTTTTTGGCGTCGTTGCCGAAAATTGTTCGAGTTTGGACAACGGACGGTCCATCTTGTTGCTTAGATTAGGAAAAGTTTGTCTTTTGGGTCAGAGTCTTTTATTTTCTTTTCAAAAATTTTTCAAAAAAAATTATTATTTTTCTTTTAGATTCTTCTATTTGAGTCTAGTTGCATGTTTTAAGTTTGGTGTTTTCTTGTTAGTTTTTATTTAAATTTTCGAAAATCTATTTTTGGTTTTCTAAAAATTTTAAGTTTGGTGTTCTTTTATGTTCTTGAATCTTTCTTGTGTTTTGATCTTAAAATTTTTAAGTTTGGTGTTCCTTGGTGTTTTCCTCGAATTTTCGAAAGTTTTGCATTAAATTAGTCATTAATTTTCAAAATCAAATCTTTTTAAATTATTTTTCAATCATATATTTTCAATTATATCTTTTTTTTTTTACTTTCCAAGGAAAGAACAGCTGACAGAAAATGAACAGAATATTACCTAAAATCCCTCTGAGGACAGTATGAGCCCAGAGAGGAATGATTCTGGCATCCAAACGCCAGAAAAGGGTGACAAGTTGGCGTCAAACGCCAATTCCATGTTCAACTCTGGCGTTCAAACACTAGAACAGGGTAGGAATCCGGCGTTAAATGCCAATCCAGCGCCTAATCCTGGTGTTCAAACACCAGTAAGGGATCAGACACCCACAAGTGCTGATGATGACTCCCTCAAGAAGGCGTCTCAGCATGCTTCTGCAGGAAATAAACCTGCAGCATCCAAGGTTGAAGAATACAAAGCCAAAATACCTTATCCTCAGAAACTCTGCCAAGCAGAACAGGATAAGCAATTTGCCCGCTTTACAGACTATCTCAGGACTCTTGAAATAAAGATTCCGTTTGCAGAAGCACTTGAGCAAATACCCTCTTATGCTAAGTTCATGAAAGAAATCTTAAGCCATAAGAAGGATTGGAAAGAAACTCAAAAAGTTTTTCTCACTGAGGAATGCAGTGCAGTCATTCTAAAAAGCTTAAGGATCCCGGAAGCTTTATGATACCATGCACATTAGAAGGGATTTGCACCAAGACAACTCTATGTGATCTTGGGCCAAGTATAAACCTAATCCCTGCATCCATTATCAGAAAGCTTGGTTTGATCAATCAAACCAACCCGGATCTGTCTTCAACTTGCTGATGGCTCCATTAAATACCCATCAGGCATAATCGAGGACATGATTGTCAAGGTTGGGCCATTTGCCTTTCCCACTGACTTTGTAGTGCTGAAAATAGAGGATCACAAGAGTGCAACTCTCATTCTAGGAAGACCATTCCTAGCAACTGAACGCACCCTCATTGATGTCCAAAAAAAGGAAGTGACCCTGAGAGTCAATGAGGATGAGTTTAAGTTAAATGCTGTCAAAGCTATGCAGTATCCAGACACACCAAAAGACTGCATGAGAGTGGATCTTATTGACTCTCTGGTAGAAGAAGTCAATATGACTGAAAGTCTCGAATCAGAGCTAGAGGACATATTTAAAGATGTTCAGCCTGACCTGGAGGGGCCAGAGGAATTAGAAGAACCTCTGAAAACTCCTCAATTAGAGGAAAAGTTCCCCAAACCAGAGCTCAAACCACTACCACCATCCCTGAAATATGTATTTCTGGGAGAAGACAACACTTTTCCTGCGATCATAAGCTCTACCTTAAAACCATAGGAAGAGGAAGCGCTGATTCAAGTGCTAAAGACACACAAGACAGCTCTTGGGTGGTCCATAAGTGATCTTAAGGGCATTAGCCTAGCCAGATGCATGCACAAGATTCTCTTAGAGGATAATGCTAAGCCAGTGGTTCAACCACAAAGGCGACTAAATCCAGCCATGATGGAAGTGGTGCAGAAAGAGGTCACTAAATTACTAGAGGCTGGGATTATTTATCCAATTTCTGATAGCCCCTAGGTGAGCCTTGTCCAAGTCGTCCCCAAGAAGGGAGGCATGACAGTGGTTCATAAAGAGAAAAATGAAATGGTTTCCACAAGAACAGTTACAGGGTGGCACATGTGTATTGATTATAGAAGACTCAATACAGCCACTAGAAATGATCATTTTTCTTTATCATTCATAGACCAAATGCTAGAAAGACTAGTAGGTCATGATTATTACTGCTTTTTGGATGGCTATTCAAGCTACAACCAAATTGAGTAGACCCCCAGGATCAAGAGAAAACAGCATTCACATGCCCATCTGGAGTATTTGCCTACAAAAGGATGCCATTTGGGCTGTGTAATGCACCTGCAACCTTTCAGAGATGCATGCTTTCTATTTTCTCTGATATGGTGGAGAAATTTCTAGAAGTCTTCATGGATGACTTCTCAGTATATGGAGACTCATTCAGCTGCTGTCTTGATCACCTGACTCTTGTTCTAAAGAGGTGCCAAGAGACTAACCTGGTTTTGAACACGGAAAAATGTCATTTTATGGTGACTGAAGGGATCATCCTTGGGCACAAGATCTCGAATAGAGGAATAGAGATAGATCAAGCTAAGGTAGAGGTAATTGAAAAATTACCACCACCTGCCAATGTTAAGGCAATCAGAAGCTTTCTGGGGCATGCAGGATTCTATAGGAGGTTTATAAAGGATTTTTCAAAAATCACAAAACCTCTAAGTAATCTGCTAGCTGTTGACACGCCATTTATATTAGACACAGAGTATCTGCAGGCGTTTGAGACCCTAAAAGCCAAGCTGGTTACAGCACCAGTCATTTCTGCACCAAATTGGACATTACCATTCGAACTGATGTGTGATGCCAGTGATCATGCCATTGGTGTAGTATTGGGACAGAGGCATGACAAACTTCTACATGTCATTTATTATGCCAGCTGGTGCACAAAATTGTGATCATCAATGGTGCCATCAACATGGTACGCTCAATTGTAATCTCAACTCTTTATCACAACTTCACACAACTAACCAGCAAGTGCACTGGGTCGTCCAAGTAATAACCTTACGCGAGTAAGGGGTCGATCCCACGGAGATTGTTGGTATGAAGCAAGCTATGGTCATCTTGTAAATCTCAGTCAGGCAGATTCAAATGGTTATAGATGATTTATGAATAAAGCATAAAATAAAGATAGAGATACTTATGTAATTCATTGGTGAGAATTTCAGATAAGCATATGGAGATGCTTTGTCCCTTCCGTTTCTCTGCTTTCCTACTGTCTTCATCCAATCCTTCTTACTCCTTTCCATGGCAAGCTGTATGTTGGGCATCACCGTTGTCAGTGGCTACAATCCCATCCTCTCAGTGAAAATGTTCAACACGCTCTGTCACAGCACGGCTAATCATCTGTCGGTTCTCAATCAGGTTGGAATAGAATCCAGTGATTCTTTTGCGTTTGTCACTAACGCCTAGCCTTTAGGAATTTGAAGCTCGTCACAGTCATTCAATCCTTGAATCCTACTCAGAATACCACAGACAAGGTTTAGACCTTCCGGATTCTCTTGAATGCCGCCATCAATTCTAGCTTATACCACGAAGATTCCGATTAAGGAATCTAAGAGATAAACATTCAAGCCTTGTTTGCTTGTAGAACGGAAGTGGTTGTCAGGCACGCGTTCATAAGTGAGAATGATGATGAGCGTCACATAATCATCATATTCATCATGTTCTTGGGTGCGAATGAATATCTTAGAACAAGAATGAGCTGAATTGAATATAAGAACAATAGTAATTGCATTAATACTCGAGGTACAGCAGAGCTCCACACCTTAATCTATGGTGTGTAGAAACTCCACCGTTGAAAATACATAAGAACAAGGTCTAGGCATGGCCGAGAGGCCAGCCCCCATAATCTAAGAACTAGACGTCCAAAGATGATCCTAAGATCTAAAGTGATCAAAAGATGAAAATACAATAGCAAAAGGTCCTATTTGTAGAGAACTAGTAGCTTAGGGTTTACAAAGATGAGTAAATGACATAAAAATCCACTTCCGGGCCTACTTGGTGTGTGCTTGGGCTGAGCATTGAAGCTTTCATGTGTAGAGACTTTTCTTGGAGTTAAATGCCAGCTTTTGTGCCAGTTTGGGCGTTTAACTCCCATTCTTGTGCCAGTTCCGGCGTTTAACGCCAGAATTCTTGAGCTGACTTGGAACGCCTGTTTGGGCCATCAAATCTCAGAAAAAGTATGGACTACTATATTGCTGGAAAGCCCAGGATGTCTACTTTCCAACGAAATTTAGAGCGCGTCAATTGGGCTTCTGTAGCTCCAGAAAATCCACTTCGAGTGCAGAGAGGTCAGAATCCAACAGCATCTGCAGTCCTTTTCAGCCTCTGAATCAGATTTTTGCTCAAGTCCCTCAATTTCAGCCAGAAAATACCTGAAATCACAGAAAAACACACAAACTCATCGTAAAGTCTAGAAAAGTGAATTTTAACTAAAAAATAATAAAAATATAATAAAAACTAACTAAAACTTACTAAAAACATACTAAAACAATGCCAAAAAGCGTATAAATTATCCGCTCATCACAACACCAAACTTAAATTGTTGCTTGTCCCCAAGCAACTGAAAGTCAAATAAGATAAAAAGAAGAGAATATGCAATGAATTCCAAAAACATCTATGAAGATCAGTATTAATTAGATGAGCGGGGCTTGTAGCTTTTTGCCTCTGAACAGTTTTGGCATCTCACTCTATCCTTTGAAATTCAAAATGATTGGCTTCTATAGGAACTCAGAATCCAGATAGTGTTATTGATTCTCCTAGTTAAGTATGATGATTCTTGAACACAGCTACTTTATGAGTCTTGGCCGTGGCCCAAAGCACTCTGTCTTCCAGTATTACCACCGGATACATACATGCCACAGACACATAACCGGGTGAACCTTTTTAGATTGTGACTCAGATTTGCTAGAGTCCCCAATTAGATGTGTCCAAGGTTCTTTTTCCTCTCTTTTTTTTGTATTCACTGCTTTTTCTTGCTTCAAGAATCATTCTTATGGTTTTTCAGATCCTCAGTAACATGTCTCCTTTTCATCATTCTTTCAAGAGCCAACATTCATGAACAACAAATTCAAAAGACATATGCACTGTTCAAGCATACATTCAGAAACCAAAAGTATTGCCACCACATCAAAATAATTAATCTGTTATAAAATTCAAAATTCATGCAATTCTTCTCTTTTTCAATTAAGAACATTTTTCATTTAAGAAAGGTGATGGATTCATAGGACATTCATAACCTTAAGGCATAGACACTAAGACACTAATGATCATAAGACACAAACATAGATAAACATAAGCATAAAAATTCAAAAAACAGGAAAATAAAAAACAAGGAAGTTAAAGAACGGGTCCACCTTAGTGATGGCGGCGTGTTCTTCCTCTTGAAGATCTTATGGAGTGCTTGAGCTCCTCAATGTCTCTTCCTTGCCTTTGTTGCTCCTCTCTCATAATTCTTTGATCTTCTCTAATTTCATGGAGGAGAATGGAATGTTCTTGGTGCTCCACCCTTAGTTGTCCCATGTTGGAACTCAATTCTCCTAGGGAGGTGTTGATTTGCTCCCAATAGTTTTATGGAGGAAAGTGCATCCCTTGAGGCATCTCAGGGATTTCATGATGAGGAATATCCTCATGCTCATGTCTATGAGTGGGATCTCCTGTTTGCATTGAGCTCCTTCCATACAGATATCCATGAGGACTTGGTCCAACCTTTGATTAAAGTTGACCTTTTTTGAGTTTGAAAAGGGACCTCGGGGATCACCTTCTTCTTGGCCACAACTTCATAGAAGTGGTCTTGATGTACCTTTGAGATGAATCTCTCCATCTCCCATGACTCAGAGGTGAAAGCTTTTGCCTTCCCTTTCCTCTTTCTAGAGGTTTCTCCGGCCTTAGATGCCATAAATGGTTATGAAAAAACAAAAAGCAATGCGTTTTACCACACCAAACTTAGAAGGTTTGCTCGTCCTCGAGCAAAAGAAGAAAGAAGAGAGTAGAAGAAGAAGAAAATAGAGGAGATTGAGGTGGCTTTGTGGTTCGGCCAAGGGGGAGAAGTAGTGTTTAGGTTGTGTGAAAATGAAGGAGTGAAGATGGGTTTATACAGGAGTGGAGAGGGTGTGTATGGTTCGGCCATAATGGGTGGGTATGGGAGGGAAAGTGGTTTGAATTTGAATGGTGAGGTAGGTGGGGTTTTATGAAGGATGGATGTGAGTGGTGAAGAAAATAGTGGGATTTGATAGGTGAGGGGTTTTTAGGGAAGAGTTGTTGAGGTGATTGGTGAATGGGTGAAGAAGAGAGAGAGTGGTGGGGTAGGTGGGGATCCTATGGGGTCCACAGATCCTGAGGTGTCAAGGAAAATTCATCCCTGCACCAAGTGGCGAGCAAAAATGCTCCTTCTGCCAATTCTGGCGTTAAACGCCGGGCTGGTGCCCATTTCTGGCGTTTAACGCTAGTCTGGTGCCCCTTTCTAGCGTTAAACGCCCAGAATGGTGCCAGACTGGGCGTTAAACGCCCATTTGCTGTCTTTACTGGCGTTTAAATGCCAGCAAGTTTTCTTCCAGGGTGTGCTATTTTTCTTTCTGTTTTTTATTCTATTTTTGCTTTTTTCAATTGATTTTGTGACTTCCCATGATCATCAACCTATAGAAAACATAAAATAACAAAAGAAAAATAGATAAATATAACATTGGGTTGCCTCCCAACAAGCGCTTCTTTAATGTCAGTAGCTTGACAGTTGCCTCTCATGGAGCCTCACAGATGTTCAGAGCAATGTTGGAACCTCCCAACACCAAACTTAGAGTTTGAATGTGGGGGTTTAACACCAAACTTAGAATTTAGTTGTGGCATCCCAACACCAAACTTAGAGTTTGACTGTGGGGGCTCTGTTTGACTCTATTTTGAGAGAAGCTCTTCATGCTTCCTCTCCATGCTTACAGAGGGATATCCTTGAGCTTTAAACATAAAGGATTCTTCATTCACTTGAATGATCAATTCTCCTCTGTCAACATCAATCACAGCCTTTGCTGTGGCTAGGAAGGGTCTGCCAAGGATGATGGACTCATCCATGCACTTCCCAGTCTCTAGGACTATAAAATCAGCAGGGATGTAATGGTCTTCAATCTTTACCAGAACATCCTCTACAGGTCCATAAGCTTGTTTTCTTGAATTGTCTGCCATCTCTAGTGAGATTCTTGCAGCTTGTACCTCAAAGATCCCTAGCTTCTCAATTACAGAGAGAGGCATGAGGTTTATGCTTGACCCTAGGTCACACAGAGCCTTCTTGAAGGTCATGGTGCCTACTGTACAAGGTATTGAGAACTTCCCAGGGTCCTGTCTCTTTTGAGGTAATCTCTGCCTAGTCAAGTCATCCAGTTCTTTGGTGAGCAAAGGGGGTTCATCCTCCCAAGTCTCATTACCAAATAACTTGTCATTTAGCTTCATGATTGCTCCAAGGTACTTAGCAACTTGCTCTTCAGTGACATCTTCATCTTCTTCAGAGGAAGAATACTCATCAGAGCTCATGAATGGCAGAAGTAAATCCAATGGAATCTCTATGGTCTCAATGTGAGCCTCAGATTCCCATGGTTCTTCATTAGGGAACTCATTGGAGGCCAGTGGATGTCCATTGAGGTCTTCCTCATTGGCGATCACTGCCTCTTTCTCCTCTCCAAATTCGGCCATGTTGATGGCCTTGCACTTTCCTTTTGGATTCTCTTCTGTATTACTTGGAAGAGTACTAGGAGGGAGTTCAGTAACTTTCTTACTCAGCTGACCTACTTGTGCCTCCAAGTTTCTAATGGAGGACCTTGTTTCAGTCATGAAACTTTGAGTGGTTTTGATTAGATCAGAGACCATGGTTGCTAAGTCAGAGTGGCTGTGCTTAGAATTCTCTGTCTGTTGTTGAGAAGATGATGGAAAAGGCTTGCCATTGCTAAACCTGTTTTTTCCACCATTATTGTTGTTGAAACCTTGTTGAGGTCTCTGTTGATCCTTCCATGAGAGATTTGGATGATTTCTCCATGAAGGATTATAGGTGTTTCCATAGGGTTCTCCCATGTAATTCACCTCTTCCATTGATGGGTTCTCAGGATCATAAGCTTCTTCTTCAGATGAAGCGTCTTTAGTACTGCCTGGTGCAGCTTGCATTCCAGACAGACTCTGAGAAATCACATTGACTTGTTGAGTCAATATTTTGTTCTGAGCCAGTATGGCATTCAGAGTATCAATCTCAAGAACTCATTTCTTCTGATTCGTCCCATTGTTCACAGGATTCCTTTCAGAAGTGTATATGAATTGGTTATTTGCAACCATTTCAATGAGTTCTTGAGCTTCTGCAGTCGTCTTCTTCAGATGAAGAGATCCTCCAGCAGAGCTGTTCAATGACATCTTGGACAGTTCAGACAGACCATCATAGAAGATGCCAATGATGCTCCATTCAGAAAGCATGTCAGAAGGACACTTTCTGATCAATTGTTTGTATCTTTCCCAAGCTTCATAGAGGGATTCACCTTCCTTCTGTCTGAAGGTTTGAACTTCCACTCTAAGCTTACTCAATTTTTGAGGTAGAAAGAACTTTGCCAAGAAGGCATTGACTAGCTTTTCCCAAGAGTTCAGGCTTTCTTTAGGTTGTGAGTCCAACCATATCCTAGCTCTGTCTCTTACAGCAAAAGGGAATAGCATAAGTCTGTAGACCTCAGGGTCAACCCCATTGGTCTTGACAGTGTCACAGATTTGCAAGAATTCAGCTAAAAACTGATGAGGATCTTCCAATGGAAGTCCATGGAACTTGCAATTCTGTTGCATTAGAGAAACTAATTGAGGCTTAAGCTCAAAGTTGTTTGCTCCAATGGCAGGGATAGAGATGCTTCTCCCATAGAAGTCGGGAGTAGGTGCAGTAAAGTCACCAAGCACCTTCCTTGCATTGTTGGCATTGTTGTTGTTTTCGGCTGCCATGTCTTCTTCTTGTTTCAAGATTTCTGTTAGGTCCTCTACAGAGAGTTGTGTTTTAGCTTCTCTTAGCTTTCGCTTCAAGGTCCTTTCAGGTTCAGGGTCAGCTTCAACAAGAATGCTTTTGTCTTTGCTCCTGCTCATATGAAAGAGAAGAGAACAAGAACATATGGAATCCTCTATGTCACAGTATAGAGATTCCTTGGGGTGTCAGAGGAAAAGAAAAATATAAGGAAGAGGTAGAAGAATTCGAACTTAGAAAGATAGAGTTCGAATTGTGCATTGAGGAGGAGTGTTAGTCCATAAATGGAAGGATGTGAGAAGAGGGGAAGAAATTGTCGAAAATTAAAGTGAATTAATTAAAAGAAATTTTGAAAAAAAATGATAATTGATTTTCGAAAACTAAGATTGAGAAAGAAATAAAGTGATTTTGAAAAATATTTTGAAATTGGAAATCAAAGAGATATGATTGAAAACTATTTTGAAAAAGATGTGATTAAAAAGATATGATTGAAGAGTTATGGTTTTAAAGAGATATGATTGAAAAGATATGATTGAAAAACAATTTAAAAAGATTTGATTTTTAAAATTAATGACTTGGCTAACAAGAAAAGATATGATTCAAATATTAAACCTTTCTCAACAGAAAAGGCAACATACTTGAAATGTTTGAATCAAATCATTAATTGTTAGCAAGTATTTTTTGAAAATGAAGAGAAATTAATTTTGAAAAGATATGATTGAAAAGATATGATTTGAAAAAGATTTTATTTTGAAAAATTTTGAAAACTTGAAAAAAATTTGTACTAAAAACAAAAATCTTCCCTCTTGTGCCATCCTGGCGTTAAACGCCCAGAATGGTATACATTCTGGCGTTTAACGCCCAAAATACTACCCTTTTGGGCGATAAACGCCCTATCCTGGCTGGCGTTTAAACGCCAATTTTCCTTCCTTACTGGGCATTTTGAACGCCCAGCTTTTTCTGTGTAATTCCTCTGCTGTATGTTCTGAATCTTCAATTCTCTCTATTATTGACTTGAAAAGACACAAATTAAAAATTTTTTGGATTTTTAATAATGATGAATAATCAAAATGAAACTAAGATCAAATAAACAATGCATGCAAGACACCAAACTTAGAAGTTTGTATACTACTGACACTAACAAGTTGAGAATGCATATGAGAAACAACAAAACACTCAAGACAAGAGAATTTAAAGATCAGAGCAATGAAATCATCAAGAAAAACTTGAAGATCAATGAAGACACATGATTGAATTCAAAGAATGCATGCAATTGACACTAAACTTAAAATGAGACACTAGACTCAACAAGAAACATAAAATATTTTTGGTTTTTTATGATTTTGTAATTTTTTGGATTTTTCGAAAATTATATGGAAAAGAAAATAAAGAGATTCAAAATTTTTAATAAGAATTCCAGGAATCATGCAATGTTAGTCTAAAGCTTTAGTCTAAAGAAATTAGACATGGCTAGCCAAGCTTCAGCAGGACATTACATTCAAGAGCTAAATTGATGAAAATCAATCAGCTTTGGTGATGATAAAAACATCACCTTGAAACTCTAGAATTCATTCTTAAAAATTCTGAAGAAAAATACCTAATCTAAGCAACAAGATGAACCGTCAGTTGTCCAAACTCAAACAATCCCCAGCAACGGCGCCAAAAACTTAGTGCACGAAATTGTGATCATCAATGGCGCCATCAACATGGTACGCTCAATTGTAATCTCAACTCTTTATCACAACTTCGCACAACTAACCAGCAAGTGCACTGGGTCATCCAAGTAATAACCTTACGCGAGTAAGGGTCGATCCCACGAAGATTGTTGGTATGAAGCAAGCTATGGTCATCTTGTAAATCTCAGTCAGGCAGATTCAAATGGTTATAGATGATTTATGAATAAAGCATAAAATGAAGATAGAGATACTTATGTAATTCATTGGTGAGAATTTCAGATAAGCGTATAGAGATGCTTTGTCCCTTCCGTCTCTCTACTTGCCTACTGTCTTCATCCAATCCTTCTTACTCCTTTCCATGGCAAGCTGTATGTTGGGCATCACCGTTGTCAGTGGCTACAATCCTATCCTCTTAGTGAAAATGTTCAACGCGCTCTGTCACAGCACGGCTAATCATCTGTCGGTTCTCAATCAGGTTGGAATAGAATCCAGTGATTCTTTTGCGTCTGTCACTAACGCCCAGCCTTCAGGAGTTTGAAGCTCGTCACAGTCATTCAATCCTTGAATCCTACTCAGAATACCACAGACAAGGTTTAGACCTTCCGGATTCTCTTGAATGCCGCCATCAATTCTAGCTTATACCACGAAGATTCCGATTAAGGAATCCAAGAGATAAACATTCAAGCCTTGTTTGCTTGTAGAACGGAAGTGGTTGTCAGGCACGCGTTCATAAGTGAGAATGATGATGAGCATCACATAATCATCATATTCATCATGTTCTTGTGTGCGAATGAATATCTTAGTACAAGAATGAGCTGAATTGAATAGAAGAACAATAGTAATTGCATTAATACTCGAGGTACAACAGAGCTCCACACCTTAATCTATGGTGTGTAGAAACTCCACCGTTGAAAATACATAAGAACAAGGTCTAGGCATGGCCGAGAGGCCAGCCCCCATAATCTAAGAACTAGACATCCAAAGATGATCCTAAGATCTAAAGTGATCAAAAGATGAAGCAAAAGGTCCTTTTTGTAGAGAACTAGTCGCTTAGGGTTTACAAAGATGAGTAAATGACATAAAAATCTACTTCCGGGCCCACTTGGTGTGTGCTTGGGCTGAGCATTGAAGCTTTCATATGTAGAGACTTTTCTTGGAGTTAAACGCCAGCTTTTGTGCCAGGTTGGGCATTTAACTCCCATTCTTGTGCCAGTTCCGGTGTTTAACGCTAGAATTCTTGAGCTGACTTGGAATGCCTGTTTGGGCCATCAAATCTCGAGAAAAGTATGGACTATTTTACTTTGCTGGAAAGCCCAGGGTGTCTACTTTCCAACGCAATTAAGAGCGTGCCAATTGGGCTTCTGTAGCTCCATAAAATCTATTTAGAGTGCAGGGAGGTCAGAATCCAACAGCATCTGTAGTCCTTTTCAGCCTCTGAATCAGATTTTTGCTCAGGTCCCTCAATTTCAGCCAAAAAATACCTGAAATCACAGAAAAACACACAAACTCATAGTAAAGTCCAGAAAAGTGAATTTTAACTAAAAACTAATAAAAATATAATAAGAACTAACTAAAACATACTAAAAATATACTAAAAACAATGCCAAAAAGCGTATAAATTATCCGCTCATCACCAGCCGTGTCCTAAATGATGCACAGAAGAATTGCACAACCACAGAAATGGAATTGCTTGCAGTGGTTTATACCATTGACAAGTTCAGATCCTATTTGGTAGGATCAAAGGTGATTGTGTACACTGACCATGCTGCTCTTAAATATCTACTCACAAAGCAGGATTCAAAACCCAGGCTCATAAGGTGGGTGCTGCTTTTGCAAGAGTTTGAAATAGAAATAAGAGACAGAAAAGGGACAAAAAACCAAGTGGCAGATCACCTGTCCCGGATAGAACCAGTAAAAGGGGCGTCCCTCCCCATCACTGAGATCTCTGAACCTTTTTTGGATGAGCAACTCTTTGCCATTCAGGAAGTACCATGGTTTGCAGACATTGCAAACTATAAGGCTGCAAGGTTCATACCCAAAGAGTACAGCAGGCAGCAAACGAAAAAATTAATTTCTGATTCAAAGTACTACTTGTGGGATGAACCATCTCTTTAAGAGATGCGCAGACGGATTAATCCGTAGGTGCATACCTAGAGAAGAAGTGCAGAGGATCCTTTGGCATTGCCATGGATCACAATACGGAGCACATTTCGGAAGTGAGCGAACAGCCACAAAAGTCCTCCAATGTGGTTTCTACTGGCCTACTCTCTATAAAGACTCCCGAGAGTTTGTACGGAACTATGACAGTTGCCAGAGAGCTGGTAATCTACCTCATGGTTACGCCATGCCTCAGCAAGGGATCTTAGAGATTGAATTGTTTGACGTTTGGGGTATTGACTTCATGGGGCCTTTCCCACCTTCATACTCAAACACTTATATTCTGGTGGCAGTAGACTATGTATCTAAATGGGTAGAGGCAATTGCAACACCCACTAGTGATACTAAAACATTGATAAAGTTCCTCTAGAAACACATCTTCAGTAGATTTGGTATCCCCAGAGCAATAATCAGTGATGGAGGCACTCATTTCTGTAATAAACAGCTTTACATTGCTATGGTCTAGTATGGAATTAGCCACAAGGTAGCAACTCCATACCATCTGTTCTGAGAGTTACCTGAAACTATAGGTCGATCTCGGGTGAGATCTTCTGTACTGGTCGGATTTGCTGTGTCCGACTTGTTGGACTTGGTGGCGGTGCTGATTCCTTCATCCCCGGAGGGTGGGGGATACCTACAAGGGACTCTGATGCTTAAGTTAGCAAGAGTATTAAGCAGGTATTTAGTAGAATCAGAGTATGAGTTATACCTGGGTACTCTAGTATATTTATAATAGTGTAGAGTGACCTTTCTGGAGATAAGATAGTTATCTTATCTTATCTTATCTTTGAGTGAGGTCATCTTATCTTCAAGGGAACCGCCTTTATCCCTACAAGCTTTGGGTTGCCCTTGGATTCGGGACGTGTTCCTCTGTTTAGGCCCTTTATTGGGATTTCCTGTGAGAAGAGGTCGGGTCATCCTGACCTGACGAGGTCGGTCGCTTTGTCTGTAGAACATCCCGGGTCAGACAGCTTTGACCCAGGGTATGAACAATGCCCCTGCTCGAGGTTGGTCTTTATTTGGAGGTCGAGTCTTAGTTTTAGGACTTCGAACCTTCTCAGGTGAAGCTGAACTCGAGCATTTTGTCGATTTTGCCTTTGTAGGGTTCCTTTTTTGAATGCAGAACATTTCGCTTCCTTTTGAAAATGCGCGCTTTTGGATTAGCGTCCTGGCCTTGGGAACGTGCGAGGGTTTTTAATGCCTCATTAATTGGTTTTTGATGCTCCGTTTCTCTTGGCTTTTATTTTGAATTTCACTCTCAAGAAACGATTTTTCTCCTCTCTTGCTTTTGCTGTAACTTCCCTTTTTTCTCCTATCCTTCTGTTTTCATCCGAAAACTTACGTTTCTTGCTGTTTCTTCTTGCGACGTTTGTTTGGCGTAGGCGATTTTTGGCTTTCTTGTCATCAACCTTCTTCCGCATTCCTCTCCTTTTCTCAGGTTGGTTTTGCTTCTTCTTTTGCCGCCTATTTTGCTGCTTTGTATTTGACTTTGAAGCTTTGATTTTGACTGAGTGTATGTTGGAAAGCTTGAATCTTTATCGCGCTTGGTTTGTCACTGTGATGCATGTTTTTTTCCTTTTGACCTTACGTATGCTTCTGAGTGTATTTTCCTGGTTTGGCTCTTTAGGGCTTCGTATGCTACTGCTGATTTCTGAACTGTTGTTTTTTAGGAAGGTTGCTCCTTTTGATGGCTTTTGTTCTATTGATTGCTTTTCTTTGATGTAGATTGCTCCTCGTTAGAATTTTTTCTTTTGGCAGCTCGCTTGATCTTCTTCGCGTTTGTTTTTCTATTTTTGGAAAGGGTTTCTCTTTGTTCTTGCTGCGAGTTTCTGTTGAGACATTAGTCTTGTAGATTTTCCTGAATTTTTATTCCCTGATTGCCTCCAAAGGATGCCCCTGGACCTTCTTGGTGTGGGTCCTGGGGTTTCTTTTTGCTGTTTATGCCGTGTTTGGCTTGCGCTGGCTGAGTTATTTTGATATTCGTCCAAGATGTTTTTAGTAATCCGCTCTCCTTTTCTTGTTTGTAGGACTAGTTGGCTATGTCTTCTCGCAAAAATATTGTAGAGACGTCCTCTAAGGTTCCTGAGGGTATGTCCGATTTGTTGGACTCCCTTGTTTTGATGTGTGTTTCTGTGGTTAATGCTGAATTTTGTGTGGAGCTTAGGAAGCATCATCGTCTCTGTAAGAGTAGGGATTAAGAGCAGAACTATGAGTTGGTGGCACCTGACTCCGAGGAGAAGATTTACTTCCCTGTCCTGACCCAGGGGGAGCGCCTTTTCTTTTATGCCTATGACTATTTCTTCAGCCAGTTGGATATCACCTTTCCTTTTACCTTGTTTGAGACCGATTTGTTGTGGTCGTGTAATGTAGCTCCGTCGTAGCTTCATCCAAACTCCTGGGGCTTTATTAATATTTTTCAACTTCTTTGTCAAGAACTGAATGTTATCCCTTCTCAAACTCTTTTCCTTTATTTGTTTGTTTTAACTAAACCCGGAATCTCTTCAAAAAAGAAAGCCTCATAGGTTTCTTTTAGATCTGCACAAGGACACAAGGTTTATACCATGTACGATGAGTCTTTTAGGGACTTCAAGAATTATTTTTTCAAGGTTCGAGCTGTTGAGGGAGCTCGTCCCTTTTTTCTGGAAGCGAATGGGGAGCCATCCTTCCCTTTACATTGGAAGCAGAATGTAGTAGTATCTCGTTATACATGGGAGATGCTTGATGAGGTCGAACAGGCCTTTGTGACGATTTTGGAGGATCTTTGGGGGGAACCCCCTCATTTAGATACCAAAAAGTGTTTGGAAGACCCCTTGATGAGAGGGCTTTTACGTGGTCTAGAAATTTGCGGATAAATCTTCGTTGCAAGTATAGTTTCTAAACCTTCAAAAGTCCTTTCATACAAACGTTTTGGGTGTCACAAGTAACAAACCCCTTTAGAAATTGTTAACCGAGTATTCAAACCTCAGGTCGTCTTCTCAAGGAACTGCAAGGAAGTATGTTCTTATTATTGGTTATAAAGGTTGTAATCGGGGTTTAGAAGGTGAGAAGCAAGTGATTTAAATGACAAGTAAAGTAAATGGCAATTAAAAATAAATAAATAACTGTAAAACAACTTTTGGCAAGATAAGGGAATTTAGAGGTCTAACTTAGTTATCTCTCTCAACTATAATTAAAAGTTGAATCTAAACTCCACTTGGTCAACCTTTACTAGGGCAAAGGAAAGTTAAGGGACTAATTAAATTGACCTTTGAATCCTAATTATTTCCTAAGAAAAGGTTGGGATTATTTAGGTTCAGCTCAATTAGCAAGATAACGATTATTAATTACGTTGAGTTCAATAACTATTGAGTTACTAAATTCTTAATCAGAACCAAAAGGGGGAAAAAGTAAAATTGCTGAGATAATAAAAATATCCTTAGATGGGAAGCAATGGTAACTTAAATCAAAGAGAACAATCATAAACTGAAAATACCTCAATTATCATTAATTCAAATAACAATCTGTGACATGGAATAATTCATAAATCAAATTATAATAATCAATTCAAATGTTGGAATAAATAATTGTAGAACTAAAATAAAAGAACATTTAAACCTGGATCCAGAGTTACTCCCAAAACAAGAAGAAGTCCTAAATCCTAAGAGAGAGAGAGAGGATCTCTCTCTCAACTAAACCTAATTCATTGAAAACTAGAAATTGGCGAGCTCTCTCCTGAATAGATGCATTCCCTCACTTCATAACCTCTGGTTTATGCTTTCTGGACTTGGATTTGGGCCAAAAAGGGCTTTAGAACTCGCTGGGGCATGTTCTGTAATTTTCTGGTGCGTGGCCTCTGTCATGCGTCCGCGTGGGTCACGCGGTGGCATCATTCGGAGCTTTTCCTTGCCACGCGGTCGCGTCAGTCATGCGGCCGCGTCGCTGAATCTTCGCTTCTGGCACACGATCGCGTCGTCCATGCGATCGCGTGAACACCAGTTTCCTTAAAGCTCCGTTTTGCTTTCTCCTTCCATTTTTGTATGTTTCCTTTTCCATCCTCTATGTCATTCTGCCTTAGAAAATCTGAAACTACTCAACACACTAATCACGGCATCGAATGGAAATAAAGGTAATTAAAATAATTAATTTTTAAAGCTTAGGAAACATGTTTTTCATAATACGACATAATAAGGAAGGGAAAGTAAAACCATGCAATTAATGTGAATAAGTAGGTGAAGGATTATATAAATCACTCAAATTAAGCACAAAAGAATTCATGAAATATGGGTTTATCAACCTCCCCACACTTAAACACTAGCATGTCCTCATGCTAAATCCAAGGTAAATAATTAAGTTTAAAGTGATGGAATGTCATGCAATGCAACCTAATTTAAATACAACTAAATGCAAAATGTTTCTACCTACTTGGTTAAAAATAAATAAGTTCTTCAAGACAAATATGAACTGGATTTCACTAATTCAAATCACAAAATACAATACAAATAACTTGCAAGAAGAAGATAGCTCATGAAAGCAGGGAACATAGAATTGAGCACTGAACCCTTGGTAGTGTATATCATTCTAACTTTCAAGTGTCTAGGGTCAATTCTCTCAATTCTCTACTAATCTTGCTTTCTATAGCTTGCTCTTCATCTAACAATCAACAAAAATTTAATGCACCAATACACAAATCAAGAGGTCTTTTAAGGGTTGTAATGGGGTTAGGGTCAAGGTAGGATTGTATTTGGCCAAGTGGACTAAAATTTGAATCCTTAATTAACTGAAACTTTCCCACCTAACTTAAACAATCCATGTAATCATAATACAACATCTAGCCATCCATCAACCATGTTTTCCACATATTCATGCATTCTAATTTTAAGTACAGTACATATGTATTGCCTTCACTACTTACTTTGGGGCATTTTGTCCCCTTTTTCTTATTTGCTCTTTTCTTTTTTTTTATATATATATATATTTTTTTCTCAATGCATATGATTAATTTATTGAATGCATGAACATGTCCTAAACATTTTTTTCACATTTTCAGAAAATTCTAACATACTCAATTCTCAAACCAGATGTTTCCAAACCCACTCTTCCCCACACTTAATTCATAAGCATTCTCACTAGTCTAAGCTAACCAAGGATTCAAATTAAGGACATTATTGTTTTTCGCTTAGAGTTAATGATGTGCTAAAATAAAGAACGAAGGGGTAAAATAGGCTCAAAATTGGTTTGCAATAGATAATGAAAAGGTTAAGGCCATATGGGTATGTAAGCTCAGTGAAACAAGGCCTCAATCATATAAGTGTATGCATACATTAAACAATGGAAATATAGAATCAAGCAAGACAAAGATCACAATTTTAGAGAGAAAAACACACACCAAAAATAAAATATTGGTTGATAAAATGCAACCAATCAAATAGGCTCAAAATCTCACTGGTTTTGTGTGTTCAAGCTTTAAACCATGTTCCAAAATAATATTTCTTCAGGCAAGTGTAACATTAAATTTTATTCAAATTAGTGAAATGCTCTAAAAGGTTTCTTGAAAAAGAAAATATTACTTTAACCAAGTGGTAAAATATGCAAAGATCAAACAAATATGCAAATGCAACAACTAATCTACAAAGAAAATTTAAACATTGGTGTTTGAGACAAGAAAGTACTAACTCATGGAGATCGGTATCGACCTCCCCACACTTAAAGATTGCACCGTCCTCGGTGCATGCTAAGATGTGCGAATGGACGGGGTTGTGGTTCCTCAGCTGGGGCTCTTTCTGTTCCTTTCCTTGCCGGTGATTTGGGAGTAGCTTTCTCTTTTCCTTTCTTGGTGGCCATCCTGAAAAAGGGAAGAGAAAGTAAATTAAATTCAAAGAGATAACTATAGCAAGGAAGAGAACGGAAAAGGTGGTGATGGATGCACATTAGGATGTAACTGACATTAACACATGCTCGCGAGTACATGTGAAAAGCCATCAATGGAAAATAGCTAGTGCATATAAGGACAAGTGAATGCAAGGTGTTTATTGGCATGCCGACAAAGGGCATAAGTAGCATAGACCAAGCATTACTGGTAATAAATCACCATGTTTGTATTGACAATTATGGTCAATTAATAAAATAGTAAAGGGAGTTTATGAAAAGCAAGCATTGAATAGTATAAAGTAAAATAGAGAAGTGCATAATGCTATATGGGCTTTTTCACAAACACATAGCATGCATGGTGAATACGGTATAGAAAGTATTAAAGTGAACATGCAAGCAACCCTTTAAAAATATAATTGCCAAACAGTTTTGCAACAATCCACAATGACCCAAATAAAATTCCAACACCAATGAAAATAATGCAATGAATGAAAGTATGCAAACAAATTAAAATAAAATAAAAAGAAAAATAAGAAGAATGAGAAGGGAAAGAAGGGAAGAGGAAGTAAATAAGAAAGGAAAAGAAAAATTAGGATTTGGAGGAGAGAAAGAAAAGATATGTGGCAATTTTAGGGTGAGCTGTGCGGCGCATGCAACGCGGCCGTGGAAGGCACGCGTTCGCATGGGTGCGCGTCAGGTAAGACGACGTGATCGCGTCAGTCATGTGGTCGCGTGACCCGTGTTGCGCTGCTGGCGCGAGTGCAGCCTCGCGCCAGCACAACTCTCTGTTCAAATTAATTTATTTGCTAAAATTGGGGTGACGCGATCGCGTGGGGCACGCGATCGCGTGAGTGTGCTTCAGAAGATGGATGACGCGGCCGCCTGAGGCACGCGATCGCGTGATAAGGATTGTGCCTCCAGCACCAATCCAGCACCACTCTCGCACAATATTTCATTGTGCACCCTTTTACGTCGAAAACCCAGGGCATACGGCCGCGTGGGGCACGCGGTCGCGTGGGAGGCCATACTTCCCATTCGACGCGGACGCGTCAGTGATGCGGTCGCGTGGGTCGATATGTGCTATTAGCACACCTCCAGCCACGCTCCAGCGTGACTCTCTGTTCACTTTTAATTTTCCTTTCTCTCCAAGCGACACGGACGCGTCGCTGATGCAATCGCGTCGCGTAGCAAAATTTTTTTTATATGCATGAAAAATGCAGAATGCAATGATTAACATGAATGCTATGCATGATTCCAGGTTTAATAAATTAAAATGAAAAAGGAAAAATGAAAGCAATCAACAAGAAATAAATTGAAAAAGAAGCGACCATACCATGGTGGGTTGTCTCCCACCTAGCACTTTTAGTTAAAGTCCTTAAGTTGGACATTGGAGGAGCTTCCGGTTAGGGTGGCTTATGTTTAAATTCGTCCAAAAATCTCCACCAGTGCTTGGAATGCCAATAGCCTCTGGGGTCCCAAACTAGGCATGTGAAGCTTCTGAGCAGCTTCAAACAGATTTTTAGGTTCCCGGGGTGATAAATGTCAGAATAAACTCCAGGATTCCAAGCCTTGCTTTTAAATCCGCCTCCGTCTTGATCTACCTGTTTCCATCCGGGCGGTTTAAAGAGTAGAATCTCACCATGGTAACCAAACATTCTCCGTGATCCATGCAATTGAGCATGATACCAATCCGTGTACTTCGAGGTGAAGCGTGGAACTTTATTGAACCTTGTGCACCAGCTCTGAGTACGAGCCATTTCCCTCTTACTCTTAAAGCCGCAGAGAGCTCTAAGCTGGCCATCTGTTTCAAGTAAACCATATTCAAGTGAATAAGTAAAGTCATGAGTTAAGGATTGTACCCACTTGAAGCTTGTATTAGGTGGTAGTGGCCTTGGGATAGGTGTTTCTGGTGGTTCTGTAAGTTCTACTCCCTTATGCTCTTCTATGAATTCCTCCACTTCTTTGCAAAGATCTTCAATTGTATCTGTGTCCTGGTCAAAGTCTTCTGTGTCTTCCTCATCACTCAAGTCATAGATTGGCGGTTGAGAGAAATCTACCTCCGCATCATCTTCATATTCACTTGGGGAAGATTCTTCGATCTCAGAGAATTCACTTGCGGACGCAAGTTCATCACTGAGAGAACAGGACTCGTGATCATCATCATCAAGAAAAATTGCTTCTTGGATTACTCCGTCTGATTTTTCGTAAACGACTTGCCTTGGAGATTGTATGGTATTCTCCTTAGCATCAACTGTGGCATCTTGGACAGAGTTTTCCTCAATTCTGGATTCCCAAGGAAGTTCAGCATCGCCTAGATCTTCAACCAACTCTTCTTCTTGAACAATGACAGCTTCTTCCACTTGTTCTAGTACGAATTCATTCTCTGCCTTGTCCACTGGAGTCTCTAGTATTTCTTTCATGCTACGCTCTTCATCGGGTTGTCCACATGGAGCTGTGGTTGATCCTTGTATATTTGAGCGTTTAGTGGCCCATTGGATTAGTGCGTGCTCCAGTTGTTGAATGGTTGTTTGAAATTTAGTTATTGTTTCTTTTAGGCGATCCTCTGCTTCGCGGTTTGCTGGACTTAGACATGATACATAGGGAAGTGGTGATGATTGGGAACGATTGGATTGGTATTGGGGTAAGGAAGGATCATATGATGGCGAATGGTGAAGAGAAGCTTGTGAGTGTGGTGGTTCGAGGTTATGTTGAAAGGACGGTTCATATGCACGGGGTGGGGCTTGTTGGTAGTTACAAGGTTGTCCACCATGTCTTTCAGTTGGGTATGCGCGGTAGAATGGTCCTTGTCCAGGATATCGCGGAGGGTGTTGCGGCCAAAAGGGTTGATTAGATCCTCTTGGTTCCATCCATCCTTGATTGGACTGACCTTGATGCACATTCCTGCTGTAACTTCTATTTCCTTTAACAATATTAGAACCAAACTCAAAGCAAGAGGGGTGAGAGTTCATAGTAGCAAATAAAGATAAAAAGGAAAAACAAAAATAAATAAACAAGCAAAAGAAAAATATTTACAATAACCAATAAAAAGGCACACGTTAGCAGTTCCCCGGCAACGGCGCCATTTTGATGAGAGGGCTTTTGCGTGGTCTAGAAATTTGCGGATAAATCTTCATTGCAAGTATAATTTCTAAACCTTCAAAAGTCCTTTCATACAAACGTTTTGGGTGTCACAAGTAACAAACCCCTTTAGAAATTGTTAACCGAGTATTCAAACCTCGGGTCGTCTTCTCAAGGAACTGCGAGGAAGTATGTTCTTATTATTGGTTATAAAGGTTGTAATCGGGGTTTAGAAGGTGAGAAGCAAGTGATTTAAATGACAAGTAAAGTAAATGGCAATTAAAAATAAATAAATAACTATAAAACAACTTTTGGCAAGATAAGGGAATTTAGAGGTCTAACTTAGTTATCTCTCTCAACTATAATTAAAAGTTGAATCTAAACTCCACTTGGTCAACCTTTACCAGGGCAAAGGAAAGTTAAGGGACTAATTAAATTGACCTTTGAATCCTAATTATTTCCTAAGAAAAGGTTGGGATTATTTAGGTTCAGCTCAATTAGCAAGATAACGATTATTAATTACGTTGAGTTCAATAACTGTTGAGTTACTAAATTCTTAATCAGAACCAAAAGGGGAAAAAGTAAAATTGCTGAGATAATAAAAATATCCTTAGATGGGAAGCAATGGTAACTTAAATCAAAGAGAACAATCATAAACTGAAAATACCTCAATTATCATTAATTCAAATAACAATCTGTGACATGGAATAATTCATAAATCAAATTATAATAATCAATTCAAATGTTGGAATAAATAATTGTAGAACTAAAATAAAAGAACATTTAAACCTGGATCCAGAGTTACTCCCAAAACAAGAAGAAGTCCTAAATCCTAAGAGAGAGAGAGAGGATCTTTCTCTCAACTAAACCTAATTCATTGAAAACTAGAAATTGGCGAGCTCTCTCCTGAATGGATGCATTCCCTCACTTCATAACCTCTGGTCTATGCTTTCTGGACTTGGATTTGGGCCAAAAAGGGCTTTAGAACTCGCTGGGGCGTGTTCTGTAATTTTCTGGTGCGTGGCCTCTGTCACACGTCCGCATGGGTCACGCGGTCGCGTCATTCGGAGCTTTTCCTTGCCACGCGGTCGCGTCAGTCATGCGGCCGCATCGCTGAATCTTCGCTTCTGGCACGCGATCGCGTCGTCCATGCGATCGCGTGAGCACCAGTTTCCTTAAAGCTCCGTTTTGCTTTCTTCTTCCATTTTTGTATGTTTCCTTTTCCATCCTCTAAGTCATTCTGCCTTAGAAAATCTGAAACTACTCAACACACTAATCACGGCATCGAATGGAAATAAAGGTAATTAAAATAATTAATTTTTAAAGCTTAGGAAACATGTTTTTCACAATACGACATAATAAGGAAGGGAAAGTAAAACCATGCAATTAATGTGAATAAGTAGGTGAAGGATTATATAAATCACTCAAATTAAGCACAAAAGAACTCACGAAATATGGGTTTATCACCCCTCCCTCGTCCGAGATATATTGGGTATTACTTGATGTATACTATTTCTTGTTTTTTGTTTTTCCCTTTTCTTCTCAGTATGATAAATTGTTGTTCTTTATTTTTCAGAGATGGCCAACAATAATGATGCAATGAAGGCCTTCAAAAAGGCGAGGAAGGACACTACAGCTCAAAACACCGTGTAGATGGGGAAGGGACTTCTCAGGTCCCATTGAAGTCGTCTGTGCTGAGTTCTCCTGGCTCGAGGAGAATGATCCCTACACCTCGGGTCCATTTAGTGGATCCCCACAATCTTCTACTACTGTTGTGGTTTCCCCTTCGGCCGTCCCTCCTCCTAAAAGACCTCGAACCATTGAACCTTTCAATCTGGATGCCCCGGATTTTGACCCTATTGGCTTTGTGGCCAGCAGATCGCACCTTATGGTGCCCTCTCTATGGATGATGTATCTCTCCTTCATCACTTAGATTTTATAACTCGGAGTAGCGTTAAGATGGCTCATATGGGAGCTGCTCTGTATCGAACTATCCAAAATCTGCCTCTACATGCTACCAAAGCCTTTATGGAGGAAGCTAAGCGAGAGTTTGATCAGATGAAGGGTCTGAAGGAGGAGTTTGAAGCGGAGGTGACTAAACTGAAGAAGGAGTTGCAGGGGGAGAAGGCTAGCTCTCTTGCTTTGGAAGCTTCTGTGCGGTTGGCTGAGGACACGGCCTTGAGACACAAAGAAAGCTATGTCACGTCCTACCGGAAAGTGATGCATCTTTGGGAGTAGTTAGAGTCGGCCTGGGTTGATTATTCCGAGCTCCAGGGTCACCTTGTGGGCAGCGTAACTGCTGCTTATGAGAACCTGAAGGAGCAGGTTCGGGTTATTGCCCCGGAGGCCGACCTTGATTTATTTAGTTTGGATAATGTTGTGAAGGATGGCAAGATCGTTCCCGATGATCCTGATGATGATGATGTTGAGCCTCCCTCTGAGCCTGTTGCCAAAGCTTCTGTCGTGTCAGCTTCTTCAACTCCTACTTGTTTCGTAGTAGATCCTGATTGCCAGATATTGAATCAGGATGACGGGATAATGGACGTAGTGCCTCTCCAAAATCACCCTCCTTCACCCCGTGCTGATGCTGTTGAGAAGCCTTCAGGTGTTTAATCAATTTCTGTAACTTTTTGTGTAGATAGCCCGACTTGTGGGCTTTTGAACTCCTTATTTTGTTGACCTTTGACACCTTTTTAGTTGCTGGTTTTAGCAACTTTATTTTGATAAAAAAAATAGAACAAAATAGTTTTCCGGCTTTGTAGGCTGAATTTGTTGGACTCTAAAGCTGGCTATTATTATGACTTTCTGTTTTTATATCATATCTCTTTGCGCTTCTCTTGGTGTCTTCATAGTCTTTGAGAGTATTGGGATGATCGGCTGGATTCCTTTGCTTCTTTCAACAATTTTAAACTTTTGTTCAGGTCTTCGTTAGAAATTATAATACTGAGATTGTCGATTTCCTCAACTTGGTTTTTGCCCGAGTTGTTTGTTTGTAACCGTCCTTTTTGGACTTTTACTTAGGTCTCTTCCAGGGGTAGCTTTATCATGTCAGATCCTGTCGAGTTACTTGGTAATCCTCTTTCTTGGACCTTGTTTAGGTCTCTTTCAGGGATTACCTTCTGTAACTTTATATCTTGGGCCGACTTCATCATGTCGGGCCATGTCGAGTTACTTGGTGATCCTCTTTCTTGGACCTTGTTCAGGTCTCTTTCAGGGATTACCTTTTGTAACTTTATATCTTGGGCCGACCTCATCATGTCGGGCCTTGTCGAGTTACTTGGTAATCCTCTTTCTTGGACCTTGTTCAGGTCTCTTTCAGGGATTACCTTCTGTAACTTTATATCTTGGGCCAACTTCATCATGTCGGGCCTTGTCGAGTTACTTGGTAATCCTCTTTCTTGGACCTTGTTCAGGTCTCTTTCAGGGATTACCTTTTGTAACTTTTTCGTAGGAGTCCGACTTCATCATGTCGGGCTCTTCTAAGTTATAGTAATCCTCTTTTATAGGGTTGGCCAGACCACTTTCCAGGACTTTACCTATAACTTAGGTTGTTGTTGCTGGTCCGACTTCTTTGTGCCAGCCAGTCTTCAAGTTATTTTATTGCAATCCATTTTATTAGGACCTCGTCAGGTCCTTTCTATGGATCACTTTCTATAACTTCTTGCATTATTCTGTTTTCATCTTTGCCAATTTCGTAGAGTTCGGGTTTTAACCCTCGTTTGGTCGACCTTTTAATGAATTTGGTTTTAATTTTTGATCTTTATCATGATTGCGCAGTGAATTTGGTTTTCACTTTCTGTCGATCTGTAGCTTTATAATCGGGTGATGAAGGTTTCGGAATAATGTGGCTTGAGCGTTTGTAGAAAATCTGAACAGATTTTATTAAAAGAAAATGCAAATATATACATGCGGGGGTTAATTTCCTAAGTCGGGTGATTTGTAGGTCTTGGTCTTGGTGCCTCGTTAAAAAACCTTTTCAGGAAAAAGAGTGCGCCTTGTCCCAAGGTCCTTTATCATCTCTAACTATAGTACCTTCTTAGGTTACAGGCGTGCCATGACCTAGGAAGCTCTCTCCCGTCGAGTTCGGAAAGCTTGTAGTAGCCCTTTCCCAGCACTTCTATGACTCGGTAGGGTCCTTTCCAGTTTACTGTCAACTTTCCTTCTCCAGGTTGAGTTGTTCCAATGTCGTTTCAGATTAGAATGAGGTCGTCCTCAGCAAAGGCTCGCTGTATTACCTTTTGATTGTATCTGGAAGCCATTTGTCATTTTAATGCCTCTTCCCTTATCCGAGCTCTTTCTCGAACTTCCGGAAGTAGGTCGAGTTCTTCCCTTTGAAGTTGGGAGTTGGCTTCTTCGCTATAGTGGATCACTCTAGGCGACCTTTCTTCAATCTCTACTGGGATCATTGCTTCCATTCCATATGCTAATCGGAAGGGTGATTCCTTTGTGGTGGAATGTGGCGTTGTTCGGTATGCCCATAAAACCTGTGGGGGCTCCTCGGCCCATGCTCCCTTTGCATCCTGTAACCTCCGCTTCAGCCCAGTCAGTATGACTTTGTTGGCAGCTTCAGCTTGTCCATTGGCTTGGGGATGTTCAACAGAGGTGAATTGTTGTCTTATATTCAAGTCGGCTACTAGATTTCTGAAGCCTGCGTCTGTGAACTGAGTACCATTGTCTGTGGTGATGGAGTATAGAACCCCAAACCTTGTGACGATGTTTCTATATAGGAATTTTCAACTTCTTTAGGCAGTGGCATTAGCTAGGGGTTCTGCCTCAATCCACTTTGTGAAGTAGTCTATACCCACAATGAGGAATTTGACTTGCCCCGATCCTTGAGGAAAGGGTCCGAGAAGATCGAGTCCCCATTTTGCGAACGGCCAAGGTGAGGTCACGTTGATGAGTTTCTCTGGTGGGGTATTGTGAAATTTGGCATGTTTCTGACATGATGAACATGTCTTTACAAATTCTACAGCTTCTTTTTGTAGAGTTGGCCAATAAAATTCTGCCCGAAGTACCTTTTTGGCGAGTGCCTGCGCTCCGAGGTGATTGCCACAGATGCCACTGTGTACTTCTTCTAGGACTTCTTTTGTGTTGGAAGTCGGCACACATTTTAATAGTGGTATTGAAATCCCTCTTTGTATAGAGTATTATTTATGATAGTATAATATTGTGCCTCCCGCTTCAACCTCTTTGCCTCTTTTTCCTCTACAGGAAGTGCTTCTGTTTTGAGGTAGTTTATTATGGGGGTCATCCATCCTTGATCCTGACCTGTTATGGTCATGACTTTTTTTTCTTCTGAGATTGATGGATATTGTAGGATTTCTTGGATAAGGCTTCTATTGTTGCCCCCTGGCTTGGTGCTGGCTAGTTTTGAAAGTGCATCGGCTCGGGTATTCTGTTCTCGGGGTATGTGATGAATCGTATATTCACCGAGTCGTCCAAGCTATTCTCTGGTTTTGTCCAAGTACTTTTTCATAGTGGGATCTTTGGCTTGGTAGCTTCCCGTTATTTTTGAAGTCACTACCTGTGAGTTGCTGAAGATGATAAGTTTTTGAGCTCCAACCTCCCTAGCCAGTGTCAAACCAGCTAGTAGTGCCTCATATTCTGCTTGATTGTTTGAGGCAGGGAACCCAAATTTGAGGGAGAGTTCGATTTGGGTTTCCTGGTTGCTTTCAATTATCACTCCTACGCCGCTTCCAGTTTTGTTTGAGGAACCGTCCATGTAGAGATTCCATTATGTGGGGATTTTCGGTGTGTCTGTAAATCCTGCAATGAAGTCGGCCAGGTGTTGTGATTTGATTGCCGTCCGAGCTTCATATTTGAGATCAAATTCGAACAACTCGACTGCCCATTGCAAGATTCTGCCTGCCAAGTCTGTTTTCTGTAAGATTCCTTTTATGGGCTGGTTGGTCTGAACTCTAATGGTGTGAGCCTGGAAGTATGGGCGAAGTCATCGTGATGTTAGTTTGAGAGCATAAGCGAACTTTTCTATTTTCTGGTAGTTCAGCTCGGATCCTTGTAATGCTTTGTTGATAAAGTATATTGGTTGTTGCCCACTGTTGTCTTTTCAGACCAGTGCTAAGGCTATTGCTCGATTTCCTACCACGAGGTACAATATGAGTGGTTTTCCTTTCCGTGGCCGCGTTAGTATAGGTGGCTGTCCCAGGAATATTTTGAAGTCTTGAAAGGCTTTCTCGCATTCCGCTGTCCATTCAAACTTCTTTCCCTTCCTTAGAGTGGCGTAGAAGGGGAGAGATCTTATTGTTGATCCGGCCAGGAATCTGGACAAGGCTGCCAACCTCCCGTTGAGTTGTTGTACCACTTTGACACAAGTCAGACTTTTCATGTTGAGTATGGCCCTGCATTTATCCGGGTTTGCCTCAATTCCTCTCTGTGTGATCATAAAACCCAAGAATTTACCAGCTTCTACTGCGAAGGTGCATTTTTCGGGATTGAGTCGCATGACGTGTCGTCTTATAGTGTTGAATACTTATGTCACGTCGGATAATAACATCTCTTCGTTTTGCGCCTTTACTAGCTGGTGCACGAAATTGTGATCTCTAATAATGGCTTCAACTTGGTATGCGCGTTTATAACTTAGCACTTTCTTCACAACCTCGCACAACTAACCAGCAAGTGCACTGGGTCGTCCAAGTAATAAACCTTACATGAGTAAGGGTCGATCCCACGGAGATTGTTGGTATGAAGCAAGCTATGGTCATCTTGTAAATCTCAGTCAGGCGGATAATAAATGGTTATGGAGTTTTCGAATAATAATAATAAATAAACAGAAAATAAAGATAGAAAAACTTATGTAGTTCATCGATGGGAATTTCAGATAGGCGTATGAAGATGCTGTGCTCCTTCTGAATCTCTGCTTTCCTACTGCCTTCATCCAATCATTCTTACTCCTTTCTATGGCAAGCCGTATGTAGGGCATCACCGTTGTCAATGGCTACATCCCATCCTCTCAGTGAAAAAGGTCCAAATGCTCTGTCACGGCACGGCTAATCATCTGTCAGTTCTCGATCATGTCGGAATAGAATCCCTTGATTCTTTTGCGTTTGTCATCACGCCCAACAATCACGAGTTTGAAGCTAGTCACAGTCATTCAATCCAGGAATCATACTCGGAATACCACAGACAAGGTTTAGACTTTCCAGATTCTCATGAATGCCGCCATTAATTCTAGCTTATACCACGTAGACTCTGATCTCACAGAAAGGAAGGATCGGTTGTCAGGCGAGGGCAACCATGCGTCGTGCATCAGGAATTCAAGAGATACACACTCTAGCTTTCGCTTGTAGAACGGAAGTGGTTGTCAGGCACGCGTTCATAGGGACGGATGATGATGAGTGTCACGGATCATCACATCCATCAGATTGAAGTACGAGTAGTATCTTAGAACAGAAATAAGATTGAATTTGAATAAAAGATAGTAGTAATTGCATTAAAACTCGAGGTACAGCAGAGCTCCACACCCTTAATCTATGGTGTGTAGAAACTCCACCGTTGAAAATACATAAGTGATGAAGGTCCAGGCATGGCCGAATGGCCAGCCCCCAAAATGTGATATCAATTCGAAAATATGGAGAAGGACCTGATATGTGGTCAAAAGACCGAATGGTCAAAGACACTGAATACAATAGTAAAAAGTCCTATTTATACTAGACTAGCTACTAGGGTTTACAGAAGTAAGTAATTGATGCAGAAATCCACTTTTGGGGCCCACTTGGTGTGTGCTTGGGCTGAGCTTAAACTTTACACAAGCTGAGGCTTCTTTTGGAGTTGAACGCCAAGTTGTAACGTGTCTTTGGTGTTCAACTCTGGTTCGTGACGTGTTTCTGGCATTTGACTCCAGAATGCAGCATTGAACTGGCGTTGAGCACCAGTTTACGTCGTCTAATCACGAATAAAGCATAAACTATTATATATTTCTGGAAAGCTTTGGATGTCTACTTTCCAACGCTCTTAAGAGCGCACAATTTAGAGTTCTGTAGCTCCAGAAAATCCATTTCGAGTACAGGGAGGTCAGAATCCAACAGCATCAACAGTCCTTTGTCAGCCTTCTATCAGAGGTTTGCTCAGGTCCCTCAATTTCAGCCAGAAATTATCTGAAATCACAGAAAAACACACAGACTCATAGTAAAGTCCAAAAATGTGAATTTAACATAAAAACTAATGAAAACATCCATAAAAGTAGCTATATCCTATTAAAAACTACCTAAAAATAATGCCAAAAAGCGTATAAATTATCCGCTCATCACAACACCAAACTTAAATTGTTGCTTGTCCCCAAGCAACTGAAAATCAATTAGGATAAAAAGAAGAGAATATACTATAAATCCCAAAATATCAATGAATATTAGTTCTAATTAGATGAGCGGGACTTGTAGCCTTTTGCTTCTGAACAGTTTTGGCATCTCACTTTCTCCTTTGAAGTTTAGAATGATTGGCATCTATAGGAACTTAGAATTTCAGATAGTGTTATTGATTCTCCTAGTTAAGTTTGTTGATTCTTGAACACAGCTACTTTTATGAGTCTTGGTCGTGGCCCCTAAGCACTTTGTTTTCCAGTATTACCACCGGATACATAAATGCCACAGACACATAGCTGGGTGAACCTTTTCAGATTGTGACTCAGCTTTGCTAAAGTCCCCAGTTAGAGGTGTCCAGAGTTCTTAAGCACACTCTTTTTACTTTGGACACGACTTTAACCACTCAGTCTTAATCTTTTCACTTGGACCTACATGCCACAAGCACATGGTTAGGGACAGCTTGATTTAGCCGCTTAGGCCTGGATTTTATTTCCTTGGGCCCTCCTATCCATTGATGCTCAAAGCCTTGGATCCTTTTTACCCTTGCCTTTTGGTTTTAAGGGCTATTGGCTTTTTCTGCTTACTTTTTCTTTTTCTTTTGTTCCCCAATTTTTTTTCTTTTTCGCAAGCTTTTGCTTTTTCACTGCTTTTTCTTGCTTCAAGAATCAATTTCATGATTTTTCAGATAATCAATAGCATTTATCTTTGTTCATCATTCTTTCAAGAGCCAACAATTTTAACATTCATAAACAACAAGATCAAAATTATGCACTGTTCAAGCATTCATTCAGAAAACAAAAAGTATTGTCACCACTGATGACAGGTCATCATATACCCATTTTTCAAGCTAATTTCACTTGTTTTATTAGTCTTTATGCACTTTCTTGCATCCTAAGTAAGTGATTTGGAATGAAAATGCATAACTTCTTTAAATCAAGCAACTACCATTAAATTGATGCTAAATCATGAGGTTTGAGCAAGAATTAATTGATTTTTAATGAATTATAAACCTTATGAATTTAGAGATACTTTGAGTGGTTGTTTTGGTTTCTTGTAGGTGAAGAAAGGAAGAAAAGAGGAAAAACGTGGCTTAAGAAAGCGTGGCCCAAGGAAAAAAGAATCTGGCGCATGGAAGGGAGGAAGCTACACTGCACTCCAGGAGAGCACACTGCCCTCCAGGAGAGCAGCATATTGAACCAAGCCTTGAGAAGCAACACTGCCCTGCCCACAACAAGGGCGGAGCACAATTTGATGCCAAGGACCAAAGGGAGCAAAAACTCTGCCCTGCCCTCCTCAAGAGCAATATCGGGCTTATCAAAGAAATAAATTCAAGGAAAAAGCTTACCAATGCTTGCCACAAGGTTCGAACTCATGAGCAAGGGGGAGTGGGGGAGCACTACTCACAAGCTTGTTTTCAATCTCCCAGGATCGAACACAGCACCATGAGGAAGCAAGGAACTAGGCCTTACTTTGGTGCCAAGAAAACCAAGGAAAAGAAGCAGCGTGTGCCTCCACCAAGTTTCGAACTTGGAACCCCACCTTTTGGCAACATTGCCCTGCCCTCCACAAGGGCAGGGCAGCATTTTGTGATGCATGGCGCAGCATGTTGGACACACAGGCATGAGTATCGGCCAGCAGCAAGCACGCACGGGCAGCAAGCTTGGCGCACCATGAAAACTCTGCCCTGCCCTCCACAAGGGCAGGGCAGCATCCTGCAGCATCACACACACCAAGCACGCACGCAATGAGCCGCACGCACCATTTCCTGCTCTGCCCTCCACAAGGGCAGGGCAGCCTCCTGGAAGCCACTTTCTCATGGGCTGAAAATTGGATTAAAAATCCAATTTAATTCATTTCTTCACCAAATCAAAAGCCCATCCAAATTCCAAAATCCAAGAATAGAAAGTGTATAAATAGGAGATAGTTTGATGTAATTAGGACCTTCCCCTTTACTTTTGACTTTTAAACCTTCTTTTGATTTTTGAATTTTGAGACTTGATTTTTCATTGAGAGCTAGGAACTAAGATTTGAGAGAATTGGGAAGGAGAATTGATCTCTCTTCTTCCTCGTTCTTGCTTGAGCATTTTTACTTTTCTTGTTTGAGTTTTGGGTGTGAAGAATTGAGGAATTTCTGTCTCAATCTCCGTTCAAGATCTCTTTAATTTCCCTTCTGCATAATTGAGTTGAATCCAATTTCTTTTACTGCTTCAATCTTTAATTTCTTGTTAATTGCTTTGTGAACTTGGATCTGGGAAGGCAAATGAGATCTAGACTCTGCTATCTAGTCTCTAGAGCCCTGAGATCTCATTTTCCTTTTGGTTCTTCTGTGAACCCCTGTTGCAATTTAATTTCCCTTGCTGTTTGAATTCTAGTTACTTCCAAATCATCTCTTGCTTTGATAATTGCTGCAATTTAATTTCCCTTGCTTAGATTCTGAATTCCCAGTCCTCAACTCCCTTTTTCCATTCAAGCAATTTATATTTCTTGCACTTTAAGTTACTGCAATTTATATTTCTTGCACTTTAAGTTTCAGTCATTTAATTTCTTGTTCTTTAAGATTCAGCACCTTTACTTTCAGCTCTCTTTAATTTCTGCAATTCATCCCTCTCCCTTTACCTTTCCTGCTATTTACTTACTGTTGGCTACAAAATCACTCAACCAATACTTGATTCGCTTGACTAAATCAACCACTAAACTAAAATTGCTCAATCCTTCAATCCCTGTGGGATCGACCTCACTCCCGTGAGTTTTATTACTTGATGCGACCCGGTACACTTGCCGGTGAGTTTTGTGTTGGATCGTTTTCCACACATCAAGTTTTTGGCGCCGTTGCCGGGGATTGAAATAGATTGACAATGATTAAGTGAAGTGGAGGTCTAGATCAAGCACTTTTTCTTTTCTATTTCTTTAATTTTTGACTAACACACTAACTGTTTGAATTTTTGCTTAAACTAACTAAAACTTCATTCTAGCAATAGATTGAAGTTTCACTGGTTTTCTGGATCTGTGTGTTTCTTGTTGTGTGTTTGTATGTCAGGTACAGGAAGATCTTCTCCTATTCTCTCTGAAATTGACCAAAGAACTCTTCGAAGATTAAGAAGAGCTGAAAGAGGGAAGAACACTGTTGGAGAGGAAGACTCTGAGGAGGAATTCCAAGAGATGGAAGGAGATCCATCAAATCCCAATCAACCAGAAGGAGGAGCCAACAATAACCCACAACAAAGAAGAGTACTGGCTTCCTACACATTTGCAAATGCTAGACACTATGGGAGTAGCATTCTTACTCCTAATGTCAATGCAAACAACTTTGAACTAAAGCCACAACTCATCACTTTGGTCCAAAACAACTGTTCTTTTGGAGGGGGACCATTGGAAGACCCCAACTAACATCTATCCACTTTCTTGAGGATCTGTGACACAGTTAAGAGCAATGGAGTGCACCCTGACATATACAAGCTGCTGTTGTTCCCATTCTCTCTCAGGGACAAAGCCACTCAATGGCTAGAATCATTTCCAAAAGAGAGCATCAACACTTGGGATGATTTGGTGAGCAAGTTTCTTGCCAAATTTTATCCCCCTCAAAGGATCATAAGATTGAAGACTGAGGTGCAGACATTCACTCAAATGGAGGCTGAAAATTTATATGAAGCATGGGAAAGATATAAGGCACTGCTGAGGAAATGTCCACCAGAGATGTTCACTGAGTGGGACAAGCTGCAGAACTTCTATGAGGGACTTACTCTGAAGGCTCAAGAAGCACTTGATCATTCAGCTGGAGGCTCATTACAACTCATGAAAACTACAAAGGACGCTCAAAATCTCATTGATATGGTGGCTAACAACCAATATTTCTTTGCTCACCATAGGCAACGCCAACCATCACAAAGGAGAGGAGTAATGGAGTTGGAAGGAGTGGATTCAATCCTAGCTCAGAACAAAATGATGCAGCAGCAAATTCAACAACAGTTTGAGCAAATGGCAAAAAGGATTGATAGCCTTCAAGTTGTAGCAGTTAATACAAGCCAACCATCAACCCCATGGGGGCAAAATGAAGAAACTCAAAAGGAGCAACAGCAAGAGCAAGTCCAGTATATGCACAACCAAAGTTCTGGGTCAAATGAGGTCTATGGTGATACTTACAATCCCTCTTGGAAAAACCATCCCAACCTTAGATGGGGAGACAACCACAATCAAACTCAGCAGCCATGGCAAAGGAACTCAACTCAAAACAATTGGAAAAACACAAACCACAACAACCAGCCAAACACTAACCAAAACACATACAGAAAACCATAAAACACTTATCCCAACTCTAACCATTATCCACCCAATAACCACCCAACTAACCAAAACACCTACCATCATCCATCAACACCCCAAAACCAACCAATCTCACAAGACTCTCAGAGGATTACTAATCTAGAGATGCTCATGGAGAAGATGATGAAGAACCAAGAATTGACAACAAAGAACCAAGAAGCCTCCATGAAGAACCTAGAGAGGCAGATTGGGCAAATCTCCAAGCAGATTTCTGTTGAAAAACCATCAAGCTCACTACCAAGTGACACCATTCCTAATCCAAAAGAGGAGTGCAAGGCAATACAGTTAAGGAGTGGAAAAATCCTGCTGAAAGATGAAGAAGCCACCAAGAAGCCTAAGGAAAGTGACAAGAAACAAGTTGAAAAAGAGGCAGCCAATGATGAAGATGCAACAGCAAGCAATCACCCTCAGAATCAACCTCAAGAAAAAGAAGATAGACCACAAAATCTGAAGAAGGGAAAGCAGATCATGGAAGAACCAAATCCAATACAACATCAAGTGGAGAAAAGCTTAACACCTCCACTGCCTTATCCCCAAAAATTCCACAAAGAGGTTAAGGACCAACACTTTTCTAAATTTCTTGAGACTTTCAAGAAGCTAGAGATCAACATACCTTTGGCTGAGGCATTGAAGCAAATGCCTCTGTATGCCAAGTTCTTAAAGGAGCTCATCAACAAGAAAAGAGACTGGAATGAGAAGGAGACGGTAATGCTCAGTGAGGAATGTAGCGCTGTGCTACAAAATGGAATTCCACCAAAGCTTAAAGATCCAGGGAGTTTTGTAGTATCATGCACCATAGGCAAATTAACCTTGGATAAAGCTCTCTGTGATCTTGGAGCTAGTATCAACTTAATGCCCCTGTCCATGATGAGGAAGCTTGCTATAGAAGAACTCAAACCCACCAGGATGTCACTAGTCATGGCCGACAGATCAATCAAGACACCCAATGGAATTGTGGAAAATCTGTTAGTGAAGGTTGGGAAGTTTATCTTCCCTGCGGATTTTGTGATCTTGGACACCGATTAGGAAGGAAACAATTCAATCATCTTGGGAAGACCATTTCTAACAACTGCAAGAGCCATTATAGATGTGGAAAAAGGAGAAATGATCTTCAGAGTACACAATGAGCAAATGATCATAAATGTTTTCAAGTCAATGCAACACCTTCCTGAGCAAGAAGATTACCTGAGGGTGGATATGATAGAGAGTCTGGTGGAAGAAATATTAGACACTAATCAGCATGAGCAAGAAGAAAAAATGAATCAAGAGACAGTAGATGAACACGCAACTGAGATCTCTATTGACAAGGAGGTGAAACCAAGCAAGAAGGAAGAAATGCATAAACAAGAACTGAAGCCATTACCTACTCATCTCAAATATGCATTCCTTGGCACATCAGAAATTTTCCCAGTGATCATCAATTCATCCCTGACAAAAAAAGAAGAAGGAGAGCTTCTTGATGTACTCAGAGCCCACAAGGATACTTTAGGATAGACCATTGATGATCTGAAAGGCATTAGCCCTGCATTATGTATGCATAAAATTCTCTTGGAGGACAATTTCAAAGGAGTAGTTCAACCTCAGAGAAGGTTAAATCCTGCAATGAAGGAAGTTGTCCAGAAAGAAGTAATAAAATTGTGGAATGCAGGGATAATATATCCTATCTCTGATAGCTCATGGATAAGCCCAGTCCAAGTGGTACCAAAGAAGGATAGAATGACAGTCATTGTTAATGAGAAGAATGAACTCATTCCCACAAGAACTGTGACAGGATGGAGGATGTGTATTGATTATAGGAGGCTAAATGATGCCACACGCAAAGATCATTTCCCACTTCCTTTCATTGATCAGATGCTTGAAAGATTGGCCGGCCATGCTTACTATTGCTTCCTGGATGGCTATTCTGGGTATAATCAGATAGTGGTAGATCCAAAGGACCAAGAAAAGACTTCATTCACATGTCCATTTGGAGTTTTCGCTTATAGAAGAATTCCATTTGGACTATGCAATGCCCCAGCCACTTTTCAAAGGTGTATGCTCTCCATTTTTTCAGATATGGTCGAAAAGTTTTTAGAGGTTTTCATGGACAACTTTTCTGTTTTTGGTGACAATTTCAATACTTGCTTGAAACATCTAACTCTTGTTTTGAAATGGTGCCAAGAAACTAATTTGGTTTTGAACTGGGAAAAGTGCCATTTCATGGTGCCTGAGGGGATTGTTCTTGGTCATAAAGTTTCAAGAAAAGGGATAGAGGTTGACAAGGCAAAGGTGGAAATTATAGAGAAGCTCCCTCCACCAACTAATGTGAAATCTGTTAGAAGTTTCTTGGGACATGCAGGATTTTATAGAAGGTTTATCAAGGATTTTTCTAAAATAGCCAAACCTTTGAGTAATCTGTTAGTGATTGATAATCCTTTTGTTTTTGATCAAAACTGCCAGCACGCCTTTGAAACTTTAAAACACAAACTCACAACAGCACCAATTATCACACCCCCGGATTGGGAATTACCCTTTGAACTCATGTGTGATGCAAGTGATATTGCAATTGGTGCTGTACCTGGACAAAAAAAGGGAAACTTGCATCATGTCATATATTATGCAAGTAAGGTGTTGAATGAGGCTCAAAAAAATTACACCACAACAGAGAAGGAATTGTTAGCTGTAGTCTATGCATTTAATAAGTTTAGATCATACTTGATAGGATCTAAAATTGTGGTTTATACTGACCATGCTGCCCTCAAGTATTTGATGTCAAAGCAGGATGCTAAACCAAGACTTATCAGGTGGATACTACTCCTACAGGAGTTTAACATTGAGGTAAGGGACAGGAAAGGTACTGAAAACCGAGTTGCTGACCATTTGTCAAGGCTGCCACAAGAAACAATTCAAGAAGCCTCACAACCTGTGAATGAAAACTTCCCAGATGAACACCTTTTGCTGGTTCAACAAATACCGTGGTTTGCTGACATAGCAAATTACAAAGTGGGGAGGAAGATACCTCAAGAATTCACTAAGCAACAAGTGAAGAAGCTAATCAATGAAGCGAGGAAGTTCTTGTGGGATGAACCTTTTCTGTTCAAAAGATGTTCTGATGGAATAATTAGGAGATGTGTCCCTGAGAGTGAAATAAGAGATATACTGTGGCATTGCCATGGCTCGGCTTATGGTGGACATTTTGGTCCAGAAAGAACAGCTGCAAAGATATTGCAAAGTGGTTTCTATTGGCCAACTATCTTCAAAGATGCCAGAGAGTTTGTCCACCAATGTAATGAGTGCCAGAGAGCAGGAGGATTGACAAAAAGGAATGAGATGCCGTAGAATTTCATTTTGGAATTAGAATTATTTGATCTATGGGGCATAGATTTCATGGGACCCTTTCCCCCTTCCTATTCTTTCAGATATATCTTGGTAGCAGTGGAGTATGTTTCAAAGTGGGTGGAAGCCATAGCCACAACTACCTGTGATGCACAAATTGTCCTTCAATTCCTCAAGAAGCACATTTTCACTAGATATGGAGTACACAAGGGTCTTATTAGTGATGGTGGTGGTCATTTTTGTAACAAACAGATGGAGAAACTTCTTCATAAATATGGAGTTATTCATAAAGTAGCCACACCATATCACCCTCAGACTAATGGGCAGGCTGAATTAGCAAACAGAGAATTGAAGAAAATCCTAGAGAAAACAGTAGGAAGCACAAGAAAGGATTGGGCTAGAAAATTGGAAGATGCACTCTGGGCGTACAGGACAGCTTTCAAAACTCCCATTGGGAAGTCCCCCTTTCAGCTATTATATGGCAAATCTTGTCACCTCCCTGTAGAGCTTGAACACAAAGCCTTTTGGGCTACTAAACTTCTAAACCTTGACTCTGAAGCAGCAGGGGAGAAAAGGTTGTTGCAGCTAAATGAGCTGGATGAATTTAGGCTAGAAGCCTATGAAAATACCAAGATATACAAGGAAAAAGCCAAGAGGTGGCATGACAGGAAGATCTTGAAGAAAGAATTCAAAACTGGGCAACAAGTACTCTTGTACAACTCACGACTCAAGATATTCCCTGGCAAGCTTAAATCTAAGTGGACTGGTCCATATTTGGTAACTAAGGTCTTTCCTTATGGGAGTATTGAATTGCTAGACGAAGCAACAAAGAGTCGATTCACAGCCAATGGTCACAAAGCAAAGCTATACCTAGGAGGACAATGGGACAAGGAAAAAGAGGTTCAGAACCTAAATCCTTCTTGAAGTAAAAACAGAAGATGTCAAGCTAGTGACAATAAAAGAGCGCTTGTTAGGAGGCAACCCAACCTGAGGTAGTTTTCTTTCATAGCTTTTTCAATAAAAATGTTGAATAATTGGTATGCATTGCAAGGAGCTAAGTTTGGTGTTACACACCAAAACAATTTAAGGGAGAATGAAAGATTCTAAGTTTGGTGTTCCACCAAAAATCTCATTTAAAAACACATTTTCACCTCTTGCATAATGCTAGCTCCAAGCAATCAAACAAATTATTCAACTATTTAATTGCTTTCTAGCTTTAATTCCATAACCTTTAGCAAGGACACAAGGTTTCACATATGGTTAACTTGTTGCATAAGAGGCAGTGGCAAGCAATTAAGTTTGGTGTCTCCAACACCTAAATAAATCCAAAAGCCACACTCAATTTATGCATACTAACCATGCAATTAAGGGCTTGAGAAGCAAGCAACTTTGAGAATTATGCAGGACATGAGTCAACAATTGAAGATATTGTGCATCTTAACTCAAAGAAAACACAACAGAAGGAAGAATCGTAGGGCTGCAACTTCAAAGGTTGTATCTAAACTTAATCCTTGCTGCTGTGGATTGTTTTGAACATGAGAACCATTATATGTCTTGCTAAAGTGTTTATTTAGTTGCAAGTGAAGTTGTTTGATTAAGTATGTTGATCTGCATAATGCTTGTTGTTCATCACTCAGCTTAAATTTTGTTTTGTTTCCCATATGCTTGAATAAAAGAGAATTGTTTGAATTAGAAAGTAAATATTCAATGTTGCATAAGTTAGAATGGAAATTAATGGTGGTGAATGTGTCTGATCAAATGTATAACTCATGAAATAATTGCTGCATAATGTCATTTTCATTGAAGTATGAGCTAGCTTGCTGTTATAAAGGTTCCTATCAGTAAAGAAAAAGCCCTTGAGAACAAAAATAAAACAGAAAGAAAAGGAAGAAGAAAAAGCCAATGTGGCAAGAAAAACAAAGAATAAAGGCTGGACACCAATAGCTTGGACCCTAGGACACATGCCTGTGGTGTTCTTGTACTAGGATATGCTTGGATAAGTAAATTCTGAGGGGTATTTCAAAACCCGGTCACTTAGATCAACTGATTTGGGATGACCAATTGAAAGTCCACAATAAAGAGCAACTTAGATACAGAACATTTAGTTATCCAAAGAGATGCTGGGCATCAATGATCCTAGGAGAAAATAGTGAGCCATGTGTCTGTGATGGAAAAATGTTGAGTAAAAAAATAAAGCCAAAGGCTACCACTGCAACATTAGACACCGAGCCTTCAAAGAATAATAAGCTTGTTAAGAAAAATGAGAAAAGAAAAGTTAGCAAGGGAGTAATTAAAGAGTAAACCTTATAACAGCAAGTTTAGTAAGCCTTTGAGGAGAAATGTATATTATGTAACAGCAAACAATAACTTGGGTTGTCATTATCTGCATAAAAACTCCATAAATCAAGTTCTGCTACATGCCTAATAAGGATATAATTGCTCTTCTTGTTCATTTCATTTTCTCTTAGTTTTGATGCTTGCTTGGGGACAAGCAAGAATTAAGTTTGGTGTTGTGATGACAGGTCATCATATACCCATTTTTCAAGCTAATTCACTTGTTTTATTATTCTTTATGCACTTTCTTGCATCCTAAGTAAGTGATTTGGAATGAAAATGCATAACTTCTTTAAATCAAGCAACTACCATTAAATTGATGCAAAATCATGAGGTTTGAGCAAGAATTAATTGATTTTTAATGAATTATAAACCTTATGAATTTAGAGATACTTGAGTGGTTGTTTTGGTTTCTTGTAGGTGAAGAAAGGAAGAAAAGAGGAAAAGCGTGGCTTAAGAAAGCGTGGCCCAAGGAAAAAAGAATGTGGCGCATGGAAGGGAGGAAGCTACACTGCACTCCAGGAGAGCACACTGCCCTCCAGGAGAGCAGCATATTGAACCAAGCCTTGAGAAGCAACACTGCCCTGCCCACAACAAGGGCGGAGCACAATTTGATGCCAAGGACCAAAGGGAGCAAAAACTCTGCCCTGCCCTCCTCAAGAGCAATATCGGGCTCATCAAAGAAATAAATTCAAGGAAAAAGCTTACCAATGCTTGCCACAAGGTTCGAACTCATGAGCAAGGGGGAGTGGGGGAGCGCTACTCACAAGCTTGTTTTCAATCTCCCAGGATCGAACACGGCACCATGAGGAAGCAAGGAACTAGGCCTTACTTTGGTGCCAAGAAAACCAAGGAAAAGAAGCAGCGTGTGCCTCCACCAAGTTTCGAACTTGGAACCCCACCTTTTGGCAACATTGCCCTGCCCTCCACAAGGGCAGGGCAGCATTTTGTGATACATGGCGTAGCATGTTGGACGCACAGGCATGAGTATCGGCCAGCAGCAAGCACGCACGGGCAGCAAGCTTGGCGCACCATGAAAACTCTGCCCTGCCCTCCACAAGGGCTGGGCAGCATCTTGCAGCATCACACACACCAAGCACGCACGCAATGAGCCGCACGCACTATTTCCTGCTCTGCCCTCCACAAGGGCAGGGCAGCCTCCTGAAAGCCACTTTCTCATGGGCTGAAAATTGGATTAAAAATCCAATTTAATTCATTTCTTCACCAAATCAAAAGCCCATCCAAATTCCAAAATCCAAGAATAGAAAGTGTATAAATAGGAGATAGTTTGATGTAATTAGGACCTTCCCCTTTACTTTTGACTTTTAAACCTTCTTTTGATTTTTGAATTTTGAGACTTGATTTTTCATTGAGAGCTAGGAACTGAGATTTGAGAGAATTGGGAAGGAGAATTGATCTCTCTTCTTCCTCGTTCTTGCTTGAGCATTTTTACTTTTCTTGTTTTATTTTTGGGTGTGAAGAATTGAGGAATTTCTGTCTCAATCTCCGTTCAAGATCTCTTTAATTTCCCTTCTGCATAATTGAGTTGAATCCAATTTCTTTTACTGCTTCAATCTTTAATTTCTTGTTAATTGCTTTGTGAACTTGGATCTGGGAAGGCAATTGAGATCTAGACTCTGCTATATAGTCTCTGGAGCCCTGAGATCTCATTTTCCTTTTGGTTCTTCTGTGAACCCCTGTTGCAATTTAATTTCCCTTGCTGTTTGAATTCTAGTTACTTCCAAATCATCTCTTGCTTTGATAATTGCTGCAATTTAATTTTCCTTGCTTAAATTCTGAATTTCCAGTCCTCAATTCCCTTTTTCCATTCAAGCAATTTATATTTCTTGCACTTTAAGTTACTGCAATTTATATTTCTTGCACTTTAAGTTTCAGTCATTTAATTTCTTGTTCTTTAAGATTCAGCACCTTTACTTTTAGCTCTCTTTAATTTCTGCAATTCATCCCTCTCCCTTTACATTTCCTGCTATTTACTTACTGTTGGCTACAAAATCACTCAACCAATACTTGATTCGCTTGACTAAATCAACCACTAAACTAAAATTGCTCAATCCTTCAATCCCTGTGGGATCGACCTCACTCCCGTGAGTTTTATTACTTGATGCGACCCGGTACACTTGCCGGTGAGTTTTGTGTTGGATCGTTTTCCACACATCAACCACATCAATATAATTAAACTAATTTCAAGGATAATTTTGAAATTCATGTACTTCTTGTTCTTTTGAATTAGAAACATTTTTCATTTAAGAGAGTTGAAGGATCCATGGAATTATTCATAGCCTTAAGACATAGTTACTCAATACTAATGATCATGAGGTAGAGACACAAAACATAAACAAACATATAGCATAAAATCGAAAAACAGAGAATTAAGAACAAGGAAAATAAGGAATGAGTCTACCTTAGTGAGGGTGGCGCCTTCTTGAAGGACCAATGGTGCTTTTTGAGCTTCTCTATGTCTCTTCCTTGCCTTTGTTGCTTGATCCCTAGTGATTTTGGTGTTCCTATCCTTAGTTGCTCCCAATAATTATGTGGAGGGAAACTGTATCCCCTGGGGTGTCTCATGGATCTCTTGATTTGCAGTCAAATGCTCTACTACTGAGCTATGGACCCTTGAGATGAATCTCTCCATCTTCCATGACTCAGAGGTGGAAGCTTTTGTCTTTCCTTTTCTCTTCTTCTTTTTTTTTTTGAGGTTTCTCTGGCCTTAGGTGCCATCAATGGTTATGGAAAAACAAAAAAGCTATGCTTTTACCACACCAAACTTAGAATGTTGCTCGCCCTCGAGCAAAAAGAAGAAAGGATGGAAGAAGAAGAATATATGGGTGGGATTAGGTGGGGAAAGAGATGATGGATGTGAGTGGTGAATAGGTGATGGGGGTGAGTGATTGAGGTGTGAGAGAGAGGGGGAAGGTAGGTTGAGGTAGGTAGGGATCCTGTGGGGTCCACAGATCCTGAGGTGTCAAGGATTTACATCCCTACACCAATGAGGCGTGCACAAATGCCCTCTGCATGCAATCCTGGCATTTAACGCCAAATTGATGCTTGTTTCTGGCGTTAAACGCCAGCTCTATGCTTGTATTGGGCGTTCAATGCCAGTCTGCAGCATGTTTTTGATGTTGAACGCCAGCTTTCCTCAGTGTGCAATCCTGGCGTTTAAACGCCAGGTTGCTGCATGTTTCTGCCGTTCAACGCCAGATCCATGCTCTGTTCTGGCGTTGAACGCCAGCCAGATGCTCCTTACTGGCGTTCAAACGCCAGCAAGGTCTTCCTCCAGGGTGTGCTGTTTCTTCTACTGTTTTTGATTCTATTTTTAATTTTAGTATTTTTTCGTGACTCTACATGATCATGAACCTAATAAAACATAAAAGAACAATAAAAGTAAAATAAAATTAGATAAATTAAAAATTGGGTTGCCTCCCAACAAGCGCTTCTTTAATGTCAATAACTTGACAGTGGGCTCTCATGGAGCCACACAGGTGATCAAGTCAATGTTGTGAACTCCCAACACCAAACTTAGAGTTTGAGTGTGGGGATTCAACACCAAACTTAGAGTTTGGCTGTGGCCTTCCAACACCAAACTTAGAGTTTGATTGTGGGGGCTTTGTTTGACTCTGTCTTGAGAGAAGCTTTTCATGCTTCCTCTCCATGTATATAGAAGAACACCCTTGGGTCTTAAACACAAGGTAGTCCCCATTCAGTTGAAGTACTAATTCTCCTCTGTTAACATCTATCACAGGTCCTGCTGTGGCTAGGAAAGGTCTTCCAAGGATGATGCATTCATCCTCCTCCTTCCTAGTATCTAAGATTATGAAATCAGCAGGGATGTAAAGGCCTTTAACCTTTACTAGCACGTCCTCCACTAATCCATAAGCTTGTGTTACTGACTTGTCTGCCATCTGTAATGAGAATATGGCAGGCTATACCTCAATGATCCCCAGCTTCTCCATTACAAAGAATGGCATAAGATTTATACATGACCCTAGGTCACACAGAGCTTTTTCGAAGGTCATGGTGCATATGGTGTAGGGTATTACGAATTTGCCAGGATCTAGTCTCTTTTGAGGTAAAGTTTGCTGAACCCATGTATCTAGTTCACTAATGAACAGGGGAAGTTCACCTTCCCAAGTCTCATTACCAAACAACTTGGCATTCAGCTTCATAATAGCTCCTAGATATTGAGCAACTTGCTCTCTAGTTACATCTTCATCCTCTTCAGAGGAAGAATAGTCTTCAGAGCTCATGAATGGCAGAAGGAGGTTTAATGGAATCTCTATGGTCTCTATATGAGCCTTAGATTCCTTTGGGTCCTCAATAGGAAACTCCTTCTTGGTTGGGAGACGTCCCATGAGGTCTTCCTCATTGGGAGTCACGTCCTCCCCTTCCTCCTTGCATTCGGCCATATTGACTATATCAATGGCCTTGCACTCTCTCTTTGGATTCTCTTCTGTATTGCTTGGGAGAGTACTAGGAGGAGTTTCAGTGACTTTCTTACTCAGCTGGCCCACTTGTGCCTCCAAATTTCTAATGGAGGACCTTGTTTCACTCATGAAGCTTAAAGAGGCCTTAGACAGATCAGAGATAATATTTGCTAAGTTAGAGGTGCTCTGCTCAGAATTCTCTGTCTGTTGCTGAGAAGATGATGGAAAAGGCTTGCCATTGCTAAACCTGTTTCTTCTACCATTATTAAAGCCTTGTTGAGGCTTTTGTTGATGCTTCCATGAGAAATTTGGATGATTTCTCCATGAAGAATTATAGGTGTTTCCATAAGGTTCACCCATGTAATTTACCTCTGCCATTGCAGGGTTTTCAGGATCATAAGCTTCTTCTTCAGAATATGCCTCTTTAGTACTGTTGGATGCATTTTGCCATCCATTCAGACTTTGAGAAATCATGTTGACTTGCTGAGTCAACATTTTGTTCTGAGCCAATATGGCATTCAGAGCATCAATTTCAAGAACTCCCTTCCTCTGAGGTGTCCCATTATTCACGGAATTCCTCTCAGAAGTGTACATGAATTGGTTATTTGCAACCATTTCAATAAGTTCCTGAGCTTCTGCAGGCGTTTTTTTTAGGTGAATGGATCCACCTGCAGAGTGGTCCAGTGACATCTTAGAGAACTCAGATAGACCATAATAGAATATATCTATCATGGTCCATTCTGAAAACATGTCAGAAGGACACTTTTTGGTCATCTGCTTGTATCTTTCCCAAGCTTCATAGAGGGATTCACCATCTTTTTGCTTGAAGGTCTAAACATCCACTCTAAGCTTGCTCAGCTTTTGAGGAGGAAAGAACTTTGATAAACCCATATTTTGTGATATATTTTGTGCTTAGTTTGAGTGATTTATTCAATCCTTCACCCACTTATTCATATTAATTACATGGTTTTACTTTCCCTTCCTTATTATGTGATGTATGTGAAAAACATGTTTCCTATGCTTTAAGATTAATTATTTTAATTACCTTTATTTCCATTCGATGCCGTGATTAGTTTGTTGAGTCGTTTCAGTTCTTCTAAGGCAGGAATGACTTAAAGGATGGAAAAGGAAACATACAAAAATGGAAGGAAAGCGTAAAACGGAGTTTTAGAGAAACTGGCATCCACGCGACCGCATGGACGACGCGGCCGCGTGCCAAGCGCGAAGAAGCAGTGACGCGGCCGCATGACTGACGCGACCGCGCGCCTAAAGAAGAACACCTATGACGCGGCCGCATGACAGAGGCCACGCACCAGAAATTACAGAAAATGCTCATAGCGGATTCTGAAGCCCTTTTTGGCCCAAATCCAAGTCCAGAAGGCATAGACCAGAGGTTATGAAGTGTGAGAATGCATCCATTCAGGGAGTCCTCGAATTTTTAGTCACTTTCCATGATTTAGCTTTAGTTGGAGGGAGGTTCTCTCCTCTCTCTCTTTAGGATTAGGAATTAGATTTAGGATTTTATTTGCTTCAAGGATTATCTTTTTACCAGGTTCAATGTTCTTTTGCTTGACAGGTATCTCTTATTTTTAGATACCATTAATGCTTGCTTGTATTAGTTATGTTGCCTATTTGGCTTATGCTACATTCATGTTATAATTTTCTTATTTAATGTTGCTTGAGATATTTCAGTTCAATATTGCCTTCTTTTATTTATGCCATTGATTATTCCCAATCTGAAGACATTTTCATTCCAGTAGAATTAATTTACTTTCCCTTTTTGGTCTTGGTTTAAAAATCAGTAACTCAGGAGTTATCTTAGCTTAACATAATTGATAACTGTTATCTTTGCTAATTGAACTAAACTTCAATAATCCCAACCTTTTCTTAGGAAATAAATAGGATTCGAAGGTCAAATTAATTAGTCCCTTGACTTTCCTTTGCTTTCACAAGGGTCAACTATGTGGAATTAAGATTCAACTTTCATTATTATTGATAAGAATAACTAAGTCTGGACTTCCAATTTCTCATACCATGCCAAAAGGTTTGCTTTACAGTATTTATTTATTTTAATTGTCATTTGAATTACTTGTCATACTTCTTCCCTATTTCCAAAACCCCCAAATTTTACCTTTTTCATAGCCAATAATAAGAACATACCTCCCTGCAATTCCTTGAGAAGACAACCCGAGGTTTAAATACTCGGTTATCAATTTTAAAGGGGTTTGTTACTTGTGACAACCAAAACTTTTGTACGAAGGGATTTCTGTTAGTTTAGAAGCTATATCTACAACGCGAATATTTTTATAAATTCTTTACTAGCAAAAAAATCCTAACGTCAAACTTAGCCAAGAAGGTCGTGACCAGCTTATCCCAGGAGTCCAAGCTATCCTTAGGTTGTGAATCCAACCATGTTCTAGCTCTATCTCTTACAGCAAAAGGGAAAAGCATGAGCCTGTAGACTTCAGGATCTACTCCATTAGTCTTAACAGTCTCACAGATCTGCAAGAACTCAGTCAAAACTGATATGGATCTTCTGACGAAAGTCCATAAAATTTGCAGTTCTGTTGCATTAGAGCAACTAGTTGAGGTTTCAGCTCAAAATTGTTTGCTCCAATGGCAGGGATTGAGATGCTTCTTCCATCAAACTTGGAAGTAGGTGTAGTATAATCACCAAGCATCCTTCTTGCATTATTGTTGTTGGGTTCGGCTGCCATCTCCTTTTCTTGTTCGAAAATTTCAGTAAGGTTGTCTCTGGATTGTTGTAATTTAGCTTTTCTTAGTTTCCTCTTCAGAGTCCTTTCAGGTTCCGGATCAGCTTCAACAAGAATGCCTTTTTCCTTGTTCCTGCTCATATGAAAGAGAAGAGAACAGAAAAAGAAGAGGAATCCTCTATGTCACAGTAAAGAGGTTCCTTATTGTTAGTAGAAGAAGAAAGGGAATAAGAGTGAAGAAGAATGAATAATCCAAACACAACGGTGAGGATAGAGGCAGTGATTTGACATGAAGAGAGGTGAAGAGAGGTGAAGAGAAGTGTTAGTAAATGAATAAATAAATAGAATAAGATGAGAGAGGGAGAAATTTTCGAAAATAAATTTTGAAAAGGAGTTAATGATTTTCGAAAATTAAAGGGGAGATAAAATTAAAGTTAAAATTCAAAACAATTAATTAATTAAGAAAATTTTGAAAAAGAGGGAAGTGATTTTCGAAAATTAGAGAGGAAAAAGTAGTTAGTTGGTTTTGAAAAAGATAAGAAACAAACAAAAAGTTAGTTAGTTAATTGAAAAAGATTTGAAAATCAATTTTGAAAAGATAAGAAGATAAGAAGTTGGAAAAGATATTTTAAAATCAAATTTTTGAAAAAGATAAAATTTTTGAAAAATATATGATATAAAAGATATGATTAAAAATATAATTTTTTTTTTAAATTAAAATTGATTACTTGACTAACATGAAACTAAAAGATATGATTCTAGAATTTAAAGATTGAACCTTTCTTAACAAGAAAGTAACAAACTTCAAATTTTTGAATCAATCACATTACTTGTTAGCTACGTTTTCAAAAATAAAGATAAAGAAAAGATTTTGAAAATAATTTTTTTGAAATTTTCAAAAATCATAAAAGAAAAATGAAAAATATTTGATTTTTGAAAAAGTTTTAATAAGATAAGATTTTTAAAATTTGAAAATTTGATTTGACTTACAAGAAACAACAAATTTTAAAAATTTTTGACTAAGTCAACCCAAATTTTTTAAATTTTGAGAGAAAAAAGGAAAAGATATTTTTTATTTTTGAATTTTTAATTATGAGAGAGAAAAACATAAAAAATGACTCACAACATGAAAATTATGAATCAAAACACATGATGCATGCAAGAATACTATGAATGTCAAGATGAACACCAAGAACACTTTGAAGATCATGATGAACATCAAGAACATGATTTTGAAAAAAAAAATTACGCAAAGAAAACATGCAAGACACCAAACTTAGAAATCTTTAATGCTTAGACAATATGAATGCAAAGATGCACATGAAAAACAATAAAAGACATAAAACAAGAAAACATTAAGATCAAACAAGAAAACTTACCAAGAACAACTTGAAGATCATGAAAAACACTATGAATGCATGAATTTTCGAAAATTGCAAGAACAAAATGAATATGCAATTGACACCAAACTTAAAACATGACACAAGATTCAAACAAGAAACACAAAAATATTTTTGATTTTTATAATTTTATTATTTTTTTGGATTTTATTTTATTTTTTCGAAAAACATATAGGAAAAAGGAAGTAATGAATTCAAAGTCCTCAATCAAAATCATAGGAATCATACCAGGTTAGTCTAAAGCTTGATGGTCAGCCAAGCTTCAGCATACCATTTTGAAACTCTAGAATTCATTCTTAAAAACTCTGAAGGATTTTTCAAAAATAGATGGAGAAAATCTTTGAAAAATATTTTTGAAAACTTTTTGAAAAGAAAATAAAAAAAAGAAAATTACCTAATCTGAGCAACAAGATGAACCGTCAGTTGTCCATACTCGAACAATCCCCGGCAACGGCGCCAAAAACTTGGTGCACGAAATTGTGATCTCTAATAATGGCTTCAACTTGGTATGCGCATTTATAACTTAGCACTTTCTTAACAACCTCGCACAACTAACCAGCAAGTGCACTGGGTCGTCCAAGTAATAAACCTTACGTGAGTAAAGGTCGATTCCACGGAGGTTGTTGGTATGAAGCAAGCTATGGTCATCTTGTAAATCTCAGTCAGGCGGATAATAAATGGTTATGGAGTTTTCGAATAATAATAATAATAATAAATAAACAGGAAATAAAGATAGAAATACTTATGTAGATCATCGATGGGAATTTCAGATAGGCGTATGAAGATGTTGTGCTCCTTCTAAATCTCTGCTTTCCTACTGCCTTCATCCAATCCTTCTTACTCCTTTCCATGGCAAGCTGTATGTAGGGCATCACCGTTGTCAACGGCTACATCCTATCCTCTCAGTGAAAAAGGTCCAAATGCTCTGTCACGGCACGACTAATCATCTGTCGGTTCTCGATCATGTCAGAATAGAATCCCTTGATTCTTTTGCATTTGTCATCACGCCCAACAATCGTGAGTTTGAAGCTCGTCACAGTCATTCAATCTCGGAATCCTACTCGGAATACCACAGACAAAGTTTAGACTTTCCGGATTCTCATGAATGCCGCCATCATTTCTAGCTTATACCACGAAGACTCTGATCCCACGGAATGAAAGGCTCGGTTGTCAGGCGAGGGCAACCATGCGTCGTGCATCAGGAATCCAAGAGATACACACTCTAGCTTTCGCTTGTAGAACAGAAGTGGTTGTCAGGCACGCGTTCATAGGGACGGATGATGATGAGTGTCATGGATCATCACATCCATCAGATTGATGTACGAGTAGTATCTTAGAACAGAAATAAGATTGAATTTGAATAAAAGATAGTAGTAATTGCATTAAAACTTGAGGTACAGCAGAGCTCCACACCCTTAATCTATGGTGTGTAGAAACTCCACCGTTGAAAATACATAAGTGATTAAGGTCCAGGCATGGCCGAATGGCTAGCCCCCAAAATGTGATATCAATTCGAAAATATGGAGAAGGACCAGATATGTGGTCAAAAGACCGAATGGTCAAAGACACTAAATACAATAGTAAAAAGTCCTATTTATACTAGACTAGCTACTAGGGTTTACAGAAGTAAGTAATTGATGCAGAAATCCACTTTCGGGGCCCACTTGGTGTGTGTTTGGGCTGAGATTGAACTTTACACGAGCTAAGGCTTCTCTTGGAGTTGAACGCCAAGTTGTAACGTGTTTTTGGCGTTCAACTCTGGTTCATGACGTGTTTCTGGCGTTTGACTCTAGAATGCAGCATGGAACTGGCGTTGAGCGCCAGTTTACGTCATCTAATCACAAATAAAGTATGGACTATTCTATATTTCTGGAAAGCTCTAGATGTCTACTTTCCAACGCCGTTGAGAGCGCTCCTTTTAGAGTTCTGTAGCTCCAGAAAATCTATTTTGAGTGCAGGGAGGATAGAATCCAACAGCATCAGCAGTCCTTTGTCAGCCTTCTATCAGAGTTTTGCTCAGGTCCCTCAATTTCAGCCAGAAATTACCTAAAATCACAAAAAAAACACAAACTCATAGTAAAGTCCAAAAATATGAATTTAGCATAAAAACTAATGAAAACATCCCTAAAAGTAGCTATATCCTATTAAAAACTACCTAAAAACAATGCCAAAAAGCGTATAAATTATCCGCTCATCACTAGCATGTCGTCCACATAGACTTCCATGACTTTTCCGATGTGATCCGAAAAAACCTTGTTCATTAATCTTTGGTAAGTGGCTCCCGCATTTTTAAGACTGAAGGGCATGACAATATAGCAGTAATTTGCCTTTGGGGTTAAGAATGAGGTATTTTCTTGGTCGGGTGGGTACATTGGGATTTGGTTATATCCCGAGTATGCCTCCATAAAGGAGAGGTATTTATATCCAAAGGAGGCCTCTACCAGTGCGTCGATGCTTAGGAGTGGATAAGGATCTTTTGTGCAGGCTTTGTTGAGATCAGTATAGTCAGTGCACATTCGCCACTTCCCATTTGACTTTTTTACCAATACGACATTAGCAAGCCATAGCGGGTATTTGACTTCTCTTATGAAACCTGCCTCCACAGCTTGAGAGCGTACTGGTCCTAGCTTTCTACGCCTTTGTTGTACCGGCCGAGATCCTGGGAGACTGCCAGCTTGTGGCACATTAGCTTGGGATCTGTACCTGGCATGTCTGCAGCCTTCCACGCAAAGAGGTCAGCGTTGTCTCGTAGAAACTGTGTGAGTGATTCTTTTATATCTCCTTTCAGGAGTGTGCCGATATTGGATTTTCTCTATTTCACCTTCAGGTTGTGGGTGGAGCTCTTCCCGCCTCTGAACTCCACTGTGCTCAATTGTGTGGAATTCTTCTCTACTGCCTCTGAGGTTTAGACTTTCATTGTAATAGCGGCGCGCCATCTTCTTATCTGCTTTTATCGTAGCTATCCCTCCCGCAGTTAGGAACTTCATGCATAGATGCGAATTCGAGACTATTGTGCCGAGCTGATTTAACGTTGTCCGACCTATTAGGGTGTTGTAGGCTGAACTTACGTTGACTACGATGTAATCTATTTTGAGTGTTCTTGACTGACTTCCTTTTCCGAAAGTTGTGTGGAGCGAGATGTATCCCATCAGTTGAACTGGGGTATCTCCTAGCCCGAACAGGCTATCCGGATATGCTCTGAGTTCTTTTTCTTCCAGGCCGAGTTTATCGAAGGCAGTTTTGAATAAGATATCGGCGGAGCTCCCCTAGTCTATCAACGTGCGATGAAGATTTGCGTTTGCCAGTATAATAGTGATGACCATGGGATCGTCATGCCCTAATGCGATGCCAGATGCATCTTCCTTGGTGAAAGTAATCGTCGGGATGTCAGGTGCTTCCTTCTTTCCTGCGACGTGATATACGTCTTTGAGATGTCTTTTGCAAGATGATTTGGAGATTCCTCCCCCGGCAAATCCGCCGTGTATCATGTGGACATGTCCTTCTGGCGTTCGAGATGATCACGCGGTTGGTCCGACATCTTCTGCTCTTCTTCTTTTTCTTTGCTCATCGTCATGGGTGTCCAGATATCGATCTAGCTTTCCTTCTCGTTCGAGCTTTTCTATGACATTTTTTAAGTCAAAACACTCATTGGTGGAGTGCCCGCAGATCTGATGGTATTCACAATATTTGGCCCGATTTCCTCCTCCTTTTTTGCCTTTGAGTGGCCGAGCTGGTGGTTCTTTTTCCGTGTTGCAAACCTCTCTGTATACATCTACAAGTGATACCCGAAAAGGGGTGTAATTGTGGTATTTTTTATTTTCTCTCCATGTCGATCTTCCTTCTTTCTGAAATCTTTGTCTTTATCCCGATGGGTGAATCCGGCCTTTGAGGTCTCTCCTAATCGGGAGTTTTCCTCCATATTGATGTACTTTTTCGCTCGTTCCTGCACCTCGTTCAGAGATGTGGGGTATTGTTTTGATATAGATTGACTAAAGGGCCCTTCTCGCAAGCCATTAATGAGGCCCATAATAGCGGCTTCCATTGGTAGGTTCTGTATGTCCATGCATGTCTTGTTGAATCTTTCCATGTAGTTGCGAAGGGTTTCCCGTTCTCCTTGTATGATTCCCAGTAAGCTCGGAGCATATGTAGCTTTGTCTTTTTGGATGGAGAATCTGGGCAGGAATTTTTTAGCCATGTCGTCGAAACTTGAGATTGACCTAGGAGGGAGGTTGTCGAACCATCTAATTGTTGCTTTTGTCAAAGTAGTTGGAAAGGCTTTGCAACGAACTGCATCTGAGGCATTGGTGAGGTACATTCTGCGTCTGAAATTACTGAGATGATGGCCAGGATCTGTAGTGCTATCGTATAAGGTCATGTATGGGAGTTTAAAGTCCTTTGGGATTTTCGTCTTCATGATCTCCTTAGTGAATGGGTCTTACTCCTTGCGGGAGCTATCTTCGGGAGTGGATCGGCTGGCTTTAGTCTTGACATTGGCTTCAAGTTTTAGGAGTTTATTCTCCAATTCCCGGCGTCGCCTTATTTCCCTTTGTAGGTCTTTCTCAGCCTCTTGTTGACGTAAGGCTTCTTTTTCAAGTTGTTTTAACCGGTCTTGAAATGCATCCATGGCTCCCTCGTTTGGGGAGTTCTTCTTGTTGTTGATTTGGGAAGTATCTTTTAGTGTGGGATCCGTATTTGGGAGTTCTTCAAGTTCTTTCCTCTAGATCTGAAGTGTGGTCGTTGTCATGGTCGTCTGCCATGGTGATGGGATGACTTCGAGGTTCCCCGGCAATGGCGCCAATATTCCGAGGGTTACCTAAAACTATAGGTTGATCTTGGGTAAGATCTTCTGTACTGGTCGGACTTGCTGTGTCCGACTTGTTGGACTTGGTGGTGGTGCTGATTCCTTCGTCCCCGGATTAAGCAGGTATTTAGTAGAATCATAGTATGAGTTATACCTGGGTGCTCCAGTATATTTATAATAGTATGGAGTGACCTTCATGGAGATAAGATATTTATCTTATCTTATCTTATCTTTGAGTGAGGTCATCTTATCTTCAAGGGAACCGCCTTTATCCCTACGAACTTTGGGCTGCCCTTGGATTCAGGACGTGTTCCTCTATTTGGGCCCTTTATTGGGCTTTCCTGTGACTTGGCCGAGCTCTTTGAGAAGAGGTCGGGTCATCCTGACCTGAAGAGGTCGGTCGCTTTGTCTGTAGAACATCTCGGGTCGGACAGCTTTGACCCAGGGTATGAACACCATCCACAGACAAATGGGCAAACTGAGGTCTCGAATAGAGAACTAAAAAGAATCCTGGAATGAACTGTGATGGCCCGTAGAAAGGATTGGGCAAAAAGCTTGGATAATGCTCTGTGGGCATACAGAACAGCATTCAAGACTCCTATAGGAACTTCTCCATACCAACTTGTGTATGGCAAAGCCTGTCATTTGCCCATGGAACTAGAACACAAAGCCTACTGGGCAACCATATTCGTAAACCTTGATGCTACATTAGCTGGAGAGAAAAGATTGCTCCAGTTGAATGAGCTAGAGGAGTTCAGGCTTAATGCTTTCGAAAATGCAAAAATTTACAAGGAGAAAGCAAAAAGATAGCATGACAAGAAATTGTCATCCAAAGTATTTGAACCAGGACAAAAGGTCCTGCTATTCAACTCTAGACTCAAATTATTCCCTGGGAAATTAAAATCCAAGTGGAGGGGACCATATGTGATTACAAGTGTGTCACCATATGGATACGTGGAGCTTCAAGATACAGACTCTGATAAAAGATTTATTGTTAATGTACAAAGAGTCAAACACTATCTTGAAAGCAATATTGAGCAAGAGTGCTCAAAGCTGAGACTAGAATAACATTCAGTGAGGTCCAGCTAAAGACAATAAAGAAGCACTTGCTGGGAGGCAACCCAGCCATTGGTTAAGCATATCTATTTTCTAGTAATTATAAGAGTTTGATACAAAATTTATCTTTCAATGCAGGGGTTCACAGAGTTACAGAAGAATTCAGAAAAATAGAGAAAAGATGCTCACTAGTAGAAAAAGGCCAATAAAGAAGGCAAACTAGTGTTTAAACGCCAACCAGGGTACCTGGTTGGGCGTTTAAACGCCTAGTAAGGAAGGTAAACTGGCGTTCAAAGCAATGTACTATGATATTCATCAATTAAGGCATGAATTGCATTGATCAAATGAGATTATGCCTCTTTTATGGTCCTTTTTATACAAGAAAAAGGGTAGATGATGTAAGTCATCACGCCCCTTCAATCCCACCTCAAGTATGCTTACCTTAAGGATAATCAGAACCTCCCAGTTATCATTGCAAAGGAACTCACATCCCAACAGGAGGAGCAATTGCTTAGTGTGTTGAGAAGACACAAGAAAGCAATTGGGTGGAGCTTGGCGGATATAGTAGGCATCAGCCCTCAAGTTTGTGAGCACAGAATATTTTTAGAAGAGGGAGCAAGGCCTATCCGTCAACCCCAAAGAATGCTGAATCCCACCATCCTAGAGGTTGTCAAGAAGGAAGTGACCAGACTGCTTGAAGTTGATATCATCTATCCAATCTCGGATAGCAAATGGGTCAGCCCAGTACAAGTGCTGCCCAAGAAATCTGGAGTCATTATAGTAAAGAATGAGCAAGGAGAGCTCACAGCAACTAGAGTGCAGAATTCCTGGAGGGTGTGCATTGACTACAGGCGCCTCAACCAGGCCACTCGTAAGGATCACTACCCCCTGCCATTCATTGATAAAATGCTGGATCGCCTGTCAGGTAAATTGCATTACTACTTTTTAGATGGTTACACAGGCTATTTTCAGATTCATATAGTTCCTGAAGATCAGAAAAAGACTACTTCTACATGTACCTTTGGAACATATGCTTACAAGAGGATGCCTTTTGGCTTTTGCAATGCACCAGCTATTTTCCAAAAGTACATGATGAGTCTTTTCTCTGATCTTATTGAGAGTTGTATGGAAGTTTTCATGGATGATTTTAGCGTATATGGTGATTCATTTAGCCTTTTCTTGGATAGCTTATCTAGAGTATTAGACAGGTGTGTTAGTTCAAACCTTGTTTTGAATTTTGAAAAGTCCCATTTTATGGTAAAACAAGGTATTGTTCTAGGAAATGTTGTCTCTAATACTCGTATTTATGTAGATCCAGCAAAGGTAGATGTCATTTCTGGTTTACCTTACCCCTCCTCCGTGAGGGAAGTCCGTTCGTTCCTTGGCCATGCAAGTTTCTACCGGAGATTCATCAAGGACTTTAGTAAGGTAGCATTACCTTTATCCAAACTGCTACAGAAGGATGTTGAGTTCGAGCTGAGTGCTGACTGTACGGAAGCGTTTGATAAGCTGAAGATCGCCTTGACTCAAGCTCCAATTGTGAGAAGACTAGACTGAAGCCAGCCCTTTGAGATTATGTGTGATGCCTCCAACCATGCTGTAGGAGCCGCGCTGGCCCAGCGCGCAGGTAAGGATCCTTTTGTAATTGCATATGCTTCAAATACCATGAGGGTGATGATATAAATCATCTTCTGGTTCTAGATCATATCTCATGTGAATTGCTTCATCATTTATCATTTTTTGGTGATACTCCCAGCCACCATAATGACTTGAATCATTTTGTAGTGGTCGGAAATATCCCATATGATTCTCTTGCTCATCTTGTGGTTCTGAATCATATCTCCATTGATTGGAATGCTCAGAATTTGCATTTTCTTGGTGATATTCCCAGCCACCATTAGAATAATCAATTGGTGATGGTGGGTAAAATCCCATAAAATTTGTTTAATCACAAGATGAGTTGAACTCCATTTGAATTTTGTAAAACACAACACCAATGAAAATTGAAATTCATGTCTCAGATGAGATTTGCTTAGTGAGGCAAAAACACAAACACCTTGCTATCAGCTTAAAATAGAAAACAAAAACAGAGAAAATGCTTAATCTAGACTTCTCACTGACTTAATCATTGTTGATCTAAATTAATCCCCGGTAACGGCGCCAAAAAATGATGAGGTGAAAATTAGATTTCCACACAAACTCACCGGCAAGTGTACCGGGTCGCATCAAGTAGTAATAACTCACAAGAGTGAGGTCGATCCCACAGGTGATGGACCAAGCAACTTTAGTGGGTGATTAGTCTAGTCAAGCTAACATTGGTGAATTGGGTGAAATTGAGCAACAGAATATAAATGACAAGGAATTTAAAGTGCAGAATGTAAATTAGTATAAGCTTAAAGGGAAAGAAAATTAAATTGCATCAAATATAAAAGGGAATTGGGTGCAGGGAAATTAAAGAAAGCAATAGATCAAGCAATCGAAAAGAACTTAAGAACAAGTGACTAGAAATTTAAGTTGCGGGAAGAATAAAGGGATTTAGGTGCTGGGAATTAAAACAGAACTAAAAGATGTGAAGTGCAGTAAACTAAAGAGCTCTCAGATGAGGAAATCCAGAAACAGATCAATTCAGTACCAAAATAGAAATGTAGAAGTGTAGAAGAATTAAAACAGCAAGAGAACTTAGATCACTCATGAAATTCTAAAAGAGAAATTGACAATTGCAGAAGAGAGAAAATGAAATAGAAAGCAAAACTCTGATTTGATCTCCAATTCTTCAAATTCAAAAAGGAAAATTAAAAGAGAGCTCTCTATTTTACTCCTACTCCTACTGCTCTCTATTAGAGCCAGCCTCCTTTCTAAAATGGAATAGATGCCTTTTATATGCTTTTACAAAATGAAATTGAAATTAAAAATAAATTACAATTAAATGAAATTCCTATTCTAACTTTCTCTTGTGCCTTTGAGTAATGATAATGGGCTTTACTTGCTTTGGATTTGAAGAAGAATGGATCCAAGATGGCATGGTTCAATTATCATGGACCAAGGTGCATTTGATCAGCTCCCAGGGTAGTGCTCCACTTGGTTGTGTGAGCATAGCGCTCACTTTCCCTTGGTGAAGCATGCTCACTAGTGTAGCACTCACTAAGTGAGCATTGTGCTCAATAATTGAGCACTATGTCTTGTGTTGATGTGTGCTTCCCCCTTCGAGCCTTGGTGAACCCCTTTTTGCATGATGCGCTCCCTTATTTTCTTGGTTGAGAGGCAAAATAATGCTCACTTCAAGTGAGCATAGTGCTTACTTCTTCGAGCGCTATTAGAGAGCTCCTTGATTCCCTCTTCGAACCTTGGCCAGCGCATGTTTGGTGCCTTGGTGAGTGCTTTTGGGGCCTTAAAGATGCCTATCACTTGTGCTTCAATTTTGTGCCAAATATGAATTGTTATATATCATTGGAAAGCTCTGAATTTCAGTTTTCTAATGCAACTAGAAGCGCATCAATTGGACATTTGTAGCTCAAGTTATGACCCTTTGACGAAGGCATGGTCATGCTGTCACAAGGCTTAAAGAAAAGCCCGAAAATGCTCACTTAGTGAGCGCTAGTCTTGCTTTTTGTTGAGCGCTAGCCTTGTGCTCCTTCATGGTCATGGGCCACGCTTTTAAAAGCGTGGCCTAAGGTTCCAAAGCATGCTCAATCTTCAAAGTGTGCCCAAAATTCCTCTTTTTTTCTTTAGCTTATTTTGTGCTTTTTTTGCTTCTTTTTCTTTTTATTTCCTACAAAGTTTATAAAATCAAAAGATCAAAGAAATATACCATTTAATCACAAAAGAATGCAATATTTAAGCACTAATCATCAATTTCTTGTATGAAAAAGCATAGAAAAACATGACATGATGACATGTCATCACAACACCAAACTTAAACCTTGCTTGTCCCCAAGCAAGAAAAGAATCATACAATAGAGATTGACAATCCAAGGTGAGAAGAATAGCAACTCAATATTCATGGTTGGCTAGTTTTCTATGCATTCCACAATCACAAAAGAAAAATAAATGATTGATGCTTCTATCTAGCTCAATTTATGAAATCTTTTCCTTATATTTCTTCCTTGAAACAAGCTTTTGATTTTCTTATTAGCTTCTCCTTTTGGGTGCTTTATCCCATGAGTTGATAACAAAGCTATGACTCTAAATGCTTTGTTTTCAAGTATTACCACTTGACACATAAGCACCACAAGCATTTAATTAGAGGACTTCTTTAAGCTCATTTGTTTCTTCTCTCAACTCTCTAATCATTCATGCTTAGAGCCTTGAGTTTTGAAGGAGTGCATTTGCACTTGAGCCTAACCTTGGCTCTAAGTGTTTTGTTTTCAAGTTTTTTTCTTGATACATAAACACCACAATTACTTAAACAAATGAATTGTCATTGGTACTCAGAGCCTTCAGCTTTTTCATTCTTTCCCTTTTTCTTTTCTTGCTTTAATTTGTAATTGCTTCTTCAAGGTTTTCATGATTTCAAATAATTTCATAAAATGTCTGATGCACCACTATTTCATGGTACATCTTGTGCTTAATTGATTGGATTTTATCCACTAATCTCACACTTATTCATTGAATTCGCATGTTTTACATTTTCCTTCCTGATTTTGTGCTATGATTGAAAACATGTTTCTTTGGTCTTAATTCTGCTAGGTTTAATCCTCTCTTATTACCATTCAATGACTTGATATGTGTGTTAAGTGTTTTCAGAGATCACAGGGTAGGAATGGCTTAGAGGATGGAAAGGAAGCATGCAAAAATGGAAGGAATACAAGAAGCTGAAGGAACTGCAAAGCTGTCAGCTCTGACCTCTTTGCACTCAAATGGTCATAACTTGAGCTACAAAGATACAAATGAAGTGGTTCTAGTTGAATTAGAAGGCTAACATTCGAGGCTTCGCAACGATATATAATTTGTCATAGTTGACCTGTCGTTTAGGGACGCGCACGCGCACGCGCACATTGGCCAAAAGTCCATCGGCGCGCACGTGCACCTAGCGCGCACGCACGACATGCGCGACATACTATCACTGCAGAAATCGCTGGGGGCAATTTTTGGGCTGTTTTGACCCAGTGTTTGGCCCAGAAAACACAGATTAGAGGCTACAGAGTGGGGGAATCAATCCATTCAATCATACACTTTTCATTCACACAATTTTTAGGTTTAGATATAGGTTCTAGAGAGAGAGGCCCTCTCCTCTCTCTTAGGTTTTAGGATTAGGATTTCTCTTCTACTTTTAATTCTTCTAGTACTCTAGTTTATGGATTTTCCCTTGTTGATTATTTGATGTTTCTACTTGGTTTGTGAATTCTCATGTTTAATTTGATTTCTCTATTTAATGCAATTTGAGGTATTTCATATTTATCATTTTAATTTAGCTTTTTACACTCTTAGCTTTGGGTGAGTAATTGGACACACTTGAGTTGTCAAACTCCTTTATTGATTGATAATTATTGTGTTTGCTAGTTGATTTGAATTCCAATAACTCTAGTCTTTCCTTGGGAATTGACTGGGACTTGAGAAATCAAATTGATTTATCTACTTGACATACCATCATAGTTAGAGGTTGACTAAGTGGGAGCAATGAATAATTCTCATCATAATTGATAAGGATAACTAAGATAGGATTTCCAGTTCTCATACCTTGCCAAGAGCTTTTCTAGTTGTTAGTTTATTCCTTTTGCCATTTACAATTCTTGCTTCCTATCTAAAACCCCAAAACACACTTTTCCATAACCAATTATAAGCACATTTTCCTGCAATTCCTTGAGAGATGTCCCGAGGTTTAAATACTTCGGTTATCAATTTTACTAGGGGTTTGTTACTTGTGGCAACCAAATATTTTGTACGAAAGGATTCCTTGTCAGTCTAGAAGCTATACTTTCAACGAGAACATATTTACGAATTCTAGACCACACAAGAATTTCATTCGTCAAAATGGCGCCATTACCGAGAAATTGCAAACGTGTGCCTTATTATTGGTTATTGTAAATATTTTGCTTTTTGATTGTTTGCTAGTTTTTGTTAGTTTTAGGACTTAGTTGCTTATTTTTATTAGTTTTTATTTTTATTTACTACCATAAACTCTCACCCCTTTGGCTATGAGTTTGGTTCAAAATATGTTGCAGGAAATAGAAGCTACAATGAGAACATGCATCAAGGTTGGGATAACCAAAGATGGAAGGAGCCACAAGGATTTAATCAACCCTCTTGGCAACAACCTCCACCAACATACTATGACCAAGAGCCCTTCCAAGAGGCATACCAAGATAATGGATATGGTGAACACCCTCTTGATTATCAACAACCACCACCATATGCCTATGGACCCCCTCCTCAATATAGCCCTCAACCCTACTCACAAGTCCCTTTTCACCATTCACCTTCATATGACCCCAACCCTTATCCACCATATCAACCACCATATGAACCATACATAGAACCACCACCTCAATATACACCATCTCCATATCCTTATCAAGAGGAACCACCTCCGTGTTTTGAGCCCTTTCTCCCAACAAATGAACCCTCTTATCCACCCCAAACCTCCATGGAGAACACACTTAACTCTCTCACTAGTCTAACCTCTACTCTCCAAGCTCTTATATCCCGCATGGACTAATCCTCTACCTTGAATACTCAACCCTCAAGCTCTAGTGCACTTCCTTTTCAACCACATAATGATCTCTCCATCCCATCACCACCCTCCATGGAAGAGCACCCACATCTATCAATCCAAGAGCAAGATGATCCTAATTATGCTATTGGCATGGAACAAGAGAGAAGGGATCGTCTTCACGAATTCATACTTCAGAAGAAGCTAGAGGAGGCCCTACAGGTGGAGGTAGTAGAGACTCTTGAAGGCGGAGTGGTGGTTGAAGAATTAGCGAAGGAAGACATCAAGGAGGAGTCTGATTTTGTCTTAGAGCAAGTGGATAAAGCTGAAATTATCACAGAAGAGAAAGAAGTGGTTGCAGACTTAGGAGATGCTGAACCTCCATTGGAAAGTCCAGTCATAGAGCCTCCTTCCAAGGTGTTTGATGTTGATGTTGAGGAGGGCATACAACCTCCAAGGCAGATCATGGTTGAAGACTTTGCAGAGGTTGATCAAGAGTTGGATTTTAAAAAAGAAGAAGCACAACCTCCCATGTTCTTGGTAGGCAATACAGAAGAGATTGAATTGGAAGAAAGCTACCAAGAGGAAGAGGTTGAAATTGAAGAAGCTTGCAAAGAGGTGGAAGTTATCAAGGAAGAGCACAAGGGAGTGGAGCTTACAAGATCATCAGAAACACCTCCTCCAAAGCCATTATCATCCAATACAACATTCAAGTGGATAAAATTCCTATCCTTAACCTTTACCTTCCCACTTGAATATGGGCTACTAGAGATGGATAGTCAACTTAGAGCTCTTTGTGGCATCAAGAGAGAGAGGAAGATGGTCAGTGGTAGGAGTTGTCATGCAAGGTTCAATATAGTCATATGCTCCAAGTTGAAAGTCAATGGTTGGTGTAGAGCTCGTTTGAATGGGTCTAGGAAGTTGTTTGGACGCTTCAGTGAGAATTCAAATTGCTTGCCACCCGGTTGGAACAATGATGATCAACAAGAAGACGGGTGTAAAAGCAAGGTTTGGGACCCCGGAATTCATTCTAGCAATCAACACTCTTGGGGCCTTGTCGCTTGCTTCAACTTGCTTGAAGGCATTATGCGCCTAGTTTGGGATCCCGGAGGCTATTGGAATTGCAAGTATTGGTGGGGATTCCTAGAAGAGTTCAAGCATAAGCCGCCCTGACAAGGAGCTCACTAAATGTCCATCTTAAGGACTTTAACTAAAAGTGCTAGGTGGGAGACAACCCACCAAGGTATAATAGTTCCTTTTCCTTCTTAGTTTTATTTTGTTTTCTTTTTATCAGTGTTCATGCATACATTCTGCATGATCACCTGCATTCTGCATTAAAAAGAAAAAAAGAAAAAGAGAGCATTCCACGCGCGCGCGCCTAGTGCTCGTCCGCGTCCTTCGTGAATGCGACTTGGGTGAGATTGAACAGAGAGTGGCACAGGAGCTGCGCAGGAAACGTGCCTTAGGCACCATCCATTCCATGCACACGCGTACTGTACGCGTGTGCGCCGTTCCTTCTCTTGGCGACCCGCGCGTCTGCGCCTAAGGTGTGTCCGCGTGGATGGAGAAATTGGCGTAAAACCTTGTTTGGCCAGAGAATTGTGCTGGTCCGGGGCTGGTACTGTGCTAGAGGCACAAATTCACCCATGCGTACGCGTCCCTAATGCGTGCGCGTCCTTTTTCCACACCTGGCAACCCATGCGTCCGCGTACTGTGCGCATCCGCGCCCTTACATTTCTCTCCATGAACGTGTACGCATATCGTACGCGTGCACGTCGATTGCGCCGCCAGCTTTCAAATTTTTGTCTTCCCTTCTCATTCTTATTCTCTTTCATTCTCTTTTGCTTACTGCATTTGCATACTTTCCTTCATTGCATTTTAATTTTATTCATATTCTTATCTCTTTTTCTAATCTCCTATTTTACCATTGGTGTTAAATGTTCTTATTCAACTGTTGCATCTTTTCTTGAATTATTTTGGGGCTTCGTGACTTGTTTTAAACTGTTGTGTGTTATTACTTATAAGTCAATGCTAATTTTTATGATACGTGTATTCCATTTACATTGATATGCACTTATATTGTCTTTCATTACCCACACTCCCTCCCCCCCCCCCCATTATCGCAAGTTTAGCACTATTGATATGCCACTTGCATCTATTATTTTCTCACTTAGATGTTGTAGCTACCATGTAGTTGAGATCCTCATTATTTGGTACCAACCCACCCATATTCTATTTGTTTTCCTATCTTTGTTTGTGGGTTACTCTTCTTCCTTTTCTCTTTTTTCAGGATGGCTGATAAACCACTATTTCATGGTTTATATTGTATTTAATTGAGTGGTTTTATCAAGCTTTTCACCCACTTATTCATAAGATTTGCATGATTTTACAATTCCTTCCTAGTTTAGCTCTATGATTGAAAACATGCTTCTTTGGTTTTAATATAGCTAATCTTAATCCTCTCTTATTACCATTCGATGCCTTGATCTATGTGTTAAGTGTTTCAGGCTTCATAGGGCAGGAATGGCTTAGAGAATAAAGACGAAGCGTGCAAAAATGGAAGGAACACAAGGAATTGAGGAGATGACCAGCGAGAAGTCACGCAGTCGCATGGCTCACGCGACTACGCGAAATGGAAGAAATCAGAGTGACGCGTTCGGGTGCCTGACGTGACCGCGCGGATTGGAAGCTGCACGAACGACGCGAAAGCGTGGACGACGCGCACGCGTGGTACGAGAAATGCTAAGTGACGCGAACGCGTGGACGACGCGGACGCGTGACGTGCGCGATCTGCAAAATTACAAAAGTCGCTGGCAGAGATTCTGGGCCGCATTTCAACCCAATTTTCGGCCCAGAAACACAGATTAAAGTCAGGGAACTTGCAGAGACTCAACAGGCTTTGATAATTCACAATTTTAGTTTTAGATGTAGTTTTTAGAGAGAGAGGTTCTCTCCTCTCTCTTAGGATTAGGATTAGGATTAGAATTTATTTTTAGGATTAGGATTTCTTTTCACTTCAGGATTATTTCATTTTCATATCAGGTTCAATGTTCCTTTTATTTATTTCCTCAATTTAGTTTTTGGATTTCTATGTTCAACTCAACTTCTTTATTTGGCTACAACTGCCCATGTTACATTTAATATCTTTATTAATTCATGATTTTGAGGTATTTCAGATCTAAGATTCTTATTTAGCTTTTTATATTATTGGCTTTAATTGATTAATTGGAAGTTCTTGAGTTATCAACTATTCATGATTGATTGTTATGTCGGCTAATTAATTTGAATTCCACTAACTTTAGTCTTTCCTTAGGAGTTGGCTAGGACTTGGGAATTCTAACCAATTGGTTCACTTGACTTTCCCTTGCTTACGCAAAGGTTAACTAAGTGGGATTAACTTCCATTCTCATAGGAGTAACTAGGATAGGACCTCCGAAGTTTCATATCTTGCCAAGAGTTTATTTTATAGTTATTTATTTATTTCGCTTATCATTTATCATACTTGTTCCTCATTCTCAAAACCCCCAAAATTTTACCTTTTTCATAGCCAATAATAAGTCATACCTCCCTGCAATTCCTTGAGAAGACGACCCGAGGTTTGAATACTCAGTTATCAATTTCAAAAGGGTTTGTTACTTGTGACAACCAAACGTTTGTAAGAAAGGTTGATTGCTTGGTTTAGTAACTATACTTACAACGAGAGTTTACTATAACTTCTAAACTATCAATCTTCAGTTCTTCAAAATGGCGCCGTTGCCGGGGAATTGCAAACGTGTGCCTTATTATTGGTTATTGTAAATATTTTTCAAAAAAAAAATAAAAAAAATATTTTTCTTTTACTTGTTTATTTGTTTCTCCTTTTTCCCCCTTATTTCTGATAACTACTATGAATTCTCACCCCTCTTACTTTGAGTTTAGTTCTAATTTTGTTGCAAGGAATGGAAGCTATAACAGGAATATGCATCAAGGTCAAAGCAATCAAAGATGGACGGAGCCAAGAGGATCTGATCAACCCTTTAGGCAACAACACCTTCCAAGATATCACAGACAAAGACCATCCTACAATGCATACCAAGCTGATAGATATGGTGGACCGCCTAGTAGCTACCAACAGGCCCCACCGTATGCTCAGAGACCATCCTCACAACATAACTTTGAACCACCACACTCACAAGCCCCTTTCCACCATTCACCTCCATATGACCTCAATCCTTATTCACCACACCAACCACCATATGAACCATACCCAGAACCACCACCCCAATATACATCATCTCCATATCCTTATCAAGAGGAACCACTTCCGTGTTATGAACCTTTTCTCCCAACAAATGAACCCTCTTAACCACCCCAAACCTCCATAGAAAGGAAACTTGCCTCTATCACTAGTCTCGCCTCTACTCTTCAAGCACTTATATCCCGCTTGGGCCAACCCTCTACACCCAATATTCAACCCTCAAGCTCCAATGCACTTCCATCTCAACCACATAATGATCCACCCATCCCATCACCACCATCCATGGAAGAGCACCAACATCCATCAATCCAAGAGCAACATGATCCCACTGATACAATTGACATGGAACAAGAGAGAGAGGATCATCTTCGCGAATCCATACTTCATACGGAGCTAGAGGAGGCACTAAAGGTGAAGGTAGTAGAGACCCTTGAAGTTGACTGCGCGATTGAAGAACTAGTGAAAAAAGACGACAAGGAGGATTTTGTGCTTGAAGGTGAAGAAATAGTTGAAAAGAAAATCATCGAGGATGAATATGATTTCATACTTAAATACTTGGATCAAGCAAGAAATCAATTACCTTTCCAACGTTCGGACATTCAAAGAACCCCCATGGTTTCATGTGGGAAATCTACTGAAGAACGTAGCAGGAAGGAGAAATTGGGCACTCCGGTGGATAGTGAGCAGCACGATTTGATATTGGAACAAGTGGAGGAAGCCGAAATTATTGAAGAAGAAGAGGAGGCAGTGGTTGAAGACTTAGGAGATGCTGAACCTCCATGGGAAAGTCAAGTTATACAGCATCCTTCAAAGACGTTAGTGGTTGAGGAGGGTGTACAACCTCCAAAGCATATCATAGTTGAAGACTTTGAATGAGACGATCAAAAGATGGATTCAATCATTGATGAATTCTTATCTACATTTGAATCTTCTTCCATTGGACTTGATATGGAGTTTAAAGAAGATGAAACACAACATCCCATGTCCTTGGTGAACAATGAAGAAGAGATTAAATTTGAAGAAATTCACCAAAAGGAAGAGGTTGATATTGAAGATTACAAATAGGTGGAAGATGTCGAAGACAAGCACAAGGGAGTGGAGCTTGCACGTTCATTAGAAACACCTCCCCCTAAGTTGCCATCATCCTTCACAACATTCAAGTGGGTAAAATTCATATCCCTTAGCTTTCTAATTCCACTTGAATACGGGCTACTGGAGACGGATGGCCAACTTAGAACTCTTTGTGGCATTAAGAGTACGAGGAAGATGGACCGTGGAAGAAGTTTTCAAGCAAGGTTCAACATGGTTGTGTGCTCAACATTTAAACGCAAAGGTTGGTGTAGAGCTCAACTGAATGGGTCTAGGAAGTTGTCTGGCTGCTTCAGTGAGAATTCAGACTGTTTGCCACCCGGATGGAACAATATTGCTCAACAAGAAGACGGGTGCAAAAGCAAGGTTTGGGACACCGGAATTCAATCTGGAAATCAATACTCCTGGGGCCTTGTCACTTGCTTTAACTTACTTGAAGGCTTTCTGTGCCTTGTTTGGGACCCCGGAGGCGACTGGAACTCCAAACATTGGTGGAGATTTCTGGATGAGTTCAAGCACAAGCCGCCATAACAGGAAGCTCCTCAATTGTCCAACTTAAGAACTTTAACTAAAAGTGCTAGGTGGGAGACAACCCACCATGGTATGATCGTTCCTTTTTCAATTTTAATTTTATTCAGTTTTGTTTGTTTTTTTTAGTTTTATTTTATTTTATTGAACTTGGAATCATGCATAGCATTCACATTAAGCATTGCATTCTGCATACTGCATAAAAAAAATTGCACGCGGCGCGACAGCGTCGTTGACGCGTCCGCGTCACAAGTACGTTGGGAAGATAGCAAATTGAACAGAGAGTCACGCGAAAGCGTGGCTGGAGGCGTGCCTTTGGCACAACTTAATCCACGTGACCGCGTCATTGACGCGTCCGCATCATGTGAAAAAAATGCCTCCCATGCGTCCGCGTCACCCACGTGAACGCGTGCCTCACATTCGACGTAAAAAGGGTGTATGGCCGAAAGTTGCGCCAAATTTGGGCTGGACTCGTGCTAGCAGCACAAGCCCTGCCATGCGAACGCGTGCCCCACGCGTCCGCGTCAATCCCAACAATATGGCCTATCACACGATCGCGTCACCCACGCGGCCGCGTCACCCAAAATCTTGGCAAAATGAGTTTCAAACAGAAAGTTGCACGAGCGCGCGGCTGCCCTCACGCTAGTAGCACGAATTCACTCACGCGACCGCGTGCCCCACGCGGCTGCGTCACTTGACAATAGCGCCAACCGCGCGAATGCATCCCTCACGCGTTCGCGTCGCCTGCGCCGCACAGCTTATCCAAATCAGCCAAGATATCTCATCTTTTCTTCCCCAAATCTATATCTTTTCTTTCCCTTCTTATTTCTTTCTTCCTTCCTTTCTTTTTCTTCTTTTTTCTTTTAATTGGTGTTGGAAATTTATTTGGGTCATTATTTCCCATATTTTGCTTATGGATTATTTGGGATTTGTTTAAACAATTATATATTATTATAAGGGTGCTTGCATGTTCTAATTAATATTTTCCATACCTTATTTAACATGCATGCTATGTGTTTGTGAAAACGCCCATATGGCATTTTGCACTATTTTTAGATTTCTTTTAAATCTACTACTCTAAATGCCTGCTTTTCACATAACCCCTTCTCTATTTTATTATTTAAATATAATTATTTTTACAAACATATTATTAGTTTGGAAGACTTGGTAATCCAACTTGGACATTGAATGCTTGATCTATGCTACTCATGCCTTTGCCAGCATGCCAATACACATCTTGCATTTAACTGTCATCACATGCACTTACTATATTTCCATTGATGACTTTTCACATGTAGTCATGACCATGTGTTAACATCATTCTTCTTTACTGTGCATTGATTACCACCTTTCCCGCTCTCTTCCTTGCTGGATCCCCTAGCTTTACTTGTTACTTTCTTTTTCCCTTTTCAGGATGGCCACCAAGAAGGGTACAGAGAAAGCTACTCACAAACCCCCGGCAAGGAAAGGAACAAAGCGAGCACCAGCTGAGGAACAACAACCCCCGTCCACTTGTACATCTTAGCATGCACTGAGGACGGTGCAATCTTTAAGTGTGGAGAGGTCGATACCGATCTCCATGGATTAGTTACTCTTCTGTCTCAACACCAATGGTTTATTTTCCTTGTTATTTGTTGCATTTTCATGTTTATTTGACTTGCATTTGCATGTTTCTTTGATTTTTTGCATATTTTGCCACTTGGTTGAAGTAATATTTTCTTTTTCAAGAAATTTTTATAGTATTTCACTAATTTAAATTGAAAAAATTTGTGCTAAATTTGTTTGAAGTTGTATTTGGAACATGGTTTTTGAGCCAAAGAACACACAACTTGTGAGATTTTGAGCTTAATTGCATGGTTACATTATTTAACCATAATATTTTATTCTTGTGTGTTTTCTTCTCTATAATTGCAATCTTTACTTTGTTCCATTCTATATGTCCATTATTTAGTATATTTACATGCTTGCATATGATTGAGGCCATTGTTTGATTCTAGCTCACCATTCCCAAATTAGCCTACCTTTATATCACCCTTGTTAGCCCCCTTGAGCCTTTAAATCCCCTCTTGTTTTATAACCACATTACTAGCCTTAAGCAGAAAAACAAAATAAAATTCCCAAGTTGAATCCTTGGTTAGCTTAAGATAGAAATTGTGTAATTGTTTAAGTGTGGGGAAACTTTATAAAGTATGTATATGTTAGGTGAGATCTTAGACTAATCAAGGATTCACTCTGTTAGCTCACTTAGCCTTATATATACATCCCCACCTTTACCTCAGCCCCATTACAACCTTGAAAAGACCTCATGATATGTGCATTAGTATACTAAATATTTGTTGATTGGTTAGCTGAAGAACAAAGTTTAGAAAGTATGATTAGAGAAGATTAGAGTGAAGTCCCTATACACTTGAGATATTAGAGTGATATACACTACCAGCGAGGGTTCAATGCTTGATTCTATGTTCCCTGCTTTTATGAGCTATCTTCTTACAAGTTTACTTATTTTCACTGTATGATTTAAATTAGTGAAATCCGGTTCATATTTATTCTTGAAGGATTTATTTACTTTTTTTTACCAAGTAGGTAGAAATATTTTGCATGTAGTTGCAATCACATTCATAGGCTGCATTGCATGAGTCTTGCCTTTCCCTATTCATTTATTTGGTCTCATTGAGTTTAGCATGAGGACATGCTAATGATTAAGTGTGGGGAGGTTGATAAACCACTATTTCATGGTTTATATTGTATTTAATTGAGTGGTTTTATCAAGCTTTTCACCTAATTATTCATAAGATTTGCATGACTTTACAATTCCTTCCTAGTTTAGTTCTATGATTGAAAACATGCTTCTTTGGTCTTAATTTAGCTAATCTTAATCCTCTCTTATTACCATTCGATGCCTTGATCTGTGTGTTAAGTGTTTCAGGCTTCATAGGGCAGGAATGGCTTAGAGAATAAAGAGGAAGCGTGCAAAAATGGAAGGAACACAAGGAATTGAGGAGATGACCAGCGAGAAGTCACGTGGTCGCATGGCTCACGCTACCGCGCTAAATAGAAGAAATCAGAGTGACACGTTCGCGTGCCTGACGCGACCGCGCGGATTGGAAGCTGCACGAACGACGCGAAAGCGTGGACGACGCACACGCGTGGTACGAGAAATGCTAAGTGACACGAACGCATGGACGACGCGGACGCGTGACGTGCGCGATCTGCAGAATTACAAAAGTCGCTGGCAGAGATTCTGGGCCGCATTTTAACCCAGTTTTCGGCCCAGAAATACAGATTAAAGTCAGGAAACTTGCAGAGACTCAACAGGCTTTGATAATTCACAATTTTAGTTTTAGATGTAGTTTTTAGAGAGAGAGGTTCTCTCCTCTCTCTTAGGATTAGGATTAGGATTAGAATTTATTTTTAGGATTAGTATTTCTTTTCACTTCAGGATTATTTCATTTTCATATCAGGTTCAATGTTCCTTTTATTTATTTCCTCAATTTAGTTTATGGATTTCTATGTTCAACTCAACTTCTTTATTTGGCTACAACTGCCCATGTTACATTTAATATCTTTATTAATTCATGATTTTGAGGTATTTCAGATCTAAGATTCTTATTTAGCTTTTTATATTATTGGCTTTAATTGATTAACTGGAAGCTCTTGAGTTATCAACTATTCATGATTGATTGTTATGTCGGCTAATTAATTTGAATTCCACTAACTATAGTCTTTCCTTAGGAGTTGGCTAGGACTTGGGAATTCTAACCGATTAGTTCACTTGACTTTCCCTTGCTTACGCAAAGGTTAACTAAGTGGGATTAACTTCCATTCTCATAGGAGTAACTAGGATAGGACCTCCGAATTTTCATATCTTGCCAAGAGTTTATTTTATGGTTATTTATTTATTTTGCTTATCATTTATCATACTTGTTCCTCATTCTCAAAACCCCCCAAAATTTTACCTTTTCATAGCCAATAATAAGTCATACCTCCCTGCAATTCCTTGAGAAGACGACCCGAGGTTTGAATACTCGGTTATCAATTTCAAAAGGGTTTGTTACTTGTGACAACCAAACGTTTGTAAGAAAGGTTGATTGCTTAGTTTAGTAACTATACTTACAACAAGAGTTTACTATAACTTCTAAACCATCAATTTTCAGTTCTTCAATGGCCACCAAGAAGTGAAAGGAAATGTTTTTCAATGGGGTAAAGACAAGTCCATCGCACAAACTCTTGGAGAAAAGTATCAGTTGTAGCCACCCGTCCACTTGCACATCTCAGCATGCACCGAGGACGGTGCAATCTTTAAGTGTGGGGAGGTCAATACCGATTTCCACGGGTTAGTTAGTGCCTTCTCAACACCAATGTGGGATTTTCTTTGTTAGTTCATTATTGCATTTGCATGTTTGATTGCATGTTTGTTTGATTTTGTGCATATTCTACCACTGCTTGGTTGAAATGATGAATTCTTCTTCAAGAAACTTCTTATAGCATTTCACTAATTTGAATAAATTTTTTGTTAAACCTGTTTGAAGAAATATTATATTGGAACATGGTTTAGAGCTCGAACACACAAAACCAGTGAGATTTTGAGCCTAATTGATTGGTTGCATTTTATCAACCAATATTTTGTTTTGGTGTGTGTTGTTCTCTCTAAAATTGTGATCTATATCTTGCTTAATTCTATATTTCCTTGGTTTGATGTATGCATGCACTTATATGATTGAGGCCTTTGTTTCACTAAGCTTACATACCCATATGGCCTTACCTTTTCATTATCCTTTGCAAACCAATTTGAGCCTATTTTACCCCATTTGTTCTTTATTTTAGCACATCATTAACTCTAAGCGGAAAACAATAATGGCCCTAATTTAAATCCTTGGTTAGCTTAGACTAGTGAAAGTTCTCACGAATTAAGTATGGGGAAAATTGGGATTGAAAACATTTGGTTTGAGAATTGGGTGTTGTATATTCTTGTAAAAATATGAAAAAGAATGTTGAGGACATGTTTATGCATGAAATACCTTAATCATATGCATTGAGAAAAAACAAAAGAAAAAAATATGAGAAAAAGAAGAAAAAAAAGCAAATAATAAAAAGGGGACAAAATGCCCCAAGTTAAGTAATAATATCAATGCATATGAGTTGTACTTAAATTTGGGATGCATGAATGTGTGGTAAACATAGTTAATGGGCAGTTAGATCTTGCATTGTAATTACATGGATTGTCCTAAGTTTGGTGAGAAGTTTAGGTTAATTAAGGATTCAGATTTCAGTCCACTTAACCAAATAAAATCCTAACTTGACCTTGACCCCATTACAACCCTTAAAAGACCCCTTGATATGTGTATTTGTACATTAATTCTTTGTTGATTGTTAGATGAAGAGCAAGTCTTAGAAATCAAGGTTAGTAGAGAATTGAGAGAATCGAACCTTAAACACTTGAGTAATTAGAGTGTATATACTTCCAGTGAGGGTTCGAAGCTCGATTCCCTGTTCCCGGCTTTCACGAGCTATTTTCTTTTGCAAGTCTATTTGTACTTTATTTTTATGATTTGAATTAGTGAAATCCAGTTCATATTTGTTCTTGGAAAGTTTATCTATTTTTAACCAATTGGGTAGAAACATTTTGTATGTAGTTGCACTCATACAAATAGGTTGCATCTCATACTGTCTACCATTCTTCTTCACTCTTATTGCCTCTCTTGAGCTTAGTATGACGACATGCTAATATTTAAGTGTGGAGAGATTTGATGCACCACTATTTCGTGGTACATCTTGTGCTTAATTGAGTGGATTTTATCCACTAATCTCACACTTATTCATTGAATTCACATGTTTTACATTTTCCTTCCTGATTTTGTGCTATGATTGAAAAAATGTTTCTTTGGTCTTAATTCTACTATGTTTAATCCTCTCTTATTACCATTCAATGCCTTGATATGTGTGTTAAGTGTTTTCAGAGATCACAGGGCAGGAATGGCTTAGAGGATGGAAAGGAAGCATGCAAAAATGGAAGGAATACAAGAAGCTGAAGGAACTGCAAAGCTGTCAGCCCTGACCTTTTCACACTCAAACAGTCATAACTTGAGCTACAAAAATCCAAATGAGACGGTTCTAATTGCGTTGGAAAGTTAACATTTGGAGCTTCACAATGATATATAATTTGCTATAGTTGACCTGGCGTTCATGGATGCGCACGCGCAAAGCACGCGCACGCGCACATTGGCCAAAAGTCCATCGGCGCGCACACGCACCTGGCGCGTACGCGCGACATGCGCGACGTACTGTCACTGCAGAAATTGCTGGGGGCGATTTCTGGGCTGCTTTAGACCTAGTTTTCGGCCCAAAAAATATAGATTAGAGGCTACAGAGTGGGGGAATTGATGAGCGGATAATTTATACGCTTTTTGGCATTGTTTTTAGGTTGTTTTTAGTATGATCTAGTTACTTTTAGGGATTTTTTCATTAGTTTTTATGCTAAATTCACATTTCTGGACTTTATTATGAGTTTGCATATTTTTCTGTGATTTCAGGTATTTTCTGGCTGAAATTGAGGGACCTGAGCAAAACTCTGATAGGAGGCTGACAAAGGACTGCTGATGCTATTGGAATCTGACCTCCCTGCACTTAAAATGGATTTTCTAGAGCTACAGCATGCCGAATGGCGCGCTCTCAATGGCGTTGGAAAGTAGACATCTAGATCTTTCCAGCAATATATAATAGTCTATGCTTTATTCGTAATTAGATGACGTAAACTGGCGCTCAACGCCAGTTCCATGCTGCATTCTGGAGTCAAACGCCAGAAACACGTCATGAACCAGAGTTGAACGCCAAAAACACGTTACAACTTGGCGTTCAACTCCAAGATAAGCCTCAGCTCGTGTAAAGATCAAGCTCAGCCCAAGCACACACCAAGTGGGCCCCGAAAGTGGATTTCTGCATCAATTACTTACTTCTGTAAACCCTTGTAGCTAGTCTAGTATAAATAGGACTTTTTACTATCGTATTAGATATCTTTTGTCTCAGTTTTATTTTATTATTCATCTGGGGAGACTATTGATCACATTTTGGGGGCTGACCATTCGGCCATGCCTGAACCTTCATCACTTTTGTATTTTTAACGGTGGAGTTTCTACACACCATAGATTAAGGGTGTGGAGCTCTATTGTACCTCAAGTTTCAATGCAATTACTACTATTTTCTATTCAATTCTCCTTGTTATTATTCTAAGATATTCGTTGCACTTAAACATGATGAATGTGATGATCCGTGACACTCATCATCATTCTCACCTATGAACGCGTGACTGACAACCACTTCCGTTCTACCTTAGACCGGGCACATATCTCTTGGATTCCTTAATCAGAATCTTCGTGGTATAAGCTAGATTGATGGTGGCATTCATGAGAATCTGGAAGTCTAAACCTTGTCTGTGGTATTCCGAGTAGGATTCCGGGATTGAATGACTGTGACGAGCTTCAAACTCGTGATTGTTGGACGTGATGACAAATGCAAAAGAATCAAGCGATTCTATTCCAACATGATCGAGAACCGACAGATGATTAGTCGTGCTGTGACAGAGCATTTGGACCATTTTCACTGAGAGGATGGGATGTAGCCATTGACAACGGTGATGCCCTACATACAGCTTGCCGTGGAAAGGAGTAAGAAGGATTGAAGGAAGGCAGTAGAAAAGCAGAGATCCAACAGGGACAAGCATCTCCATACACTTATCTGAAATTCCCACCATTGAATTACATGAGTAACTCTATCTTTACTTTCTTATTTATTATTTATTATTCGAAAACTCCATAACATTTATTATCAGCCTAACTGAGATTTACAAGATGACCATAGCTTGCTTCATACCAACAATCTCCGTGGGATCGACCCTTACTCACGTAAGGTATTACTTGGACGACCCAGTGCACTTGCTGGTTAGTTGTGCGGAGTTGTGACTAAGTGTGATTCACGTTTGAGAGCGCTACCAAGTCTTTGGAGCCATTGTTGATGATCGAAATTTCGTGCACCAAGTTTTTGGCGCCGTTGCCGGGGATTGTTCGAGTTTGGACAACTAACGGTTCATCTTGTTGCTCAGATTAGGTAATTTTCTTTTCTAAAAAAAAGTTTTCAAAAATTTTTCAAAATTTTTCTTTTCTTTCGTTTTTCCCAAAACTTATTTTCAAAAAAAAAGAAAATAATAAAATAAAATACACAAAAAAATCATAAAATCATAAAAATCAAAAATAATTTGTGTTTCTTGTTTGAGTTTTGAGTCAATTTTTAAGTTTGGTGTCAATTGCATGCTTTAAAAATCTCTTGCATTTTTCGAAAATTCATGCATTCATAGTGTTCTTCATGATCTTCAAGTTGTTCTTGGTAAGTCTTCTTGTTTGATCTTGATGTTTTCTTGTTTTGTATCTTTTGTTATTTTTTATATGCATTTTTTGTTTGTTAGAGTCCAAGCATTAAAGAATTCTAAGTTTGGTGTCTTGCATGTTTTCTTTGCATCAAAAATTTTTCAAAAATATGTTCTTGATGTTCATCATGATCTTCAAAGTATTCTTGGTGTTCATCTTGACATTCATAGTGTTCTTGCATGCATCTTGTGTTTTGATCCAAAATTTTTATGTTTTGGGTCATATTTGTGTTTTTCTCTCTCGTCATTAAAAATTCAAAAAAAATATCTTTTCCTTAATTTTCTCATAATTTTCGAAAATTTAAGTTGACTTAGTTAAAAATTTTTAAAATTAGTTGTTTCTTACAAGTCAAGTCAAATTTTCAATTTTAAAAATCTTATCTTTTCAAAACTTTTTCAAAAATCAAATCTTTTTCATTTTTCTTATTAATTTTTCGAAATTTTCTTTTTAAAAAAATGTTTTTCAAAAATATTTTTCTTAATTTTATCTTTATTTTCGAAAATTATGCTAACAATTAATGTGATTGGTTCAAAAATTTGAAGTTGTTAATTTCTTGTTAAGAAAGGTTCAATCTTTAAATTCTAGAATCTTATCTTTTAGTTTCTTGTTAGTTAAGTAATTAATTTTAACTTTAAAAATTAAATCTATCTTATCCTATCTTTTATATCATATCTTTTTCAAAATTTTATCTTTTTCAAAAATTTGATGTTAAAATATCTTATCTAACTTCTTATCTTCTTATCTTTTCAAATTTGATTTTAATATCTCTTCCAACTAATTATTTGACTTTTTGTTTGTTTCTTATCTTTTTCAAAACCACCTAACTACTCTCCCCTCTCTAATTTTCGAAAATACCTCCCTCCTTTTCAAAAAAAATTATTTTTAATTAACTAATTGTTTTAAATTTTAATTTTAATTCTATCTCATCTTTAATTTTCAAAAATCATTAACTCCTTTTCAAAATTAATTTTCGAATTCTCTCTCTCATCTTTTTCTATTTATTTATTCATTTACTAACACTTCTCTTCACCTCTCTTTATCTCCAGTCACTGCCTCTATCCTTACCCTTGTGTTTGGAATCTCCTTTCTTTATTCTTTTCTTCTACTACTAATAATAAAGATCCTCTTTACTGTGACATAGATGATTCTTCTTCTTTTCTTGTTCTCTTCTCTTTCATATGAGCAGGAATAAGGAAAAAAGCACTCTTGTTGAAGCTGATCCTGAACCTGAACGGACTCTGAAGAGGAAACTAAGAGAAGATAAATTACAACAATCCAGAGGCAACCTTTCTGAAATTTTCGAACAAGAGAAGGAGATGGCTGCCGAACCCAACAACAATAATGCAAGGAGGATGCTTGGTGATTTTACTAAACCCACGTCCAAGTATGATGGAAGAAGCATCTCAATTCCTGCCATTGGAGCAAACAATTTTGAGCTGAAACCTCAATTAGTTGCTCTAATGGAACAGAACTGCAAGTTTCATGGACTTCCATCTGAAGATCCTTACCAGTTTTTAACAGAGTTCTTGCAGATTTGTGAGACTGTTACGACGAATGGAGTAGATCCTGAAGTCTACAGGCTCATGCTTTTCCCTTTTGCTGTAAGAGACAGAGCTAGAACATGGTTGGACTCACAACCTAAAGATAGCCTGGACTCCTGGGATAAGCTGGTCATGACCTTCTTGGATAAATTATTTCCTCCTCAAAAATTGAGCAAGCTTAGAGTGGATGTTCAGACCTTCAAGCAAAAAGATGGTGAATCCCTCTATGAATCTTGGGAAAGATACAAGCAAATGACCAAAAAGTGTCCTTCTGACATGTTCTCAGAGTTGACCATATTAGATATATTCTATTATGGTCTATCTGAGTTTTCCAAGATGTCATTGGACCACTCTGCAGGTGGATCCATTCACCTAAAGAAAACGCCTGCAAAAGCTCAGGAACGTATTGACATGGTTACAAATAACCAATTCATGTATACTTCTGAGAGGAATTCGTGAATAATGGGACACCTCAGAGGAAGGGAGTTCTTGAAATTGATGCTCTGAATGCCATATTAGCTCAGAACAAAGTGTTGACTCAGCAAGTCAACATGATTTCTCAAAGTCTGAATGGATGGCAAAATGCATCCAACAGTACTGAAGAAGAAGCTTATGATCCTGAAAACCCTGCAATGGCAGAGCTAAATTACATGGGTGAACCTTATGGAAACACCTATAATTCATCATGGAGAAAGCATCCGAATTTCTCATGGAAGGATCAACAAAATCCTCAACAAGGCTTTAATAATGGTGGAAGAAATAGGCTCAGCAATATCAAGCCTTATCCATCATCTTCTCAGCAACAGATAGAGAATTATGAACAGAATACCTCTAACTTAGCAAACTTAGTCTCTGATCTGTCTAAGGCCACTTTAAGTTTCATGAATGAAACAAGGTCCTCCATCAGAAATCTGGAGGCACAAGTGGGCCAGCTGAGTAAGAAAATCACTGAAACCCCTCCTAGTACTCTCCCAAGCAATACCGAAGAAAATCCAAAAAGAGAGTGCAAGGCCATTGATATAATCAATATGGCCGAATGCAAGGAGGAGGGAGAGGACGCGAATCCCAATGAGGAAGATCTCATGGGACGTCTCTCGAGCAGGAAGGAGTTCCCTATTGAGGATCCAAAGGAATCTGAGGCTCGTATAGGGACCATAGAGATTCCATTAAATCTCCTTCTGCCATTCATGAGCTCTGAAGATTATTCTTCCTCTGAAGAGGATGAAGATGTAACTGGAGAGCAAGTTTCTCAATATCTAGGAGCCATCATGAAGCTGAATGCCAAGTTATTTGGTAATGAGACTTAGGAAGGTGAACTTCCCTTGCTCATTAGTGAACTTGATACATGGGTTCAGCAAACTTTACCTCACACGAAACAAGATCCTGGGAAATTCTTAATACCTTGTACCATAGGCACCATGACCTTTGAAAAAGCTCTGTGTGACCTAGGGTCAGGCATAAATCTTATGCCACTCTCTGTAATGGAAAAGCTGGGGATCATTGAGGTACAGCCTGCCTTATTCTCATTACAATTGGCAGACAAGTCAGTAAGACAAGCTTATGGATTAGTAGAGGACGTGTTAGTAAAGGTTGAAGGCCTTTACATCCCTGCTGATTTCATAATCTTAGACACTAGGAAGGAAGAGGATGAATGCATCATCCTTGGAAGACCTTTCTTAGCCACAGCAGAAGCTGTGATAGATGTTAACAGAGGAGAATTAGTCCTTCAATTGAATGGGACTACCTTGTGTTTAAGGCACATGGCTATCCTTCTGTAACAAGGGAGAGTAAATATGCAGAGCTTCTCTCAGTACAGAGTCAAACAGAGTCCCCACAGTCAAACTCTAAGTTTGGTGTTGGGAGGCCACAACCAAACTCTAAGTTTGGTGTTGAATCCCCACAACCAAACTCTAAGTTTGGTGTTGGGACTATACAACATTGACCTGATCACCTGTGAGGCTCCATGAGAGCCCACTATCAAGCTATTGACATTAAAGAAGCGCTTATTGGGAGGCAACCCAATTTTTATTTATCTAATTTTATTTTATTTTCATTGTTCTTTTATGATTTATTAGTTTCATGATCATGTGGAGTCATGAAAAAAATTTTAAAATTAAAAACAGAATAAAAAACAACAGAAGAAAAATCACACCCTGGAGGAAGGACTTACTGGCGTTTAAACGCCAGTTAGGAGCATCTGGCTGGCGTTCAACGCCAGAACAGAGGATGGAGCTGGCGTTGAACGCCAAAAACAAGCATGGAACTGGCGTTCAACGCCAGAAACATGCTACACATGGGCGTTGAACGCCCAGAACATGCATCACTTTGGCGTTTAAACGCCAGAATTGCATGCAAAGGCATTCTACAAGCCTAATTAGTACAGAGATGTAAATCCTTGACACCTCAGGATCTGTGGACCACACAGGATCATCTCAGGATCTGTGAACCCCACAGGATCCCCACCTACCATATTCTCCCCTCTTCTCAACCTTCATCCTCTCTTTCCAATAAACACTCTTCCCCAAAACCCTTCACCAATCACCTCAATCTCTCTTCCCAATTACCCCGTCAACATTCACATCCATCCACTCTTCCCTATAAATCCCACCTACCTTCAAAATTCAAAATTTCTTTCCCACCCAAACCCACCCTAAATGGCCGAACCTACTCCCTTCCCCTCATTATATAAACCCCTCCATTATCCTTAATTTTCACACAACACAACCCCCTCTTCTACACCTTGGCCGAATACACCTCCCTTACTCTCCTCCATCTTTTCTCTTCTTCTTCTTCTTTTCTTTCTTCTCTTGCTCAAGGGCGAGCATAATTTTAAGTTTGGTGTGGTAAAAGCATAAGCTTTTTGTTTTTCCATTACCATTGATGGCACCTAAGGCCGGAGAAACCTCTAGAAAAGGGAAAGGGAAGACAAAAGCTTCCACCTCCGAGTCATGGGAGATGGAGAGATTCATCTCCAAAGCCCATCAAGACCACTTCTATGATGTTGTGGCCAAGAAGAAGGTGATCCCCGAGGTCCCTTTCAAACTCAAGAAAAATGAGTATCTGGAAATTCGACATGAGATCCAAAGAAGAGGTTGGGAAGTTCTAACCAATCCCATCCAACAAGTCAGAATCTTGATGGTTCAAGAGTTCTATGCCAATGCATGGATCACTAGGAACCATGATCAAAGTATGAACCCGAATCCAAAGAACTATCTTACAATGGTTCGGGGGAAATACTTAGATTTTAGTCCGGAAAATGTGAGGTTGGCATTCAACTTGCCCATGATGCAAGGAGATGCACACCCCTACACAAGAAAGGTCAACTTTGATCAAAGGTTGGACCAAGTCCTTAGGGACATATGTGTTGAAGGAGCTCAATGGAAAAGAGACTCCAAAGGCAAGCCGGTTCAACTAAAAAGACTGGACCTCAAGCCTATGGCTAGAGGATGGTTGGAGTTCATCCAACGCTCCTTCATCCCCACTAGCAACCGATCTGAAGTTACTGTGGATTGGGCCATCATGATCCATAGCATCATGATTGGAGAGGACGTAGAAATTCATGAAGTCATCTCCCTTGAATTCTACAAAATAGCTGATAAGTCCTCTACTTTGGCAAGGCTAGCTTTTCCTCATCTTATTTGCCATCTATGTTACTCAGCTGGAGTCATCATAGAAGGAGACATCCCCATTGAGGAGGACAAGCCCATCACTAAGAAAAGGATGGAGCAAACAAGAGAGCCCTCTCATGGAACCCAAGAGACGCATGAGGAAGCTCATCACCAAGAAATCCCGGAGATGCCTCAAGGGATGCACTTTTCTCCCAACAACTATTGGGAACAACTCAACACTTCCTTAGAAGATTTGAGTTACAATGTGGATCAATTAAGGGTGGAACATCAAGAGCACTCCATCATTCTCCATGAAATTAGAAAAGATCAAAGAGCAATGAGGGAGGAGCAACAAAGGCAAGGAAAGGACATAGAAGAGCTTAAGGACATCATTGGTCCTTCAAGAAGAAGACGCCACTAAGGTGGATTCATTCCTTGTTCTTATTTTTTCTATTTTTCCTTTTTATCTGTTTTGTGTCTCTACTTCATGATCATTAGTATGTAGTAACTATGTCTTAAAGCTATGAATAAATTCCATAAATCCTTCACCTCTCTTAAATGAAAAATGTTTTTAATTCAAAAAGAACAAGAAGTACATAAATTTCAAAAATTGTCCTTGAATTTAGTTTAATTATATTGATGTGGTGACAATACTTTTTGTTTTCTGAATGAATGCTTAAACAGTGCATATTTTTTATCTTGTTGTTTATGTATGATAAAATTGTTGACTCTTGAAAGAATGATGAAAAAGAGAAATGTTGTTGATGATCTGAAAAATCATAAAATTGATTCTTGAAGCAAGAAAAAGCAGTGAATAGCAAAAGCTTGCGGAAAAAAAATTAGAAAAAAAAAGCAAGCAGAGAAAGTCAATAGCCCTTAAAACCAAAAGGCAAGGGTAAAAAGGATCCAAGGCTTTGAGCATCAATGGATAGGAGGGCCCAAGTAAATAAAATCCAGATCTAAGCGGCTAAATCAAGCTGTCCCTAACCATGTCCTTGTGGCATGCAGGTCCAAGTGAAAAGCTTGAGACTGAGTGGTTAAAGTCGTGATCCAAAGCAAAAAGAGTGTGCTTAAGAGCTCTGGACACCTCTAACTGGGAACTCTAGCAAAGCTGAGTCACAATCTGAAAAGGTTCACCCAGTCATGTGTCTGTGGCATTTATGTATCCGGTGGTAATACTGGAAAACAAAATGCTTACGGCCACGGCCAAGACTCATAAAAGTAGATATGTTCAAGAATCAACAAACTTAACTAGGAGAATCAATAACACTATCTGAAATTCTAAGTTCCTATAGAAGCAAATCATTCTAAACTTCAAAGGAAAAAGTGAGATGCCAAAACTGTTCAGAAGCAAAAAAGCTACAAGTCCCACTTATCTAATTAGAATTAATATTCATTGATATTTTGGGATTTATGGTATATTCACTTCTTTTTATCCTAATTGATCTTCAGTTGCTTGGGGACAAGCAACAATTTAAGTTTGGTGTTGTGATGAGCGGATAATTTATACGCTTTATGGCATTATTTTTAGGTAGTTTTTAGTATGATCTAGTTACTTTTAGGGATGTTTTCATTAGTTTTTATGCTAAATTCACATTTCTGGACTTTACTATGAGTTTCTGTGTTTTTCTGTGATTTCAGGTATTTTCTGGCTGAAATTGAGGGACATGAGCAAAACTCTGATAGGAGGCTGACAAAGGACTACTCATGCTGTTGGAATCTGATCTCCCTGCACTCAAAATGAATTTTCTGGAGCTACAGAACTCCAAATGGCGCGCTCTCAGATGCTTTGGAAAGTAGACATCCAGAGCTTTCTAGAAATATATAATAGTCCATACTTTATTCGTAATTAGACAACATAAACTGGCGCTCAACGCCAAATCCATGCTGCATTCTGGAGTCAAACGCCAGAAACACGTCACGAACCAGAGTTGAACGCCAAAAACACGTTACAACTTGGCGTTCAACTCCAAGATAAGCCTCAGCTCGTGTAAAGATCAAGCTCAACCCAAGCACACACCAAGTGGGCCCCGAAAGTGGATTTCTGCATCAATTACTTACTTCTGTAAACCCTTGTAGCTAGTCTAGTATAAATAGGACTTTTTACTGTCGTATTCGGCCATGCCTGAACCTTCATTACTTTTGTATTTTTAACTGTGGAGTTTCTATACACCATAGACTAAGGGTGTGGAGCTCTGCTGTACCTCAAGTTTCAATACAATTACTACTATTTTCTATTCAATTCCGCTTGTTCTTATTCTAAGATATTCGTTGCACTTCAACATGATGAATGTGATGATCCGTGACACTCATCATCATTCTCACCTATGAACGCGTGACTGACAACCACTTCCGTTCTATCTTAGACCGGGCGCATATCTCTTGGATTCCTTAATCATAATCTTCGTGGTATAAGCTAGATTGATGGCGGCATTCATGAGAATCCGAAAAGTCTAAACCTTGTCTGTGGTATTCCGAGTAGGATTCCAGGATTGAATGACTGTGACGAGCTTCAAACTCGCGATTGTTGGGCGTGATGACAAATGCAAAAGAATCAAGGGATTCTATTCCAACATGATCGAGAACCGACAGATGATTAGTCGTGTTGTGATAGAGCATTTGGACCATTTTCACGGAAAGGATGGGATGTAGCCATTGACAACGGTGATGCCCTACATACAGCTTGCCATGGAAAGGAGTAAGAAGGATTGAAGGAAGGCAGTAGGAAAGCAGAGATCCAACAGGGACAAGCATCTCCATACACTTATCTGAAATTCCCACCATTGAATTACATGAGTAACTCTATCTTTACTTTCTTATTTATTATTTATTATTTGAAAACTCCATAACATTTATTATCAGCCTAACTGAGATTTACAAGATGACCATAGCTTGCTTCATACCAACAATCTCCGTGGGATCGACCCTTACTCACGTAAGGTATTACTTGGACGACCCAGTGCACTTGCGGGTTAGTTGTGCGGAGTTGTGACTAAGTGTGATTCATATTTGAGAGCGCTACAAAGGCTTTGGAGCCATTGTTGATGATCACAATTTCGTGCACCAGGAATCAATCCATTCAATCATACACTTTTCATTCACACAATTTTTAGGTTTAGATGTAGGTTCTAGAGAGAGAGGCCCTTTCCTCTCTCTTAGGTTTTAGGATTAGGATTTTTCTTCTACTTTTAATTCTTCTAGTACTCTAGTTTATGGATTTTCCCTTGTTGATTATTTGATGTTGCTACTTGGTTTGTGAATTCTCATGTTTAATTTGATTTCTCTATTTAATGCAATTTGAGGTATTTCATATTTATGATTTTAATTTAGCTTTTTATACTCTTAGCTTTGGTTGAGTAATTAGAGACGCTTGAGTTGTCAAACTCCTTTGTTAATTGATAATTGTTGTGTTTGCTAGTTGATTTGAATTCCAATAACTCTAGTCTTTCCTTGGAAATTGCTAGGACTTGAGGAATCAAATTGATTTATCCACTTGACATACCTTCATAGTTAGAGGTTGACTAAGTGGGAGCAATGAACAATTCTCATCATAATTAATAAGGATAACTAGGATAGAATTTCCAGTTCTCATACCTTGCCAAGAGCTTTTCTAGTTGTTAGTTTATTCCTTTTGCCATTTACAAATCTTGCTTCCTATCCAAAAACCCAAAAACCCAAAACACACTTTTCCATAACCAATTATAAGCACACTTCCCTACAATTCCTTGAGAGACGACCTGAGGTTTAAATACTTCGGTTATCAATTTTACTAGGGGTTTGTTACTTGTGACAACCAAATATTTTGTACGAAAGGATTCCTTGTCGGTCTAGAAGCTATACTTTCAACGAGAACATATTTGTGAATTCTAGACCACGCAAGAATTCCGTTCGTCAAAATGTTAGTATTCTTGCTTCTTATCTTAAAAACCCCAAAAAATACAATTCCATAACCAATAACAACCACACCTCCCTGCAATTCCTTGAGAGACGACCCGAGGTTTAAATACTTCGGTTATTAATTTTTCTTTGGTTTGATTTAGTGACAAACAAGTTTTTGTACGAAAGGATTCTTGTTGGTTTAGAAGCTATACTTTCAACGAGACTCTATTTGTGAAATTCTAAACCGTCAAAAATCCGTTTGTCAATGTCCTAGATGAAAACTTCAATTAAATAAAATCTAATGCAATTGAGCAACAATTAACCATACTAGCTTTCCAATACTTGTATGAACATGCTAAGTTCTTCTTTAATTCCTTGTTTGTTTATGATTCACGATACCTTACTGCTTTGAAACTCACAGAATTCAAGTTGGTAGTCATGATGTCACAGCAAAATGTTACAAATCAAAATTTAAGCTATGCTTATTGATGAAAGAACTTTTGCGTGGTCTAGAATTCAGAATAAATTTCCGTTGCAAGTATAGCTTCTAAACCAACAAAAGTCCTTTCATACAAACGTTTTGGTTGTCACAAGTAACAAACCCCTAAATAAATTGATAACCGAAGTATTTAAACCTCGGGTCGTCTTCTCAAGGAATTGCAGGGAGGTATGTTCTTATTATTGGTTATGAGTTTTGTAAATCGGGGGTTTTGAGAGTTTGGGCAATGGGCACAGGTATATTTAAATGACAAGTAAAATAAATTAACAATAATAAAATCCCTTGGCAAGGTATGAAAAGCTGGAAGTCCTATCCTAGTTATCCTTATCAATTATAATGAGAATTGGATTTTTCTCCCACTTTGTTAACCTCTAACTATGAAGGTAAGTTAAGTGGATGAATTAATTCGAATCCTCAAGTCCCAGTCTTTCCTTGGGAAAAGTTGGAGTTATTGGATCTCAAATTAATTCTTGAAGAATTCTAATTTTCAATCAACAATGAGTTTGATAACTCAAGAGTCACCAATTATTTAACCAAAGCCAAAAGGGAAAATATCTAAATTAAATTAAAAGCATTCATATAAATAAAACAATCATAAACTGAAATACCTCAAATAACATTAATTAAGAAAATCAATCCAAACATAAAAAGTTCATAAACTAAATTGGGAAAATATATAAAAGGAATATTGAACCTATGATTGAAGAAGATGAAATCCTAATCCTAATCCTAATCCTAAGAGAGAGGAGAGAACTTCTCTCTCTAAAAACTACATCTAAACCTAAAATTATGAATTATGAGAGCTTGATTATGAATGGATGCATTCCCCCACTTTATAGCCTCTAATCTGTGTGTTCTGGGCTAAAAACTGGGTCAAAAGCAGCCCAGAAATCGCCCCCTGCGATTTCTGTTACGTTCAGGTCGCGAGCAAGTGACGCGGAGGCGTCGTCCACGCGGCCGCGCGGATTGATGTTCGCAGATGCGATGCGGACGCGTCATTCACGCGTTCTCGTCACCTAACTTTGGGGCAGCCATGGCAAATTATATATCAAATCGAAGCCTCGGACGTTAGCTTTCCAACGCAATTGAAACCGTATTGTTTGGACCTCTGTAGCTAAAGTTATAGCCGTTTGAGTGCGAAGAGGTCAGGCTGGATAGCTTAACAACTTCTTCAACTTCTTGTATTCCTTCCACTTTTGCATGCTTCCTTTCCATCCTCCAAGCCATTCCTGCCGTATAATATCTGAAAACACTTAACACACATATCAAGGCATCTAATGGTAATAAGAGAGGATTAATAATAAGCAAATATAAGATCAAAGAAGCATGTTTTCAATCATAGCACAAAATCAGGAAGGAAAATGTAAAACATGCGAATTGTATGAATAAGTGAGTAAAGAGTTGATAAAAACCACTCAATTGAGCATAAGATAAACCATAAAATAGTGGTTTATCACTTATTCATACCACACATGTATACAGGGAAGATAAAGATAATCATGCTCTTTTCAGTGCTGGAAATAAGTAAGAGGAGAAAGAAGTGTTACCACCTTGTGGTCATCTTCCTTATTGTTGTCCTTTTCCTTATATTCCCCCTCTTCCCATACTAAACTCATGTTTGCTCATCCTCAAGCAACAATTAAAACAGTGGTGATGGGGCTAAAATTGATCATGAGTGTCTCACACAATGAAATGTTAGTAGTACATGTGTTTAAGCAAGTAAAATAATCATCAAGGCACAGGAAACAGAGACATTGTGATTGCAAACATAAGAGGGTATGCATGATACATTGCTTAAAAATATAAGTGGCACACCAAACTTAGTGTGACACTTTCTCTTGGAATTAATGCAAGAATCAGTAAAGATTGGAAGCAAAGTTTGTTGCATAGCAACACCAAACTTAGAATGCAATCACATGTCCATTTTATTTGAACTAAGACAAAATAAAACTGTTATATGTTAAATACAATCACCAAGCCAAGAATCTGTCATGAATAAGGATCTCTTGGTGATGTATTAACAAAAACAGTTAATAAAAGAAACATTAAAAACAAGAAAATGACTAAAACAAAGAGAAAACTAAAATTGTCTAACTAAAAGAAAGATAACACTGCAAAGGGCCTTATGATTATGCAGACAAGTGGTGTTGCTGAATGAATTGCATAGAAAAATAAGTGGCACACCAAACCTAGAATCTTAGTGTGTCACTTCCATGTAGAATTGATACAATCATCCAAAGGGATTGAAGACAAATTATTGCAGGGCAACACCAAACTTAGAATGTAACCATATGCCAATTTATTGAAATTTAAACAAAGTAGGCAGAGAAAATAACAAAGCAAAGGAATGAAATGTTACCTAAGATTGGGTTGCCTCCCAACAAGCGCTCTTTTAGTGTCATTAGCTTGACATGTTATTCTTCACTTTCTTCCTCTTCTTCCAGTTTGTTAAGAGGAATGACCTCAAGGGGGAAGAAGATTCAGCTATTGTCGCCTGTCTTGGTCTTTCCTCAGCAAGCTTTCTTTTGTTAATGGCTTGATTGAGCTTGCTTGCTGGATCAGGGGTAGGGTTGGTGCTCTTGTTAGTTGCCTTCACTTCTTTGGATTTAAGACTTGGTTGCTGTGTGATTATTGGAGTTTTATCTTCATCAAAAGCCTTTTGAATTGGTGGTTCAATGAGTCATTCATCTATATAATTATCTGCTTCACTTGAGTATGAGTTTTCTTGATTGTCTTCCTCACTTTCTTGTTCCTTCACTTCCTCCTTTGCACTCAACATTTGACTTAATAGCTCTTTCATGGAGGAGGTCTGTTGTTCTTCCCAAGATTTCTTCATCTCCTCTTCATATCCTTCAATCACATATTTAAGTGTTGAGAGTTTTTGGTTCAGGGGAATTTGTGGAGGTTGTGAGTTTTCATATTCCTTTGTCATCTCAAGTGGCTTCTGTATGTATGCAGGTTTAGGTTCAAAGATTTCCACCACCTCTTCCTTCTTTACTGAAAATTCACTTGACACAGTAGCCTCTTCCTCTTGCTCTTCTACTTCCTCCTTCACATCCACCCAGTGGTTCTCATCTTCCTTGCTTAGCAATTCTTTGTTTCTCTTTATTTGCTCCAAATATCCATCCATCTTATTGCAGAGGGTTTCTTGTTCTTTCCAAGAGTCTATGAATGCTTGTAGGTATTGTTCAAATGCTAGCTCAAAAGATGAAGGTTGAGAGAAATTTTGTGGATATGGATGTGTTGTGGTAATGTTTTGAGGGGCATGGAATGAATTTTGTGAATTGTGGAATGCATTTTGTGGTTGGTATGGATCGTGGACTGAGTTGTATGGTTCTTGGAGGAAACTTTGTGTTGAGGCAAAATCAAGTGATGAAGGATTATCATATGAGAAACTGGGAGGTGAGGTTGGACAATTTTGCATGAATGAATTGAAGGTTTGCTCAAGTGATAATGGCTCTCGATTAATGGAGTATGACACATTGAGTGCTTTCTGATTTTGATCCTCTCAATCACAACTTGAAGAATTGTGGAACTCACCACAGTATGGATCATCTTGTTGCATTGGGGGATAATCTTGCATGAATTTATTGAAAGTACACTCTAGTGAAGATGTATCTTGGTGAACATAGTATGGATCACCAAGATCTCTTTGATTTTGACTTTTCCAGCCACAATATGAGTAATTGTTAGACTCATCACAATCTGGATCATATTGTGTTTCTGGGAAGTGTCCCATTTCAATTAATTGTTCACACTCTTGTTGACATGTCCAAATACCGTGAGGGTGTTGATATAAATCATCTTGTGGTTCTAGATCATATCTCATGTGAATTACTTTATCATTTATCATTTCTTGGTGATACTTCCAGCCACCATAATGACTTGAATTATTTTGTGGTGGTGAAAAATATTCCATATGATTCTCTTGCTCATCTTGTGGTTCTGAAGCATATCTCCAATGATTGGAGTGCTCAGAATTTGCATTTTCTTGGTGATATTCCCAGCCACCATTAGAATAATCAATTGGTGATGGTGGGTAATATCCCATAAAACTTGTTTGATCACAAGATGAGTTGAACTCCATTTGAATTTTGTAAAACACAACACCAATGAAAATTGAAATTCATGTCTCAGATGAGATTTGCTTAGTGAGGCAAAAACACAAACACCTTGCTATTAGCTTAAAACAGAAAACAAAAACAAAAAAAATGCTTAATCTAGACTTCTCACCCACTTAATCATTGTTGATCTAAATCAATCCCCGGCAACGGCGCCAAAAACTTGATGAGATGAAAATTAAATTTCCACACAAACTTACCGGCAAGTGTACCGGGTCGCATCAAGTAGTAATAACTCAGAAGAGTGAGGTCAATCCCACAAGGATTGATGGATCAAGCAACTTTAGTGGGTGATTAGTCTAGTCAAGATAACATTGGTGAATTGGGTGAAATTGAGCAACAGAATATAAATGACAAGAAATTTAAAGTGCAGAATGTAAATTAGCAGAGGCTTAAAGGGCAAGAAAAGTAAATTGCATCAAATGTAAAAGGGGATTGGGTGCAGGGAAATTAAAGAAAGCAATAGATCAAGCAATCGAAAAGAACTTAAGAACAAGTGATTGGATATTTAAATTGCAGGAAGAATAAAGGGATTGGGTGCTGAGAATTAAAACAGAACTGAAAGATGTGAAGTGCAGTAAACTAAAGAGCTCTCAGATGAGGAAATCCAGAAACAAATCAATTTAGTACCAAAACAGAAATGTAGAAGTGCAGAAGAATTAAAACAACAAGAGAACTTAGATCACTCATGAAATTCTAAAAGAGAAATTGACAATTGTAGAAGAGAGAAAATGAAACAGAAAGCAAAACTCAGATTTGATCTCCATTTCTTTAAATTCAAAAAGGAAAATTAAAAGAGAGCTCTCTATTCTACTCCTACTCCTACTGCTCTCTATTAGAGCCAGCCTCCTTTCTAAAATGGAACAGATGCCTTTTTATAGGCTTTTACAAAATGAAATTGAAATTAAAAACAAATTACAATTAAATGAAATTCCTATTCTAACTATATCTTGTGCCTTTGAGTGATGATAATGGGCTTTGCTTGCTTTGGATTTGAAGAAGAATGGATCCAAGATGGCTTGGTTTAATTATCATGGACCAAGGTGCATTTGATTAGCTCCCAGGGTAGTGCTCCGCTTGGTTGTGTGAGCATAGCACTCACTTTCTCTTGGTGAAGCATGCTCACTAGTGTAGCGCTCACTAAGTGAGCATTGTGCTCAATAATTGAGCGCTATGTCTTGTGTTGATGTGCGCTTCCCCCTTCGAGCCTTGGTGAACCCCTTTTTGCATGATGCACTCCCTTATTTCCTTGAGCATAGTGAGCATAGTGCTCACTTCTTTAAGCTCTATTAGAGCGCTCTTTGATTCCCTTTCCGAACATTGGCCAGCGCATGTTTGGTGCCTTGGTGAGTGCTTTTGGGGCCTTAAAGATGCCTATCACTTGTGCTTCAATTTTGTGCCACATATAGATTGTTATATATCGTTGAAAAGCTCTGAATATCAGCTTTCCAACGTAACTGAAAGCGCATCAATTGGACATCTGTAGCTAAAGTTATGGGCCTTTGAAGAAGGCATGGTCATGCTGTCACAAGGCTTAAAGAAAAGCCCGAAAATGCTCACTTTAGTGAGCACAACGCTCACTTAGTGAGCGATAGTCTTGCTTTTTGTTGAGCGCTGGCCTTGTGCTCCATCATAGTCATTGGCCACGCTTTTAAAAGTGTGTTCTAAGGTTCCAAAGCGTGCTCAATCTTCAAAGCATGCCCAAAATTCCTCTTTTCTTCTTTTTAGCTTATTTTGTGCTTTTTTTGCTTCTTTTTCTTCTTATTTTCAACAAAGTTTATAAAATCAAAAGATCAAAGAAATATACTATTTAAGCACAAAAGAATGCAATATTTAAGCACTAATCATCAATTTCTTGTATGAAAAAGTATAGAAAAACATGACATGAAGACATGTCATCACCCAGCAGCTTATGCTATTCTATGAAATTTTTTATGTTTGGGGCATTGACTTCATGGGTCCATTCCAAAATCTAATGGTTTTTCATACTTATTTTTAGCTGTAGATTATGTTTCTAAGCGTGTGAAAGCAATTCCTACCCGTAATGATGATCCTAACACTGTTGTCTCTTTTGTCAGAAATCATATTATTTGTCACTTTGGATCACCACGAGCAATCGTGAATGATCAAGGCACTCACTTTTGTAATTGGAGATTAATAGGCCTACTGAAGAAACATGGCATCCTTCACAAGATAGCAACAGCTTACCATCCCCAGACCAATGGGCAAGCCGAGGTGTCTAACAGAGAGATAAAGCGCATATTGCTTAAGATAGTCAAACCTCATCGGAAGGACTGGAGCACCAGACTTGTTGATGCGCTCTGGGCTTACCGGATAGCATAAAAAACACCCATAGGAATGAGTCCATTCCGCCTGGTCTATGGCAAAGCTTGTCACCTTCCAATGGAAGTAGAGGACAAGGCCTTCTGAGCGGTAAAAGAATGCAACATGGGATTTAAGAAGGCCGGAGCTGAAAGGAAGCTGCAACTATAAGAATTAGAGAACCTTCGCCTAGAAGCATATGATAACTCCAGGCTATACAAAGAAAAGATGAAGGTTGTGCATGACAAGCACATCAAAAGGAGAGAGTTCAGACCTGGGGAATTAGTTCTCCTTTACAACTCCAGACTGAGGCTCATGTCAAGCAAGCTGAGATCAAGATGGGAAGTTCCCTATAGAGTAGAGAAGGCAGAGCCATACGGAATCTTTCACCTGAGTCGTCCTTCAAACTCCAAATTCATCAAGGTCAATGGACATCGCTTAAAGCTGTACCATGATGAGAAGATGAAGAACAACAAGGAGCTAAAGATCTTTCTCTTGGAGGATCCACCAACAGCAGAAGACTGAGCTAGTAGACCGTCCAACTTAAGGACGTTAAAGAAAAGTGCTAGGTGGGAGACAACCCACCATGGTATGATTTTTCAATTTTATTCTTCGCTTTATTTTATTTTAATTCTCTCAGTATCCATTCATTATTTCTGCACAATCAACTGCATACTGCATTCTGCATAAAAAAGGGGGGACCGACGCGCTAGCGCCTAGTGTGCATCCGCGTCCTTCGTGGATGTGAAATGGGTTTGATTGAACAGAGAGTTACGCGGGAGTGGCTCAGGAGGCATGCCCAACACACAAGCTCACCCACGCGTACGCGTACCTGACGCGTACGTGCCCCTCTCAGTTTGGGTGACCCACACGGAAGCGTGGATGGCGCGCGCGCGTGCCTATGTTGATCGGCGTAAATGAGTGTTTTGGCCGAAAGTTGTGCTAGGTTCGTGCTAGAAGCACAAATTGACGCACGCATACGCGTCCTTGACACGTACGCATCCTTTTCCCCACTTTGCTATCCACGCGTGCGCGTACATGCCGCGCACGCATCGATGGAAATTTTACCCCACTGCGAAAGTTACAGTGAGTTGTGCGTGCGCGGTGATGGCCTCGCGCTTGAGGCACCGCCTTGGTCACTCGCAGGCGTACTGGACGCATCTGTGTCCCTTCCCTTTTTTGCGACTCGCGCAAACACACGTAGTGCGCGTCCGTGGCGATTGCGCCACATCACTCACACAGTGCGCCGCCCAGTTTTCATTCTCTCTCCCTCCCAAATCCTAATTCTCTCTTTCCTAATCCTAATTTCTTTCTTCCTTTTTTCTTCTTCTTCTTCTTTTTCTATCTTTTCTATCTTCTTCTTCTTCTCCTCCTCTTACTTCTTTCTCACTCACATCCTCCATTATCTCTCTTTTTTCATCTTCTTCTCAAGATTCTTTCTTCCTACTCTACTTCCTTCCTTCTTATTATTTTTCCTATTCTTTTTGCATTCTTTTAATTAGTGTCAGAAATTTAATTGGGTGATTGTTTCTTCTATAATGCTTGTGGACATATTAAAGAGTGATTTGACAATTCATATCAATTTTCGGATTGCTTGCATGTTGGATTTCATACTTTCCCTAACATATTTTACATGCATACCAAGTGTTTGTGCAAAAGCCCGTATGGCATTATGAATTCCTAATTCTTCTATTCTTCTACTCTACTACCTGTTTTTCACAAAACCCTTGCTATTTTTTATTGATTGAATATAATTTTCAATACAAATGTGGTTGTTAGTTTGTTACATTTGATAATCAACTTAAGCAATTAATGCCTGATCTATGCTACTCATGCCTTTGCCGGCATACTAATAAACATCTTGCATCTACTTGTCTTCATTTTTCATACTATATTTCCATTGATGTCCTAATAACATGGAATCGCGACCATATGTTTATGACATTCTTCTTTACCTTGGCATGGATTATCACTTGTACCTCCCTCCTCCTTGCTCTAACCCTTTGATTATCACTTGTATATTTTCTCCTCCCGGTTCTAGCTACTTGATTTCATGTCCCTTTCTTTTCTCCCTTTTCAGGATGGCCACCAGAAAGGGTAAAGAGAAAGCCTCTAACAAGCCACCGGCGAGAAAAGGAACAAAAAGAGCACCAGCAGAGGAACCACCCTCAACATCAGTCAAGCCATCAATAAAGCGGGTTAAGAGGATTATCAAGGTCGATGAAACCGAAAAAGCCTTTCCAGCGAAGGACACTGTGCGGTTCACTAACCGCTACTGTGAGCAGATGTTCCCTATCCTGGCTGAGCGAAATTACCACAATGAGCACCTACTCATCCTCCCTACCAACATTGTTGATCTTATAGATCCCCGCATTGAGCGCAAACAATGGGGATTCTTACGGAGGCAGCCAAGGTAGGTCAACCTTTCATGGTTAGTTGAATTCTACTCCAATTTTCATGTGCCAAACCTGCAGCTATCTATGTCCGTCAGAAGCAAGTCCCTGTATCTAAAGGGGCCATTTAGCGAGTTTTAGATCTTCTCCCTGCTCCAGAAGGATTAGACGTATACCAAGAAGCCTCTCTCAAGCGCCAAACATACCAATTTAACTGGGACGATGTCCTCAGAGTTATAGCACACCCTGGCAGCAGATGGATCTATGGATACCATCGATCCCGACCTAAGGGCATATTGGCTTCAGCACTTACCTTGGAGGCTCATGTGTGGGCACAGATTATGTCCTACTACATCTTTTCGAGCACTCACGAGTCCTCCCTCACTGCAGACATGGCTGTTCTCATCTGGTGTATCCTTACAGACCAGTCCCTCAACTTACCAAGACACCTCTGGCAAGCCATGGGACACGTACAGATTATGGGCAACCTACCTTTTCCCGCCTTAGTTTCAGATCTAGTCTCAGCAGCCAGAGTCTCCTACAAAGCTGGGGACACCAAGGCCATGATTCCACGGGATGATCAGAAAGTCCCCAACGGAAAGTACATCAGACCCCCAACAGCCACTATCAGCCGGACTGTAGACCCGGGTGGAGATATTCTTTCTCCTTCCACATCACAAGCACCTTCAACTAATCAGCTACTCCTTCAGATACTTCAGAGATTAGACCGATTAGACCGGCAAGCAAAACGAATGGAGCACTGTAACAATCACCGATTTACATACCTCAAGAAGCTGATTGTTAGCAACCACCCACTTGAAGAAAAACCTGACACTCCAGACTCTACTTCACCCACCAGCACCGGGAGCCATGATGACCCCGACTGTGGAGATGTTGTTACCAGCCCCCCTTTGTTCCTGACTGATGGCACCGAGGACGGTGCCAAGCTTTAAGTATGGGGAGGTCGGTCAGTACCTGACTTCCAGAGGTAATTGCTTTTTCTTAACACCAATAGGTTAGTTTTCTGTTGTTAGATAGTATAGATTGCATAGTAATAAGTGTTTGCATGCATGTTCTATTTGGTTGAAAAAAAATAAGTTTCCTTTCAAGACCCTCTTTTTGAAAATTTCACTAATTCAAATTAAAAATTCTATGTTAAACTTGTCTGAAGATTGTAATTTGGAACATGGTCAGAGCAAGAACACACAACCTGTGAGATTTTGAGCTTAGTTACATGGTTACATTATTTAACCATTATTTTTATTCTTGTGTGTTTTCTCTCCTCTATGATTGTAATCTATGGTTTGTTCCATTCTATATGTCCATTTTTTAATGTATTCATGCATATGTATGATTGAGGCCATCATTTGTTATTAGCTCACTATCTCAAATGGCCTACCACTCCTTTACCTTTGTTTACCACTTTGAGCCTTTTAATCCCCATTTGTTCTATATAGTACCACATCACTAACCTTAAGCAGAAAAACAATTAATTAGCCAAATTGAATCTTTGGTTAGTTTAAGATAGAGATTATGTATCAAATAAGTGTGGAAAATTGTGGGGAACCTGGGTTAATAGGGAGGTGTTGTGTTTTCACTTTATTTAAATATAGGGAATTTGGGTGCCTACTCATATGAAACCAGAAAAACCATATGCATTGAAATGTTATGTTTATTTCTAAATAAATATAATATTTTCAAATTTAGAGAATGAAACCACCCCAACGTTAAGTTCAATAAAAAGATCAATGCATGTGAGATAAAATAGAAGAACATTTCAATACATGAGTAGGTGAAAAACACAAAAGTGAAACTATGGATAGTTATGCATGATTTTATAAGCATAGGGAATGTGTGTGCGTTAGGTGAAAACTTAGGTTAATCAAGAATTCAATTCTTAGCTCACTTGGCCATACATGTATCCTCACCCTTATCTAAGCCCCATTACAACCTTGAAAAAGACCTCATGATATTTGCATGTATGCACTAAATATTTGTTAATTGGTTAGATGAAGAACACATTTTAGAACGCATGAATAGAGGAGACTAGAGTGGATTACCCTATACACTTAAGTGATTAGAGTGCATATACACTTCCAGTGAGGGTTTGATGCTTGACTCTATGTTTTCTACTTTCATGAGCTATCTTCTCACAAGTCTACTTATCTTTTATTGTGTGATTTGAGTTAGTGAAATCTAATTTTATTTGTCTTAGAAGACTTGTTCATTTCCTTAACCAAGTAGGTATAGACATTTCATCATATAGTTGCATTTATATATAGGTTGCACTTTATGAGTCTTACTTCTCCCCCATTCATTCCCTTGATCTCCTTGAGCTTAGTATGAGGACATGCTAATGTTTAAGTGTGGGGATTTTATGCACCACTATTTCGTGGTACATCTTATGCTCAATTGAGTGGATTTTATCCACTATTCTCACACTTATTCATACAATTTGCATGGTTTTACAATTCCTTCCCAATTTTGTTCTATAATTGAAAACTTGCTTCCTAAGCCTTTAAATGATGTATTTTTAATTCTCCTTTATACCATTCGATGTCGTGATCTGTGCGTTAAGTGTTTTTAGGCTTTATAGGGTAGGAGTGGCTTGGAAAACGGAAAGGAAGCTTGCAAAAATGGAAGGAATGCAAGGAAACAAGGGAGCTGACCAGCGAGGAGCGACGCGGATGCGCACTTGGCACGCACGTGCACATTAGTGCACTCACACATCGACGCGCACACACACCTGGCGTGTACGCGCAATAGGCAAAGAGGACAATCGACGCGCACGCGCACCTGACGTGCACGCGTGACATGCGCGACATACAGCAGCTGCAGAAAAACACTGGGGGCGATTTCGGGCCGAGTTTGGACCCATTTTTGGCCCAGAAACACAGACTAGAGCTAGGGGACAAGTAGAGACTCAACACATATTCTCATTACGCATAGCTTTAGTTTTTAGATTGGAATATTAGAGAGAATTCTACTACTTCCTCTAGGTTTTCCTCACATTCATAGATTTCTAGTTTTGATGCTTTTTTATTTGGATATTGAGAGAAGTTACTACCTCCGTTGAAGTTTCCATTATTCTATTTTGTTTCCTTTTTCCCTTACTCTTTCATATCCTTAGTCTTTGTTTAGAATTACAATTGGATTGTTTTTAGAATTTATTAATGCAAAAACTATTTTTACCTTTAATAAATTGTCAGTTATTATTCAATTTATCATGTATTTTCTTTATTCCCCTTATATGCCGGTGAACGTAGTATTCATGTCAATGGAGTAGATTCCCAACTTGACTTGGGGGTTGATTAAGAGGAGAACCTTGAGTTGGGAATACTCAAGTGTTAATTTTAATTGGAAGTTGTTGGCTGACTTTCTAGTCTCTAACTCTAATCCCTTCTTAGGAAAGGATTAGGACTTGAGGATAGAGTTGATTGGTTGGTTTTTTTACTTTCCTTTGATCAGTAAAGGATAACCAAGTAGAACAACAACCTCTTATCATTACACTTGGGAACATCCAACAAGGATAGAACTTCCGATTAATCTTCTCCCGGTTAAGGCCTTCATTTTGATTATATAAATTCTCTTGTTAATTTTTATTACTTTAATTTACAATTATTTACTTTTCTGTTCTTCAACTCTTAAAAATTCTTGAGAAACCTTTTATCAGTGAAATAGCACTCTTTTGTCAACTCGTTGGGATATGACCTGGGATTCATACTCCCAGTATTTTATTTCTAAATTTTATGACAACTCTTTTCTAAATTGATAAGCGGATTTTAGTCGGTTAAGAACTGTACTTGCAACGCTGTTTTCTCTATAAAATCTTAATCGGCCAATTTTCGCCACGTCAAAGATTCAATAAAACGTTCCTGGACATACAAAATCTTCCAACAGAAGCAGCCATCATGAGTCTCATCAATGACCTACAAGAAGGACCCTTTAGTCACTCCATATCCAAAAAGCATCCAACATCTCTCAATGAGGTTCAAGAACGGGAAGAAAAATACATTAATATGGAGGAGAACTCCCGATTAGGAGAAACCTCAAAGACCAGATTCTCCTACCCGCCTCGGGACAAGGATAAAGAGTCCAGGAAGAAAGAAGACCAACCCACTGAGAAACCCATAAAGTACCACAACTACACCTCTCTTTGGGTGTCTCTTGTGGACGTTTACTGGGAGATATGCAACACTGAGAAGATCCCAGCACCTCTCCCGATTAAACATAAGAGAGGAGGAAGTCAGATAGAGTATTGCGGATACCACTGAATCTACGGGCATCCTACCAATGAGTGCTACGACCGAAAGAATGTCATAGAAAAATTGGCATGAGAAGGGCAATTAGATCGGTTCTTAGCCAATAGAGCAGATGAACTGAAAAAGAGAAGAAGGGATGAAGAGGTTGGACGAGCTGAACGTCCCCATCACACCCCTGAGAGACATGTTCACATGATAAATGGAGGATTCACAGGAGGAGGGATCTCTAAGTCATCCCGCAAAAGAAACCTTAAAGAGGTGTATCATGTCGAAGAAGGGGACAGGTCACCCAACCTCTCCACTATTACCTTCACTCAAGAAGACACCACAGGCATCATCTTAGGGCATGATGACCCCGTGGTCATTACCATCATACTCGCCAACGCCAATCTCCACCGAACGTTGGTAGACCAAGGAAGCTCTGCAGATATCCTATTCAAATCCACCTTTGACAAGCTCGGCCTACAAGAGAAAGAGCTCAGAGCATATCCAAATAGCTTGTTCGGACTCGGAGACACCCGAATCCAACTACTTGGGTACATCCCACTGCACACAACATTTGGAAAAGGAACACGGTCTAGAACGCTGCGCATAGATTACATCATAGTCGATGTGAACTCCGCATACAACGCCCTTATAGGTCGGACAATGTTAAATTAGCTAGCCATGGTGGTCTCCACTCCACACATATGCATGAAGTTCCCAACTACAGACGGGATCGCTATCATAAAGGGGGACCAAAAACTCGCACGACGCTGTTACAACGAAAGTATGAACCTCAAAGGCAACCCCAGAGGAAAGGAAACCAATACTATAGAACTCAGGGGAATCCGAGCTCGCGAGGAACTCCACCCTCAACCGGAAGGTAAGACCGAAGAAGTTCAAATCGGAGACACTCGAAACAAAACAACAAACATAGGGGTCAATCTACAAAGGGACCTAAAGGAGCTGCTAACAAAGCTCCTAAGGGATAATTCTGACCTCTTTGCATGGAAGGCTGCCGACATGCGCGGTATTGATCCCGGACTAATCTGTCATAAGTTAGCCCTATATCCTGGGTCTTGGCCAGTGCATCAGAAGCGTAGGAAGCTCGGCCCGGAGAGGTCGCAAGCTGTTGAGGAGCAGGTACAAGCCTTGTTGGAGGCAGGGTTTATAAGGGAGGTAAAGTACCCATTATGGCTAGCCAACGTAGTATTGTTCAAGAAGTCAAATGGGAAGTGGCGGATGTGCACTGATTACACCGACCTCAACCAAGCCTGCCCAAAAGATCCCTACCCACTCCTGAACATAGACACACTAGTCGACGCTTCATCAGGGTATAAGTACCTCTCCTTTATGGATCAAATCCCAATGTATCAACCCGACCAGGAGAAAACCTCATTCTTAACCCCAAGAGCAAACTACTGCTACATAGTCATGCCCTTCGGATTCATGAACGCATGGGCTACATACCAGAGACTGATGAACAAAGTTTTCGCCAATCACATTGGAAAGCTGATGGAGGTTTATGTAGATGACATGCTAGTGTACACTGACACCCTGGGCACCCCCAAAGAGTGGAGCCTTTACGTGGATGGCTCCTCAAACAAAATCGGGAGTGGCACAGGCGTAATATTAGAGAGTGATCAAGGAACCCAAAATCGACCTCTCCTTAAAGTTCGAGTTCCCTGCCTCAAATAACCAAGCTGAATACAAGGCTCTACTGGCTGGTTTGAGGCTGGCTAGGAAGGTGGGAGCTCAACGGCTTACCGTCTTCAGTGACTCACAAGTAATCACCTCGCAAATAAAAGGAAGCTATCAGGCTAAGGACCCCACCATGAAAAAATATCTGGACAAAACCAAAGAACAACTCAGACAATTCAGAGGATAAGAGGTCCGACATATATCTCGGGAACAAAATGCCCGAGCTGATGCCCTTTCAAAACTAGCTAGCATCAAACCAGGGGGGAAATAATAGAAGTTTCATTCAAGAAACACTACAAAACCCATCAATCTTGGAGGAAGAGAAGATCCTAACCATATCAGGTCAGGACCAAGGGTGGATGACCCCCACAGTCAGCTATCTCAAGTCTGAAACACTCCCCTCAGATAAAAAGAAGGTAAAAAGGCTAGTATGAGAAGCGCAGTACTACACCATAGTGCACGACATCCTATATATGAGAGGAATATCTACACCCCTCCTAAAATGCATCCCAACCTCCGCTATGAGGGAAGTTCTTGAGGAAGTCCACGGTGGCATGTGCGGTAACCACCTCAGGGTGCGAGCTCTTTTAAAAAAGGTACTCCGAACTAGCTTTTACTGGCCGACCTTGGAAAAGGAAGCAACAGAGTTCATCAAAACATGCCCCCCATGTCAGAAGCACACCAAATTTCATATTGCACTACCCAAAGAACTCATTTGTGTCACTTCACCCTGGCCATTCGCAAAGTGGGGGCTCGACCTCCTCGGACCGTTCCCTCAGGGATCAGGGCAAGTCAAGTTCCTCATCGCAGGAATAGACTATTTCACAAAATGGATCGAGGTTGAACCTTTAGCCACTGCCACCACTCAAAGAAGCCAGAAGTTCCTGTACAGAAATATTGTCACAAGGTTTGGGGTCCCATACTCCATTACCACCGACAATGGCACTCAGTTCACCGACACGGGCTTCAGAAACATGGTAGCCGATTTGAAAATCAAGCACCAGTTCACCTCCATAGAGCACCCACAAGAGAATGGACAGGCGGAAGCCACCAACAAAGTCATACTAGACGGGTTAAAATGGAGACTACAGGAGGCCAAGGGAGCTTGGGCCAAAGAGCTCCCGCAAGTTCTATGGGCATACCGGACAACACCACACTCCACCACCGGAGAATCACCATTTCGACTTGCTTACGGAATGGAGGCAATGATTCCGTGGAAGTAGAAGGAGGATCCTCTAGAGTGATCCTCTACAACGAAGACACCAACTCCCAAATTCAAAGGGAAGAGCTTGACCTACTTCCAGAAATCCAAGAAAAAGTTCGGATCAGAGAGGAAGCCCTAAAGCGTCAGACAGCTCTAAGGTATAATCGGAAGGTAATCCAGCGAAGTTTTGCCACCAACAATCTCATCTTAATCCGAAATGATATCGGAACAGGTCAGTCAGCAGAAGGGAAGCTAGCAGCTAACTAGAAAGGGACATACCAAGTTATAGAAGTACTAGGAAAAGGCTACTATAAGGTGTCCGACCTCGAAGGGCAAGAGCTACCAAGGTCATGGCATGCCTATAACGTAAGAAGGTACTATAGCTAGAAAATAGTAAAGATCTTAGGTCAAGGCGTACTCTTTTTCCTAAAATGGTTTTTTAATGAGGCGCCAGACCGAGATCTAAAAAACTGCTCGACCTAGAAGGGTAAGCACTCACATGTACACACTTTTATTTATGTTTTTATCTCATTATTATTTGAATGAAAGTTGTCAATTCCCTAGAAAGTTTCCTACCAAGACACATTAATCTACGCTCATAAAACGCAAAAATTCATCGTCCAATTACAAAGAGGTCGGCAAGGTGAAGCGATAGAAGCAAGTTAATGCAAAAAGTTATAAAAAGTAACCTAGAAAAAGTGACCTGACGATGTCTAACTAAAAATGGGATTACTAAAAATAACTTAAGAAGGCCCGACAGAGAAGTCAGACCAATGAAAGAATCACTGAAAAGGGACAAAAACATCTCTCAAAGGCCAAAGAAAGGTTAAAAAACCAAGGCAGAAGTGCTTAGCTGAAAGGCACAAAGTCTTGAAAAAAGACATTACTTAAAAAGCAAAAGCACAAGTCGAAACAGCACTAAAAAGTCATCTAAACAAACTATAAAGAAAAGGTTCCCCATCGGAACACTACCTAAAAAGTTGTTAGAATATGACTAAAAGCCCGGATAACGAAGGCATATAGGTCGACACCAAAAAGGCGCAACCCAAAGAAACAAAAGGAGAACGAGCAAAAGTCCCAAAGGTTGAAAAACCTAGAGCCGAAGCACCTAGGGCTATGAAACTAGATACTACTAAAAAGGATAATCCCAAAACAAGGCTAAAAAAGTCGTCCAAACAAACTAAGAAGGTTTTATACCCAAGAAATTGTTTGGAATTCGACTAAAGAAGCCCAGACGACAAGTTGCGAAGGTTCAAGGGATGTCAAACCAAGGAAACCCAAAGCACCTATATAAAGGTTGAAGAGCAACCCCCTCCAAACAAAGGTTGAAAAACAACCTCAAATACAAGCATATCAAAGTCAATGTATCATCCAAACACAAATTAAAGCATTAAAGACTCAAAGGCTTCCCAAAACAGCAGCCCAAGAGTTTAAAGTGTTTGTTTTTTTTGAAATAAAAGTTGCTAGGAAGCAACTAAGTCTCCAAAAGTCATCCACAGAAACTTACAAAAAACTAACAAAAGTTCAACAAGTCCACAGGTCGGACTGTACCAAATACATAATCAAAACAAAGATATAATAAGGAATCATAAAGGATCCGAAGTCGCATCAACAGCTGCATCCTGAGGAGAAGGAGGGATAATCGAGATAGGGACGGCTCCAACAACCCCATCCGGGCTAGTCAGGATCTCTAGGTCATGCTCGGGGGGAACCACCTAGGCAGAAGGAATTGTAGAAGCTGAAGCTGTAGAAGCCTTGACTGGTGGCGCAAGAGGAGGACCCCTCATCATCATCATCTGGGGCAGGCACAATCTTTTCATCCTCCACCACAGTGTCCATACTAAAAAGGCAGAGGTCGGCGTCAGGAGCAAGAACTCGGACCTGAGCTTTCAAAATTTCATACATATCGGTCATACTGCTCACCATATGGCCTTGAAGCTTGGCGTAATCGTCCTAAGCAGATTTAAGCCTCTCCCTCATTTCCAATAACTCGGCATAAGTCCGAGTATAGCTCTCTTTAGCTTTCTTGGCCATCTCCTTGGCCAGGTTAGCAGCTGCCTCCGCTGAAGTAGCTCTAGACTTCTCTTTCTCAATATCAAGCTCAAGTTTAGCCACCCTGGCATCCAGCTCATCTTTCAAAGCCTTAATCCTATCATACTCAGCTTTAGCATCCTCCATAAAGGCTTTAGTAGCACGAACTGTGGACTCCTAAACAACTCAGGATAAGGCCGCTGATGAGTGGATAATTTATACGCTTTTTGGCATTGTTTTTAGTATGTTTTAGTTAGTTTTTTATCATATTTTTATTACTTTTTATTTAAAATTCACTTTTCTGGACTTTACTATGAGTTTGTGTGTTTTGCTGTGATTTCAGGTATTTTCTGGCTGAAATTGAGGGACTGAGCAAAAATCTGATTCAGAGGCTAAAAAGGACTGCAGATGTTGTTGGATTCTGACCTCTCTTCACTCGAAGTAGATTTTCTAGAGCTACAGAAGCCCAATTGGCGCGCTCTCAATTGAGTTGGAAAGTAGACATCCTGGGCTTTCCAGAAATGTATAATAGTCCATACTTTGCCCGATATTTGATGGCCTAAACCGGCGTTCCAAATCAGCTCAAGAATTTTGGCGTAAAACGCCGGAACTGGCACAAGAATGGGAGTTAAACGCCCAAACTGGCACAAAAGCTGGCGTTTAACTCCAAGAGAAGCCTCTACACGAAAATGCTTCAATGCTCAGCCCAAGCACACACCAAGTGGGCCCGGAAATGGATTTATACATCATTTACTCATTTCTGTAAACCCTAGGCTACTAGTTCTCTATAAATAAGACCTTTTGCTATTGTATTTACATCTGGGTAGCTATCTTTGAGTAGTCTTATGCTATCTTAGATCATGGAGGCTGGCCTCTCGGCCATGCCTAGACCTTGTTCTTATGTATTTTCAACGGTGGAGTTTCTACACACCATAGATTAAGGTGTGGAGCTCTGCTGTACCTCGAGTATTAATGCAATTACTATTGTTCTTCTATTCAATTCAGCTTATTCTTGTTCCAAGATATTCATTCGCACTCAAGAACTTGATGAATGTGATGATTATGTGACGCTCATCATCATTCTCACTTATGAACGCGTGCCTGACAACCACTTCCGTTCTACATGCAAACAAGGCTTGAATGTGTATCTCTTGGATTCCTTAATCAGAATCTTCTTGGTATAAGCTAAAATTGATGGCGGCATTCATGAGAATCCGGAAGGTCTAAACCTTGTCTGTGGTATTCTGAGTAGGATTCAAAAATTGAATGACTGTGACGAGCTTCAAACTCGCGATTGTGGGGCGTTAGTGACAAACGCAAAAGAATCACTGGATTCTATTCCGACATGATCGAGAACCGACAGCTGAATAGCCGTGCTGTGATAGAGCACGTTGAACATTTTCACTGAGAGGACGGGATTGTAGCCATTGACAACGGTGATGCCCAACATACAGCTTGCCATGGAAAGGAGTAAGAAGGATTGGATGAAGACAGTAGGAAAGCAGAGAGATGGAAGGGACAAAGCATCTCCAAACGCTTATATGAAATTCTCACCAATGAATTGCATAAGTATCTCTATCTTTATTTTATGTTTTATTTATCTTTTAATCATTAATCCTCCATTACCATTTGAATCTGCCTGACTGAGATTTACAAGATGACCATAGCTTGCTTCATACCAACAATCTCCGTGGGATCGACCCTTACTCGCGTAAGGTTTATTACTTGGACAACCCAGTGCACTTGCTGGTTAGTTGTGCGAAGTTGTGATAAAGAATTGAGATTGCAATTGAGCGTACCATGTTGATGGCGCCATTGATGATCACAATTTCGTGCACCAAGTTTTTGGCACCGTTGCCGGGGAATTAAATGTCCTAACTACAGTTTCGCATTTGTTCCCTGCAATAACAGTGCCAGGTTTTGATCCGGCAACAACACCAAGTTTTTGGCGCCGTTGCCGGGGATTGTTTGAGTTTGGACAACTGACGGTTCATCTTGTTGCTTAGATTAGGAATTTTTCAGAATTTTTAAGAATGAATTCTAGTGTTTCAAGGTGATGTTTTCATCATCACCAAAGCTGATTGATTCTTATCAATTTAGCTCTTGAATTCAATGTCCTACTGAAGCTTGGCTAGCCATGTCTAATTCCTTTAGACTAAAACTTTAGACTAACATTGCATGATTCCTGGAATTCTTATTAAAAATTTTGAATCTCTTTATTTTCTTCTCCATATAATTTTCGAAAAATCAAAAAAAAATTACAAAATCATAAAAACCAAAAATATTTCTTGTTTGAGTCTAGTGTCTCATTTTAAGTTTGGTGTCAATTGCATGTTTCTGTTCTTCTTGCATTTATCATGTGTCTTCATTAATCTTCAAGTTGTTCTTGATGATTTACTTGCTCTGATCTTTAAATTCTCTTGTTTTGTGTGTTTTGTTGTTTCTCATATACATTCTCAATTTGTTAGTGTCAGTAGTATACAAACTTCTAAGTTTAGTGTCTTGCATGCATTGTTTATTTGATTTTAGTTGCATTTTGATTATTCCTCATCATTAAAAATTCAAAAAAAATTCAATTTGTGTCTTTTCAAGTCAATAATATAGAGAATTGAAGATTCAGAACATACAGCAGAGGAATTACACAGAAAAAGCTGGGCGTTCAAAATGTCCAGTGAGGAAGGAAAACTGGCGTTTAAACGCCAGCCAGGGTACCTGGCTGGGCGTTTAACGCCCAAAAGGGTAGTATTTTGGACGTTAAACGCCAAAATGGATACCATTCTGGGCGTTTAACGCTAGGATGGCACAAGAGGGAAGATTTTGTTTTCAAATTTTTTCAAGTTTCCATAATTTTTCAAAATCATATCTTTTCTTGTTAGCCAAGTCATTAATTTTAAAAATCAAATCTTTTTAAATTGTTTTTTCAATCATATCTTTTCAATCATATCTCTTTAAAACCATAACTTTTCAATCATATCGTTTTAATCACATCTTTTTCAAAATAGTTTTCAATCATATCTCTTTGATTTCCAATTTCAAAATCTTTTTCAAAATCACTTTATTTCTTTCTCAAATATTAGTTTTCGAAAATCAATTACCATTTTTTTCAAAATTTCTTTTAATTAATTCACTTTAATTTTCGAAAATTTCTTCCCCTCTTCTCACATCCTTCTATTTATGGACTAACACTCCTCCTCAATGCACAATTCGAACTCTATCTTTCTAAGTTCGAATTCTTCTACCTCTTCCTTCTATTTTTCTTTTCCTCTGACACCTCAAGGAATCTCTATACTGTGATATAGAGGATTCCATATTTTCTTGTTCTCTTCTCTTTCATATGAGCAGGAGCAAAGACAAAAGCATTCTTGTTGAGGCTGACCCTGAACCTGAAAGGACCTTGAAGCGAAAACTAAGAGAAGTTAAAGCATAACTCTCTGTAGAGGACCTAACAGAAATCTTCAAAGAAGAAGACATGGCAGCCGAAAACAACAACAATGCCAACAATGCAAGGAAGGTGCTGGGTGACTTCACTGCACCTACTCCCGACTTCTATGGGAGAAGCATCTCTATCCCTACCATTGGAGCAAACAACTTTGAGCTTAAGCCTCAATTAGTTTCTCTAATGCAACAGAATTGCAAGTTCTATCGACTTCCATTGGAAGATCCTCATCAGTTTTTAGCTGAATTCTTGTAAATCTGTGACACTATTAAGACCAATGGGGTTGACCCTGAGGTCTACAGACTTATGCTATTCCCTTTTGCTGTAAGAGACAGAGCTAGAATATGGTTGGACTCACAACCTAAAGAAAGCCTGAACTCTTGGAAAAAGCTAGTCAATGCCTTCTTGGCAAAGTTCTTTCCACCTCAAAAATTGAGTAAGCTTAGAGTGGAAGTCCAAACCTTCAGACAGAAGGAAGGTGAATCCCTCTATGAATCTTGGGAAAGATACAAACAATTGATCAGAAAGTGTCCTTCTGACATGCTTTCTGAGTGGAGCATCATAGGTATCTTCTATGATGGTCTGTCTGAACTGTCCAAGATGTCATTGGATAGCTCTGCTAGAGGATCTCTTCATCTGAAAAAGACGCCAGCAGAAGCTCAAGAACTCATTGAAATGGTTGCAAATAACCAACTCATGTACACTTCTGAAAGGAATCCTGTGAACAATGGGACGAATCAGAAGAAAGGAGTTCTTGAGATTGATACTCTGAATGCCATATTGGCTCAGAACAAAATATTGACTCAGCAAGTCAATATGATTTCTCAAAGTCTGTCTGGAATGCAAGCTGCACCAGGCAGTACTAAGGACGCTTCATCTGAAGAAGACGCTTATGATCCTGAGAATCCACCAATGGAAGAGGTGAATTACATGGGAGAACCCTATGGAAACACCTATAATCCTTCATGGAAAAATCATCCAAATCTCTCATGGAAGGATCAACAGAGACCTCAACAAGGTTTCAACAACAATAATGGTGGAAGAAACAGGTTTAGCAATGGCAAGCCTTTTCCATCATTTTCTCAGCAACAGACAGAGAATTCTAAGCAGAGCCACTCTAACTTAGCAACCATGGTCTCTGATCTAATCAAAACCACTCAAAGTTTCATGACTGAAACAAGGTCCTCCATTAGAAACTTGGAGTCACAAGTGGGTCAGCTAAGTAAGAAAGTTACTGAACTCCCTCCTAGTACACTTCCAAGCAATACAGAAGAGAATCCAAAAGGAGAGTGTAAGGCCATCAACATGGCCGAATTTGGAGAGGATGAAGAGGCAGTGAGCGCCACTGAGGAAGACCTCAATGGACGTCCACTGGCCTCCAATGAGTTCCCTAATGAGAAACCATGGGAATCTGAGGCTCACACTGAGACCATAGAGACTCCATTGGATTTACTTCTGCCATTCATGAGCTCTTATGAGTATTCTTCCTCTGAAGAGGATGAAGATGTCACTGAAGAGCAAGTTGCCAAGTACCTTGGAGCAATCATGAAGCTAAATGACAAGTTATTTGGTAATGAGACTTGGGAGGATGAACCCCCTTTGCTCACCAAAGAACTGCTGACTTGTCTAGGCAGAAACTACCTCAAAAGAGACAGGACCCTGGGAAGTTCTCAATACCTTGTACAATAGGCACCATGACCTTCAAGAAGGCTCTGTGTGACCTAGGGTCAAGCATAAACCTCATGCCTCTCTCTGTAATGGATAAGCTAGGGATCTTTGAGGTACAAGCTGCAAGAATCTCACTAGAGATGGCAGACAATTCAAGAAAACAAGCTTATGGACTTGTAGAGGATGTTCTGGTAAAAGTTGAAGACCATTACATCCCTGCTGATTTCATAGTCCTAGAGACTGGGAAGTGCATGGATGAATCCATCATCCTTGGCGGACCCTTCCTAGCCACAGCAAAGGCTGTGATTGATGTTGATAGAGGAGAATTGATCATTCAAGTGAATGAAGAATCCTTTGTGTTTAAGGCTCAAGGATATCCCTCTGTAACCATGGAGAGGAAGCATGAAGAGCTTCTCTCAAAACAGAGTCAAACAGAGCCCCCACAGTCAAACTCTAAGTTTGGTGTTGGGAGGCCTCAACCAACTTCTAAGTTTGGTGTTGAACCCCCATATTTAAACTCTAAGTTTGGTGTTGGGAGGTTCCAAACATTGCTCTGAGTACCTATAAGGCTCCATGAGAGCCCACTGTCAAGCTAATGACATTAAAGAAGCGCTTGTTGGGAGGCAACCCAATGTTATATTTATCTAATTTCCTTTGTTATTTTATGTTTTCTGTAGGTTGATGATCATGGGAAGTCACAAAATCAATTGAAAAAGCAAAAACAGCATGAAAAATAGAAAGAAAAATAGCACACCCTAGAGGAAAAACTTGCTGGCATTTAAATGCCAGTAAGGGCAGCAAATGGGCGTTTAACGCCAGAAAGGGGCACCAGACTGGCGTTAAACGCCAGAAATGGGCACCAGCCCAGCGTTTAACACCAGAATTGGCATAAGGGAGCATTTTTGCTCGCCACTTGGTGCAGGGATAAATTTTCCTTGACACCTCAGGATTTGTGGACCCCACCTACCCCACCACTCTCTCTCTCCTCTTCACCCATTCACCAATCACCTTAACACCTCTTCCCCAAAAACCCCTCACCTATCATATCCCACTATTTTCTTCACCACTCACATCCACCCTTCATAAAACCCCACCTACCTTACCATTCAAATTCAAACCACTTTCCCTCCCAAACCCACCCATCCATGACCGAACCCTACCCCTCTCCCCACCCCTATATAAACCCTTTTTCACTCCTTCATTTTCACACAACCTAAACACTACTTCTCCCCCTTGGCCGAACTACAAAGCCACCTCCATCTCCTCTATTTCTTCTTCTTCTACTCTCTTCTTTCTTCTTTTGCTCGAGGACGAGAAAACCTTCTAAGTTTGGTGTGGTAAAAGCATTGCTTTTTGTTTTTCCATAACCATTTATGGCATCTAAGGCCGGAGAAACCTCTAGAAAGAGGAAAGGGAAGGCAAAAGCTTCCACCTCCGTGTCATGGGAGATGGAGAGATTCATCTCAAAGGTGCATCAAGACCACTTCTATGAAGTTGTGGCCATGAAGAAAGTGATCCCCGAGGTCCCTTTCAAACTCAAAAAGAGTGAATATCCGGAGATCCGACATGAGATCCAAAGAAGAGGTTGGGAAGTTCTTACCAACCCCATTCAACAAGTCGGAATCTTAATGGTTCAAGAGTTCTATGCCAATGCATGGATCACCAAGAACCATGATCAAAGTGTGAACCCGGACCCAAAGAATTGGCTTACAATGGTTCAGGAAAAATGCTTAGATTTTAGTCCGAAAAATGTAAGGTTGGCATTCAACTTGCCCATGATGCAAGGAGATGAACACCCTTACACTAGAAGGGTCAACTTTGATCAAAGGTTGGACCAAGTCCTCATAGAAATTTGTGAAGAGGGCGCTCAATGGAAGAGAGATTCAAGAGGGAAGTCGGTTCAACTGAGAAGGCATGACCTCAAGCCCGTGGCTAGGGGATGGTTGGAGTTTATCCAACGCTCAATCATTCCCACTAGCAACCGGTCTGAAGTTACTATAGACCGGGCCATCATGATTCATAGCATCATGATTGGAGAGGAAATAGAAGTTCATGAGGTTATATCCCAAGAACTTTATAAGGTGGCAGACAAGTCCTCTACCTTGGCAAGGTTAGCCTTCCCTCATCTCATTTGTCACCTCTGTTATTCAGTCGGAATTGACATAGAGGGAGACACCCTCATGGATGAGGACAAGCCCATCACTAAGAAAAGGATGGAGCAAACAAGAGATCCCACTCATCATGAAATCTCTGAGATGCCTCAAGGGATGCACTTTCCTCCACAAAACTATTGGGAGCAAATCAACACCTCCCTAGGAGAATTGAGTTACAACATGGGACAACTAAGGGTGGAGCACCAAGAACATTCCATTCTCCTCCATGAAATTAGAGAAGATCAAAGAGTCATGAGAGAGGAGCAACAAAGGCAAGGAAGAGACATTGAGGAGCTCAAGCACTCCATAAGATCTTCAAGAGGAAGAACAAGCCGCCATCACTAAGGTGGACCCGTTCTTTAATCTCCTTGTTCTTTATTTTCCTATTTTTCGAATTTTTATGCTTATGTTCATCATCTTTGTTTGTGTCTTATGATCATTAGTGTCTTAGTGTCTATGCCTTAAAGTTATGAATGTCCTATGAATCCATCACCTTTCTTAAATGAAAAATGTTCTTAATTGGAAAAGAGAAGAATTGCATGAATTTTGAATTTTATAACAGATTAATTATTTTGATGTGGTGGCAATACTTTAACTTCTGAATGTATGCTTGAACAGTGCATATGTCTTTTGAATTTGTTGTTCATGAATGTTGGCTCTTGAAAGAATGATGAAAAAGCAGACATGTTACTGAGGATCTGAAAAATCATAAAAATGATTCTTAAAGCAAGAAAAAGCAGTGAATTCAAAAAAAAAGAAAAAAAAGAAATAATAAAGTTGTCCAAGGCAAAAAGAGTGTGCTTAAGAACCATGGACACCTCTAATTGGGGACTCTAGCAAAGCTGAGTCACAATCTGAAAAGGTTCACCCAGTTATGTGTCTGTGGCATGTATGTATCCGGTGGTAATACTGGAAGACAGAGTGCTTTGGGCCACAGCCAAGACTCATAAAGTAGCTATGTTCAAGAATCATCATACTTAACTAGGAGAATCAATAACACTATCTGGATTCTGAGTTCCTATAGAAGCCCATCATTCTGAATTTCAAAGGATAAAGTGAGATGCCAAAACTGTTCAGAGGCAAAAAGCTAAAAGCCCCGCTCATCTAATTAATACTGATCTTCATAGATGTTTTTGGAATTCATTGCATATTCTCTTCTTTTTATCTTATTTGATCTTCAGTTGCTTGGGGACAAGCAACAATTTAAGTTTGGTGTTGTGATGAGCGAATAATTTATACGCTTTTTGGCATTGTTTTTAGTATGTTTTTAGTATGTTTTAGTTAGTTTTTTATCATATTTTTATTAGTTTTTATTTAAAATTCACTTTTCTGGACTTTACTATGAGGTGTGTTTTTCTGTGATTTCAGGTATTTTCTGGCTGAAATTGAGGGACCTGAGCAAAAATCTGATTCAGAGGCTAAAAAGGACTGCAGATGCTGTTGGATTCTGACATCCCTTCACTCGAAGTGGATTTTCTGGAGCTACAGAAGCCCAATTGGCACGCTCTTAATTGAGTTGGAAAGTAGACATCATGGGCTTTCCATCAATGTGTAATAGTCCATACTTTGCCCGATATTTGATGGCCCAAACCGACGTTCCAAATCAGCTCAAGAATTTTGGCGTAAAACGCCAGAACTGGCATAAGAATGGGAGTTAAACGCCCAAACTGGCACAAAAGCTGGCGTTTAACTCCAAGAGAAGCCTCTACACGAAAATGCTTCAATGCTCAGCCCAAGCACACACCAAGTGGGCCCGGAAGTGGATTTATACGTCATTTACTCATTTCTGTAAACCCTAGGCTACTAGTTCTCTATAAATAAGACCTTTTGCTATTGTATTTACATCTGGGTAGCTATCTTTGAGTAGTCTTATGCTATCTTAGATCATGGGGGCTGGCCTCTCGGCCATGCCTAGACCTTGTTCTTATGTATTTTTAACGGTGAAGTTTCTACACACCATAGATTAAGGTGTGGAGCTCTGCTGTACCTCGAGTATTAATGCAATTACTATTGTTCTTCTATTCAATTCAGCTTATTCTTGTTCCAAGATATTCATTCGCACTCAAGAACTTGATGAATGTGATGATTATGTGACGCTCATCATCATTCTCACTTATGAACGCGTGCCTGACAACCACTTCCGTTCTACATGCAAACAAGGCTTGAATGTGTATCTCTTGGATTCCTTAATCAGAATCTTCGTGGTATAAGCTAGAATTGATGGCGGCATTCATGAGAATCCGGAAGGTCTAAACCTTGTCTGTGGTATTCTGAGTAGGATTCAAGGATTGAATGACTGTGACGAGCTTCAAACTCACGATTGTGGGGCGTTAGTGACAGACGCAAAAGAATCACTGGATTCTATTCCGACATGATCGAGAACCGACAGCTGAATAGTCGTGCTGTGACAGAGCGCGTTGAACATTTTCACTGAGAGGACAGGACTGTAGCCATTGACAACGGTGATGCCCAACATACAGCTTGCCATGGAAAGGAGTGAGAAGGATTGGATGAAGACAGTAGGAAAGCAGAGAGACGGAAGGGACAAAGCATCTCCATACGCTTATCTGAAATTCTCACCAATGAATTACATAAGTATCTCTATCTTTATTTTATGTTTTATTCATCTTTTAATTATCAATCCTCCATAACCATTTAAATCTGCCTGACTGAGATTTACAAGATGACCATAGCTTGCTTCATACCAACAATCTCTGTGGGATCGACCCTTACTCGCGTAAGGTTTATTACTTGGACGACCCGGTGCACTTGCTGGTTAGTTGTGCGAAGTTGTGATAAAGAGTTGAGATTGCAATTGAGCGTACCATGTTGATGGCGCCATTGATGATCACAATTTCGTGCACCAGCCGCACCAAGATTGGCCATCCGAATACTATTGCTTGTTATAAAGTTAAGGTGTTAAAGGATCGACACATCGTCAGTCGAAACCTGGCCATAAGGAGCAATCAACTCTGTGGCAAAGGCCACACCATCAAACTCTTTGTCGTCCAGATTATAAGTCCCAACAGTCTTTTGCCTTTTTAGAGGGGGACCAGCAGTATGGGAGGAAGTAGCACCAGAAGTTGTTTGAAGAGGGTCAGAGGGAACTGTCCAAACTCGTGGGGTTGCAATGATCTTCTTCGGACCCTGAGACTCAGCTGCCGATTTCTTGGGAGGCAACTGGTCCGAAGAGTCCTCCTCCGAAGCTTTCCTTGACAAGTTCTGGGCAGCTACAACCTTTTTTGTCTTACAAAACATTTTCATTGAATCAAAAGAGCTCACCATTTCTGAAAAAGAAGCCAGGAAAATAGTTACACAGTAGAAGAAAAAGGACAAAACACCACAAATAGTAAAAGAAAAAACCACTTCTATAAAAAAAAAGGTCGAATACTACCTAGTTCGGACCGGAGAAGGGAAGGATCTCCTAGAAACCTCTTAGTATCCAAGTGTGGAGGCTCCCCCCAGTGCTCCTCTAGAACACCCACGAAAGCCTGTTCTACTTCATCTAAACTTTCCCAAGGATACTTAAGGACTACAGGATCTTTTTGCCATTATAAAGGAAAGGTCGGTTCCTTATTTTTATCCAAAAAGAAAGGCTGAGCACCTTCAACAGCTCAGACTTTGAAATAGAAGTTCTTAAAGTCAAGAAAAGATTTATCAAATATTGAGAACACTTTTTTCCCCGAGGCAGCTCGGAAAGAGATCCAAGAAGCCTTCTTCTTGGCCACCCCGGGTTTGGTTAGCACGAACAAGTAAAGAAAAAGTTGCAAGGTAGGTCGGACACCAATTCTTGGCACAATAACTGAAAGATCTTTATAAAGGCCAAAGAGTTCGGATGAAGCTGAGAAGGGGCCACATTACAATTCCACAAGAGTTTGGTTTCAAAGGCAGTAAAAGGAGTGGTAATATTCAGCTAAGAAAAGAAGTAATCGTAGGCATAGAAAAAGGGACGCTCTTCCCGACCTAAGGGAGGGAAGTTAACCCTCTCCTCAGGGTCAGGCGACTCCAATTCATAATTCTTCTCATCCTCCCTACTACTATAGATCCTATGTGTTCCGAGGGTTACCTGAAACTGAAGGTCGATCTCGGACGAGATCTTCTGGTAGGATCGGAACTGTTATGTCTGACTGGCTGGATCTAGGGATGCTACTGATCCTTGGTCACTGGAGGGTGGTGGTACCTGCAAGAGACTCCGATGCTTAAGTTAGCATGGGCTTTAAGTAGATTTTTTGTAGAGTTAGAGTATGAGTTTTACATGGGTGCTCCAGTGTATTTATAGTGGCGTAGAGTGACCTTCCTTGAGATAAGTTAGTTATCTTATCTTATCTTTTGGATGAGATCACTTATCTTTTGACCAGCCGCCTTTAAGTGGGTTGTGGTCCTCTGTTTTGGGCCTGGTTGGGCCTCTATGGTGATTTACCTGAGCTCTTTGGGAAGAGGTCGGTGTCAAACAGCCTTAGAAGAGGTCGGCCGCTTTGTCCTCATCCAACCCGGACCATATAGCTCGGTCCAGGGTATAAACAGTATCCCTGCTTGAGCTTCGATCTTCCCCTTGAGGTCATGTTTTGAGACTTCAACCCCTTTGAGGAAGTCATGTTCAAGCATCTATCCAGTCTGCTTCTTCTTCTGTCAGTTTTGCGTCATTAAATGCTGTTTAAAAAATGCGGAGAATTTTTACCTTTCGCTCCTTTATTACTGTGTTCATTTCTCGAGAGCGTTGTTTCCTTTGGGGGTATATAAGTGCCTTTAAAGCCTATTAATTGGAATTTTATCCCTTTGGCCATTTCTTCTTCCCTCTTTTCTTATTTTGAATTTTATCACTCTTTGTTTGTTCTTCGTCTTTTGCTCTTCTCCAACAAAAAAGAGTTTCCCTTCTTTGGTTCTTGCTCTTTGATTCTTGCTCCAAGCTTCTTACTTTCTTTGATCTTTCGACGCGCTCATTGGTGTGGATCGTTCATGTGTTTACTATGCCTTCATCACGATCACTCCCTCTTCGTCGCAGGTTGGTACTATGCCTTTTCGTCTTAATAGTCGCCTTTCTTTGTGTTTTGCTGGTGCATACTTTCTCGTCGCATAATGTTTGAACTTTGCTGGGCTTCTTTTTTGAAAAAGTTTAAGGCTTTCTCTAATAATTGCATGTCTTCAAAGTTGTAATCTTTTTCGTCTCCATTGCTTTATTTTGGGGGAATGTAGGTGCTTAGGTAGGCTATTTTCAATTGCGCTTTTTCCCTTTTGAGCGAAAACAATATTAGAATAAAATTGAGAGAATCAACTCTATACACTTGAGCGATTAGAGAGTATACACATCCGATGAGGGGTTCAATTGCTCAATTTTATGGTTCCACCTGTGATTATCTCTTATCTTGCAAGTTTGTAAATTCTTTTCAATAACTCTAATCAATTGTTGGATTTTGACTTAGGTGTGATTGCTTTAGCACTTATGTTCATATATGTATTCTTGGGAATTGATTTATTTTAACCAAGTAGTTGCATGCATGTAGATAGAGTGCATATAGATAGTTTGCATTGAATAAATATTGATACCCCTTTCTTGTATCTTTCTTAAGTTTAGCATGAGGACATGCTATTATTTAAGTGTAGGGAGGTTGATAAACCCCAATTTTAGGATTTACTCAATGAAATAGCATGGTTTTGTGAATTTTTCCTAATTTGTACTTAAGATTATAAACATGCTTTTTAGGCCCTTAATTTACTAAATTTTAATTCATTTTAATTCCACTCGATACCTTGATGGGTTTGTTTAGTGATTTCAGGCTTGGGAGCCAAGGATTGGATTGAAGAAATGAAGAAAAAGCATATAAAAATGGAGAATTAATGAAGAAATGAAGTTTTGGAAATCTACCATGTGGCGCGTACGCGTGACCTTGAAAATCGCAATATGGCACATACGTGTGACCTTGCGTGTACGCGTGACACGAAGCACGTGACTTCATTAAAGAAAAGAAAACGTGGCTGGCAATTTCTGGACTCATTCAAGCCCAGATCCAACTCATTTCTAAAGTATTTGAGGCCAAATTCAAGAAGGAACAAAGGGGAGAGAAATTAGGTTAAGTTAAAAATATGTTTTAGGTCAATTTCTAGAGAGAGAAGCTCCTTCTTCTCTCTAGAATTTTGGATTTTTAGTTTAAATTCCTCTTAGATTTAGGTTCTAGTTCTTATTTTGATCTAGTTTCTTTTACTTTTCCTTATTCTATTGCCTTAATTTTCTAGTTTATCTTGTTAATTCTTCATTTGTGCCACTTTTTAGTTTATGAACACTATTGTTAATCTTAATTTTCTTTAATGCAATTTGATGTTTTATGTTCTCTTAATGCTTGTTTGAGTTATTGTTGTTATTTTCTTACATTTGGTAGTAGTAGATTTTATTATTATTATTGCAATTTATCATGCTTTTACTTTTATGCCTTCCAAATATTTGATAAAATACTTGGCTTAGTTTTAGAGTAGATTTTGAGCATTCTTGATTTGGAAAGAGAAGTTTGGTAGTCTTGAGTTAGTGATACCCAAATTGGATTGGTGATCTAGAGTTGTTAGTTAATCTTATTTTCATTGATGCTATTTATGGATTGGGATTAACTAGGCCTACTTGATCTTCTCCCGATGTTGGAAATAACGTAATAAGCTTAACTCTTGGTAATTATTATGTTATAAATAATGACTAGGATAGAAGACCTTGATTTTCAATCCTTGCCATGAATGCCTCTTTAGTATTTGTTATCTTTAGTTGTTTGCTTTACTACCCATGAATCTCATAACCAATAACATGCATACCTCACTGCAATTCCTTTGAGAGATGACATGAGATCTAATACTCTCGGTTATTATTGGTTTGTATTGTGACAAATAAAATTAAACTCTGATGTGAGTCGATTGTTAGTTTGGAACTATACTTGCAACAAAGCAATTCTTTTATTGAGAAGAGATTTAGAACTGACATTTGGCTTATCGTCAACTTTAGTCACGATTTTAAGGTAGGGTGACCATAGAGGCTATGGTCACGGTGAAAAACCGTCACCATAGATAAGGCTATGGTCATGGTTTTAAGGTGGGGTGACCATAGAGGCTATGGTCACGGTTTTAAGGTAGGGTGACGATAGAGGCTATGGTCACGTGAAAAAACCGTGACCATAGATAAGGCTATGGTCACGGTTTTAAGGTGGGGTGACCATAGAGACTATGGTCACAGTAAAAACCATAGCCATAGATAAGGCTATGGTCACAGTTTTAGGTGGGTGACCATATAGGCTATGGCTATGGTCACGGTTTTAATAAAGGGTGACCATATAGCAACCTCTGGTCACAGTTTTTACGCATAACCATAGATTAACATATGGCCACGATAAAAAAAACGTGGCTTAAAGTACCAGGATTTGAACACTACAACCGTAACCATAGATAAAAAAAACCGTGACCATAAGTAGGACCACGGTAAAATAGGCCACAGTAAAAAAGCTGTGACCATAGGTCAAAAATCGTTACCATAGATCTATGGTCATCCTTTTCACTAACTATGGTCACGATTTCACTAACTATGGTCACGATTTTTCACTGTGACCATAGACCTTTTTTATTGTCTAATAATAGAAAATTTTAAATAGTTTACTTTAATAAATACACAACAAATGCATTAAAAATTTCAAAACAAATGCATGAATTTATGTTTATTTAAATTAAATTTTTTAACAATTAAAATTTTTGAATTAAATAATTTTAAAAATTCAGATGAGTTATGATTTTAGTTAAAAAAATTTTAATATGGTAATATATTATACTAATTTTTATCTTTTAAATCAATCCAAATTGTATTATAAAATAGATCTTATCTTATTTGCATAAGAAGCAAGATATGAACGTATATCTCGTTTGTACTGTTAATGAGATATGTTTAAATAATTTTTTAAATTTATCTTGTGAGTAAATAAGATCAATGCATAAAATTTTAAAAATGCTATTCGTACGTTAAAATTATTCACTAATATATTTGTATATAAATACATATCTAGTTTAATTTATTTTTAATGTGTATTTATATTTTAATATATATTTTATACTGATAGTTAATTTTAGTGACTAATTTTGATGTATACGTAGCATAATCCATAAAATTTTATACGTATCTCATTGGTAGTACAAATAATATACATTCATTACTATTTTGTTTTCTGTGCTAACGAAATATGTAACAAAACAGAAAAATGTAAATATTCATAAATACTATATTTATTTTATTTATAGGAATTCCATAATCCGCACATGCGTCCCGCTTCAATCTGAACGAAGTGGGTTGATAATTCAATCTGCAATAATTATTTATAAAATAGGATCGAATTTGGGTGTTGAATACATACCACGAACAAATAAGATTTAAACCCAAATTTTTTTTCTCCCACAAATATTTAATAATATTAAGCTAATAATTTAATTTGTTAATGAGTTTAATTTTGATACATTAATAGTATAAAGTGTTTTATAAAATTGTGTAACTACATTCGTTCTTTTAAATAATTATTCACACAATTAATATAAAAAATAATTATTTTTATTAATGTGAAATTACCTAATTGAATTGTACGTATATAATTATTTTATATTGATAATATATCAAAATTAAATTTTTTATAATTAATACATAAATAATATTTAATATTAGAAAATATAAAATAATTAAATATTATATTTAATTAAAATAAAATTTGTTTTTACAAATTGAATTAAGATGTTTCAAATGTGAATAAGATTCGAAGTAAAAAATTATACTCACAGAAATATTATAAATTAAAGTAGAATTTAAATCCTACTCTATATATTCCATCTATTTCCATTTTTTGACAAACCAACTAAAAATGATGGTATGTTTTTAAAATAGTTATATTATATGTATATTAAAATTAATTATTAGTATAAAATATATATTAAAATATAAATATTTATTAAAAATAAATTAAATTATACATATATTTATATATAAATATATTATTAATTGATTTAAGTAACTGATTTTAATGTATAAAAAATATTTTTTTAAAATATATTTATATATTTTAAACATATTGACCAATTTTTTCCACCAAAAGAAAAAGAATGGTATATAGTGTATAAAGGGGCCCACTTGAAATCGCTATCGGCTAGCAAGCATGTGGTACTTTTTAGCCAGGGATCCGACCGTTATGACGCAAATTACGCCGTTGCCATCAGCGAATCGGTGGAGAGAGACAGAAAGAAGGGCCCAAACATTGAGCACCTTCAAATTTAATATACAATCATATCATCATATAAAATTAATAAGGACCAATCGTAATGCTTGGTGGCTTGTTGCTATATAGAAGCGGAGCATTGAAATGCTGCTAGCTAGTTATACAGTGCCAGCAACGGCTAATCGGCTATTCCCTCAAACCAGAAAGTGGATATATATATCAAATACCACAAATGTTTTGTTTTATTTTGTGATTTTGATTTTTGAAAGTTGTACAATATGAGCAATAAATTTCAACCATGTTACATGAGAAATTAATCACCAATCAACTACTCATCTTATGGTTATATTTTATAATAAAAAGAGAAATAAAAGTACAAAAATATAATAATTATTAATTTTTTGTAGTTTTACAAAAATAATTTTTTTTTATAGTTGATCACCTTGTCTAAACATGATCCAAATCTGCCTTTATTATAGATATAGATTTTATATGTTGATCTTGATAAAAAAAAAGTTCTACAAATCAATGAACTATTTAAATATTTTTATAATATTAATAATTTAATAGTATATTTATCCTAATTGTCAGAACTGAACTGGTAACCGAATTGGTTAAAGTATTGGTTTACTGATTTAATAGTTTAACTGATGAGTTATTGGGTATAATCAACAAATTATAATCAACAAGTTACAATCAATAAGTTATAATCTAGTTATTATTAAATAAGTATATAAAATTTTAGTATTTTTTCATATTTAAAATTTTTTAATTTTATTTTTATATTAAAGTAAATATTTTTATTTTAATGACTAATTAATTAGTTTATATTTATTATATTGTTATATACTATATGTATTTATTGAAAAATAATATTAATAAATATCATATAATCATAAAAAAATTAATTATATTGTAATTAATAAAAATATTTGATATTTTTTATTTATACATATTTAATTATATTTATATTAATAATTATGAATAATAAAAAATATAATTAATTTAAATATAAGTGAGTATAGAATTAAAATAATATCTAAAAAATTATTGTACGTTTTTACTATATAATTAATAATTAACATTTAAAATAATAAAGAACAACATAGCTTAGTAACAAGGAGAGCATATAGGAACAAAGAAGACTGAGGTTCAAACTATATCTTCATCATTTTTGAAATTTTCTCTCGAACGGTTCGATTGAACCGGTTTTCACCGATTTTGAACAACTTTCACTGACTTTGACTGATTCTTATCGGTTTTGATCGATTCTATCCTTAACCGGTTCAAAAATTGGACCGGACTGATTCTTACCATTATGATATTTAGGATACCCGAATCAGTAATGATTTGTAAAACTACATATTAAACAAATAATTTTATTTCACTTAAAAGGACAATTATTCTTTACATACAAGTCCTTTTTTTATACAAGTCTATACAAGTCATTTATATTCACGCATGCACATTTTTTTCGTGCCATTACTGCACATTCTTTTACTTCTTCTTCTTCTTCTTCGTTATCGTCGTCACCAACACCACCTCCTCCTCCTGTTCCTCTTCCTCCTTTTTTTATTAGAATTTATTCTCCTCCTTCCTTTTCCTCCTTCTCCTCTATCATTAGTTATCTCGTTGTTGAAGATAATGAATAATTCAAGTTTAGATTGTCAATTGAACCAGAACAAAATTGATTATTATTTTCCTTTTTTATTGGAACTTATTCTCCTCCTTCCTTTTCCTCATTCTCCTCTATCATCAGTTATCTCGTTGTTGAGGATAATGAATAATTCAAGTTCAGATTGTCAATTGAACCAGAACAAAATTGATTATTATTTTGAATCCAATCAAGTGGTTGAGGTGTGGTTCAATTTTAGTTAATTTTTTCGTTAGTAGTTTATGATTCTGTAGGTGAATAATGTTTCAACGTTGATGGTTTAAAATGAATGTAATGTAAAAGTTCTATATTAAAGAAAATAATTTTCTATATTTGCAGCAAATTTTAGTGTAACACAAAAATATTTGAGTGTATTGTTTAAGAATTTTCGGTGTATGTGTACTAATAAGTTCTGAATAATTCAAAATTCTTTTTCTCCCTCCTTCTCATCTTCTGCTGCTTCTTCTTCTTCTTTTTCATCATCATCATCATCATCATCATCATCATCATCATCATCATCATCTTCTTCTTCTTCTTCTATCTTCTCAAGTTTCTTCTTGTTTTACTCTTTTAACAAGAATAAAAACAAAAAAAAATCAAACAAAAAAGAAGAAGAAATACATAATGGTACAAAATTACTTGAAAGATGATGAACTTACATTCACTCAACTAAAATAAAGAAAGAAATAAGGAAAAAAGAAGAAGAAAAAATACAACATTAGAGAAAATATTTTTCTATATTTGTAGCAAATCTGGGTGTAGCACGAAGATATTTGGGTGTATCACGAAGATATTTGAGTGTATTATTTAAGAATTTTTGGTGTATGTGTGCTGATAAGTTCTCCATAATTTAAAACTCTTCCTCTTCCCCCTCTTCATCTTCTGCTGCTTCTTCTTTTTTCATCATCATCACCATCATCTTCTTCTTTTTTCTTATTCATCTTTTCTTTTTTATTTTATCTTCGCAAGTTTCTTCTTATTTTACTCTTTTAACAAGAATAAAAACAAAAAAAAATCAAACAAAAAAGAAGAAACACATAATGCTACAAAATTACTTGGAAGATGATGAACTTATATTCATTCAACTAAAAGAAAGAAAGAAATAAGAAAAAACAGAAGAAGAAAAAAATGCAGCATTAGAAGAAATATTTTTCTGTATTTGTAGCAAATTTGGGTGTAACACGAAAATATTTGGGTGTAATACGAAGATATTCGAGTGTATTGTTTAAGAATTTTTGGTGTATGTGTGCTGATAAGTTCTGAATAATTCAAAACTCTTTCTCTTCCTCCTCCTCATCTTCTGGTGCTTCTTTTTCTTCATCTTCTTATTTCATATTCTCAGGATTCTTCTTAGAAGGAAAAATCAAACAAAGAAGAAAAAAATACATAATGTTGCAAAATCAATAGAAAAAGAAGGAGAAAAAATACAGCAACAACAATAGTAATAAAAAAACAACGACGAAAATAAAAAACGCAAAGAAAAAAGAGGAGAAACACAAAGAAGAAAGAAAAGAGGAGGAGGAGGAGGAGGAGGTATAAATTTCTTTATACAATTATCTAATTATATCTATTTTTAAATGGTATTTTTGTATAATAAATATAAAAAATAATAAAAATATTATTTATACATTAAAATTAGTCATCATGTACATATGTATTTTTATACATATACAAAAATCACATTTCTGGACTTTACTATGAGTTTGTATGTTTTTTTGTGATTTCAGGTATTTTCTGGCTGAAATTGAGGGACATGAGCAAAATCTGATTCAGAGGCTGAAAAAGGACTACAGATGCTTTTGGTTTTCTATCTTCTCTGCGTTCTTGAAACTCCTTATCAGTTTTTTAGTTATTCAGTTGACTTATAATTTGATTACAATCAACGACGCGGTGCTGCTTGGGAGGCGCGATGAGAACGAAGGAATAGGGGAGGAGTAAAAGGCCAAAAGTCATTTCAGAGGGTTATGATACATCTTCTGGAAATGATTTGGAAAAAAAAATTCATGTTTCGATTTTTAATACTTTAAAAAATTGCATAATTACCCATTTTAAAAACTAATTTAATTATAAAATAGTCTAACTATGATTAACTTAATAACCAATTAAAAAGTGACACATTACATAGAATAAATTACATATTACTTTATAAAAGATACGGTAGAATTCACCTTAATTAATAATAATGCCACTCTTGAATTAATGTAATTTTCTAAATTATATTTGATTCTCATTATTTTATTTTTCTTGGTGATGAGAAAAATTTCATAAAAGTTGAAGTTAATTTGAGAATAATAAATAATAAAGGTGAGTTGCATTATTAATTGGAGAGTGACATAATTTATTCATTTATTTGAATAAGGAAGAGTCATGGTATATAACTATATACGTCATGAAATAAGTTTAACCGTGTCATTTGTGCACATATGAAAACACGGAATTTAGTAGGATGAAAAACCCTTATTTAGTGAGGCAAACAATCTTTCTCAGTGGGAACTGTGGGGAGCTTTTAATAAATTTCAAATTTTAACATAAAAGGTAATATTTTGTAAGAAAGGACAAATGAAAGTTGTTTTTTTTTCTTCTCTTCACATAAAAATACCTCAAGTTCATATATTAGTATTACACATTTTTAAACCACATTTGTACAATATACTAATATCACGTCCATTTAAAATTAAATTCTGACTAAAATAAGCAATCAAAAAGAGTAAAAAGTGGTATTAAAAAAAAGGGGGGTAAAGCTATATTTATGAGGAACAAGGGTCAAATAGAGAAGACAGAATATGCAAGGTATGAACTGGCTACTTGCTGTCACCCCTTGAAAGCCTTTGATTCCACCCATCATCCATTTCCACTCTACACTACAAACTCCTTTCACACCCCATTCAAACCCTCTCTCTCTCTCTCTCTCTCTCTCTCTCTCTCTTTTTCTGCATCTATCTGCCACGGAGTTCTATTTTTCTGATAGAAATTGATATTTGATAATGTAATTTCAGATAAAAGAAAATAAAGGGTCTACTCAACAAAACTTAAAACTTTGCTCTGAATCTCACGCCAATGGCTTTGTTTAAAGCTCTTGTGCTCTTCTTCTTCTTCTTCCTAACCAACGTTTCTCTGCTTCTCAACTTCACTAACGCTGAGGATCCATTTGCTTTCTACAACTTTGAGGTCACTTACCTCACTGCTTCTCCTCTTGGAGTTCCTCAACAGGTTGCTTTCTACTTTTCTATTTTCAATTCCCTAAAGTTTCAAGATTTTTACTTACAGATCTACTATAGGTCACACCAAATAGCAATGTGAAGCTTGAAAATTTGAAATGCCTATGTGGTTTTTGTGGAAATGCCACGATGAGTAGTTTTGAGTTTTTTCACTTAGTTATATTCTAGTGTTTGGTAGAGTGATTAGAAAGGTGCTACTTAGTTTTCAGTTTTAGTAACAAAACTTTCTTCATATAATATATATCTGCATTGTATTTTTTTATTTATTTTCAGGTCATTGCTATAAACGGCAAGTTTCCAGGTCCAACCATCAATGTGACAACAAACAACAACGTTGTTGTCAATGTCCGGAACAAGCTTGATGAGAACCTCCTCCTTCACTGGTAAAGGGTGTTCTTTTTTCTTTTCTCTGCCTTTTTTTTTCCCGAAGTTAAGATCTTTTTTATTTGTTTTCTTAATTAAAGAAGCTTTGAGATGAATTTATGGATATTTGTTTATGGGTTGTTGAGACAGGTCTGGGGTTCAGCAAAGAAGAAGTTCTTGGCAAGATGGTGTTCTTGGCACAAACTGTCCAATTCCTCCAAAGTGGAACTGGACTTACCAGTTTCAGGTTAAGGATCAGATTGGAAGCTTCTTCTACTTCCCTTCACTTAATATGCAGAGAGCAGCTGGTGGATTTGGTGGATTCATTATAAACAACCGACCCATTATTCCAATTCCTTTTGACACCCCACATGGGGACATTGTCATTATGATTGGCGATTGGTACACTCGCAATCACACGGTTAGTTTTTGTTGATTGAATTAAATAGAAGAAAGTGATTAAGTAAATATCTTGGTCAGGCTAAGCAATAATTAATACTTGGAATGCAGGATTTGAGGAAGGACCTTGATGCTGGAAAAGATCTTGGGATGCCTGATGGTGTTCTCATCAATGGAAAGGGTCCGTATAGATATAATGATACACTTGTTCCCGACGGCATTGATTTTGAGCAGTTTGATGTTCATCCTGGTAAGTGGAAGAAATTTAATATGAACTCTGAGTTCTTTTGTTTATTATCTATTTTAACTAATTGGTGGTTTTGTTAGGTCTGATATCATTTCATACCATTTGGGTCAAAGTTAGAGACTTGAATGTCTCCTTGTATAGTTCATGTAATGTTGGGGAAAAGAATCGTCTTAAGTTGCACATGACCTTGTCATGTGCATATCTCTTCCATTGCTTCTTTAACCTTTTCTTTGCCATTGTGCACATCTCTACTATTGTCTCTATTACCCTTTATATATGTCTACTTTTCATCATCTTAAGGTAGCTTAATGAATGGTGGAGATGTGCACATGGTATGGTCATGTATAATTCCAACATGAGAATCTTGGACTTCTTTAGACTTTAGTCATGAAAACAAAGAAGCAATATCTAGAATATATGTTGGTTCTTTTACCCACAAAAAAATTGGTTTGGGTACATGGGACCTGACGACATATGAATGTTGAGAATAATAATTTTAGAACAAATAATAGTATAGAAGCCAACAGGGTTTCATGTACTCACACACTTTACTTATATCTTTTGAATAATGCATGTAAAAATATGTTAGAATATATGCAGAAAAGAATTTTGTTGTTCCCATAATGTTGTTACGGTACTTGAATTTGAATATCGTCATTGCTCATGAATCAATATTGTGGGTTTGTATAGCTGAGGCTTGGTGTTTAGACCTTGAATTTTTCTGATAATGTTTAACAGGGAAAACTTACCGACTTCGTGTACATAATGTTGGAGTGTCAACAAGTCTGAATTTCAGGATCCAGAGCCATAATTTACTTCTAGCAGAGAGTGAGGGATCGTATACAGTGCAACAGAATTACACTAGCTTAGATATTCATGTTGGACAGTCTTATTCTTTTCTGGTAACCATGGATCAGAACGCAAGTTCAGATTACTATATCGTTGCAAGCGCCAGGTTTGTGAACGAATCACGCTGGCAAAGAGTAACCGGAGTTGGTATCTTGCGCTATACAAATTCCAAGGGTAAGGCGCATGGTCCTCTTCCACCACCTCCAGATGATGAATTTGACAAGACTTTCTCAATGAACCAAGCAAGATCCATCAGGTCTCTTTATGCTGCAATTCTATAACATTATTGTTCCATTATTCCACTGAACATGGTTGATTATCTTCTCTTCATTCATCATTCTTAAGTTTCAGGAACACTTTCAAATTAAGTGACAGAGATATTTGTTAAATTTATTGTAGTACATCAGTGTCCCAGTTGATGGAGATATTAAATGTTTTGCAAATATTAAACTACAACATTTAATTAAGTCATAGCACCACTAGAATTTATGTAGATTAGATTTTTAAATTTGAGTGTTGAGAAGCAAAAACTTGACGACTGACTCTTGTGATTATGTGGTTAATTATGCAGATGGAATGTATCAGCAAGTGGTGCTCGTCCCAACCCACAAGGGTCTTTCCGATATGGTTCCATCAATGTGACTGAAATTTATGTACTAAGAAACAAGCCAAGAGAGAAAATCAACGGGAAGAATCGAGCAACACTCAGTGGCATCTCTTTTGTCAATCCTTCCACTCCAATCAGGCTTGCTGACAAGTACAAATTAAAAGGAGTATACAAGCTTGATTTCCCCACCAATCCTATAACTGGACCACCTCAGGCCAAGACATCGGTGATTAATGGAACTTACAGGGGATTTATGGAGATTATACTGCAAAACAACGACACCAAGATGCATTCCTATCACTTGGATGGTTATGCCTTTTTCGTCGTCGGGTAGGGATATATTCCCTTCTCATTTGTGTGCCATTCCATTTCAGAACTTACAATATCACTTAGAACTTGTTTCTTTGTCTGCAGGATGGATTATGGGGAGTGGACTAATAATAGCAGGGGCACATATAACAAATGGGATGGAATAGCTCGCACCACAGCACAGGTATACTGATATTTAATGCTATCCTGTTCTTGAAAACATTTATATGTTCTTGTTTATGAATCTGTCATCAAAAGAATAATAAAAAAGCAGTCAAATCATCATTAGAACTTCTGTTTTGTCGTTAGTTTTTCCTGTTCGCATGTGTTTCTGCTCAAGTCTTTGTAAACAAGGCAGTTTTGGAGTTGGAACTTGTTGTGACAACTGAACCTGTTTTACCCTTCAAGCTCTTCTTTTTCATCATTTACCCTCGAAAACCTCAATTGGCAAGCATACTACTAGGGGACATGGGTATTATGGGGTGACCAAAGTCCTATATCGGGTAGTATGGGATGCTTGATGTTGTATTGAAGGAGAGTGGTACTCTCTAAACAGCTAGTTTTTAAGGTATGGTTTTTCACTTTCCTTAGATACTTAACATTGGCATCAGAACCTTGAAAAGGCTACTTAATAGGCTGGATTAAGGTGAACACGGAATTATGATAGCTGGTAGCAAAGTAGCTACCACTCGGTCAGAGGATGCTATCTGGATAGCCTGTTGTGCCAAAGGGGAAAATAACTGGATAATTTTTAAATATTTTATGCTGCTTCTTCAGTACCAATTACAAAGTTTGTATTTCAAATGTACCGTTGAACTTCTACAATGTCTTTCATGTACCTAAAGTCTTCCCTTGTCTTCCGGTGTAGGTTTATCCCGGAGCATGGACAGCAATTTTAGTCTCGCTGGACAATGTCGGAGTTTGGAATCTCAGAACAGAAAACCTCGACAACTGGTATCTCGGTCAAGAAACATACATCAGAGTTGTCAATCCAGAGGCTAACAACAAGACTGAGCTTCCCATGCCAGACAATGCCCTTTTCTGCGGCGCCCTTCAGAAACTGCAGAAGTATGTTCCCCAATCCTTCTCTTTCAACAGACATTTTTCTTTTCCAGTGCAAATGGTTAAATTATGCCATATTTTTTCTTTTTCAGGCCTCAACATATTAGTTCCGGTGCATCAATCGGTAAGAATACAGTGAAGCTGTTGTTGACTTGGCTGGCGTTTGTATGCGCCTTGATCCCCATTTTCTAGTGGAATCACAATTCTGGCTTTATTGGCTTGTTAGTGCTGAGGTTTCTGGCTTGAGTTCGTAGTTTTTTGTTTCTTTTTTTGTAAGTCTTGTTTGTATTATTATTAATCTTGCAGTGATTTTTGACTTGTATTCTTTTTCTACTTGTATTAGCTTCTTTTGATGTCTGTTGTTCCAGGTGTAATTGATTGGGACTGGCAATTCTTTTAATGCCTATAATTTATGTTAGTAGTTAATGACATGTAATCCAAAACTCAATTCAATGCAACATGGCACAAGTGGTTTCCACTGATATTACTCCTTTCCTTACTCTTCTTTTCTTTCAATCTTGTATTTTTATACTTTTCCCATTATGTTAATATGTCTTTTATGGTCTAATATTGTCCAACAATAATTGGCATTTGAAAGTTTTATGGTAGTATGATATCGAGCTTCTTTCTACAATATTTTTACTACTTATCATGTTCACCCACTGATAATAATTGTTTTAAATGACGAGCTTTACAATTTCCTAGTTGAAGAAAAGGATAATTTGGTGAAGACAATTTTGGTAACTTTATAGAATTATACTATCAAAAAAAGAAAGGTATTATGATCAACGGAAATGTTTGGTAACCAAAGAAAATTAGGCAAAAACAGTTAGAATTTGTCTTATTTAACATTCATTAACTGTTGCGATAATTAATAAATGTTAAATAATACAAGTTCTGGCTACTTTTTTTTGTCTCCTTAACATTACCATATGATTAGTTTCAATAGTTTTCTTTTTGGTCTGATACAATTTCAATGTTAAGTAGTAGTTTTTATAGGTCAAGATTCTTCAAGGCCCATGCTAGGCTCAAGATGTGTAGACCATAGCTGAAGATTAAGTAAACCTAACTGAATGTTTTCCTCTTGCACCTTTGCCTCGATAAATTTAGCAATATTTGTTATGATGTCAGTGAGTTTTGTTTCTCAACATTTTAATAATGAGTTAAGATTTGATCATTGATGTGGTCCTACGTGTTTCCTACTCCAAAGTTGGGAACAGTTGTTACAAATTTTCATTCCAGGCCAAAATTGTTGGGTAGATTGAGCTGGGTTCATCTTAATTCAGATGCCAACTACTTTACAGAAATGGTTAGGATTAAAAGTTATTAAAAAATTTATACAATCACTTAAAAAGGTCATGTAGTTTTATTTTCCAATTTTGACTATTTATATGCATCTCTCTAGGTTTTATTTTCTCACTTTATTATAATTTTTTGTTCTCATGTGATACACTCTTAATATTTTTTTTTGTCTTGGTTTGGGACAAACAGAACAACATATAAAGCCGAGCACTCTGAATATGTTTTGTTAGTTTTTATTTTGGTCTAGGCACCTTTTTTTTCCCTTACACTCGCACACACTCTCTAGAAGAGGGTCCTATTTCCCACTTTTTGGATTCGAATTCGAATGCAGCTTGAGGAGAGAGACCTATAAATCCTCCATTTGTTCCGAGTCCCAGCTGGGGGATATGAGTCGTCCCCATATGGATTTATTTGGGACCTTTGTTTGGACGGAATTTGGGACTTCAATGGATTTAATTTTTGTTTTCTGTTCTTTAGTCTTCTTAAATCAGGCCCATTATAACAAAAACAGAGTGAATAAAAAGTGGTCATACCATAAGCGGAATGGTACGATAAGAAAGTACTGATCGGCATCGCTCAGTGCTCAACTAATAAATGGATCAATGCATGACAAAAATGAAATGGCTCGATGTGAATACCATAAGCATAAAAAAGGGTCAATGTCAACTGATTTGAAAATTCAGCACTGTTCTATGTTGATCAATGGTCCAGCCGATGCATATAGCTTGAACTTGTCAGGCGCTGGGTTTATTGGCTTCGTTGATCCGTCTTTTCTCCTTACGAAGATTCAAACGTCGGAATCCCTGCAAAAACTGCAAAAACTACTCTAATGCTCAAATCAGTGGAATCACTAAAAATAATGCTCTTTGAAAGCTTTTTTACTTTTAGTGCTTAATCTCTTGGTTTTTCAACTTGTCTTGTTCATTTGGTCTCTCCTCTTTTTATAGGTAACAGAGCTTGTTGTTTTGTAATCATTCTAGACTTTGTGGTGCCTATTTTTTAGGATGGTAGTGGTCAATATATTTTAATTTTCAAATGTTAGCTTGTGTTATGATTATCGGGTTTATAATTGATCTCCGGCCTTAACGTTGACTTCTGGAACTTTGTGCACGTGCTGGCTCTGTCCGAGATATGCTATGTTGATGGTTTTCATACCGAGGTTATTGGCATGATTCACAGTCCCCAAGCTTGGCCTGTAGAATATAAGCATGTTGAGCTTTTGAGATGCTATATCCTCGGTTGGTATATGTCGGATAGAGCATGCTCGTAACCTCCAAGTTCAACGTGTTTTTTTTTTCGTAGGAAGAGTTGGGCCGATGATATGGGTGAAAATTGGGATTGTACTTTATCTAGTTGGGGTATAAAAAACGTTTGGGTTAGTGGAAAGAGAGAGAGAGAGAGTGTGTGTGTGTGCTTTTGGATTTAGTAACTTTCCATTAAGACAAGTATCTTGTAAACAGTTTTTTCCTTGTGAAGCTGTAATGTTTTTGTGTGAGGAGAAGATCATGAGTAAAAAAGGTTAGTGTTTATTTGTTTGTGTTACAGTTGTCCGTTTAGTTGCTTGGCTTGTTTGGGTTTTGTCGAGTCATGGGGAAGAAGAAGGTAGATGTCGTTAACGAGGGGGACCCTTATGGTTGGGTTGATGTTGACGTAAGAGTCGAGTTTCAATTTTTAGTACTGTCGGTTTAGTGTTGCAATTAAACGATGTTAACTGGGTGAAAAGTGGGCAGCAGTTAGAGGTTAAATTCTTACCTTATGGGAAAAGTGATAGGATATGTGAGAAGAGGTATGATTGGTCCTACTTTTACCTGTACACTTGCATGTTGATAGAATTGGGTATGAGGCTTCCGTTTTCAGAATTTGAATGTGGGGTTTTGTCACAATTGAACTGTGTTCTCACATAGTTACTTCCTAATTCCTGGACTTTTGTGCGAACTTTTGAGTGTTTGATGAAATATTTGGAATGTTATCCATCTCTAGAACTGTTTTTCTCTCTCTTTCAGGTGAAGGGTGTATGGAAGCGGTCTTGGATAAAATTGAGTAGTTATCCGGGTCGTAGTATCTTTAATTTGTATAAGTCATCGTTTAAGGATTTTAAGGGGATGTTTGTGAAGGTGCAAATTGGTGAGGAATTTTATCCCTTCTTCCTGGATTCGTTAATGAATGAAAGATTCCCTGTGTTTTGGTCTTCAAAACCGAAGAAGATTCTGGATTGTGAAAATAGAACGAAGAGTGAGGATTATGTGTTGGATTTTTTGGTTTCGGTTATGTCATCATCCGAATTGTTGTCTAACTCTAGTTTGTTGGAGCTTGAAGGAGATAGGGAAGTGATTGAGGAGTACTTAGGTAATTTAGGTTTGTATGTTTTATGTTGTGGCTGTGGAGTGGTTGATGTTGTATTGAATTTTTGTGTTTGTGTATTGTTTTTCAGGTGAGAAAGCCCCTATCTTGACTACTGCTAATATGAAAGACTTTGTTAATAAAGTAAAAAAGAATGAAAAAAAGTATCTTCCACCTTTGGTGAAATTAATCTTGACTAATTGTATTTGAGTTGTGTGATTGTTGCTTGGTTTAGTTATGCTTGAAATTGATTGTTTATATGAGTGATTCTTGTTGAAATTTTGGTGAAAATTTGATGAAATTTGATGATATTCAAGCTATGAATTTTGTTCTTGAGGGCTAGTAGAAATCCAAACCGTACGCCTTAAATTAAGATGAATTTGTGTTGAAATCAAGTAGAAATCATGGGGTTTTAGTGGCTGCCAATTTAATTAGAACGTTAGAAAAAAAATCGGTTACCAAAAAGATTGAAAAATATGTCAGGATTAAAGGAAGAATCTGAAGAATTTACAAAGAACACGAAGAACACTTTGAGTTTTACCAAGAACACTCAAGAACAGTCCTTTGATCCATTTTGGAGTCAAAGTGTAAATATTTTTATATTTTGGGAGGAAAGTATAAATACTAAAAGTTTAGAGGGTTAAAGTATAAATATCAAAAGTTAAGGGCTCAAAATATAATTTAATAAAATTTTGGGTTAAAAATGTAATTTTCAAAAATTTATAATAAAATATTATTAAAAATAATAAAATAACGGCAAGAAGGGAATTTTTTTCTAAAAGTCTTACGAAGACAACTTTAAACTTAGAAACTTATAATTACGTTTATAAAACACTTAAAGAGTGGTAAGAACATATTAGTGAGGAGAAGGTAAAAGAAAGATAAAATGTTGAAGAAAAGATAAAAACCAAAGAAAAAGTCGGTAAAGATTTAATAGCAAAAACAAAAGTTGGTTAGAGAAGCGATCTAGGAGCAGTATTGTAACACTCTTACTATCAGAATATCACGCTTTCGACTGCGCCACTCTGATAGCGAGAAGGATTACGACGACTTTCATATACTTAATAATAAAATAGGAGCTTTTGACTCGAAACCGTATTGCTATTTTCTTTGAAAAAACGAAAATACTTTTTCTTAATAACAAACATGCATATATAACCAAAATCAATCATAATCATCATATATGACTTGATATACAAGTAACTTGCAAATATTATAAATATACAATCATTACAACTCATATCACTCTTACAAGGATATAATAATAAAGGTGAGGAAAAACTACAATATATATATACAATAATATACAAATATCAGATACGCATAAGGAATTCTTTAAATTCTTTGCCCGGCCTGAAAAGAAAAATCTATAAGGGGGTGAGAACATCATCCTTGCTGGTTCTCAGTAGAGGGCTTTTAAGAATTGTCATAAGAGGATATTTAAAAGAAAACTATTTTTTGATTCCAGTGATCATCGCTTGTCTTATGAATCTTTGTGAAAACTATTAATCATCCAAAAATTGAAACCTTTTCGAAAACCATTAGTTAATTACCCGGATGCATATTTTGAATTTATAAAAAAATTGTAATTAAACATAATATCTCATAAGCTTTTGCTACATATACCAAAGGAGAAATTTCATTAAACTTACCACTAATTCATCCAATCATGACTTCCAGCCTAAACATAACCAAATCACGGTCTCCGACCCAAAACAATATCATTTCACAGCCATCGGCCTAGCACAAAATCAAATCACACTCCAACCACCATAATCTGAACCATTAGTCAAAATCACAAGTAATGCAGTTCAAACACAATCAAGAGCAATTATATCAAGTATAGCAATGATCGGTTAAGCAGTATTATTCATATAGGTAAACCAAGTACAATATGCACACCCAAACAATGCTACATAGATGCAAATAATGCATGCCTGCCCTATGGCCAATGAGCTCATCTGTCAGTTATACAGCCAAACCCGATATATTCGATAGCTAACCCTGGACAGTCCCAACGTGCGCGCATCTACCAAGAGAAATTTTACATCTTCAAGGAGAAACGTCTAGAAAGGTATAAGTGTCCGGCTACATCTTATGATGAAAGGTTAACAGAATCTCAAATCTCAACTTGGAGCAAGTGGAGTCGACCCACTACATCTACCCAAGGAAATCCGTGGCTCAGATAAAGTTTTAAATCACATATCATTCTCAACCAGGAGCAAGTGGGGGCGAACCACTGCATCTACCCCGGAGACTCAAACCATAACCCGGAGCAAGCAGAATCACTCCACTTCATCTACCCAGCCAGGTATATCACATTCAGAATCAATTTTATTATCATATTCATCCTCAGTCTCATTTCATTTCATTCAAAATCATAACTAAACTCAATCATCATCATCCCTCATCATCATAATCATCCTATCTCAACCACATTCTGGGGTAAGTGGTATCACTCCACTGCATCTACCCAGGCTGGTACATCTCAATCAAACTTTATTCTCAAGTTCAATAATTTTCCAAAGACCCAAAATCATATTTCTTCACCAATCAAATTCAATTACTAAAAATTCACCAAAACTTCTAAAAACGGGATTCTTTAATCAAATTCAAGACATAGTTCTTTTCATATGAAATCGAGTTCAGAATATAATCCTCTTCTTAATGAATCAAACTCAAAACAAAATCCTTTTCTTAATAAATCGAACTTGAATGATAATTCTTTTCTTTATAAATTAAACTCAAAATAAAATCATTTTCTTAATAAATTAAACTCAAAACATAATTCTTCTCAATAAATCGAACTGAAAATGTGACTCTTTCCATAATAAATCAAAATCAATAATATGATTCTTAAATCAAATTTTCTTTTAAATAACGCTTCAAACAAAGCCTCAGAGTTTTGTAAAAATATTGGCAGCATCTCTTCTAAAATTCGGACTCTGCCACCCTTCAAGGGTCCCAACAAGCAAACCAAACATCTCTCAATCGTTCAAATCACTTCCAATAAACCATTATCTCAAAAGTACCAACCCAACTCAAGGAATCAACAAAGTGCAGAACTCAAGTAACCAATCTCATCAATCACAATTCAAATGAACTTCAACAAAATCAATTCATAATTCAGAATTCTCAGCCTTCTCAAATAGTTTCAAAACTAAACCATTCCTTAATATAAACGTATATAAATCAGATTTCCAATGCAACTCATTTCTCAATATAAATATACCAATCGAATTTCCGAATCAATCTTTCATTAACCCTCACAACGCCAACTCAATTAATCAAGAATTCAATCAAGTAAACAATCGCATTCTTTCAAAATAATGCAGTCAATTCGTAAGACTCACATAATCACCAAAAAATATTTCTGCATCAATATCAATATCGCATAGTCGAAACCTGAAAGCTATAAAACGTGTCAAAACCCCTTTCTACCATCCCGCAGCAGTGGCAGCCGCAACCACCGCTCTGTGTTGCTTCTTCAACAATAGCAGAAACTCTAAATGCGATAAGCAAAAATCGAAACTCAACTCTATTATAATAACGCCGTAAAAACCTCAACGACATATATCGAAATAGCGATAAACGAGATTTTCAGAGTAAAACAACTTACTATGCTTAGAGAAGAACCAAGGAATGGAGCAGTTGCAATTCCAGTGATGACTTTCGATGAGCAAAACGATGATAGAGAGCTTTGGCGATGACACAGCCGCTTGTTGTCGTTTGTAGCAGCGCCACTGTCACCTCCATTCTTCTGGTCAGCCTCAAACAGCAATGGCGGGGAGGGAAACCACCGCACCTTTCCATCTTCTCCATTGCATCCTCCCTCGCTCTCCTCGGGTCGTCCGAAGATGGCAACAGCTTCTGATGGCGACGGGAGCTTTGGTGACGGCGTCAGGTTCACGAACGACAGCGACAACGGAGCACGAACGGTGACGGCTTACGCTCGTCTCTTTCCTCCTTGGCTTCTTTCCCGAACGCTGTTCGTCAAGGTCTGACGATGATGTGACTCAGCTTTCATGACGGCGATGATGCAGGAACAACGGTTGTGACGAGGTGGACTGAACGGCGGCGGCAGCGTGGCTCCTCGCTCTCTCTTTCCTTTGCTCTCTGTGCTCTCTCTTTCTCTCAATTGTTGTGAGGGTGTGTTTGTATGGTGTGTTTGGGAAGGGGTCCTACGGTACTGGGAGAAGAGATGTGAAGTGAGAGTGTGTTAGGGTTAGGCTAGAATTAGGGTTTTGCGTAGTTTAGGTATTTTTAATAATAATAGGGGTAATAGGGTAATTAAAAACTAATTTTAATCCAATAAAATTATCTTTAAAGAAAATAATATTTATTCATCAATTTACAAATTATTTTAAAATAAATACTCTAATCCAGGAATTAGAGATAATATAATTAATTTTTTTATTCATAAAAATTAAAGTATTAAATTCCAAAATCTCAAATATTTAAATCAAATAATATAAAATTCTTATTATTTTACTACTACTAAACTTTATAATTTAAATATAGAAAATTATCCAATAATTTTAAAATTAGATAAAAACTCTAATTTACTTCAAACTTAGTTTATCTAAACTTGATTTAATTATCTTTAGTAAAGTAATTTCTGAAATTCAAGTCTTTAATGAATAAATAAATTGAAATTGACTCATAATAAGATTTTCTAAAAGTTCTGGGTCTTACATTCTACCCACTTTATAAAAATTTTCGTCCTCGAAAATTGATGAGATATATAAAAAATTACATAGTTTCAATTTGTTATAAAATTGGTGAAGAAGGTATGATGAGGTGCCAGATGACATGTTTCAAACATGCGATGGTAAAGCATGGTGGCGAAATGTTATAAAACAAGCTGGGGTTAAAACAACTTGTTAACTTCCGTACACTGATCTCGTACCAACTTTAGAGATTCAACTTTTCAAACTTCAACATAAGTTATCTCCACTATTCTGACCCATACTTTATCGAACAACTCATCCAAGGGTCCTCAACCTCGTCAAACACTTTGCAAACCTTTCTATTGGTCATAAGTCCAACATCGACAAACCCTTTTGCAAGAATCAAAGCTCCACAACATCCTTTGACATCGCACACTTACAAGCTTCGCCTTTCGCGTCCACAAAACGCGTCCTGGAGAACTAACGTATCGCTTGCTATGCCTAAAGGCCGCACACGACACCAAACTAATGTCGTGTTTACTGAGAAGGAGACTGGACCTTAGAAAAGAAGGACAAGCGGCAAGGATAGGATTTGCCAGAATTGGGAAGAATTGTTGGAAAGCACAAGTAAACAAGTATGAACCAAGGTAACAAGGTGTTCTAGAGAGAAAATTCAAATCGAAGTTTGAAGAATCTTTAGCCAAAGTACATTGATAGGAATAATGCATTATTTTGAAACAAATTTAAGATAAGACAAAGTAGTATGGTTTACAGAAAAAGAATATCTAAACCTCAAGACAAAGGTCACAAAACTCAAGAGTATGATTAAAAATACTTTCGAATACATTATTCATAAAAGAATGAAAATCTTGAAGAAAAATCATTTCGTGGTCTAAATGAAAAGATAAGCAGCAAACATCCTTCAAAAGAATAGCGAAGCATGAACGTGGCATTATTCCAATATAAATTCAAGTTGAAATAAACTATACAAAGTTGGAAAAGGGAAAGATTAATTTGGCTAAGGGAAAAACTATATTTTGTCAAATACTTCGAAAGATATTTAGGTGCACGACTAAACAAAAGCATGCATGAAAACTGCGATTTGGTTGGAAGAAAATCTGAGATAAAGTTTTGCTCATAAAAGTAATAGAGAATACATTACAAACAAATAGGTTTAAACCACATACAGAAATTCTTAAAGTCTAAGGTAATGGAGTGTAGGCTGAGTTAAAAGCGATTTTGTTAAAACTTTAACAGATGGTTGTGTCACATCAAAACAAGTTCAACCCACAACAAAGAGATGCCCAACTCAAGTAAAGGAATGCAAAGTCGATGACAACCTTGCACAAGAATAAACCAAAACTTATTTAAAAAGGGTTAAAACAAAACTCTGAAAGTATACTTGAATTCACATCCTCATAAGAATATTCAAGAATATTAAGATGTGCTAAAAAAGGAAAATCAAATCACATTTCAAGAAAGAAACTTAAATCAAGGGGATTCAAATAAGACTTACGAAGCACGTCAAATCAAACACAACTGATTCAAATGAATACAAAAATCATAAAGAAAGGCATTTCAATCAACAGCAAAATCTCAAAGATTTTAACGGTCACTTTGATGCATCAAACAAGTTCAAAGAACATCAAAGAGTTCAAGAGACAAGAAAAAGAGTTTAAATAACACAAGGCAGATATCCAAAGAATTTAAGCAGACATATGAAGTCAATATCAAACGAGTATGCATATGCACAAGGAACAGGGTTAGAGAATAATCGGTTTACTTTCCAAGAAAGAAATATCAAATAGGAATTTCAAGACAAACCATGAAAGAATACGATAAGTAACTGAGTAACCTCAAGAAGCAACCTCTATCATTTTCCAAACCCCGTGATATTCGTTACCTATTACTCCTATCTCGTCTATGATAACCCATTAGTGTTCACATATACATAAACCATTAGTATTAAGCTGGCCAAACTTAATACCATAAAGTATGCAATCATAGACTAACAACATTAATCAGTAGACAGTCATGTGCATAGAGCTCTAACTCTCATAATCAGGACAAGACCTACAACATGACAAACGCTCAGGGAATGCAACTGAAGCATAGTTAGTCCATTCCTTAGGCTCTATAGAAAAGACTACTCTGATACCATAATGTAACACCCTTACTCTCAGAATGTCACACTTCTGACTGCGCCACTCTGATAGCAAGAAGGATTACAACGACTTTCATATACTTAATAATAAATAGAAGCTTTTGACTCGAAACCATATCGCTATTTTCTTTAAAACCCGAAAATACTTTTTCTTAATAACAAACATGCATATATAACCAAAATAATTCACAATCATATATATATATATATATATATATATATATATATATATATATATATATATATATATATATATATATCAGACTTGATATACAAGTAACATACAAATATTATAAACATACATATCATTACAATTCGTATCCCTCTTACAAGGATATAATAATAAAGGCAAGGAGAAACTACAATAAATATACAATAATATACAAATATCAGATGTGCAGAAGGAATTCTTTAAATTCTTCGTCCGTCCTGGAAAGAAAAATCTATAAGGGGGTGAGAACATCGTCCTCACTAGTTCTCAGTAGAAGGTTTTTAAGAATTGTCATAAGAGGATATTTAAAAGAAAACTGTTTTTTGATTTCAGTGATCATCGGTCATCTTATGAATCTTTTTGAAAACCAACTGTTAATCATCCAAAAACATAAACCTTTTCGAAAATCATTAGTTAATTACCCAAAATCTGGATTCATATTTTGAATTTATAAAAACTCTAATTAAACACAACATCTCATAACCTTTCACTACATGTACCAAAGGAGCAATTTCATCAAACTTACCACTGATTCATCCAATCAGGCCTTCAACCCAAACATAACCAAATCATGGCCCCTGTCCCAAAACAATATCGCATCACGGCCTTCGGCCCAGCACAAAATAAAATCACACTCCAACCACCATAATCCAAACCATCATTCACAATCACATGTAATGTAGTTCAAACACAATAAGGAGGAATTACGTCAAGTATAGTAATTAGCAGTTAACCAGTATTATTCACATAGGCAAATCAAGTACAATATGCACACTCAAACAAAGTCACATAGATGCATATGATGCATGCCTTTCCTATGGCCAATGAGGTCATCAGCCGATTATACAGGCAAACCTAACATATCTGGTAGCTAACCCTAGACAGTCCCAACGTGCGCGCATCTACCTAGAGGAATTTTTCATCTTCAAGGAAGGAAGATAAAAAAGGTATAAGTGTCCAGCCGCATCTTTTGATGAAGGGTTAACAGAATCTCAAATCTCAAATTGGAGTAAGTAGAGCCGACCCACTACATCTACCCGGAAAAATTCGTGACTCAGATATAGTTTTAAATCACATATCATACTTAACAAGGAGCAAGTAGAGGCGAACCACTGCATCTACCTCGGGAGACTTAAACCATAACCCAGAGCAAGCAGAGTCACTCCACTGCATCTACCTGTATAGGTATATCACATTTAGAATCAATTTCATTATCACCTTGATCCTCAGTCTCATTTCATTTCATTCAAAATCATAACTAAACTCAATTATCATCATCCCTCATCATCATAATCATCCTATCTCAATCACATCCCAGAGCAAGAAGAATCACTCCACTGCATCTACCCAAACAGGTACATCTCAATCAAACTTCATTCTCAAGTTCAATAATTTTCCAAAGACCTACAATCATCTTTCTTTACCAATCAAATTCAATTACTGACTTCTAAAAATGGGATTCTTTAATCAAACTCAAGACATAATTCTTTTTCATATGAAATTGAGCTCAGAATATAATCCTCTTCTTAATAAATCAAACTCAAAACAAAATTCTTTTCTTAATAAATCAAACTTGAATCATAATTCTTTTCCTAATAAATCAAACTCAAAACAAAATCCTTTTCTTAATAAATTTAACTCAAAACATAATTCTTTTCTCAATAAATAGAACTGAAAATGTGATTCTTTCCACAATAAATCGAAATCAATAATATGATTCTTAAATCAAAGCTTCTTTTAAATAATGCTTCAAACAAAGTCTTAGATTTTTATAAAAATATTGGCAGTATCTCCTCTAAAATTCAGACTTTGCCACCCTTCAATAGTCCCAACAACCAAACCAAGCATCTCTCAATCATTCAAATCACTTCCAATAAACCATTATCACAACAATACCAACTCAACTCAAGGAATCAACAAAGTCCAGAACTCAAGCAACCAATCTCATCAATCACAATTCAAACCAACTTCAACAAAATCAATTCGTAATTCAGAATTCTCATCCTTCTCAAACAGTTTCAAAACCAAACCATTCCTTAATATAAAAGTATATAAATCAGATTTCCAACTCAAATCATTTTTAATATAAATATACCAATCCGAATTTTGAATCAAGCTTTCATCAACCATCACAATTCCAACTCAATTAATTAAGAGTTCAATCAAGGAAATAATCGCATTCTTTCAAAATAACACAGTCAATCCATAAGATAACATAATCACCAAAAATATATTTTTGTAGCAATATCGATTTATAACAATTTAGAAATAAAATGAGTTTAAGGAAAGCACCCCTACCTCGAATATTCGAAACCCAAAAGCTATAAAACGCGTCAAAACCCCTTCTACCGGCTCGAGAAGCGGCAGCCGCAACCACAACTCGGTATCACTTTTGCAACAATAGCAGAAACTCCAAACATGACATGCAAGAATCAAAACTCAACCCTATTGTAATAACACCGTAAAAACCTCAGTGACATATATCGAAATAGCGATAAAAGGTGTTTTTGGAGCAAAACAACTTACTGTACTTAGAGAAGAACTAAGGAATGGAGTAGCTGCAGCTCCGGTTATGACTTTCGACGAGCAAAACGGTGGCAGAGACCTTCACTCTTCGGGGTAGCCTCAAATAGCGATGGCAGTGAGGGAAACCACCGCAGCTTTCCTTCTTCTCCATTGCATCCTCTCTCGCTCTCCTCGGGTTCTCCGATGATGGCAGCAGCTTTTGATGGTGACAGGAGCTTTGGCAACGGTGTTTGGTTCACGAACGGCAGCGACGATCAAGCACGAACGGTGACGGCGACGGGATGCACGGCATTGCCTTTTTCCTCCTAGTCCTGGATCACGCATGTCTCGCTCTCTCCCTTGTCTCCTTCCGTGAACACTCTCCCTCAAGGTCTAATGACAACGTGACTCAGCTTCCATGATGGCGACGACTGTGGCGAGGCAGATTGGACGGTGGCAGCAGCGCGGCTCTTCCCTCTCTCCTTCCTCTACTCTCTATGCTCTCTCTTTCTCTCCATTATTGTGAAGGTGTGTTTGTGTGGTGTGTTTGGGAAGGGGGGCTTATGACGTTGGGAGAAGAGATGTGAGGTGAATGTGTTAAGGTTAGGCTAAAATTAGGGTTTTGGGTTGTTTAGGTATTTTTAATAATAATAGGGATAATAGAATAATTGAAAACTAATTTTATTCCAATAAAATTATTTTTAATGAAAATAATATTTATTCATCAATTTACAAATTAATTTTAAAAAATACTCTAATCCAAGAATTACATATAATATAACTAATTTTCTTTATTCATAAAAATTAAAGTATTAAATTTGAAATCTCAATTATTTAAATCAAATCATATAAAATTCTTATTATTTTACGACTAATAAACTTGATAATTTAAATATAGAAAATTATCCAATAATTATAAAATTAGATGAAAATTTTAATTTAATTCAAACTCAGTTTATCTAAACTTGATTAATTACCTTTAATAAAGTAATTTCTGAAATTAAAGTCTTTAATGAATAAATAAATTAAAATTGGCTCATAATAAGATTTTTCAAAATTTATGGGTCTTAAAATATAGTTAGTGTTTGATTTGCATTAGGGTTAGGTATTATATGAAAAGTCAAATTGTTCAACTTAGATTTAATGAACCTATACTTGGAACATGATGATTATTCATACCGAAATTTACGTAATCTATATATGCAAACATTAAGAAGAGAAACAAGAATAGAAGAAAGAGGTAAAGAGAAAGAGAATCAAGAGTAAATCAACTATGGTATGTTTATCTCTTGTATATTCATTTGCTGCATTGAGGCAGTCAGATAGACAGTGGTATGACCATAGAAGACTTTCTTGCGATATTGATCTATAATATATTCCTGTAAGGCAAAGGGGCTATTTCTTGCTTACAGAGGTATCGTGACCACCTGTTCCATTCCTATAAGGCAGAGGGGCGATTTCCTGTGTATAGAGGGTGTGTAAGCAAACACATGCTAAATGCCACCCTACAGTTTAGAAGGGTGATTTCCTGCATGCAGTGGGTGTTGCCAACAGGAAAGCCATACCCGTTTCAGCTACTTTGGGTTACGTCGGGAGTAGGTAGAAACTGATAAATGAACTCATCTGTACTAGGACTAGACATGCATCATTCTTGTGTGCACATCATTTTCTGTTGCATATTCTCTCTGTTGTGCTTTATTTTTTGTATTTCTCTATTTGTACTTTGTTATCTATTTTCTCTGTTTTCTTTATTTATTGTATGAATATGCCTTGAAATATTTTACTGTCTAACACAACAATGAAAGTGATTAACATGACTAATTAGTGTTGTGTGTCTCATGCTATTATGGTATCTTTAAGATACATTTGGCATGAATGTCTATGAACACTCATTTTGGGAACGTTCGTGCTTAACTTGAGATATTAAGACTGATCACCTTAATGTTGATTATTTGGTGTAGATATGACCTCAATGACTGCGAATAGGCATAGTTTAATCGTGTTCCGAACGAGGAATTGGTATGAGTTCCGAACAGCTATTTTCGTAACCGAGCAACCCCAAGATGCAATTTCTAACATTTCAAAAATCTACGATTTGCATTACCTATTACTTCTATTTTGTCCATGATAACCTATTAGTGTTTCCATATACATGAATCATTAGTATTAAGTTGACCAGACTTAATACCATGAGGAATGTAATGGTCAACTAATATCATTAATTAATAGATAATCATGCACGTGATACTCAAACTCTTGTCATTAGTACAAGTCCTACTGCATGACAGACACTCAAAGTATGCAGTGAAGTATAGTCAGTCCATTTCCAAGGCTCTACAGGAAGGACCGCTCTGATACCATAATGTAACACCCTAACTTTTAGCACCTCATGATCACACTAAAAGTTCGAGCGTCACCTACCTCTACTCCTTTAATATGATACTATATTTATTTAATATTGAGCCTTAGCGAATACGATCCGAAACCTTTAATTAAGGAAACAAAGATTCTTTATCTTAAACCACTTAACCACAAAGGTATATATATATTCACATAGCATTAAATACATAGACTTATTTTAAGATTTTCAAAAACAAATCATACTCCTCTAAAAATTAAAAACAATAAACGACGAAGGAAAAATAATGCTAACAAATCAACCCATAAACATAATCTTCTATGCTCTTGTAGCCCTGCACAAAGCCTTCGCACCTGTAGTTGAAAGGGGTGGGAATAGGGGGTAAGAACTGGGGAGTTCTTAGTAGGGTCGGGGTTAGAAGTTAAGCTCATTTCATTATGTTCTTAGTCAATAACAATAGTCAACAAAGTACAATCTAACTCAACAATTACAGAACATAGAATTTAATCACAAGCACACACAATCATAGAAAATACAATCACAAACAAATATGCACAAACAATGATGATGCATGTCTAGTCCTATCATAGGTAATGAGCTCATTTGTCAGTTTTGACCTGCATCTGACGCAATCTAACTCACAAGTCGGATAAGGTTTTCCAGCGACATAACCTCTACAAGTTTCTACTTCTTGCAGGCACTGATTCTCCTGCTGAAGTATGTCGAACATAACCTCTGCAAGTACTTACAAGCGCTGATTCTCCAGTTGAAGCATGTGATCTATGTTCCTGGAAGTCATTCCATATTTATGGGAATCCCCGCATAGTCATTCACATACAAAGCCCACGGCTTAACATTTTCATATCGGTACCATAACTATTTACTTTTCGTCACCCTCTTATGACCTTTCAATCATTCTCATATCCTATGGCAGAGAGTCTTTTAAAGCTTGTTCTTTATCTTTGCCCTCTACTCTCCTGTGGCAGAGATCCCTTTAGTTAATACCTTCTTTTTCTTTTCTGTGCTTTGCTCTCCTGTGGCAGGGATTCTTTTAGTTTCTTTTATTCTTTTAATTTTTTTATTCTCTATTATTTATTGAATTATATTTCGACTTAACTCAGCAACCTTTGTTTGAGTTTGGCTTCTAGTACCATAACCTCCATAAGCAACCTCTGTCTTATAGGTGCGACTCTCCTGAGCCGATGTATGCATTGGTAACCTCTGTAAGGAACCTCTGTCTTACAGGTGCGACCATCCCCTAGATTGGCCGATGTATCTCTGGAAAGCGAATCTCGGTGGATTCGCCACCATATCTCTGCTTATCTTTTTTTCTTTTCGTTCTTTCTTTCTTCCCTTTTTTATCATTCCACAATATATATAAATTATCTTTGCATTGTTCCCTCGCTTTTTCCTAAGTGTCTTATGGAAAGAGAATCAAAGATTTTTAATTTAGATTTGTCTTTCTAAAGCTTTTAGGACAATTCTTTGCTTACCCTTTTAGTATATCATAAATAAAATAATATCTTTTAAATAAAATACTAATATATAACACATTTCAAAAATACATTGATAATAATCTAAATAAATTAATAACAATAATAATGATTTTCTTTATTACTCAAAACTTATAACTTAAACTTTATTATTAAACTTTTATAAATTATTCTGAATCTTTTAACTTTCTAAAACATTTATATTTTTAGCCCAGCATATTTTATAATTTATAAAAATATTCTTATATATAATTACCACAATAACCTTGCATCTTTTATAAAATACCTATTTAACTCCTGAACTTCTTAATTATTACCCAAAATATCCCAAAACGTATATAATTACAAAACTAACTTCTATTTTCAAGTTTTCAGCTTGTGTTTTAAGTCCGTTTTTAAGTTTTACTATTACCAACTTTTCGCCGCTTTTCATTTAATCTCTCGGCCATCAAACCTCATCAATTTTGATCAATAATTATCATTTACAATAGCCCCTAAAATCATCAAAATAACCCCACCTGGGCTGTTCTTCATAGCCAAACCACAATTCACAAACAACCATAATAATTCAATAAGATTTTAACATAAAGTTAATCAAACTCAACTAATAATCAATCGAATCAATATTCACTTATCAAATTCACATTTAATTATTATAAAATTACCAAACACTACCTCCGTACAAAATTAAAATACTCAAAGTTCCGGAGAATCTTTCTGACCGAGCTGCCGAAGAAAAAAATGTCAGAAATTGTCTGTGCCTCCTAGAACTCTAATTAGACAAACTCAAGGAGAGGGGAGCTACGTCACCGTCAACTTCTACCGGACAAAAGTGATGCCAACGTATAGAGGAGGAAGATACGAATACTTTTATTGGATTAGATTTTTTTATTAGAATTACGGATCGCAAAGAATCGAAACTAGAATTTTTGGTCTATATATATATGAAAGAAAAAGAAGCCAATGAATTTTGATGAAGATTATATGTGATTAGGGAAGTATTTCATTTTGAGAAATATTAGATGTGATAGTTTAATAAAGAAATGAAACAAGTGTTATATATATATATATAACGTTAGATACCTTCCATTATATATAATAATAATAATAATAATAATAATAATAATAATAATAATAATAATAATAATAATAATAATAATAATAATAATAATAATAATAATAATAAAATTAACTTTTGTTTATCAAAATAATTTTTAATAAATAATTCAATCTAATAGAATAAGTCACAATTAAATTAAACTTCAATAATCATAAAATTCTATTTTATTATTTTTTATAAAAATAATTTTTTAAAAAATAAAATCTCAACAAATATGATGACTTATAAAAAACTAATTATTTAATTTTCAAAAATCTGGAGTCTTACACTTATGCTATCGATATGGTTGCCACACACTCTCTCATGGACTTCTGCCATTGCAAGGTCACTTTCGTCTTTCTGAAGGCAACGTAGAAGGGGTTGTGAAAATTTTTGTTTGTATAATTTATCTCCAACCAGTATAAATAAATTTGCTCATCTTTTAAATATACTCAGGTTGGTGACTTCAACTGGAATTTGTCCTGTTCAGATGAATTGCTTGACAGACTCCCTTCAGTCCTAGATCTGTGAAAGAGATAGAATGACTTTGTTGCTGATGCTAGGCTCAAAAAGGGTTAGTTGACAAATAATAGTTTTATTCATGTATTTCCTAGTCATTGCTAACTTGGATAATGTATCAGCTTGGATATTATGTTCTAGGGATATGTGTGCTATTTCGAATAAAATGATTTGCGAAATAAGATCTTTTACAAATATAAAATATTTATCTAGCAAGTGATCTTGGACTTGGAAGTTACCTGTTACCTGTTGAGCTACTAGCAGTGAGTCGCAATATACTTGTAAGTGAGTAATGTTCAAAGATTGTGCTAACCAAAGGCCAGCCAGTAGTGCTTCATATTCTGCCTAGTTATTGATTGTTAGAAATGAGAACCGAATCGACTACTTAGTACAAAGGTCATATTTATTAGTGAGCAATACTCTTACTCCTGATCCCTCTGTGTTGGCGGCTCCATCAACATACAGATGCCAGATGTCAACGTGCTCTGTTTGTGTTGTGAAATTGGTGATGAAGTCAACTAAAGCCTGTGCTTTTAGTGCCATCTGAGGTTTGTAATGAATGTCGAACTCAAATATCTCAAACTGACCATTTCACAAGTCTTTCAATTATTCAGGTCTTGTTAAAATCTGTCGCATAGGTTGGTTTGTTTTCACAATGATTGTATTACTGTGGAAGTAATGTCTTAGTCTTCTTGCTGTGGTTACTAGCACATATGCTAGCTTTTCCATATTTGAGTATCTAAGTTTGGCATGTGGCAGTAACTTACTGGCAAAGTATACTGGTTGTTGTTTATGCTTTATCTCTGTCACCAAAACAAAACTGACAGTGTTAATAGAGATTGACAAATACACTAATAAGGGCATACCTGTGGTTGGCTTCTATAAGTTCAGAGGGGAAGATAGTGTCTTCTTTAGAGTTTGGAATGCCTTCTCACAGTCTGAGTTCTAGTTAAAAGTTTGCTGTGTACTCTTTTGATGAAAAAAAAATGTGAATGAAAGATCCTGCTAAATTGAATTATATTTTGAAAAAATGGTGGGAATGACTAGAGATAGCGGGTAGGAACCTGGATAGAGCCGTCAGTCTCCCTGTAAGCTGTTAAACCTCTTTGATTGTTCGCGGACTGTGCATGTTTATAATAGCTCGGCACGTTTCGGGGTTTGCTTCAATGCCTCTGGAAGTTAGCATAAAGCCTAAGAATTTCCCTCCTTGAACTCTGAATGCACATTTTTCAGGATTAAGTCGCCTATTATGATGGTGTAGCTGAGCAACGACCTCTTGGAGATCGGTGCTGTGGGTTTTTTCTTGTGTTATCTTTACCACCATGTCGTCAACATAAACATTAATGTTTCTGCCTATTTGCTTAGCAAAAACTTTATCCATTAGTTGCTGTTAAGTAGCTCCTTCATTCTTTAGTCCAAAAGACATTACTTTATAACAGTAGTTGTCGTATTCAGTTATAAAAGCAGTTTTATCTTGGTCTTGGGGATGCATCAAAATCTGGTTATAACCAGAGTAGGCATCCATGAAGCTTAAAAAACCGTACCCTAAGTCATTATCTACCAATTTGTTAATACATGGAAGTGGATAAGCATCTTTTGTGAAGTCTACACACATGCACCACTTACCTGAGGCCTTCCTTAACCACGTTAGACAACCATGTGGTGAAATGTAATTCTCGGATGAATCCCACTACTAGGAGTTTTTGAGTTTTTTCTAGGGAGGCCTTTCCTTGTCCTCGGCCAAGTTCCGTTTCTTTTAAGCTATAGGTCGGATAATTGGGTTGATTTGCAGCTTGTGGCATATGACGTTTGGGTCTATGCCTGGTATGTCCACAGGGGTCCAAGCGAAAAGGTCCACATTTTCTTGGAGGATGTTGATGATTTGGCACTTGTCTTCTACAAGGAGAGAACATCCGATATAAGTAAATTTATCGGCATTGTTATTAAAAATTACCTTTTCAAAATCATCTGTTGGTAAAGGTGATGAACCACTATTTTATGACTTATTTTGGATCGAATTGAGTAGATTTTATCAACTTTACTCACACTTATCCATATAATTTGCATGTTTTTAAGTTTCCTTCTGAATTTTGTGCTATGATTGAAAACATGCTTCCTAGTCCTTTAAATTATGAATTTTTAATCCTCTCTTATTACCATTTGATGCCGTGATGTGTTTGTTAAGTGATTTTAGTGTTTATAGGGCAGAAATGGCTTATAGGATGGAAAGGAAGCATGCAAAAGTGGAAGGAACACAAAGAATTAAAGATTTGAGAAGCTGGTATCGACGCGTATGCATGGCTACAACGTGTGGGTGACAAGGAGCAGCGTCCACCTGACGATAGACGCGTACGCATGGCCAGTGCATTATCAAAGTGACGCATGCACGTGGATGACGCGTACGCGTGACAAACGGCATGTGCCTCAGTAAAGGGAATACACTGGGGACAATTTCTGGGCTGCTTTTGGCCCAATTTCAAGCCCAAAAATGAAGACAAGATGCTGGGGATGGAGCTGGGATAGACACACTTTCACTTTAGATTAGTTTTTAGATAGATGTAGCATTCTAGAGAGAGAGGCTCTCTCTTCTCTCTAGGTTTTAGGGTTTCTTCTTTTATTTTCAGTTTCATCTAGGTTTAGATTCTACTTCTTATCTTGATTCAAGTTCCTCTTTTAATTTCTTGTTATTACCTCTTTACTTTCTTTGTTTTATATGTTGTTTCCTTTACCTTGTTGCTTTATTGTTCATGACTCCTTGTTGATTCCAATTTTCTTTTAATGCACTTTGAGGTATTTTATGTTTATTGTCGCTTTCTTTAATTTGTTGTTATTGTTTTCTTGCAATTGCTAGTCTTAGATTTTACTATTTCCTGTTAATTTTCTATGTTTTTATTTTGTGCCTTCCAAGTATTTGATAAAATGCTTGGTTGGAATTTAAAAAAGATTTTTGTGATCTTGGCTTGGATTGAGTAATTTGGAGACTCTTGAATTGTCAAAGTCTCTTGTTGATTGGTGATTGAAAGTTGCTAGTTGGCTTGAGCTTTACTAAATCTAGTCTTTGATTAGGACTTGTGAACTTTAGTTGATTTTGCTCACTTGACTTTCCTTCAATTGTTAGAGGTTAACTAAGCGAGACCAAAAAGGCAATTACCATCACAATTGACGATGATAATGAGGATAGGAATTCTAATTCTCAACCCTTGCTAGGACTTTTTTTAGTTGTTAGTTTATTTTCTTGTTATTTACATTCGTTGTTCATCATTCAAAAAACCCAAAAATACTTTATCACAACCAATAGTAAGTACACTTCCCTGCAATTCCTTTGAGAGACGACCTGAGGTTTAAATACTTCGGTTATTTTTATTGGTTTTCATTGTGACAAACAAATTAAACGTTGACCGAGGATTGTATGTCAGTTTAGAACTATACTTGCAACGCGAATTAATTGAGAAATTCTTTACCGACATTTATCCTCCGTCAGGTCAAGACTGACTTCCGTGGGTAACTAATCTTTTCACCAACGCCAATTCTTAATCTTCTTTATTAGTTAGTTGTTGCATTGCATGATAGATTGCATTTTTGTTAGAATTTTTTACATATTTTACCACTTCTTTCTTGTTAGGACTACTTGGTTGAAGTGATGATTTCTTTTCCAAGAAATTGTTTTAGGGTATTTCACTAATTTCAATTAAAATTTTTGAACTTGCTTGACAAAATTTAGTTTGGAACATGGTTTTAGAGCTAGAATACACAAGCCTAGTAAGATTTTGAACCTATTTGATTAGTTGCACCTTATCAACCAATATTTTGATTCGGTGTGTGTTGGTGTCTCTAAGACTGTGGTCTTTGTCTTGCTTGATTCTATGTTTCCATTGTTTGATGTATGCATGCACTTATGTGATTGAGGTCTTCGTTTCACTAAAGCTCACATACCCAAATGGCCTTACCTTTTTATCATCCTTTGCAAACCAATGTTGAGCCTATTTTACCCTATCTGTTCTCTATTTTAGCACATCGTTAACTCTAAGCGAAAAATAATCAATGTCCTTAATTTGAATCCTTGGTTAGCTTAGACTAGTGAGAGTGTATATAATTTAAGTGTGAGAAAATTGGGTATGGAAACATTTGGTTTGGAAATTGGGTATTGTATATTTTTGTGAAAATGTGAAACGAATTTTGGGCGCATGTTCATGCATTCTATACCTTAATCATATGCATTGATCTCTTGAATATATATAATCCACCACGTATATAAAAAAAATAAAAAGAAAAAGAAAATAAAAAGAAAAAAATAAACAAACAAAAAGAAAGAAAAAAATAGGAAAGCAATAAAAGGGGGCAAAATGTCCCAAAGTAAGTGGTGATAGCAATGCATATGTATTGTATTTAACATTGGGATGCATGAATATGTGGCAAAAGATAGTCAATGGGTAGTTAGGTTGCATTTTGATTACATGGATTGTCTTAAGTTAGGTGGGAAGTTTAGGTTAATCAAGGATTCGGATTTTAGTCCACTTATCCAAATACATTCCTACCTTGACCCTAACCCCATTACAACCCTTGAAAAGACCTTTTGATATGTGTACTCATGCATTGAATATATGTTGATTGATAGAAGAAAAACAAGCCTTGGAAAGCAAGATTAGTAGAGAACTGAGAGATTCGACCGTCAAACACTAGAGAGATTTGAGTGCAAACACTTCCGGTGAAGGTTCAATACTTAAGTCCTTGTTCTCGGCATTCATGAGCTTTCTTCTTGCAAGTTTGTTTGTACTTTATTTTGAAATTTGAATTAGTGGAATTCATGAATACATGCCTATCTTAGCCCTACTTGTTCATATATTCTTAGTGATTGATTTACTTTTAACTAAGTAGGTAGAAGCATTTAGCATGTAGTTGCATTCATATAGATAAGTTGTATTTAATATATCCTACCATTCCTCTTCACCCCTTTATAGCTTCTCTTGAGCTTAGCATGAGGACATGCTAACGTTTAAAAGGTCTCTCATGAAGGTCTTCTCTGGAGTCGAGTTCGGCCAACTTCAACGTGTAAGTGATGTTATATATAGCTCGGGTATGTTCGGACTTGGGTGATTATTGTATCATCCTTGATTTGATACTTGCATTATAGCAATATTGCGCCTCCTTTTGATCGGAATCAGTTGTTGCCACCTGATTGTCATGCACATGGAACTTGACACACAAATGAACAGTGGATGCAATAGCACCAAGAGAATTTAAAGAAGGTCTACCATGGATGATTTTGTAAGGGCTAACGCAATCAACCACTATCAGTGTCGTCTTTGTCCTTATATATCTAAGAATAGGTACTCGTTCCCCTGAGAAACCTACTAGCTCTCCAGAGGATGGTTGTATTGTCTTTTCACTTAATTTTATTTTCTGAGAAATGGAGTAAAATAATATGTCAGCACTACTGCCTAGGTCAAGGAAGACGTTCCTTACCAAAAGGTATCCTGCCTATATGAAAATAACAATTAGATCATTCAAATTCATTGCTCTCGCTTGATAGTCTGAATGCTTTAAGGTGATTGGTGATATTGATGACTGTGGTGCAACCTCAGATGGTGTTCCTTCCACTACTAACATTGCTTGGTATGTTCTTTCTCTTGCCAAGTTGGTGAGTCCTCTGCCTGAGAACCCTCCAGAAATACAATTAATTACACTTTTTATCTGAGGTGGTCGGTATTTTTCCATCTCTGGTGTACTCATTGTATTTTCTTATTGACTGCCACCTGTCCTCAATTGTCCTTGCTGTATGGGATCATCAACATACTTGTCCAATAGGCATTTTCTTGCTAGTATTTTTAGGAGATCTTTAGCAATTACACTTTCATCGGTAGTGTGGCCAAATTTCTGATGGAAAGCACAATGTTTGGATTTCTTCATGTATTTTTGGTCTTGATATGTTCCAACCTTGCTCGATGGATTGATGATTTTTGCATTGAGTATTTCCTTGATAATATCTTTATTTTCTTTTGGTATTGAACTGAGTACATGCATCAAATTTCGAAATTAGTTTAAAGGGCTTCCTGATGTCCTTATTTTGAGGTTTGGGTTGTCTTTCCTCGTCCTGGCGAGGTTGTTGCTTCTCCATACACTGAGCTTCACGGAGTTCTTCGATTTCCATTTGACCTACAACTTTTTCTCAAAATTATGCCAATATTTTTGGCTTAGTTACCGCCATAGTCTTTTAAAACTTTTTAGGATGGAGGCCACTTTTAAGTGTGTGTAGATGGACGTCTGGGTTGAAGTCGGGGATTTTCATGGTAGCTTTAGCGAATCGGGTCATGCAATTCTTAATACTTTCATATTGACCTTGTTTGATAGTACTAAGATAAGCCGATCCGTGTACATATATTTTGGAGGCAGCAAAGTGATTGGTGAAAGACTTTGTCAAATCTTCAAAGCAAGAAATGGAACCTGCAGACAACTTAGAAAACTGAAGTTAAGCAGCACCATCTAAAAATGTTGAAAAAGATCGACAAAGTATAGGATCAGAAGCACCGTTCAAAAACATCATAGATTGAAATTTAGAAATATGAATGTGCGGATCTCCCAGGCCATCGTACAACTTTAATATGGTTGACAGCACGAAGTTCTTTAGCATCTGGAATTTCATAATATCCTCTGAAAAGGGATTGGATATTGTTTTCCTTTCTTTCAGAGGCGTCACCTCTTCAGAATTTGGGTCTCGTGGTTGCACGTCATTCGGGTTTGCGGTCTTGGGATTTCCAGTGCTGTGCTTCCCATTCCTTTCTTGAGCTAGCAGTTCGGTCATTCTCTGAACCTCGGCATGAAGTTCGGTATTTTGGGCCAACAGCTCAAATTGTGTTAACAGTGGGATTCCGTTGTCAGTCATACTATGGAAACTACTACAAAACAAAGTGTAAACACAAAGAAATCAACAAATTCAGTGGAGTTAGTTTATTCGGGCCCCACGGCGGACGCCAAAATGTTCTATGTTGATCAGTGGTCCAGTTGATGTATATAGCTTGAACTTGTCAGGTGTTGGGTTTATCAGCTTTGCTGATCCATCTTTTCTCCTTATGAAGATCCAAAGGTCGGGGTCCCTGCAAAAAATACTCTGATGCTCAAGTCAATGGAATCACTAAAAATAATGCTCTTTGGAAGTTTTTTTTACTCTTAGTACTTAGTCCCTTGGTTTTTCAACCTGTCTTATTCATTTGTCTCTCTTCCCTTTATAAGTGACGGAGTTTGTTGTTTTGTAACCAATCTGGACTTTGTGGTGCCTATTTTTTATGGCGATGGTGGTCAGTGTATTTTAATTTTCAAACGTTAGCTTGTGTTGCATTTATCAAGTTTGTAACTGATCTCTTTAACGTCGGCTTCTAGAAATTTGTGCACGTGCTGGCTCTGTCCGAGATATGCTCTGTTGATGGTTTTCATACCGAAGTTATTAACATGGTTAAGCACCGAAAAAAAAACTTATTTGAATATTCTTTTAATGTTATATATACTAAACTAAAAAACTTGATTATAAATCAGATCGTTAAGAAATAAAAAAAAATGCATAGCTAACTATTTATTCAATAATATAAGAATTTAAAATTAACATTAATATTGACAAATATATAAATAAATTATGCTAATAAAATTATTTCAAAATAACTCAAGAAATTTTATAGTTCATTTTGATTTCAAGATCATATAACTAACTAAAATTATTCATTTAGTTGTTGATGGTATTGTCGAAGATAAAAAAGGAATTTGAGTTGTATATTTTTCTCTTTTTCTTTTCCTTCGTTTTTCTTTTTATATACTCCATTTGGTTGTAGAGCTTTATACGGATCAAATATGACCAAAATCTCGATTTGATCTGCGCTAAAATTATCTGGTCGAATTAGATCTAATATTTGTATTTTCTAACCTCAGATCCGATCCACAAATATACAAATTGAATCAGGTATCATATATATCTTATTAAAAAATAAAAAATCCTAGATATTAAAAAATATAAAAAAGATAAAAAAATCTCTTTTTCCATGTCAACTCACTACCAACAATCAGAAACATAATTCAAACAATAACAGAAAAAATTGAAGAACCAAAAATTTCATAGCTAATAGTAATCCAAAAAATTTAATAATAGTTGTTGATATCCAAATTTATCTATCTATCGTTATTGTTTAATCAAGTTATATATCCTTATCTTTATTTATTTAGTACACACAAAAATAATAACAAAAGAATTGAATCTATTTTTTTAATATAATAAAAATATAAAAAAGGCAACAATAATGGTGGTACGTATATCAAGTAACTAAGATAAGAAATAAACAGAATATAATTGCAACAACTACATTTTTAGTAAGTTTATTTTAATTTATTTTTTTACAAAAAAAAATCTTTTTCTTTCAAGCGGTTGTTTTTTTGTATACCATAAATTTTATTTTCGAAATATCACCAAAAAATATAAAAAATATTTTTATGATAAAAATAAAAATAAAGTATAATAAACTCTCATGTCAACTTCATTGAAAAAATAAAATAAAAAAGAAGCATGTCAGTAAATTAAGGTATGATGATAATGATGATGTTGAGGAGGAGGAGGAGGAGTGGAGCAATGATAATAGCACAAAACATGCTCCAGTGATCAACGAAAAAGTTTTAGAATGATTAACCAAATACCACCCCTAAAGGCATAGATGAAAAAAATAATTTTAGAAAAACATAATCATGTCGAGCATATCTTATTCTATAAATTTGAAGATTCATAACCACTGAAAATGAGAGGAAGGATTCTGAAAAAAAGAAAAAAGAAGGGGATTGAAGTAAAAATTTAGTGTGCGCATATTAAAAAAAAGCAACACATTCAGATAACCAAGATTCATAAAAAAAAGAAAAAAAAAACAATTTTGGAGTTGAAACAAAGTAAACATATTTAACATTAATCACATTTAAGGTATGATTCAATTGATTAGGATAAAATATTTTAATTATTTAATTTATTTGTTAATAATAATTAAAAAAAGTGCAAAAGAAAACTAAAAACAGAAATTACCTTGAATAATCTTCCAAATAACATAGATTTATTTCCAAACATTCGTCTTCATCATATATGCAACTGAGTTCATTTTTATTTTTCTCATTTTACCTTTATTGTTTGTGTCACAGTTTTAACCTTCTTAGTTTCTTTTCCCTTAACTATTAAAGGACACGTTTGAAATGAAAGAAGAGAAGTATGAGAAAAAATCATGAGTTTGGGTGTGTGATAGAATTTAATTTATATATAAATTATGTTAGTTTTGGGGAAATTCAAAGAAAGGGTGCTCATAACTCAGAGATTTTTATTTAGATCTCTCCGTATCTAGGGAATTGGATTCTCATGAAATGTTTGGAGACGTCTTTGGTAGTGAATAATGGAGTAAGTTAAGACATTTTATGCCATGTTGCAAGTTGTGTAAATTTGGATTTGATAACAGAAACTTAATGAATGTGTTTCTTACTGCCAGAGCGGAAAATTGGTGTTTTCAATTTTTCTCTTCTTTCCTGTTTTGATTTTGGGTAACGTGGATTGCTTTCTCTCTCACTTCCCTCTGGCTTTGTTCCTGAAACTAATATTTGATTTCACCATCATCGAACCCTTTGAGATCACATTCGATCATCCTGCAATTTATTTGTTCGGTAACTAAAATAAAGTAGTCAAAATCAGTTCAAAATTTCATTTTATTAACTTCTTTAATTACTATACACATATTTATTATTTTTTTTCTCATACTTCTTATTTTTTCTCCCCGATAAATAATAATAATTGAATAAGATATGCATTAATTGCATTAATAGTAATAATAGAAAGTACATTAAAAAGGTTCAAATTGCCTTACCAACCATTATGACAAAAATATTATCTACTATTAAAAATTCTACTAAATTTGGTGGATTTTTATTATGCATATAATTTTTTAATCTATTTTTTTTATTTTTTCTTTTCTTGTTTTATGTAGCGATCTTTAAGTTAATATCTATAAAATTTCACACATAGCATCTATAGTTTTACACAAATTAACATCATAATTTTATAACCATAACATTTATATTTTCATACGTATAATATCAATAACTAACGAACTTTTATGATTAATATTACTCAATTTGAAGATATGTATTTTTTGAATTATCTCGCATCATGATTTTAAATTATTTTAATATTTTTTAGTTGATATTCATATTATATTTATTTATTAATTTTAATTTGATTAGTTAATAATTATATTTAATAAATTATTTTATAATTTTTTAATATTTTTTATTTTTTATTTTATAATATATAATCTATATATAAAAATATAAATTATATAATAAAAGTTATTAAAATATTTTTAATTTAACATTCATAATTTTATATGTATAACATTCATAACTTTAAATATATAATATCTATAATACACGAATTAAAATTATTTTGTTATTATTTTTTTTTATTTTGCAAGTCATAAACTAATTTTTTTTATGTCTTTTATTTTTAAAAAATGTAGACTAACAAATTTGAGATTTTGAATTTTTTTTATAAAATGTATTGTGATAATTTCAAATTTTTTTAAAGTTAATGATATAATGTAGGGTAAAGTATATATTTTGTTCCTAAAGTTTGATAAAAATTTTAAAAATACTCTTAAGTTTTATTTTGTTTCATTTTTGTCTCATAAGTTTTCGATTTGCATCAAATATACACCTAACAGCTAATTTTTCAAAAAGTTTAAGACTGATTCAACAATAATTTCATAAAAAAAAACGTTCAACACATGCAAATCAAGCATAATTTTTATGCATTATTGTTAGATTGGTCTTAAATTTTTTGAAAATTTAGCCGTCGAAGCTATATTTAATGCAAATCGAAAACTTTTAGGACAAAATTGAAACAAAATAAAACTTAGGGGTATTTTTGAAATTTTTACCAAACTTCAGAGACAAAAAGTATACTTTACCCTATAATGTAAGAACTAGAAATAATTAACCAATTAAATAACGTAAAATAATAATAAATTAATTGCCCAAAACAGGTTCAAAATTTAGAAGTCTTAATTTAAAATTTAGAGGTGAGATTTTACACTACAACAGAGGCACTACTTTGCGGCGGTTTTAAATCACCGCAAGATCAAATTTTGGCGGTTTGGTAGACTGCCCTGGTTATTGGCGGGAGAAATGATTTTGCGGCGATTTCCAGCAACTGCTGGTATAACCGCCGCTATATATAAGTATTCGGATTTAGTTTATTTTTTACCGGCGGTTACTAACCGCAGCAATGTTATTACCATTTGTTAATTTAGGACTGTTTGTGGGAGTTATAAAACTGCCGCTAATTTCAATACAAATTAAAAAAAATAGATTTTCTTTTTAAAAATTGCTGATTTTTTTGGTTTAATTTTAAAGATATATTTTTTTGCCCATTTTGGATTTTTTAATACTATAAATCTGAATATTTTTCATTGAATCTAAACTTGTGATAAAAATAACAAAATTAACTGGAAAACAAAATAATTATTTATAAAAATATCAACATAGTGAATCTCTTACTAAGAATTGTATAGTCAAATTCAAAAAAAATATTTGCTTCGAACCAAAATAATTTCAATCTTAGGATTCTATTTTTCACTCGATCCTTTCACGAAATTCATCCCTGCAGCGATGTCTGGTGGCAGTTCCTCACCATACCATTAAAAAAGACAAAACAGTGATACAAAGAATATAACTTGACACATTATAATCCCTTACAATATCTGAATTTCAAATTTAATCCAAAGATTCAAAAACTAAAAATTAGAATCTACTTCACAAACTAAAAATTTGCTATCTTAATCTTAGTAATCATAATATATTTGCCTAACAGCATTGCAAGTGAAAAGTATCAAAATTCTGCAAAAACTATCAACCATAGCTCATAACTCATAGTTAGGATGCACACATATATCATAGAATGGGAAGGAAAAAAGATGTCTCACTACAAGAAAAAGGGTAATTATCGACGTTAAAAATCGACGGCAAAATCTTTGTCGATAATTTTTGACTATTTTGTCATCGATAAAATAAGAAAATTAAAATTAAAATAAAATATTAAAATCGACAACGAAGTCGTCTATTATTTTAGAAACTTAGAACGTTCCTATGCTAGTGTTGCATTGCCGACAGAGATTGGGAAGGAATATTTTTTTCCTTTAAAATCGACAGGATTGTCGTCGATTTTAATATTTATTATATTGACATCCTTTTGGCCGTCGATAAATTTAAACGATGAAGATCGTTTTAAAATGAGATGGATGGTTTAGATTTATTATACAAAATAGACGGTTAAAGTGTTGATTTTTTTTCAAATAAAATCGACAGTAAATACCATCGATTTTTATGAACAAAAAATTTTTGCCCACTTTTAGTTCCCGCATCCCTCGTTTCTCCCCAGTTCACCTCAGTTTATCTCAGAAGGATTGATTATATTTCAGGCTGGAGGCTGTGATTGACTGAATTAGTTATATCACTTGATGTGTTGCGGTGTCTTTTTGGGCCGGAGGCCTTAATTAGACGTAAACGAATTTTAGGCCGGAGACTGTAAGTGGGTAAGTTATATGCCTTGATAAGTTTGTTGAATTAAAGATTAAATAAATTGTTATGGCTTAGGCTTGATTTTAGTTTAAGGATAGTTCAGAGAAGAGATTCATAAGAAGAGTAATTATCACTATCATAAAACGTGTGTGTGTGTGTGTATATATATATATATATATGACAATTTTGAAAGTCCTCTGCTGAGATCGTGTGGTTAGGTTCTCACCCCCCTTATGCCCTTATCTTTTTCAAGAAACGGACAAGGAAACTTATGAAGAAATTTCTACGCTTTTTTGTTGTGCTTTATGGCTGCAATTTTGAAAGTCCTCTGCTGAGATCGTGTGGTTAGGTTTTCACCCCCCTTACGCCCTTATCTTTTTCAAGAAACAGACAAGGAAACTTATGAAGACATTTCTACGCTTTTTTGTTGTGCTTTATGGCTGCATTATTATAGATGTCTTTCTCTTCACTTTTGTTATTGATATTTACTTTCTGTAAAGAGGGATAAGAATTGTGATTTTATAACATGGTTTGTATATATGTATATAAATATGAATGTGAATGCAATAGTGTGTGTGTGAAAAGAAAGAAAAAATATTTTCGGTTTTTCATAAAAAAGTCGATACAATTTTCAGTTAAAGGTTCTTACTTATTATAATTATATATAAAAGTCATCGTAATATACTTGTTATTAAAATAGCACAGCCGGAAGCGTGATATTCTGATAATACGGATGTTATATTAATAATTAATAGGGGCAGCAATCCAACAACACCATTAAAATAACATATACATATGCAAGTGTTTGAACACCCTTAGCTATAAGCGTAAAACATTAACTAAAATATTACAGCCTTAAATACAAAATAGTAACAAAATTAGTAATAAAGAAAAAATAATCATGCTTGTATTTTTAAAATAATTAAAGTTGCAATCATAAGCACAGCATAAGAACCAAGAGAAAAAAATTATAGACTAAGTTACAATAATAGTCTTACATTGTCATTTTTTATGCATCTAAACTGTCCCTTCATTTTAAATTATTTCCATTATTATTCCTCCAAATGACTCTATTTGTTTAAACTACTCCTTTAAATAAACATAAAATTATCACACATCATCTAATTAACTCTTCATATGAATATGATGCTACAATTAATTAATAATGTGTTAATTAAAAGAATTGTATATATGTGCTCTAAAACAAATATGAATAATTTTTCTTATTTAAATGTTCTTCTCTTCTTCCTTTTATTCTTTTCCCCTATACACACTTTGATTTTATCATATCATATAAATAAAAATATTATAAATCTATGATTTAAACATAAAGATAAATTGAGCTTATATTAATATACTATCATATGCATTTTTTGATTTGTTTGGACACAATTTTTTAATTAGTGTACATCAAAGTAATAAAATTAATATTCTTTTCTATTGTTCCAATAAAATTAGTTAAATCTTTCACTGTCTGAGGAGTTGGCCCCACTGTTTTTTCATAATCAAAAGTCACTTTTTCCCTTTTTTTCCAAGTTCTTGCATAAATCTTCAGGCGCCTTATTTTTTTCACAAATCTTTCTAACCTTTGAAATATCTAAATAAAAAAAATGGACAAGTTATACAAATTAAACAAAAAATAGCAATTAGAAAACATACATGAATTCATATTATACATTATAAATAGCCAAAAAAAAAATAGCAACAAACAAAATTACATCACCTTCTACATAAGAATTTTTCATAACTTGATCTCTTTCTACATCAAAGTTGTCATTTTTATGTTCACTAACATAATCTTTCTCACGGGAATATGAATATTTTCTCTATCATTCGAGGATGGCCTAGATCTAGCATCCTCAGTAGTTGAAACTTCAATATGTTCCTCTTCTCTTTTCACATGAATTCTTTGTTTAACAAAAAAATCATCAAGAGTCATTGTTGGATGCTTTAAGTAATTTTTTGATTTTGTCAAGTTAGCTGGTTCTTTTTCAATAGCTCTAACATCTTCACCAATTGACTCAAAACCTTTTTCCACTTCTCTTTTCACTTCTACTCCTTCTGTATGCAAAAATACATCAAGCCCATTATTGGACACTTTGCCTTACTCTTCATCTTGTTAGAGATTGGTTGTTTTTCTAGTTGAACATTACTCCTCACTTGATTATGGAAAGACCTTAAGGACCGGTTCATAACATTGTCCATAAATGTCTTATTTCTCCTTTTTATGGAATTCTCTCTACTTTGTTGTCTCTAATTTCTAAAACTTTTCTCTTAGAATGTTGTGCTATTTTGGCTTGATTACTTTCTTTATCATCTTTGGATATAAAATTTTAGACTAGTTTTGCAGTAGAAGATCCTTTCTTTATTTCAATTTTTTAACTTTTGCATGAGTTTGATACTTCTTTATTAGCCTTTTTTCTTTTGAAATTGCTTTTTTTTTCTATTAAGTTGTTGTAAAAAATATTAAATACCATCAAACACAATTGCATACACATCTAATAAGAGAAAAATGTTACAAGAGAATAATAAATATGAAGAACAAAATGTTCAACAAATCAAATAGTAAACCATAACAAATAAATCATGAAATAAAGCAAGTTTAGGTTCAAAACTATAAAAATAAAGCATGACATTTGACTTATATACGAGAAATGAGAAAAATAAATCACTTAAAAGTCTTCAAAATCATATTCTTCATTCAATTCTGTGTTATACTCTTGGAAATAATAGATTTCTTTTGCAACATCGACAAGATTTTCATTCAAATCATTCATTTCCAAGTCTACTTCACAATTATCATTAGGTATAGAAGGAATTGTTGAATTATCAAATGGCTCATTTTTATAAGTAGCTTCAACATCAATGTTAACTTGATCACTTATGTTAAATAAGTCCTTTGGAACAGCTTTCTCATGCTCTTTCCAATATAGCATGCAATCATTCGATCATGCGTCAATCTTCTTATAGTCAAGACCTAAGTCTCTCACCATAGTCTTAGCTTCATTGAAAGAAGTAGGAATATTCAAGTTAAGAATAACCTATTTTAGCAACTCCAAGAAAGTAATAAAAGAGGCATTATTCTACCCATGTTGAAACTTTAACAAGTATAGTTGGATGGTGAAAAACAACGTTGAAAACCCCTTGCAACTGAGATATAGTTCTTTGCTAGCCTCTTCAACCATGTTATAGAATTTCTTTGTATTTTCATTCATACCTTCTTTTATTCCTTCTGCTTGTGCTACATCCCTAAATCTATCATTCAACAAGGCTTCCATATTGTCATACGAGTTAGTCTCACTCTCACTATCACTATCACTATCGTTATCAACATCTATGTCGACTATGTTTTTTCCATGATGAATCCATCTCATATAACCATAACAAATCCAAAGGCAATTAAATGGATATAAATTGTGTGCCTTTGGTGTCATAAGAAATTACAACACTTTGCAAAGGGCATTATATTTCCTCTCCTTGCAGATTTTCAGTAAAGTAAGCAAAGTCTAAGAAGTCACTAACACCGTTACTAAACTCAGCTTCATCTCTTAGTAAACTCATCCATTCTTTTAATTTTCTAAGTTTTGGAAAAACCTAATTATCCATATATTGTTACTACTATTTAACTAAGCATGTAAATAATAATGACACACAATAATATTATTATTATAATTAAAAAAATTATATTAGTTATCCAAAAGTAGAGTAAATATCAAAAGACTTTCAATATGAAAAAAAAAACTGCACAAAGGTACATAATATACATATTAAAGCATACAAGTATAAGTAAGATAAAAAATGTACGGAGTCATCGCTCAACAAATTGCAATCTTCAAGTCCTAGAATGTCCACCAATGTTTCTCAGACTTCTGTGAAGCAATCTTTCTCTATAAAGGAGTAAATAATAAAATTTATATTATTTTCTATGAACTATTTAACTCAATCAACGTGGTCGATAGAACAAATAAACAAAAAAATAGTTAACTCAGTGAATTATGAAAATTAATCATTCAATAATTTACATTAAAAATAAAGAAAACAAAGGGAAAAAATACCATAATCAATGTGAAAAATCAGAAATTGCTCAATCAGTAACAACTAGCATAGAGAATCGCACCTCAATGAAAAAACAGTGAAAAATCTGAAATTTAACAAAATATCAATCAAGCCAATCTAAACAAATTAAAATTCTAGACTCAAGAATCATAATAGCATGCTTAATTACCTATGAACTATGACAAATGCTAATAAAAATGATCCTAATTTTCATCTAAATTAACCTAATCAGCAAAAATAAGTTTGACTAAATAAAATTACTCAATAAAAATTAAAATCTAACTAAATGTAATGAATTAAATCAGATAATAGCAAAATAGAATTTTTCAAAAACTTGAAAACTAAAAAATGGAGTAACAAGAAGGCAGGGGTGAGGAGGTTACAGTTGAGGGGTGGTCTTCGTGTTGCCAGAGCAATAGACCAGCAGAGGAGTGGTCACCGTGTTACGTCAAAGCTCACTAGTGGAGGTTGTTACAATTCTGCATCTTTGGTTCGCGAAGAGGAGGATGCGAGAGAAGAAGAGGAAGAAGGAGAAGAGAAGGGAGAGGAGTTTCTCGTCGGTGGTGGTTCAACACAGAAAGAGGAGTGCACCGAGTCGTCGCCATAGAGAAGCCTGTGTGGAGGAGAGCACTGCGTGTTGAGATGCTGTTGCCGTTAGCCTCGTCGATTATTGGAGCTAGCAGTGGAGAAAGGAGAAAGGGTTTGTGCGTGATGGGTTATACTGGCTGGGTTGTTCGTGCATGGGTTACTGGCTTGGTTATGTTAGGGCTTAGGGTATTTTCTTTGTTCAAATGAACTGATAAACAAATTTGTTTGTTCTTTGTTTTTCTCTAAGTTATTTGATAGGAAAAATAATTGGTGGGAATATGATTAAAAGTTTTTCTTTAAAATTTTTAACTATGAACAATTTTAAGCAACCTTTTATAAATGTTATTTGTTTAATTTTTTGATAATCCTTATAAAATGTTGTATTTTTATTTAAAATTGTTATCTTAAAGTTTTTATATTGTAATATTTTGTAAATGTTGTTTTAGAGATTAAAGACAATTATTTTTATGGATGGAAAAAAATCTATTATCTTTGTCTTACTCAAAGGCAATTAGTTAAAAATATTGTCTTTACCTATCTAAGATAACTTTTGTTAAATGTTGCTTGGAATAAGGATTATCGTAGACAAAAAATATTGTAGTCATTATTTATTTATATAGAAAGACTCGTCTCAAAATTTTTAAAAATTCTTAAAAGTTATTTTGTTTTTATTACATAATGATTGACACTAATTTGTCTAATAAAATAAAATATTAAAGATTAATTTTTTAATTAAAATTTGTTAAAGATTAAAGACTAAAGATTTTTCAAAAACAAGCTAGGAAAATGAGAGAAAAAAAAATTGAATGACATTTATGAGGGAGAAAAATGGTTAGAAAGAGAGAATAAAAAGAGTTAGAATATGACCGAGTTAATTAGAATTAATTTTGTTTTTGTTATTATTAATAATATTTAAATTTTAAATTAAATAAATAAATTTTGTTTGTATAGCATAAAGTGATTGGAGACAACAAGAATTTACACTTTTTATAATAGAGTAATGCTATATATGTATATTAAAATCAGTTATTAAAATCAGTCATCAGTATAAAATATATGTTAAAATATAAATACACATTAAAAATAAATTAAACTACATATATATTTATACATAAATACATTGGTGGCTGATTTTAATGGTTGATTTTGGTGTACTAATAATATTTTTATTTATAATAATATGATAAATTTCAAATATATAAAAACGCATAAAAAAAGTTTTCCTATGGCTTTAACATTGCATATATAGGCTCCACTCACTTAATAGTAATGTGTGTCGTTGTTTCTTGCATACCAAGTTGCAGTCTTTGACACTTCTTATCATTCAGTACTGCCATGTGCCATCATGTTTGCTTGTATTCATAATCACCACCCTAAGCCATAATATGTATGTAAGGATTGAGTACAAATGATATGTACCAGATTGATAAACATGCAAGTAGTTAGATCCATCTTCTTCATGTCAAAGTTCAACAGTCATAAAATTAAAAGGAATTTGGTGTGGCAGGTTATAAAATATTGAGCGAATTGAAAGAAGTAACTCTTACCATTTATATATCATTATTCATTTACTACAATATAATATATTCATGAATTTTAGTTTCTAAGAAAGTATACATTAATTTAACCTAACGGTTCTGTTAGTAAACAATAAAAATTAGTTAATGATTCGTTAGAAGTTAAGCCAATTATTACTTGTGGAACTCTATAATAATGACTACACATCCCATTTATTAACTCTATCAAACTCTCGTTGTTCTATAAATAACTACCCATACTCATAAGTACTTCAAAAAAAAAAAAAAAAACAAACCAAACTCATCTATCAAATATTTTCATTACTATATTCCTCTTGAAACTCAACACTACAACATAGGCATTAGATAGTCGGTTTTGATGCGATTCGGAACGGATTTGGATCTTCTAAATTTTAAATTTTATTTTAAAAGATAAAGTATAATCTATTATCATTTATTTTATAGGTGAGACAAAAAAAATATGATAGAAAAAACATTCAATGGTGAGAGATCTCACTTTATCCTCTAAAGTGAAAATCTAAATTTAGAGGATCCAAATTCATTATGAACTATCACTACATGATTTAGCAGAGCTTGGCCAACCACCGCTCCGTGCTAGCTATGTGGCTAAATTATTTTGCGGCAGTTTTTGGTGATATAACCGCCATTAAATATAATATTGTTGGCAGATGAAAATTGTGGCAATTTCAGGCCACTTCAATGCTGGAGTTGAAACGGGACATGTTTTAGTGGCGTCTTGCATTGTAACCGCCACTAAATAGTGATTTTGCACTTCTTTCATAACAGTTGTAATCACCCATTTTGATTCTTTTGCGATGATTCTGCTAATTTTCTTTAGAAAAAGTATATAGAACCAAAAGGCTACCAGCAAAAAACTAAACAAAATATTAATTTATATTAATAATTAATTAATTTTAAATTTTTTAAATTTAAAATTTAAAAAATTTAAAAACCTATAAAAACCTTTCTCTTTTCTCTCACATTAATTTACCCACCTCCAACAATCACACACACAAATTCTCTCTCACTGTCAAAAAAAGGAAGCTAAGTGAGAAGCGACGGCGAAAGAAAAGGAGTCCTCTCGGGAGAAGGCGATGGCGGAGAACGATGACCAGCGTCGCATGGCCTGAGACAAAGGTGGAGTTTTGGTTCGGGAGCTGCCAAAACTAGTTTCTTTTGGATCGATCGATACGCGACGCAACAACAACGGAGATGTTTCTTCCTTCGGATTGGGTTAGGGTTCTTCGATGAGATCCAAGACCGTGCGAGTCAAAGCCAAAGAAAAAAGAGAGAAAGAAAGAGAGTTTATTTTGATTTCTCATTCTATTCTATGGGAAATTGCCTAGTGCTTTATACGTATGGCTCTGCTTTCTTCGTCTAATTCAATTTTCTTAGTTACCACTTACCACAACAATCTCTAACAAAGTAACAATAATAATTGTCCTCTTTGAAACCTGAGATACTATTTCATCGAGCTCGTTATTATTGATTTGATGATAGTGATGATATTGCATATTGTTGTGTTTGTTGGAAATATTATTGGTTTTAGATTAGTCAAAAGGAGTCCTTAAACAATTACAAAAATATAAAAAAAACATTCATTCAATATGAAAAAATATCCTAATACTTAATAAAAGAAATATTCAGTTATATTTTAGTAAAAATAATTAAATATCTATAAAATTTAAAAAAATTATGAAATTTTTAAAAAAATAGAGACATTCATATTTGTAATACAAAAAAATTCGAAAAATACATAAAAGAATATCCATTTAGTATGAAAAAGAAACATTCTAATACTTAACAGAAAAAACATCCATATATATTAAATCGTAGATATTTTAGATTCACCTAAAGGTATTTGGCTGATTTTTGGCTAATACCCTTTAGTTATCTAGCATTGCTCTTTTCTTTATCATTCCAGGCATTAATTTATTGTCCTTTTTTGATATTTTTATTATTATTTAAAATTTATATGTATAAATTATGATAAAATATGTCGCCACATAAGTTAAAAGTTGCACGGTGAAATAAATAAAAAAATATCTATAGAACTAAATAAACTTCGGTCCCCGCTAACATCTATTTTCCAGTTTGTTTTAATTTCCATCATTAGAATTCAGTCCTATAACAATGTCGAGAGCATATCACCATCTTGACGATAAGTCGTTAAATTAGGTATTTTAGACCATTGTTTGAAGGTTTTTTTTTTTTAGATTTGAGAAAGGGAAATTGAATCAAAAACATAAATTGTAGCAACTTTTATAATTTGTGTTTAATACAATAAAACAAGAGATTTTTTATTTTCAGTTTATCTCATCACGATTATGTGTAAAAGAGAAAAAGAGAGAGAAATTGACATCGCGGTATATCTTGGCTCCGTCTCTTATTTATTAAGACCTACCTCAAATTTCCATCACAAACTATGATGAAATTTTCATTATAATCAATGTTTGATTACAATTACTGATACAAGAGTCGTTCCTCTTTTTTCAAACCTAAACTCACCTACCTTAGAACATTTTTAAGTGCTCATCTAACTTTAAAAAACAGCAGAACTATATAAACTCAATTCAAACGTAAGTAAATCTGGTTTTTGTGAAATTTAACTCTCTTTACCTTTTATTATTCTCTATATAAAATAAAACTACAAAGTAGAAAATTAGATATCACTCGAGAACAAATAAAAAAAAAACTCGTGCTACTATAGTTGTAACTTCAATAATGGTTTTTTACTTTTTTTTTTTTTTGAAAAGAATCTTCATATATATAGAATACTTGATATGCTGTACATGTTGATAGAGAGAACTTCAATAATGTATTCTGTTTTGTTCCAAATTTCTACATATCGCAAAATAGATGGTGTAGGTTACCCCATATGTGAAACCGACAGCCACAGTAGGAGATATATAGCAACCATACACAGTTCAACATGTTGAAATTTTAAGACAATAATTAAAAAAAGGAAAAAAAAATAGATGATGGTGGTCTCTTCTTTTGATATATAAACAATAATTAATAATATAGGTGCACATGGTTTTCCTCAAAAAGGGCTGAATGCATGCGCAAAGCGTTTGAGCGTGTGTTGGAGGCAAAGAATGCAATTTCTGCTTCTGCTTTGTAAGGATAATATGCATCTCATCCCATGCTTTTGGGTCTGAATGAAATAAAGTCACGTACAGTAACACAGGATGGAGCACCCAATGCAATACTGTTAGCAGTTATTATTTCTCCAATGTATGTGACTCTATATGCTTTCTATCTCCAATTAAATTTAACAAAGATAAGTTGATCAAGTGATTGGATCACTCGTTCACCTAATAAATATCGAAAATTTAAATTTTGTTTTATGCATACCGTAATTTATTGATCAATAATAAATTTATAGATAAAGTTGTAATTTGCAATGAATTAGTCTTTAACATATTGAATTGGAGAACACCGTAAAAAAACAAAAAAATAAAAAGTAAAAATAATTGCCTTAACTTTTCTTCCTTGCAAATCGTAGTTGCACATTTGTGCTTCCTCATGGGGATCAACACTACTTTATATATACAAAGTTAGCTTTTTTTACTTCTTATGCTACGTATATCCAAAGTGTGAAACCATTTCTTTTTCATATAGCAAGTGTATGTGTATATACTAGACAATAATTATGTAGTTGAATGGTTAATTTAATTGACCTATTATGAGTATAGAATCCATTGTATTATTAAGTTTAGGCTTAATAATGAGCATATTGGATAGTGAATGAGCCATAAGGTCTTTGATTGAACAGAATTAGGATACTATATGCCTTTATCTTGTAAGGTTCTACACTCCACTTCTCAATCTCTTGATGCTTACTACTCCATTGACTTACTTAACCTCTGGCATTGAAGATAGAGCTTAAAGTGAGAATTTTTTTTTTGGTAGACAAGAGCAAAAGTGAGATTCTTTTATAACATGTATACTACTATTAATCTCAGACGATACTCATGAGTTCCACAAGAATATACTTCGTTATTAATTTATGTTTATATATTTGATTGATTGTTGTGTTTAGTAAGACCAATACTTGAAAAAAATGTCTTACATCATGGATTCAAACAATTAAAAAAGTGTTTTATAAGATGGAAGGGTGGTGACTTGCAATTTGTATTGAAATTAGAAGTGAGTATAAGTTCCATGAAGTATGGTATAATCTCTCAATAATATAATAGTAAAATGACTTAATATAGTGACAAGGTCAAAATTGAAATAAAGATCATAGTAAGAATAAGAAAAATAAAAATTAGCAAATGCATTTAATATAAAAGAAAAATAAAAATTAGCAAATGTTAATCCAAATAAAAAAATAAAAAAATATTGATTGCCTAAAATTTTCAATAATTACATCTTTAACCCTAATATACATACACTTATTGAATCTTTCCCATTTGGTTGTCCCCAATGTATTTAATTGGAAGCATTGTTTTATCCGGCAGTTATTAAGTTGGAACCTGGACAAGGAGAGCCCGCAAGACATCAAGCTTGTAACAGATTCGATCAGCAGTATAACTTTTGGCGGTTTTTTGTAAGAAACAAAGAACAGAAACAGTCCACGTTGTACTAGGCACAGAACATACATGACTTGCCAGAAATTCAAGAAATCCATTTGGATCTATTATCAACCAATTTTGTAATCTATTTATTCACAATTGCATACATCCAAGTTGTATTGAATTTAATCCTATAAAACAAAGAAAAAATATAAAAACTAAACTTTTAATTAGCTAATATAACTTTAATAAGTTTATAATTTTAAGATTTAGATTTAATAATTTATTATTTAAGGTACAAAATTTAAGATAAATAGAATAATTTTAAAATTTAGTTGACATTGATTGAAAAAAAATTAATTTTCTAACATTGTTTAAAATAAAATCCTTTAAAATTGGAATTCATTTTTTTTTGTATGCCGTTTGTGACGTTTTGAATTAGCATCTTAAGTGTGAAGGTTTAGGCGCTCCTCCCTTCCTCCACACCATAGGAAAAAAAAGTGCTTTTTGCTTGTGATGGAAAACAATGTGCGTTTAGAAATCTAAATGAAAATTTACACATTTTAGACATTTTACCTTGATGAATGATACCGTTCTTAACACTTTATTATTAAATTATATATAGGTTAAATTCAAATATATCATGATATAATTTATTTCTCTAAAATATCAAGATCTTTAGTAGAAATACATAATATCATACTGTTATTACCGTTAAAAAATAATAAGTTACAGACGGACTTTTTTGATAAAATTTTATTGTTAAAAATATCAATAGATTTTCTATTGGTAAAAAAGTAAAAAAAAATTTCAAAAATTTACCGACAGATTATAAAATCTGTTGGTAAAATCTGTCGGTAATTCTGTCAATAAAATTAAATTTTAATTTCAGATGTTTTATAACAGAAAATTCGTCTGTAGTTAGTTACTAAATTTGTCGCAATTTAAATGAGGAGAACTACTTTCTTGAGCTTCATTCACATATAAACTCTGAAACTCCAACGTAGCCTCTTCTCCGTCGCACATTTTTTACTAACCTAGCCTCTTCTTTTTCTCTCTCCCTTGAAAACGTGACTTCTCCGTCGCACGAGCTTTCTCCGCCGCTGCTACTGCCGCCGCTTGTATTGAACGAGCTCTCTCTGTCACCACTCGCGTCGCACGTGCTCTCTCAGCCGTTGCGCCTGCTCCCTTTACAGTCGTCACACGAACTCTTTCCACCGCTACGGCTTTCGTCGCATCTACTCTCTCTGTCGCCGCTCTGTCGCACGAGTTCCCTCCGCTGCCTCTTCCATCTATTTTCAACTCGGCTCTTCCATCGTAACAATCTCTAATCTCAACCCTTCAATATTTTAAGCTCATTTTAATTAAGAATTTTTTCTTCTTTTTTGTGCGAATTTTAGGTATAATCGTTTTTGTGCTTCTATTCTTCTTGATAAACCTTAGAGTTCAATTTCTCTATGAAAAGATGGAGGAGGACAAAATGCCTTTGATCTGTATCGTTTTGCTACTGTTGTTTATATAAACTTGAGAAGTAAGTCTATGTAGTAAAGTATGAAGTTACATTCACAAATTTTTCTACCAGTTTTCCTTGAATGCTGATTTTGCAACATTTTCCAGGGTATGTTTTTGGACCTATGTGCACTATTATTGTTCCTTGTTCTTGTTTGTTATGCTCCCCTTGTAACTTTCTTAATTGTTATGGCTCTCTGATTTTTGTGCTAATTCATATGATGTTCAGCTTGATTAGATTGTTTACATTGCTGAGAAATATTTTTGCGTGAAATATCAAATTAAATATTCTACAAGTTTTCTCATAATCATTAATTTTCAAAACCTTCCAAGCCATCTCTCATAAAATTATTGGATTGGTTCATACATTTGACTTTCAATAGCAATCATAGGTTACATATTAGAATCTCCTCTTGTTGGACTAATTCATGTATTTATTGTTAAATTAAATGTGTCTATATTCCAACTTTGTTCAATAGCAATTATTGTTTATTTCTACTGCTCATTTTTTTCCAATTTTATTGTCTGCTATATCTCTGTATTCAGTATTTTTACATATTGAATTGGACCTTACCTTGAATTCCGTTGCTTTAATCAGGAAGGATATCCGTTACACCAAAAAAGATGTAGTGGTGGTTCTAAGACAGATGCTTAAGGTTGCAGCTGAGTGTCATTTACACGGTTTAGTTCATCGGGACATGAAACCAGAAATATGGTCAAGTTAGGGATGGCAACAACCTCTGGAAGGGCAGGTACCTGTGGGGATTTATCCGCCGAGGGCGGATATGGGGACAATTTTGTACCCATGGGACGGGAGACAGAACCCGGTATAATAAACGAGGCAGGGGCGACGGTAGAGATCCCTGCCCCATGGAGACACGTTTAAACCCCATATAAGTGAAAAGACTAAAATACCCCCTATTATATGTATACACTATATATGAAATTGTGAGAAAACTCTAACCGTCACTTTCAAAATTAAAAATTCAGTCACTCAAATCCTCTCCTCTCGGTCTCTCACAAACGCACATCCCAACACTCTCACCATTCACCACCATCGACCGCCACTGCTACCTCCCACCCTCTCAGTCCCTCACAGCCACCTCTCACCCCCTCTGTCAACTACTGCCACCTCTCACGGACTCTCGAGGCCACCGTCATGGCGTCACTGCTCACCACAGCAAGGAGTGCATCGTCTTCCAGTGTTCACTGTCTTCGCGTCGAAGCGTGGAGCGTATTCTCATCGTCACGTCCTCGCCAGTTACTGGTCTTCACTGGTCTGTGCCTCCATGGACTCTCAAGTAAGTCAGTTCTGTGAACTCTTAAATTTTCATTATTTACTTTGATTTTGAAGCATTTGTTAAAATTTCTATGAGTTAGGTTAATTATAATTTATATTTCCGATTCTGATTTCTATGATTTATGTGATTCTCTGTGGATTCTGTAATTTATGTAAATGTTATAACCTTTTATTCAGATTTTTTATTAATTACATAGCTTAATTATAATTATAATTTATATTTCTTTGTGACTTTTGTAATTTATATGTTTTTTGTGACGTCTGTGATTTATTTTTTTTTGCGAATTATTCTGTGTATTGTTCCCTGTAATTTGATTTATATGATTTATTGTGGAGAGTTGTGTGTATGTGATTATAGTTTTATTGTTTTGTGATTTTATAGAATGTCTTTCTCTGATACATTGAGTAATACTCTTGAGAAAAGTCCTCCATTGGAAGAACCTATAGCCATTAACGTTCCAACTACTTAAGAAGCTCCTCGATCTCAACCTCACGAACCCTTAACCAATACGACAGCTACCAATGAAGGAACAACAAACTCTACAAGTGGTATTCAAAAAAGGAAGTTAACCTCTGAAGTGTGGAATCACTTCAAGATTGTAAAAATCAAGAGAAAATTAAAGACTGAATACAATTATTGCAAATCAAAGCTACTTGATGACCCAAAATAAGGATTTTCGCACTTGCGTGATCACTTCAAAACATGAAAGTTTCGCGCCACTAGAGATATAAGACAATGAATGATGAAGACAACTCCAACAACTAGTGGGGAAACTGTTGTGGTTGGTGCATATACATTTGACCAAGAAAATAAAAGGAAAGAGTTATCTATTATGATTTGTCTTCACGAGTATCCGCTATCTATTATGGACTACATTAGCTTTAGACAGTTTTGTAATGCTTTGCAACCTCTCTTTAATGTGATTACATGCAACATTTTGAAAAGTAACATCTTGAAGCTCTATAATGATGAGAGATCGAAGAAAATAAATGTTCTTGAGAGGAATAAAAATCGAGTTGCAGTTACGACTGATATATAGACAGCAAGCAACCAAAACAAAGGTTACATGGCGATCACAACCCATTATATTGATGATTCTTGGAAATTGCAAAGCCTTCTTTTGAGGTAATAATATTAAATATTTAATTTTGTGAAATGTTTATAATTAGAATACTTCTAATATTCTTTTTATACTAAATTGTCATTGTATGTTTATATATATGCCGGTTCCCTACACGGTTGAGGTACTTTTAGAGGTGCTGGTGGATTATTTGATGAATTAGAATCTTGATGGGAAGGTATCCACTTTGACTATTGATAATTGTAATACTAATGATGTTATAATTGAGAATATTTTGACTAAAATGTCACATAGAAACTTTATTTGGGTGGTAGATTATTTCACATGCGATGTTGTATGCATATATTAAATTTGATTGTCAAGGATGGGTTACAACTTATTTCACATACTATAGAAAGGGTGAAGGATAGTGTCCATTATTAGACTGCAACTCCTAAGAGAGAAGAAAAATTTAAGAAAACATGTGTGCAACTTAAAATATCCTATACAAAATTTTTTTGTCTTGATTGCAAAATTAGGTTAAATTTAACCTTTTTTATGCTTGAGGTTGCAATTACGTATAGAGATGTGTTTGAAAGATTTTCATTGTGTGAGAGTCAATATAAATCTTTGCCTAGTGATAAGGATTGGGATATGACGAATGAAATTTTTCAAAGATTGAGGGTGTTTTTTTATGTGACTGAATTATTTTTTGAAATAACCTATTCTACATCAAATCTTTATTTTCCTAAAGTTTGTGTGATTAAGTTGGCTTTGATGGAGAAAATTGTGAAAATGAGATAATTAAAATGATGCCTACTAGCATGATAGCTAAGTTTGAAAAGTATTAAGGTGTGATTAATACAGTTATGGCTATTGTGACTCTTTTGGATCCAAGGTACAGGATGTATTTATTGATTTCTTTTTTCATAAAATATATGGTGAGATGGAGGCATGTGTTGCAATTGGTCAAGTGAAAAATATGCCATCAGCACCATCAATTCCTTCAAGTTCAAAGGGGAGGAAGTTTAGTCATGAATCTTGGCAGGCTGACTTTGCTGTACATGTAAATGAGGAATATGCATTTATTAATACAAAGAGCGAGTTGAATTATTATCTTAAAGAGAGACTAGTGCCATGAATGAACATGATTTTGATATCTTAAATAGGTGAAAGTCAAATTGAGCGAAGTTTTCTACTTTGCAAGCTATTAGTAGGGATTTTTTTGGCTATTCCTATCCCTACAATTGCCTCTGAGTCTTCATTTAGTACGGGTGGTCGATTTGTTACACCACATCATAGTAGGTTGCACTCGGATATATTAGAGGCTTTAATGTGTAATCAAGATTTGCTTTTGAATGAACTTGGCACCACAACTCACATAGGACTTGAGTGCTATACAATTCATAATATTGAAGGAGATGTTAATGTAAGTAAACTACTAAATTATATACAATATACTATTTTTTCATATTATTGACTTATTGTTGAGTTATTATATGATTTTAACTTTAAATTGTTTTCTTTTCGATGTAGGATTCAAGTAAATCGGTGTCTACCATCACTACCATTATAAGATAAAAGAAGGATTGAGAATTATGTTTTTACAATGTGATGAAATATGTTCGGTTGTTTATGGATATGTTTGGTTGTTTATGAATATGTTTGGTATCAAGTATTTGTTGGTTATTGCTATTTAAGTCGTTGAAGACTATAGAAATTATGTTTGTAATAACGATTGAAGATTATCTTTATTTTTTAATTTTTTCTATTTTTTTTCATTTTTTTGTTTTTTAATTATTTTTTTCAAAAATCCATGAAGGCCTAAGTCCCCGACGGGTATGGGGTCCCCGTTACCTGTTGCGGAGATGGGGCAGAGACCGGGATAGATAATGGAGGTGGGGACAGGGGTTGGTGCGGATTTTATGACCACAAATTAACCGGCAAGTGCACTGGGTCGTATCAAATAGTACCTCAAGTGAATGAGGGTCGATCCCACGAGGATTGATGGACTAAGCAATAATGGTTAAGTGATTTACTTAGTTAGACAAATAGAAAAGAGTGTTGAGAGTTCAAATGCATCAAACAGTAATTTAGAGAATTAATAAAGGAAGCAGTAAACGGGTTGTGAAATATATAGAGAAAAACAGTTAAGGTTTCAGAGATAATTATTTTCCGGATTAACTTTTCTTACCAACTATTTTATTCATGCAAGATTCAATTCATGGCAAACTATATGTGACTAAACCCTAATTTCTTAGACCTTTTTAGTCTCCTCTAACCTTCATCAACCGCCAATTCCTTGGTCACTTGATTGCAATGAGAGGGTTAAGTTCAATTCTAGTTTATATGCCACAGAAATCCTAATTACCCAAATATAAGAGGATTATATGTCATGTATCCCGTTAAGTTGAGATAATTAAAAATTTAGGAGAAATTATTTTCAAGCTGTTGTTCAGGTAAAGAGCTTTTCCAAGTTTTACAAGAACTCAAATAGAACAAGGGTCATACTTCTGTTCCACCCATATTCATAAGATAAAGAACGAAAATAATTCTTGAAATTCAAATCAATACATGAATTAAAATAGAAGAGTAAGAGTATTAATCGATAGAATAAATAGAGCTCCTAACCTTAACAATGGAGGTTTAGTTGCTCATGGTTCAGAGAGAAAACAAGGATTCTGAAAAACTATAAAGTGCGGAATGAGGTAGAAGAGAAGAGAGTTCGAAGGGCTGATTCTTTTCCCTTTTATATCTAATCCTAATTAATGTCAAATATATTTTTTAAAACTAAATAATATATTTTCTTATTTTAAAATAAAATAAAATTTTAATCAAAATTAATTAAAATCTTCATGCAGCTTCTTATTCTGCGTGGGGACCACGATGTAGTAATGAACTGGCACCTAACTTGGGAAACTCCAAGTTAGGTGCCACCCTTGCAGTGCCTCCAGGGAGTGCTTTATGTTGAATTGGCGCCTAACTTCACAAGAGTCCTGTTTCTTAGAGTTTTGCTTCTTCCAGCGCCTAACTTGGGATTCTCCAAGTTAGGCACCACTATGCCAGCGTGCCTTTGAAGAAAGGGTAAGCTATTATATATCGTTGAAAAGTCTTGGGAGTTAGCTTTCTAATGCCATTGAAATCACATTGATTTGGATCTTTATAGCTTAAGTTATTTCTATTTGAGTGCAAGGAGGACGGGGTTGACACCATCATTCGCTTTCTTCCTTTTCTGCTACAAAACTCTGTCAAATCCATCCAAATGCTATCTGAAATAAATAGAAATTACAAACAACTCAAAGTAGCATTCATAGTGGCTAAAGGTAATTAAATCTTGATTAAACTTAATAATTCAAATGCAAATTCACTAGGAAGAGATATGAAAGATGCTCACGCATCAGGGGTATGTCCCCAACCCATGGGGACCCATTGCCATCCCTAGGTCAAGTCGATTTACATGTTTATGCAATTTGGAGTCATGCAACTAGACATTGATTTTGTCTTTCTTTGAATGTAGAATTTTCTCTTCAAGTCTACCAAAGAAGATTCACCTCTAAAGGCCACAGATTTTGGGTTGTCCAATTTCATAAAATCTGATAAGGGAATATGTTTATGCTAATAATTTGTTTTCTTTACTTTTTTTCCCTTTTTGTATCAGATATGTTTTGTTGTCTTTATTTGAAAGTTCTAGTTTCCTCTTTAAAAATAAATTTCAGGTAGGAGCTTTCAAGATATTGTTGGTAGTGCTTACTGTGTTGCACCAGAAGTGCTAAAAAGAAGGTTTGGACCTGAATCAGATGTATGAAGTATTGGTGTGATTACATATATTTTTCTTTGTGGTAGACGCTCATTTTGGGATAAAACTGATTATGGTATCTTCTAGGAGGTATAGTTCATCACATGCAATTTACGTTGTATTTGTTATCTATTCTTGTTTTTTTTTTTAACTTGAATAAATTTTTTACTTTTCTTGTTTACCCAATTCTGATAAATGAAAATTTTGTAATAACGTTTTGTCTATAATAAATAACCATATCATGCAGTAATTTTGCAAAATTTTTTAGTAACTTCTGTTCTTCATCTTAAGATTTTCTTTTGATGACAAATGATTAGGAAAATAAAATGTTCCCTTGGATGTTAGAGCAGATATTTGGAATATCCACAACTGAACCGGCAAGTGCACCAGGTCGTCCAAGTAATACCTTAGGTGGGTGAGGGTCGATCCTACAAAGACTAATGGACTGAGCAACAATGGTCGACTGATTGGATTAGTTAGGTAGACAGAAAAGTTGGTTTGGTGATTTGAAATAGCATCAAACAGTAATTCAAGAGTAAAGAAAGCAATTAAGAGAATTAGTGAGGAATCAATAAGAGAAAACAGTTAAGGTATCGGAGATGCTTACTTTCCCAGATCAAGTTCTCTTACCAACTATTTTAATCATGCAGGATTCATTTCATGGCAAACTGTAATTAACAAAACCCTAATGTCTGAGTGATTTAGTCTCATCTAACCTTCATCAACTGCCAATGTCTTGGTCACTTGATTCCAATTAGAGGGTTAAGTTCAAATCTAGTTTATGGCCACAAAAACCCTAATTACCCAAAGGTAAATGGATTATATGTCACGTATCCAGATTAGTTCAAGTAATTAGCAATTTAGGAGGAATTTACTTTTAAGCTGTTGCTCAAGTGAGATCCTCTTCCAAGGGTCACAAGAACGCATATAGAATAATGATCATACTTTCGTTCCATCCAGATTCATAAAATGAAGAACGAAAGTAATCCTTGAAACTGAATTAATATATTAATTAAAATAGAAAGACAATAGTCTTAATCTATAGAAATAAACAGAGCTCCTAACCTTAACCAATGAGGTTTAGTGGCTCATGACTTATAAAGAAAACAAGGGTTCTAAAAAGTGTGAAAGTGCAAAGTGAAAAGATCCTCTTGAAGGGTGAATATTTTCCCTTTTATATCTAACTTAATTTGATTTGAAATTAAAATAAAATATTAAATCCTAAAACTAAAAGATATTGTTTGTAAATAAAAATTACAAAAATAAAATATAACTAATAAAAGCTAAATCTACTTGAAGATGCTTCATTGATATGGGCTTGGTTCCGATTGTCAACTAGCGTTCAGCGCCCAAGGAGGCAGAAACGTCCTTGAACTTGCAGTGTTGATGGCGCTAAACGCCAGCTGGGCATTTAGCGTCCAAGGGGGACGCCTCTAAATCTTCTCCTTTTTGCACAAAACTTTGCCAACTTCCTTTGAGTTTCACCTGAAATCATAGAAACACTAAAACATCTCAAAGTAGCATCTAAAGAGGATTTTAACACTAAAATATAATAAAATTTAATTAATTCAAACTAAAAACGATTAGAAACAAGAGGAAAATGGGTACAAGATGCTCACGCATCACAAGACCAAACTTGAACTATTCCTTGTCCCCAAGCAACTAAAACAATATAAGACCAAGAAAAGAGGAGAAAAATGTCTAAGGCTTGAATATTCATTTAAGCTCATGTCTAAGTACTGAGTTGGACTAATGACATCCTAATTCTGAATAGGTTTGACATCTCACTATCTTTTGAAGTTCAGAAATATTGATGTCTTTCAGTACAAGAACTCGAATGATATTATGGATTCTCTTTCTCTTGAAGCTCTGTTTGATCCTTCAACACAGCTTTTTCTTATCTTTTTCTTGGTGCTTCGCACCTTGAGCCTAGTTGTCACTCTTTTTGTCTCAGCTTAGCTTGACACAAGAATACCACAAGCACTTAATTGAGGAACTCCTCGAGTTCTAATTTTTCCTTTAACTTTCTCTTAGTCAGTGGTACTTATAGCCTTTGGCATACTCTGTAATGACATTTGGTTATGACTCTTGGTGCTCTGTACCAAGGGTTACTTGACACATTCACACCACAAGCATATGGTTAGGGAAACCACTCTTTTGAGATTTAGATCAATTTTTGACCCCCTAACTATTGATGCAGAGAGCCTTGGAGCTTTCTTTTTATTTTGTTTCTTATTATTTTCTTTTTCTTTTTGCTGCTTGTTTTGCTTCAAGGATCAATGTCTTACTTGGTTAGAGAAACCATGCTATTTTTCTAGGTAAAGAACCAATATTCTTAACTTCAACATCAAATATACACTGTTTATTCATATACTCAGAATTAAAGATAATGCCACCACATCAAAGTAGCTAGAAAAACTCATAATATATAACTCAAGCCTCATGCATTTTACGATTTCTTTTCTTTTTCTTTTGATTTTTCAACCTCAGGGAGTAATACATGAGACATCTTTCAAAATAAGCATAAAACAAAATAAATAACTAAACTATAAAGCAATAAAAGTCTCTAATGATCATGCAAAGACTCATACAAGTAAATAAAAGGAAACAAGATAAAAATACTAAAAAATAGAAAATAAGCAAAGCAGATGATAAAAAAACTCAACCACCTCAGTCATGGCGGCTTCTGCTCCCTCCAGGGAATCCTCTCTAGCGCTTCAGCTCATCTATGTCGCGCCTCTGCTTTAGCTGCTCCTCCACTAGCTGATGGAGGAGGGCTGAGTGGTCCTGATGCTCAATCTTCAACTAATCCACATAAGATGTCAGCTCTCCAATAGATGTGGTCAAGTGGTCCTAGTAGTCATGAGGAGGGAAATAGAATCCCTGCGGCACCTCTGGAAAGTCCTACTAAAAAGATGGGGTACATATAGGGAGTGGGAAATGGTTTGGGTAGTGTGGGTAAGGGTGGGAGGGAAAGAAAATTTGAATGTGGTTAATCAGAAAGAGAGATTCATAGGAATGATGTGCTGATTGGGTGGAGTAGGGGGTAAGTTAAAAAATGTATGGAATTTGATAGGTTGATGGGAGGTGATGTTGGGATTTGGGGTGGATGAATGTAGATGAGAATGTGGCTAAGGGGGTGAGAGGGAGTGGGTTGAATGGTTAAATTGGAAGGGGTTGGGGGGGGGGGGGAGATTGCATTGTTAAAAGCCTTCCTCCAAAATGGCCCCTCTTTTTTTTTGGTCGATTCATTGGCGCTAAATGCCCAACTGGCGTTTAGCGCCCTTGGAGGTCTGAAAAAGGATCCTTTGCGGGCGTTAAATGCCCACCTGCCGTTTAACGCCAGCTCCTGCTTCCTCTTCTTGGAATTAAACACCATCCCTATGTTTAATGCCAGCTCCCCTTGCTCCACTCCTGGCACTAAACACCCAGCCTGACGTTTAGCGCCCAATCACTTCGAATCAACCTTGCTCTAGGGTGTTCTGTTCTTCCTTCTGAGTCCTCCTGTCACTATTCTAAGAATTGTGCATGATCACGAACAAAATTAAACCAAGGAAAAACTATGAAAAACAAGGAAAAATTAATAAAACTCAAATCGAAATAAAAACTAAAAGATACTCTTGGTTGGATTGCCTCCTAACAAGCGCTTATTTACCGTTACTAACTTGACTGTCAGCTCCTCCAAGTGCGCGGACGCGCAAAGCACGCGTACGCATGGATAGAAGAATGTTGGCACTTCAACGTTGAGTCAAACGTCGATGACAGCAAGCAAAACTGAATTTTAATAAAAATGTTTGATTCAACGTTGGCCATCAAACGTGGACTCCAACGTGAAGCACCAGAACTTAGCACACTCAAGTAAGGTTCCTCTCAACAGCAAGGAAACCCATTAGAGCAACTTCAACCCAATTCAATTAAGGCCAAAAGCCCAATTCAGAGACTGAAGAATCAATGAAAGGAAGTGTATAAATAGCTTAGAATTCAAGTTTATGGGGAGTTTTTTTTTGGGACGGAGATTGAGACGAGACTTTGTTAATTTTCATTTTCTTTGTAATTTAATTCTGCCATGCATCTTTCAATTCCGTTTTCCATTTTGAGAGTGATGCGGCAGAAATTGGTGAATTAAAAATTATTAAAATATATACGTTGGAAGTATAGTTCTTAACTCACCAGAATTTTACTTATCAATTTAGAAAGGTGTCACAGAAATTTAAATTTAAAATACTAGGAGTATGAATCCCAGGTCGTCTCCCAACGAGTTGCAGAAAAGTGTACTATTTTATTAATCAGATGTTTTCAAAAAGGTTTGAGTTGAGTAAACAGGGAATTAAATTGGAGAATTTGAATAATGTAAATAAAAGCCTTGACTGGGAGTTGATTAGTTGGAAGCCCCATTAATGTTGGGGAACTCTCTAGATTAATTGATAATTAAAGGTTATCCTGTTTAGTTATCTCTTACTAGGTAAGGGAAAGTCAAACAAGTTGGAATGCTATGTCCGTTCACAAGTTGCGACCCACTTAATTAAAAGGGATTGGGGTTAGTGACTAGAGGGCAATCCAACACTAAACCCAATTACAATCTTTCTTTTAAGCCTTCCAACTCAAGGGTTCCTTTCAATCAACTCCCCATCAAGTTAGGGAACTACTCGCTCATTAAGAATGTAAAATTCATAACATGTGAAAAGGAATTAAAGAAAGACATTGTAAATAAAAACCAAAATAATCAATTAAAAATGAAAGTAATCCTTGTATTAAATAATCCTCAAAATATTCCAATGGTAAAATTAACAAAGCAAAGGACATGGAAGAGTAAAGCCAAGTAAAGAAAACGAACTAGAATGATGAAGTCTTGATGAGGTAATAACTCTCCTCAGTATCCCAATGCAAAAAGTGATAGAAAAATAAAATCCTAAAAACTATGAATGTAGAGAGAAAAACCTAGAGGAGGAGTAAAAACTAGATCTAAAACTAAAAACTGTATAGAATGAATTGTTCTCCTTGGTTTCTGCATGTTCTCTGGCTCTAGTCTGCTGTTCTGGGCTGAAAACTGGGTCAAAATAGGGCCCGGAATTGCCCCAGCGAATTTTGCAGATTATGCAGATCGCGCACGTTACGCGATCGCGTCATCCATGCGGACGCGTCATTCGCGTTTTTCCTTGCCACGCGTTCGCGTCGTCCACGCCTCCGCGTCACTTGTGCTTTTCCATTCCGCGCGGTCACGTGAGCCATGCGGCCGCGTCACTACGATTTCTCCTCTTTCGCGCGAACGCGTGAGCCATGCGGCTGCGTCACTTCTCGCTAGTTATTGACAAACCCCCAATTTGACGGTTTGTTTTGTATTAAGTTTAGAGTGTTTTGATAACCTTTTGTCACATTTAGCCTATGAATTAGCATGGTTTTGTTATCTCTCCCATATTTGTGCTTAAGTGTAAAAACATGCTTTTTAAGCCTTATTTAAATGAATTCTAGTTCCTCTTTGATTCCATAAGATGCCTTGATGTGTTTGCTAGTAATTCCAAGATTGAAATAGGCTAGGCATGGATCAAAGGAAGCAAGGAAGGAAGCATGCAAGTGGAGAGAAGCACAAAAAGCCAAAGAGTTGATCTCGGCCAAGCACGCGTACGTGCACAAGGCGCTCGCGCGCACATCACAGAATTAGCCAGGGACGCACACGCGTACCGTGCGCGCACGCGTCGTGGTCCGCACGTGGTTCTTTTATTGCAACACGTGCCTGGCGATTTTGGAAGGTTTCAGCAACCAACTTTGGCGCCAAAATGCATATAAGAGCCAAGGATTGAAGGGGATTGACACACATTCACATCCATAGACTAATTTTAGATCTTTAGGTAGATATTTTTAGTTAGTTACATTTGTAGAGAGAGAAACTCCAACTTCTCTCTAGGGTTCATCTTCATTTTCTCAATTCTCAACCATTCCTTGGTGAGATCTATTACAACACTCAATTTACTTTGTTCATGTTGTAGATCCTCTTCTCTAGTCTCATTAGTGTTTGTAATTGTTCAATTCTCATAAGTCTTAGATTCAACTTTGTTGTTATTGGATTTTATTGATTCATTGAAGATTTCATTTTTCATTGTTGTTCATTGTTGATTGTTGTTAATCTCTTGTATTGAATTGCTTTGATCCTAATTCGTTTCTCTCCATTTTGCTATGTCTTTCATTCTTGCTCTCCAAGTGTTTGAGAAAATGCCAACTTTAGACATGGAGTAGTATCCCCTCACTTGGCCTAGTGGTCGAGTCATTGGAGACACTTGAATAATGGATGTCAATTGTTGATTAAGAATTGAGGATTGCTAATTGACTTGGAGTGCACTAAAGCTAGACTTCCCCAGGGTAAGACTAGGACTTGTGACTCAAGTTAGTTACTTTTACTTGACTTTCCTCTATAATTAGGGGTTGACTAAGTGAAGCAACACTCCTTTGTTATCACAATTGAAGGAAACTATAGTGATGGAACTTCCAATGTTCAACCTTGGCCAAGGTTTTTACTATTGATTGATTGTTGTTCCCTTTTTTTAACACTTCTAGGCCACATTCTTTAGACCACAAAAGACCACTTAACCAATAGCATGCATCCTTGTAGCATTCCTAGGGAAGAACGACTCGGGACTAATACTCTCGGTTATAGATTGTAGATTTGTTTGATGATGGATTTTGCGTCGGTTTAGACTATACTACGATTGATTACTTGATAATTTCTATACCGGCAAAAATTCATTCGTCAAAATGGCGCCATTGCCGGGGAATGCGCATGAGTGCCATGTTTTTGGTTAATGTAAATATGTGAATATTGTGAATATGTTTGTCTTTTGTTTGTTTGTTAGTTTTTGTTAGTTTTAAGATCTCTATTGGTTTTGTTTCTATTTGTCACTATGAATTCTCGTCCTTGTGGTTTTGGATATGACTATGACTACTTTGTAGGCGATGAAAACTTGAATGATGGCTCACATTATGGGATAGACGAATTCTCAGGAAGGGAGCCATATCCATATGAGCAATCACCATGGCAACCTTCCCCTTCAAGTTACTATGATGGTAATCCTTCCTATAATGCATATCATCCCTATGAACATGATGATTCTTATCATGGTTATACCTCTCAACCACCACCATTCTATGCACCTTATTCTCAACCCACATCTTACTTCCACCAATTGCCTACATATGATCCAAATCTATATTCCCCCTACGCATACCCTTGCGACGATTATGAACAAGCAACCCTTGAATCACCTCCACTCCAACATCTTTACCTTCCAACTCAAATCCCCATGAATGATGCACTTGGTATCATTCTTCAAGAGCAAGAAGAACTCCAAACTGCCTTCACTAGTTTCACCTCTACCCTCCAAGAATTTACGTCCCGTATAATTCCACCATCTACCAATAACCAAAACAACTTCCCACCTCAAAGCTTTGATGAATCCTCTTTCCAACCATATCATGAATTCCCCTCTCCGCCACAAACCTCCATGGAAGCATATCAATGTCCATTAATCCAAGAGCAATATGATCCTACTTATGTTAGTAAAGCAGAACAAGAATTAAGGGATCGTTTCAAGGAAGAAATGGATCGACTTCAAGCAACCATCCGTCAAAAGATAGATTCTTGGGATTCATATCACAACCGAAATGAGTTCACGGGTGATTGTGAGAAAGCAACCAAAGAGGGAGGTATGAGGGAGACTTTAGAATCTCAAGTTGAGCGCAAGGAATTGGAGTATGTATTACAACAAGCGGAGGTAATGAAGATTGTTGAAAATAAAGAAGTGGAAGAAGACCTAGAGGAGGTTGAACAAGAAGGACGTTCCATCAACGAAAATAACTCTACATCAAGTGACAATGGTGATCTTGTTGAAGCTTTCCCCATCGAATGTGAAATCAATGTTGAGGAGGGTGCGCAACCTCCAACACATAACTTGATCAATGATAAAGGTTTGAAGGAAGTTAGCAAACAAGAAGAATTTAAAGAAAGTTATCCAAAGATGGAAATCATCATGGAGGAGCCAAAGGAAGTGGAACCTACAATGTCAAGACCATTGGATACCTTCCTTGCTAAGTCGCCGTCCCAATCACAAATTGAGTGGGTAATCATCTCATCCTTTAATTCTCTTGGCCCATATCAATATGCATTGTTAGAAACGGATGGCCAACTTAGAGCTCTTTGTGGGCTAGAGAGTAAGAACGGATTAGATGTCGGTGGACAATTTGAATCAAGGTGCATAAAGGATGGAATATCAAACTTTGAATCTCAAAGGTGGAGTGAAGCCAAATTCAATGGGATTAGGATGATGAGTACGAGTTACAAGGAGAATTCAATAAGTTTGTTACCTTATTGGAAGCATGAAGATCAAGAAGAAAAGGAGTTAACAAATAAAGTATGGGACCCCGGAACATACATAGACCACTATCAACTTAAGGGCCTTGCTACTTGCTTAGGCCCCCTTGAAGGCCTTGTACGTTTAAATTGGGATCCCGGAGGCTATTGGAAGTGCAAGCACTGGTTGGGATTCGAAGAAGAGTTTAAGCATAAGCCACCCTAGCAAGGACTTCACCAAATGTCCAACTTAAGGACTTTAACTAAAAGTGCTAGGTGGGAGACACCCCACCATGGTAAACTCTTTCCATACTCTTTTAATTTGGCTTAATAAGTGAATTGAGTTACCATTGTAGGTAGTTTTTCATTTTTAGCTTGTTTGTGTACATTAGTTGCTAGCATATTAACATGTATGTTGTGCTTAGTAGAAATAGAATAAACCTCAAAACCAACTTGCATTTTAGAAAGTGTAGGTTTTTGACTAAATAAGGAGTTGTAGGCACCATGGGGAGTCTTTGGGCAAGTAGAGCTTTTAGGCATTATCCTAAAAAAAAAAAAAAGAAAAGGGGGTGGACGCGCGCGCACCATGTACGCGCACGCGTCCATGTGTGGATGCACCACGAGCCACACTTCCGAGAGTTGGGCCGCCCTTGGGCAAACATTATGCCTTGAGCCCAACACGATCCACGCAGAGGTGCACAACGTGCGTGCGCGCCGTTTTTAAGAACATGGACATTCACGCGGACGCGCACCTGCTGCGCCCGCGCCGAATTGCTGCTGCAATTGATTGAGCCAAACCCCAGAGAGTTGAGCCATTTCTGGGCTAGCTTTAGGCCCCAGGCCCAACTCGATCTGCGCGAGCGCACGCATTGCGCCAGCGCGCCTCATCACATTCCGTCAATGCACGCGGACGCGCACTTGCCACGCGCGCGTCCCTTGCGTGTTGCCACCAATCTAGGCCACAGACCCGAGAGTTGGGCGTGCCTCAAGCCCATTCTAAGCCTCAGGCCTAATCTAATGTACGCGTGCGCGCACTGTACGCGCACGCGCCCTTACCTGTTCTGCCATCCACGCTAGAGCGCACTGCACGCTCACGCGTGGATCTCCAATTTTTCTCACTGCGCGCGGACGCGTACAGGCCGCGTGCGCGCCGATCTGATTTCGCGACTTCCAGGCCATTCTCCAGAGAGTTAGGCCTGAGTTGGGCCAACTCTAAGCCCTAGCCCAACCCCATGCTCGCGTACGCGCACTGCACGCACACGCGTCTCTTCCTATTTTATACATCCACGCTCAAGCGCTTTGTACGCGCACGCGTAGGTCCCAAGTTTCATCAAGGGACGCGGACGCGCATGTTGCGCGCGCGCGTCGATTCAAAATGCGGGATAACCCTAAGACGCGAAGAGCGTTGCGCCGCAGCGCACTTCTCCCCCTCCCCAATTTCATCTTCTTCGTTTTCTCTCCTCCAACGTCCGTCGCAGCAGTAGCGCCGGCCACCGCCGCACTACCTACCTCCGCCACTGTTCCCACCAACCCTCTCTCTCTCCTCCACTCACCCTCTCTCCACTTCCGTCTCTCAGTCTCACCGTTGTCCGCGGCCTTTACCGCCGCCGTTCCACTATTATCGCCGGCGACTCTCAACCAACCCACTCACCATTCTTTCGCCTTAAGTCATTCCTTATCTCTGTCTGTCCGCCACAGTCACCGCAGCAGCCCCCACCGCCACTCCTTTTCTGCCACTCCCCGCCACCGTCCACGGCGGCGCAGTTCCTAGCACTATTCCGCCCCCATTTTCCTTTCCTTTCTTAGTTCCTCTCTGCCCCCAGGTTCCTGCTCCATTTCTGTTACTTTTTTCTATTTTTCCTTTCTACTGTTCGTTTTGATTAATTACTGTAATTGCATGTAATTAGTTTGCTTTCAAATTTTGTATGTTAGGATTAGTTAGAAATAACTGCGGTTAGGTAGCTAGGGCTGGATAGAGGATTCTAGGCCTGATAAGTGCTCCGTTCGTGCATAATTGCTGTCTGCTTATTTGGATGTTGTATGCTAATTTTGGACTGATTTTGTGCATTTCATGCTGCCTGAATGCTATACCACTGTCACTTTGCCTAATTGATGTTGTTTTCTATGCTAATTGTGCTAATTTGCTATCCGGGAACGTCCAATTTTAAGCCGAAATGCTGCCCGATTTTCAAGGAAATTAGTTTCATTTTGAGCTTTATTTCAAATTTGGGCAACTTTCTATTTCCTTTTGACTTCCCGGATTTGCACAATCATTGTGAACATGAACCATATCTTTTCTTTTCATTGCGCATAAATATCATCATATCACTAATCCACTTTTCTAACTCACTAATTTCTTTAACCATCTAACTTCCGCTCACCTTTAACCCCCTTTAACAATTCTTTCAAAAATATGATGATATTATTGCCTTTTGATTATGAGTTGTTGATTTTAATGAAGCTTGCTTTCTTGGTTTACTTGTTCACTTTTGCATATTCATTGCAACATCATGATTACCCTTTGATAATTGTATCCTGAACATGCCTTCTTTGTTACATGCTAAATGTTTTATATATTCTATCATATTTTTCAGGATGTCGGATAAAGGCAAAGCCATAGCCACTGCCTCCAAGAAGAGAAAACACTCTACCCCCGCCATTCCTTCCATCTACAAGAATTATGCCAAGAACCCATTAAATGATGTAGACAAGGAAAATCAACAGTTACCTTCTACCAATCCAGACAAGTTCCCCAATCTCTACTGTGAGCTCCGGTTTTCTAGATATCGAACTACAAAGTTGAACATTGAGAAGAAGCTGCTCCTCCCTACTGATGTGAGACGGTCTATTACCGGTCGGATCCTTGAGTTGGGTATCGACTTTGTTGACCGGGATTTGGGGGATATCAATGTATCTTGGGTGAAGGAATTTTACTGCAACTTCTTCCGTCCCACATTGGATTCGGTTCAGGTGCGGGTTAGGGAGATTATGATTACTGAGACTGCGATTGAGGAGGCCCTACAGTGCCGGCATGTACCTGATGAGCTGTGTGCCCATCAGTAGGCGGAGATAGCCATCCACAGCATGACTTTTGATTATGAGGCACTCAGGACTATTATTGGGTTACCAGATGCCACATGGATTATGGATGCGAACAATACCAAGCCGAAAGGGATGCTCTTTACTCATCTGACTCGGGAGGCCAAGACTTGGCAGATGATATTCGCTTGCTATGTCCTGCCTACCACCCACTTCTCAGAGATCCCTATGGAGATGCTCCTACTTATTGGGTATGTTATGGAGGGGAAGGAGGTCTCTTTCCCTAGACTTATCCGACAGTGTATGTGGCCGGCGCATATTCGTGGCCTACTCCCATTTCCTACATTGGTCACGAGTATGGCGGCCCTAGCTGAGGTTCCATGGCTGGATGATGATGTGCGACCACCACCCCCTGATGCTGATGACAGGGAGGTTACTATTCCCTGGGGTGGTTGGGTGCATGAGAGACCACTTGCTAGACGCCGCTCTCGGGCTAGAGCTGTCGTGGGGACACCTTCACCATCAGCCCCTACAGCTGCCCCATCATCCTCTACAGCTGCAGCTCCTCCATCATCTACTGATCCACCAGCAGTCCCTGAGCCTACTTATCTCCTGGTCCAGCGTCTTTTCCGATTCTTAGAGCGCGAGCGACGCCATGTCAGACGCCGTTTAGATCGGATGGACCAGGCACTTATCTCTTTGGGTGCTGAGCTACCTCCGCTTCCCGATTCTCCGGCCTCCGATGAGCAGGATCATCAGGAGGAGGATGCGGAGGCGCCAGTTCAGCAGGATGCCCCTGACACTACAGAGCCACCACAGACTCATGAGGATCCGACCCCACAGCCAGAGCCTATCGTTGTACCTCCCACTGATCCTCCGGTTTAGCATCGAGGACGATGCTTCGTTTTAAGTGTGGGGAGGGCACCGGTAGCATTATTTGGGAACTGGTGAACTTTTCGGCCTAGTTATCTTATTTTGCACATCTTTGTATATATTTTGATGCATTTCTAGTTTGCTTTGGATACTTTTATTGCTTATTTTGGATTTTAGATATTTTGATGCTTTTGGATATTTTTAGATGCCTTTGATGATAGATCCCGTACTTTTAGTTGGATTTTTCTTTATACATTTTTGTTTATCTTTATTTTTAGTTGTGGTTGTGATTAGAAATCATACTTTGAATTGCAAAATACTTAGTCACCCTTTTTGCATAAGAAATTGGTTTTAAGTGAAAAGGAAAGGGTGAACTAAGAAAATTTTTGAATTTTTCAATCACAACAATGCCTAGTCAAACATTGAAAGTTTCCAAGAAGTTTAAATATAGGGCATTAACCCAATTGATTGAAAGAAAAAGAAAATTTTTGGTAAAGCTTGCTTGAATTTCATACCTTGTGAAGCATGTATTGAACTAAGAACACAAGCTTGTGAGACTTGAGCCTATTGATGTGGTTACATTTTTTAACCACCTATCTTCCATTCTTGTGTGAAATTGCTCTCTTTCTATGATTGTAATCCTTGATTTGCTTGATTCTATATGTCCATTTATTTCTTGTATTTATGCATTTGTATGATTGAGGCCATTACTTCATTAGCCACTTACCCAAATAGCCAACCTTTTATTCTCCATTGTTAGCCAATTTTGAGCCTATGCTTAACCAACTTATTCTCAATTTAGCACATTACAAGCCCAAGGCGGAAAACCAATAAAAGTCCTTGTTTGGATCTTTGATTAGCCTAGGCTAGTGAGAGTGTTTATTATTCAAAATTGGTGAGGCTTGGGAACATTGGATGGGAAAAAAGGGGTAGTACACTTTCATGTTTAGGAATTGGGTACATACTCATGTATTGATTAAATGAATAGACCTTATGCATTGATGTTCTTGTATATAGTTTGACAAAAGAAAAAGAAATGAAAAGAAAAAAAAAAGATAAATAAAAGTGAAAATGAGAAAAACAAAAGAAATGAAAAGAAAAAAATTGTATATGGAAAAAGAAGGGAAAATAATAAAGAGGGGACAAAATGCCCCAAAGTGAAGTCAATAAAAAGGAATCAATGCATAGCTGTTATGAATCAAATAAGGATGCATGAATATGTAAGAAAAAGTGAAGAATGGGTAGTTAGAGTAGTTTGAACTTGTATAGGTCATTATATAGTTAGGTGGGGAAGTCTATGCTAATCAAAGATTCAAATCCTAGTCCACTTAACCATAAATGATCCTACCTTGACCCTAACCCCATTACAACCTAAATGAAAGACCTCATGATGAATGTATGCATGCATTGAATAAATGTTGATTGTTAGAAGAAAATCAAATTTTGGAAAGCTTGATTAGAAGAGAATTGAGTGAATTGACCCTTAAACACTTGAGTGAATAGAGCGGATACACATCCGGTGAGGGTTCAAAAGTTCAACTACAAGTGTTCACCCATATTATCTATATTCTTGCAAGTTTAAACCCTTTTTGATAATTCAATACAATTGTGGTTTGGAATTAATTCCTATTGCCTAGCCTTTGTACTTACACATGTTCTTGGGAATCGATTTGTTTGAATTAAGCATTTGCATTTGCTTTAGGTAGTTGCATTTAGATAGGACTCATATAGTTTAGTTGCATTTAATAAATGTCATAACCCTTAGTTCCTTCTTAATTTAGCATGAGGACATGCTAAGGCTTAAGTGTGGGGAGGTTGACAAACCCCAATTTAACGGTTTGTTTTGTATTAAGTTTAGAGTGTTTTGATAACCTTTTGTCACATTTAGCCTATGAATTAGCATGGTTTTGTTATCTCTCCCATATTTGTGCTTAAGTGTAAAAACATGCTTTTTAAGCCTTATTTTAATGAATTCTAGTTCCTCTTTGATTCCATAAGATGCCTTGATGTGTTTGCTAGTAATTCCAGGATTGAAATAGGCTAGGCATGGATCAAAGGAAGCAAGGAAGGAAGCATGCAAGTGGAGAGAAGCACAAAAAGCCAAAGAGTTGATCTCGGCCAAGCACGCGTACGCGCACAAGGCGCTCGCGCGCACATCGCAGAATTAGCCAGGGACGCGCACGCGTACCGTGCGCGCACGCGTCGTGGTCCGCACGTGGTTCTTTTATTGCAACACGTGCCTGGCGATTTTGGAAGGTTTCAGCAACCAACTTTGGCGCCAAAATGCATATAAGAGCCAAGGATTGAAGGGGATTGACACACATTCACATCCATAGACTAATTTTAGATCTTTAGGTAGATATTTTTAGTTAGTTACATTTATAGAGAGAGAAACTCCAACTTCTCTCTAGGGTTCATCTTCATTTTCTCAATTCTCAACCATTCCTTGGTGAGATCTATTACAACACTCAATTTACTTTGTTCATGTTGTAGATCCTCTTCTCTAATCTCATTAGTGTTTGTAATTGTTCAATTCTCATAAGTCTTAGATTCAACTTTGTTGTTATTGGATTTTATTGATTCATTGAAGATTTCATTTTTCATTGTTGTTCATTGTTGATTGTTGTTAATCTCTTGTATTGAATTGCTTTGATCCTAATTCGTTTCTCTCCATTTTGCTATGTCTTTCATTCTTGCTCTCCAAGTGTTTGCGAAAATGCCAACTTTAGACATGGAGTAGTATCCCCTCACTTGGCCTAGTGGTCGAGTCATTGGAGACACTTGAATAATGGATGTCAATTGTTGATTAAGAATTGAGGATTGCTAATTGACTTGGAGTGCACTAAAGCTAGACTTCCCCAGGGTAAGACTAGGACTTGTGACTCAAGTTAGTTACTTTTACTTGACTTTCCTCTATAATTAGGGGTTGACTAAGTAAAGCAACACTCCTTTGTTATCACAATTGAAGGAAACTATAGTGATGGAACTTCCAATGTTCAACCTTGGCCAAGGTTTTTACTATTGATTGATTGTTGTTCCCTTTTTTTAACACTTCTAGGCCACATTCTTTAGACCACAAAAGACCACTTAACCAATAGCATGCATCCTTGTAGCATTCCTAGGGAAGAACGACTCGGGACTAATACTCTCGGTTATAGATTGTAGATTTGTTTGATGATGGATTTTGCGTCGGTTTAGACTATACTACGATTGATTACTTGATAATTTCTATACCGGCAAAAATTCATTCGTCAATTATCTCCTCAATTTCTTGTGTTCCTTCCATTTTTTGCTAGCTTCCTTTCCACTCTCCAACTCATCCATGCCCTATAAAGCCTGAAACATTCAACACACAGATTACGGCATCAAATGGGATAAAGGAGAACTAAAATGCATAATTAAAAAGTCTCTAGGAAGCAGTTTTCAACCATGTAATATTTTCAGAAAGGAAATATAAATGCATGCTAACTTAATGAATAAGTGGGTAAGGATCATGATAAAACCACGCAATTAAACACAATATAAACCATAAAATAGTGGTTTATCAACCTCCCCACACTTAAACATTAGCATGTCCTCACGCTTAATTGAAGGAGATAAGATAACTAAGTATGAACATGTAGAAACTCATGCAATGCATTGCAACCTATATATATGAATGCAACTATATGATTCTTGCCCACTTGATCAAAAGTAAATAAGCTCTTCAAAACAATTACAAATCAAATTCCACTAATTCTATCATTATACAGTAAGACAGATAAAAGTGCAAGAAGATATCTCATGAAAGCAGGGAACATGGAAATTCAAGCATTGAACCCTCACTGATGATGTATGTACGCTCTAATCTCTCTAGTGTATAGGGTAATCACTCTATCCTTCTCTAATCATGCTCTCTAACTTTTGTTTTTCTCCTAACCAATCAACAACAGTTAATATGCCAATGCAAACATCATGAGGTCTTTTCAAGGTTGTAATGGGGCCAAGGTAAGGGTAGGGATACATATATGGTTATGTGAGCTTATAAATTGAATCTTTAATTAACCCAAGCTTTAACCCAACCTATATATTTTATATAACCTTAGAATTCATACCTAGCTACCCAAAACTCACTTTTACATTCCATACTCATGTATCAATTTTATCATATGTGCATTGATCTTTGAATTTTTAATTCAGCATTGGGGTAATTTTTGTCCCCTTATTTATTTATTGATAATTTTTTTTATAGACATAAAAATAAATATAGCCTATCAATGCACATAGATTTTTAATTCTTATAGTTTCACATGAGTAGGTATCCACATTCCCGTTGTATTATCATGACACATTCCCTTAATAACTTTTGTTCCCACAAATTCCCATACTTAACTAGCATACACAATTCTATCTTAAGCTAACCAAAGATTCAATTTGGGATATACAATTGTTTTTTTTTTCGCTTAAGACTAGTAATGTGGTAAAATATAGAACAAATGGGATTTAAAGGCTCAAAGTGGTTAATAAAGGTAATTAAAAAAAAGGGTAGGCTTAATTTGGATAAGTGAGTTTAAACAAATAATGGCCTCAATCACATGCAAGCATATAAACATAATAAATATTAGACATATAGGATGAAACAAAATATAGATTACAATCATAGAGAAGTAAACACACAAGAATAAAATAATTATGGTTAAATAATGTAACCATGCATAAAGGCTCAAATCTTCACAGGTCGTGTGTTCTTTAGCTCAAAAATCATGTTCCAAATACAGTTTCAAGCAAATTTATCATAAAAGTTTTGATTAAAATTAGTGAAATTTTGTTCCAAAGATATCTTTTTAGAAGAAACTTATTGTCTTTTCAATCAAGTAGAACATGCATGCAACTAACCTATTACTATGCAATTTATCCTATTCTATAAAAGAAAGAAAATCTAACTAAAATATCCTAATTTATTGGTGCTAGGGAAGAGAAATTACCTCCGAAAGTCAGGTACTGACCGACCTCCCCACACTTAAGGCTTTGCACCGTCCTTGGTGCCATCTATCAGGAACAATGGTGGGCTGGTGGCAGTGTCTCCACAGTCGGGGCCGTCATGGCTCCCTGTGCTGGTGAAGGAAGTGGAGTCCGGGGTGTCTGAGTCTCTGCAATCTCCTCTAAGCAGCTCCCTGAGGTGTTTGAATCGGCGTTGGTTGCGGCGCTCTCGGAGCTTTTCTTTCTTTTCATGTTGGTCCAACCGCTTCAGTATTTGATGCAGCAGTTGACTAGTAGATGGTGGAGGAGCTGCAGCATCCTCTGTGGACTGGCTGGTAGTGGCAAGCTGTGGCCTGAGATATCTCCCGTTAGGGACATACTGATCATCCCGTGGAAGAATGACTTTGGTGTCTCCAGCTCTGTAGGATACTCCGGCTGCTGAGATAAGATTAGAGACCAATGAGGGGAAAGGTAGGTTGCCCGTGATCTGCACATGTTCCATAGCATTCCGGATATGTCTTGGTAAATTAAGAGGCTGGTCTGTGAGGATGCACCATAGTAGAACGGCCATGTCTGCCGTGAAGGAGGACTCATGAGTACTCGGGAAGACGTAATGGGACATAATCTGTGCCCATACATGAGCCTCTAAGGTGAGTGCAGAAGCCGAGATTCCCTTAGGATGGGAACGATGGTATCCGAAGATCCATTTACTGCCAGGTCGAGCGATAACTCTGAGAACAACGTCCCAGTCAAATGTGTATGCCTGGCGCTTGATTGTGGCTTTCTGAAAGGCGTCCAATCCTTCTGGAGCAGGTGGGAGATCTAGGGCTTGCTGTATGGTCTCTTCTATAATGGGGACTTGCTTCTGGCGTAAATAGACGGACTGCAGAGTCGGCAGGTGGAAGTTGGAGTAGAACTCAACAACCCGAAAAAGATTAACCTGTCGTGGCTGTCTTTGTAAGAATTCCCAATGTCTTTGTGCAATTTGTGGCTCAACAAATTCAGCAATACGAGGCGGAAGGATAAGAAGGTGTTCATTGTTGTAATTTTGAGCTGCTAGAATAGGAAACATCTGCTCACAGTAGCGATTTGGGAATCGTGCAGTGTCCTTGGCTGGGAAGGCTCTCTCTTTTTCATCAACCTTGATAATCCTTTTAATTCTTTTTGTTGAGGGTTTGACTGCGGTTGAAGAAGGCTCTGCCACTAATGCTCTCTTCGTTCCTTTCCTTGCTGTGGGTTTAGGGGTGGCTTTCTCTTTGCCTTTCTTGGTGGCCATTCTGAAAAAGGGAAGAGAAAGTAAGTTAAATCCAAAGAATTAAAGCAAGGAAGGGGATGGAGTGAGTGATAAATAGTGTACGGTAAAGAGGAATGAAATAAACACATGGTCATGACAACATGTGAAAAGATCATGAAAGAAAATAGAACAAGTGCATGATAGGGTGAGTAGATGCAAGATGATTATTGGCATGCCGACAAGGGCATGAGTAGCATAGATCAAGCATCACTTCATAACAAACTAACATGTTTGTATTGGAAATTAAATTTAATTAATAAAATAGTAAAGGAAATTTGTGAAAAACATGCTTTGAATAGTAGGAAGTATAATACAGAAGTGCATAATGCCATATGGGCTTTTCCACAAACACATAGCATGCATGGTAAATAAGGTATAGAAAGTATTAAAGCAAACATGCAAGCAACCCTTTAAAGAAAATAATATATAATCGCCAAATAATTTGCAACAATCCACAAGCATATAATGAGGAATAATAACTCAAATAAATTTCTAACACCATGTAAAAAAGAAAGAAGAAAAAAGAAAATAAGGATAATGAAAAGAAAAAGAAAAGAAAAGAAAATAACATATAAAATAAGAAGAATGATAGAAAAGGAAGGAGGGAAGAAGAAAATAAAACCTTGTTAATGGAGGTGAGAAAGAGAGAATGAAAGGTGAGATAGAAGGAAGAAGGGAGAAGGAAGAAATAAGGAGGGAAAAGAAAAATTAGGATTTGGAGAAGAGAAAGATAAGATATTTTGGCAGTTTTGGTTGAGCTGTGCGGCGCAAGTGACGCGGCCGCATGGGGCACGCATTCACGTGATTGCACTCTAATTTAGTTGACGCGGTCGTGTCGGTCACGCGGTCGCGTGACCCATGTGATGCTTCTGGCGCGAGTACAGCCTCGCACCCACATAACTTTCTGTTCAAATTGATATATTTGCCAAATTTGGGGTGACGCGATCGCGTGGGGCATGCGATCGCGTGAGTGGGCTTCAGAAGGGATGACGCGGCCGCGTCAGCGACGCGGTCGCGTGATAGGGATGGTGCATCCAGCACCAATCCCGCACCACTCTCGCACAATATTTCGTTGTTCACCCCTTTTTACGTCGAAAATCAGGGCACGTGACCGCGTGGGGCACACGATCGCGTGGGAGGCCATGAATCCCATGTGATGCGGACGCGTCAAGGACGCGGTCGCGTGGGACGATTGGTGCCACTGGCACGCCTCCATCCATGCTCCAGCGAAATTCTCTGTTCATTTTTTTATTTTCTCCCATCTCCTTGCGACACGGACGCATCGCTGATGCGGTCGCGTCGCGTGGCATTTTTTTTATATGCAAATGCAGATGCACGAAATATGTTGATAAAGAGAAGAGTTATTAAGTAGAAAAATGAAAAATAAAGAAAAGAACGATCATACCATGGTGGATTGTCTCCCACCTAGCACTTTTCTTTAACGTCCGTAAGTTGGACGCTCCACTAGCTCAATCTTCTGCCATGTGGGGTTCTTCCAAGAGGAAGATCTCAAGCTCTTTGTTTTTCTGCATCTTCTCGTAATGGTACAGCTTCAGACGTTGTCCATTAACTTTGATAAGTTCAGAGCTTGAAGGGTGGCTTCGGTGATAAACTCCATATGGTTCGGCCTTCTCTACTCTGTATGGACCTTCCCATCTTGATTTCAACTTGCCTGACATGAGCCTCAGTCGAGATTTGTAAAGGAGGACTAAATCCCCAGGTCGGAACTCTTTGCTCTTGATGTGCTGATCATGTACAACCTTCATCTTCTCCTTGTATATTCTTGAGTTCTCATAAGCTTCTAGGCGAAGGCTCTTCAGTTCTTACAGTTGTAACTTTCTTTCAGCTCTAGCTTGCTCAATTCCCATGTTGCACTCCTTGACTGCCCAAAAGGCTCTGTGCTCTACTTCAACTGGGAGATGACAAGCTTTTCCATAAACTAAGTGGAAAGGACTCATCCTAATAGGTGTTTTATATGCTGTCCTGTATGCCCATAGTGCGTCTTGTAGCCTGGTGCTCCAGTCTTTTCTATGAGGTTTGACTATCTTCTGTAAGATACGCTTTATCTCTCTGTTTGACACCTTGGCTTGCCCATTGGTCTGAGGATGGTATGCTGTTGCAACCTTATGAATAATCCCATGCTTCTTCATTAATCCTGTTAGTCTCCTGTTACAAAAATGGGTGCCTTGATCACTCACGATTGCTCGTGGTGATCCAAAGCGGCAAATAATATGGTTTCTCACAAAGGAAACAACGGTGTTAGCATCATCAGTGCGGGTAGGAATTGCTTCCACCCATTTGGAAACATAATCCACAGCTAACAATATATAAAAATAACCATTAGAATTTGGAAACGGACCCATGAAGTCAATGCCCCAAACATAAAAAATTTCACAGAAAAGCATAATTTGTTGAGGCATCTCATCCCTTCTGGATATATTACCAAATTTTTGGCATGGGAGACAAGATTTGCAAAACTCAGCAGCGTCTCTAAAAAGAGTAGACCACCAGAATCTACAGTCTAAGATCTTTCTAGCTGTTCTTTGAAGGCCAAAATATCTTCCACTCTCAGATGAGTGGCAGGCCTCTAAAATGGACTGGAATTCTTAGTGAGGCACACCACGTCTAATTACCTGATCAGCACCACATCTCCATAAATATGGGTCATCCCATATATAATATTTAGACTCGCTTTTCAGCTTGTCCCTTTGATGCTTAGAAAAGTGTGGAGGAAATGTGCGACTAACTAGATAATTAGCTACAGGTGCGTACCAAGGGACTACTTTAGATACTGCTTGTAGGTTATCAAATGGAAAATTATCATCTATAGGAGTAGAATCATCCTTAATGTGCTCAAGGCGACTCAAGTGGTCTGCCACTAGATTCTGGTTACCACTCCTATCCTTTATTTCTAAATCAAATTCTTGTAATAGCAGTATCCAACGTATAAGCCTTGGTATGGACTCCTTTTTAGCTAATAGATACTTTAAAGCTGCATGGTCCGAATACACTACTACTCTAGTACGAAGTAAATAAGCTCAGAATTTATCCAGAGCAAAAACAATAGCAAGAAGCTCTTTCTTAGTAGTAGTATAATTGGATTGGGCAGCGTCTAAAGTCTTAGACGCATAAGCAATAACAAAAGGATCCTTACCTTCACGCTGAGCCAGCGCTGCTCCTACTGCATGGTTGGAAGCATCACACATGATTTCAAACGGCTGGCTCCAGTCTGGTCCTCGCACAATTGGAGCTTGAGTCAGGTCGGTCTTCAGCTTATCAAACACTTGTTTGCAATCCTCACTGAACTCGAACTCAATATCCTTCTGCAGTAATCTGGATAAGGGAAGTGCTACCTTACTGAAGTCCTTAATAAATCTCCTGTGAAAACCTGCATGGCCAAGGAACGAACGGACTTCCCTCACAGAAGAGGGGTAAGGTTAACTAGAAATAACATTCACCTTTGTTGGGTCTACAGAAATGCCAGTATTAGATACAACATGCCCCAATACAATCCCTTGTTTTACCGTAAAGTGACATTTTTTGAAATTTAATACAAGGTTTCTACTGACACATCTATCTAATACTCTAGATAATCCATCTAAGCAAAGGCTAAAAGAATCACCATAAACGCTAAAATCATCCATAAAAACTTCCATACAGTCTTCAATTAGATTAGAGAAAAGACTCATCATGCACCTTTGGAAGGTGGCTGGTGCATTGCACAGGCCAAAGGGCATTCTCTTGTAAGCATAAGTCCCAAAAGGACATGTAAAGGTAGTCTTTTCCTGATCCTCAGGAGCTATATGAATCTGGAAATAACCTGTGTAACCATATAAAAAGCAATAATGTGATTTACCTGACAGGCGATCCAGCATTTTATCAATGAATGAAAGTGGGTAGTGATCCTTACGGGTGGCTTGGTTGAGACGCCTGTAATCAATGCAGACTCTCCAAGCGTTCTGTACTCTGGTTGCTATGAGCTCTCCATGCTCATTCTTCACTGTAGTGACTCCAAACTTCTTGGGCACCACTTGTACTGGGCTAACCCATTCACTGTTTGAAATGGGATAAATGATACCTGCTTCCAATAGTCTGGTCACTACCTTTTTGACAACTTCCAAAATAGTGGGATTCAGTCTTCTTTGGGGTTGGCGGACAGGTCTTGCTCCTTCCTCTAAAAATATTCTGTGCTCACATACTTGAGGGTTGATGCCTACTATGTCTGCTAAACTCCACCCAATTGCTTTCTTGTGCTTCCTCAGCACACTAAGTAACTGCTCTTCCTGTTCAGGAGTGAGGTCTTGTGCAATAATAACTGGAAACTTCTGCCCATCTTCAAGATAAGCATATTTGAGATGTGGAGGGAGAGGTTTTAACTCTATCTTCTGGTCATAGGCAGGCTCTGGATTGTCTGGAGCTTGTGAAAATGCTGAAGTGCCCTTATTGTCAGTTAAGAGAGTCCCCACACGTGGACCTTGTTCTGTGTACTGTTCTTCCAACTCTTCCTGGTGGATTTCAGCTACAGTTTCATCTATGATATCACACTGGAAGATAGAATGATCTTCTGGAGGGTTGTTTGTGACTCCATTCAAATTGAAGATTACCATTCGGCCATCTATTTCAAAAGAATATGTTCCTGAAAAAGCATATAATTTGAATTTTGATGTCTTCAGGAATGGTCTGCCAAGTAGGATTGATGATGGCTTATCTGAGTCATTATTGGGCATCTCCAAGATATAGAAATCGGTTGGGAAAGTGAGCCCTTTAATATTCACTAAAACATCTTCAGCAACTCCAGCTACTGTAATAATGCTTTTATCTGCCAACACAAAACGAGCTGCCGACCTTTTTAAGGGAGGGAGCCTTAAAACATCATATACAGATAAAGGCATTATACTAACACATGCTCCCAAATCACACATGCAATCATAAATTACTACACTACCAATAGTACAACTAACTATACAGGGACCTGGGTCACTACACTTTTCAGGTAATCCTCCCATTAAAGCAGATATGGAACTACCTAAAGGGATAGTTTCTAATTCATTAATTTTGTCTTTATGTATACATAAATCTTTTAGAAACTTTACATATTTAGGTACCTGTTGAATAACATCAAAAAGGGGAACAGTTACCTTAACCTTTTTGAAGATTTCTACCATTTTGGGATCAGGTTCTAACTGCTTCCTGGGCTTCCTTGCAAGTTGTGGAAATGGAATGGGAGTGGTGTTTTCTGCAATGTCTGCGCCTTTTGGTGCTTCCTCCTATGGTTGAGCTTCTTCTTCTTCAGCTATGTCCTGTATGTCCTCTTCCTCTTCAACATCTTCTATTTCTACTTCCTCTTCAGCTGAGGCGTGTTTTGGTGGGCTTAGCTCCTCCTGATTCCTCTCCTGCAATGTGGTTCCAGACCTTAGGGTGATGGCATTAATGCCACCCTTTGGGTTGGGTAATGGTTGAAAGGGGAGTCCACCAGAGCTTGAGGACTGGTTGTTGGAGTTGTTCATTGATCGAATCTGTGAGATAAGGGCTTGCAAAGTAGAATTCAAACCATTCAAAGTTGCATTAAAGTTATTTTCCATAGCCTGTTGTCTCCGATCAATAGCTTGTAGTAATTCATCATTAGGGGATGATGAGGGATAGGTGATCTGAGAGGTTTGCTGAGAATTTTGAGGCTGCCTGAGATGAGGTGCTTTGTAGGCCTGATTCTGGTTCTGCTGCCTGAAGTTGTTGTTGTTATTCCACCTCTGATTTCCATTGTTATCTCTGCCTCCTCTATTATAATTGTCCTTCCAACCCTGGTTAGAATTGTCCCTCCAGCCTTGGTTAGAGTTATCCTGCCATCCTTGGTTATAGTTGCCACCTTGATTGTACCCTTGATTGGGGCGGTCATGAAAGTTATGAGTGGCTGCTACAGTGTTGCCTTCTGGTTGGAGCTGCGGACATTCATCAGTATAGTGACTGTAATCTGCACATATTCCGCACACTCTTTGTGGAACTAATGGCTGGCTGTGCTGTGGTGGAGAGGGCTGAACTTGCTGAGGTTGTTGTTGATTCAGTTGCATCTGCTTCAGCAAGTTAGTCATTTCACATAAGCTCTGAGCTATAGCAGCATTCTCTTTACTAGTGGATACCTCAGCAACATCTTTTAATCGACTTTATCTCTGCCTATGATTCCTAGTAGAGTCAGCTAAGTCTATGATCAATTGCCATGCTTCGTCCGTAGTCTTGTACTTTTTCATAGAACCATTGCAAGCACCTTCCAGTGTGGTCCTATCTTGAGATTTCAAACCCTGTGTAAAGTAACCGAGCAAAACTATCTTGTCAATCATATGATGGAGACATGCGTCTCGAAGAGTATTGAAGCGTTCCAAGTATTCATAGAGGGTCTCAGATTCATCTTGAACGATCATAGACATGTCCTTCCTCAGTTTATCGGCAACTTCAGCTGGAAAGAATTTATCCAGAAACTCTCTCCTAAGTGCATCCCAGTTGGAAACAATTGCTCCGGGTTGAGTGTAGTACCACTCTCTTGCCTTTCCCTCTAGAGAAAATGGGAAGGCTTTCAATAGAATAGAGATTTCATTAGTGCCATCACGCTTAACAGTAGGACAAGCAGTCTGGAAATCCCTAAGATGCTTAATAGGCTCTTGAGCAGGTAAGCCATGAAATTTGGGCATTAAGTTGAGTAATGAAGACTTAATTTCAAAATCTACAGCTACTGCTGGGTGGTGCGCCTGGAATGGTTGGAGCATAAAATCAGGGGCTCCTTCCTCCTGGATAGTGACTCTTCTGGGCGCTGCCATATCACCTGCACATAAATGAACTGGATTAGTAGAGAGGGGGCTTGTTTCTTCCTTAGATGACGGTTCAGGTTTGTCCTCAAAGAGGAGTCACCTACGCCGAGCTTGCCTTATATGTGAAAGAGTCCTTTCAATCTCAGGGTCAAATGCTGGCAAGCTTGGATCAGGAAGTGAACACATCATTTAACGAAAGAAAGGTACAGTTCATAGTGACAAAAATAAAATAAAATGCAAATAAATAAATTCTAATTAATAACTTTAGCACTCTATTGCAACTCCCCGGCAACGGCGCCAAAAATTGATGCGGCAGAAATTGGTGAATTAAAAATTATTAAAATATATACGTTGCAAGTATAGTTCTTAACTCACCAGAATTCCACTTATCAATTTAGAAAGGTGTCACAGAAATTTAAATTTAAAATAATGGGAGTATGAATTCCAGGTCGTCTCCCAACGAGTTGCAGAAAAGTGTGCTATTTTATTAATCATATATTTTCAAAAAGGTTTGAGTTGAGTAAATAGGGAATTAAATTGGAGAATTTGAATAATGTAAATAAAAGCCTTGACTGGGAGTTAATTAGTTGGAAGCCCCATTAATGTTGGGGAACTCTCTAGATTAATTGATAATTAAAGGTTATCTTGTTTAATTATCTCTTACTAGGTAAGGGAAAGTCAAACAAGGTGGAATGCTATATCCGTTCACAAGTTGCGACCCACTTAATTAAAAGGGATTGGGGTTAGTGACTAGAGGGCAATCCAACACTAAACCCAATTACAATCTTTCTTTTAAGCCTTCCAACTCAAGGGTTCCTTTCAATCAACTCCCCATCAAGTTAGGGAACTACTCGCTCATTGAGAATGTAAAATTCATAACATGTGAAAAGGAATTAAAGAAAGACACTGTAAATAAAAACCAAAATAATCAATTAAAAATGAAAGTAATCCTTGTATTAAATAATCCTAAAAATATTCCAATGGTAAAATTAACAAAGCAAAGGACATGGAAGAGTAAAGGCAAGTAAAGAAAACGAACTAGAATGACGAAGTCTTGATGAGGTAATAACTCTCCTCAGTATCCCAATGCAAAAAGTGATAGAAAAATAAAATCCTAAAAACTATGAATGTAGAGAGAAAAACCTAGAGGAGGAGTAAAAACTATATCAAAAACTAAAAACTATATAGAATGAATTGTTCTCCTTGGTTTCTGCATGTTCTCTAGCTCTAGTTTGCTGTTCTGGGCCGAAAGCTTGGTCAAAATAGGGCCCGAAATTGCCCCCAGCGAATTCTGCAGATTATGCAGATCGCGCACGTCACGCGATCGCGTCATCCATGCGGACGCGTCATTCTCGTTTTTCCTTGCCACGCGTTCGCGTCGTCGACGCCTCCACGTCACTTGTGCTTTTCCATTCCGCGCGGTCGCGTGAGCCATGCGGTCGTGTCACTGCGATTTCTTCTCTTTTGCGTGAACGCGTGAGCCATGCGGCCGCGTTACTTCTCGCTAGTTATCTCCTCAATTTCTTGTGTTCCTTCCATTTTTTTCTAGCTTCCTTTCCACTCTCCAACTCATCCATGCCCTATAAAGCTTGAAACACTCAACACACAGATTACGGCATCGAATGGGATAAAGGAGAACTAAAATGCATAATTAAAAAGTCTCTAGGAAGCAGTTTTCAACCATGTAATAATTTTAGGAAAGAAATATAAATGCATGCTAAATTAATGAATAAGTGGGTAAGGATCATGATAAAACCAAGCAATTAAACACAATATAAACCATAAAATAGTGGTTTATCAGAGAGCTATGAACAACGAAACCCCTTTCATTGGGTTAGGGAGCTTTGTCTAAATCAGTGGATCAATATTAGTTTTCATTCTTCTTCTTCTCTCTTTTCTCTTAATTTTGCTAGAAAGCTTTCGGTCTTCATCTATTTGGATAGTTATCTTGGGAAAGAAGCTATTCATAATTGGATCTCCTCTGAACCTTGGAAGAGGAATGAGGAGATTATGCTAGAAATGCTTTCTCACATTGGATTAGAGTGGGGTTTGGACGGATATCGTGACATGTAATCATACCAACACTTTGATCTATGAATATGTGTGGTATAATCAGTGACCATACTTCATCTCTTTCCATGAGCACTTAAATCAAGGAATTGGGAATTTGATCATGCTTAGAGAGATTAGATTGCCAAGGAATTGGGATCTAATCACCTAAGATTGCTGATGAGCGGATAATTTATATGCTTTTTGGCATTGTTTTTGCATAGTTTTTAGTATGATTTAGTTACTTTTTAGTATATTTTTATTATATTTTAAGCAAAATTCACATTTCTGGACTTTACTATGAGTTTGTGTATTTTTCTATGATTTAAGGTATTTTTTGGCTGAAATTGAGGGACCTGAGCACAAATATGATTCAGAGGTTGAAAAAGGACTGCAGATGCTGTTGGATTCTAACCTCCCTATACTCGAACTGGATTATCAAGAGTTACAGAACTCCAAATGGTGCGCCCTCAATTTCTTTGGAAAGTAGACATCCAGAGCTTTCCAGCAATATATAATAGTCAATACTTTCCTCGAGTTTTGACGACGCAACCTGGCGTTCAAACGCCCCTTCTCTGCCCTACTCTGAAGTTAAAATGCCAGAAACACGTTACAAACCAGAGTTAAACGCCCAAACTGGCATAAAAGCTGGCGTTTAACTCTAAGAGAAGCCTCTACACATGTAAAGCTCAATGCTCAGCCTAAGCACACACCAAGTGGGCCCCGGAAGTGGATTTCTGCACCATTTATTCAATTCTGTAAACCCTAGTGGCTAGTTTCATTATAAATATGACTTTTTACTATTGTATTAGATATATTGGATCTTGGTATCTATCTTTGATCAGTTTATGAGATCTTAGACATTGCGGGCTGGCCTAACGGCCATGCCTAGAACTCTATCACTTATGTATTTTCAACGGTGGAGTTTCTACTCACCATAGATTAAGCTGTGGAGCTCTGCTGTTCCTCGAGTATTAATGCAAATTACTATTGTTCTTCTACTCAAATCATGCTTATTCTTATTATAAGATATTCATTCGCACACAAAAAAATGATGAATGTGATGATTATGTGACACTCATCACCATTCTCACTTATGAACGCGTGATTGGCAACCACTTCCATTCTACATGAAGACAAGGTTAAATGTATATCTCTTGGGTTTCTAATCAACGATTCACATCGACTACCCTCTGACAATGGGGCATCTGAATCTGAGATTGGAGTCTTCATGGTATAGACTAGAATCCTTTGGCAGCATTCTTGAGATCCGAAAAGTCTAAACCTTGTCTGTGGTATTCCGAGTAGGATCTGGGATGGGATGAATGTGACGAGCTTCAAACTCGTGACTGTAGCACGTGGTGACAGACGCAAAAGGATAGTAAATCCTATTCCTACATGATCGAGAACCAACAGCTGATTAGCCATACGATATCTGTGCATGGTATTTTTCATCCGAGACGAGCAATCCGACAGTTGATTAGCCGTACAGAAACTGTAGATGACCATTTTCACTGAGAGGTAGGGAAGTAGCCATTGACAATGGTGATACCCAACATACAGCTTGCCAAGGAAAGAAGTATGAAGGATTGGATGAAGGCAATAGGAAAGCAGAGATTCAGAAGGAACAACGCATCTCCATACACTTATCTGAAATTTCCACCAATGAATTACATAAGTATCTCTATCTTTATTTTATGTTTATTTATATTTTAATTATCAAAACTCCGTAAACATTTGAATCCGTGTGACTGAGATTTACAAGATGACCATAGCTTGCTTCAAGCCAACAATCTTCGTAGGATCGACCCTTACTCACGTAAGGTTTATTACTTGGACGACCCAGTGCACTTGTTGGTTAGTTGTGCGAAGTTGTGAAAAAGAGTGATATTACAATTGTGCGTACCAAGTTTTTAGCGCCATTGAGATCACAATTCGTGCACCAAATTTTTGGCTCCGTTGCCGAGGATAGTTAGAGTTTGGACAACTGACGGTTCATCCTTTTGCTAAGATTAGGTAATTTTCTTTTTCTTTGAACCATTATTTTATTTTCAAAAATTTTTCAAAAATCTTCCAAAAACTTTTCTTCTTTTTCATTTTTCCAAAATTATTTTTGAAAAATCCAAAAAAAATTAATGAAATCATAAAAACTCAAAAATATTTCATAGTTCTTGTTTGAATCTAGGGCCAAATTTTAAGTTTGGTTTCAATTGTATGATTTTAATTGTCTTGCAATTCTCGAAACACATGCATTGTGTTCTTGATGATCTTCAAGTCATTCTTGATGAATTGCCTCGTTTGATCTTCATGATTTATTGATTTGTACTGCATGATGTTCTACATATGCATTCTTGCATTCATATGGTCCAAACATGAGAAAGTTTTAAGTTTGGTGTCCTCCATGTTTTCTTTCATTAAGAAAACTGAGTTCTTGATGTTTATCTTGATCTTCAAGATTGTTCTTGGTGTTCATCTTGATGTTCATAATGTTCTTGCATATATCTTGTGTTTTGATCCAAGAATTATATGTTTTGACTCATTTTGTTATTTTTCAAAATTGAAAACATATCTTCTTGAATAAGGATTTAGCAAAATAAAGATCCAAGAACATAAAGCAGAGGAATTACAGAGAAAAAGTTGGGCGTTCAAAACGCCCAGTGAAGAAGGAAAACTGGCATTTAAACGCCAGCCAGGGTACCTGGCTGGGCGTTTAAACGCCCAAACCATGCAGCAATTGGGCGTTAAACGCCCAAAACATGCAGCTCCTGGGCGTTTAACGCCAGGATGACACAAGGAGAGGAATTTTGTTTTCAAATCAAATCTTTTTCAAATCTTGATATTTTTTCAAAATCAAATCTTTTTCAAATCAAATATTTTCAATCATATCTTTTTCAAAGTCATATCTTTTCAAACATATCTTTTTCAAAAATGAAATTTTTTCCTCATATTTTCAAAAATCTTGATTCAAAAATTTTAAGTTTGTTACTTTCTTGTTAAGAGAGATTCAAATATTTGAAATTTAGAATCATATCTTTTAGTTTCTTGTTAATGAAGTCATTAACTTTTTAAAAGTCAAATCTTGTTAATTTTATCTTTTCAACCATATCTTTTCAAATCATATATTTTTCAAATCACATTTTTTTAATTATAATTTCAAATTCTTTTTATAACTTCTTATCTTTTTCAACTTTATTTCTTATCTTTTTCAAAACCACAACCAATTTTTCAAAAATTTATTTTAAATTTTATTCTTTTTATTTTCGAAAATTCTCTCCCTCTCTTATCTTTTTCTATTTAAACACTAACATTCCTCCTCCATTGTCAATTCGAACTCCATCTCTCTTTGTGTGTTCGAATTCTTCCTTACCTACCTCATCCTTCCATTCTTGTTTTCCTCTGACACCTCAAGGAATCTCTATACTGTGACATAGATGATTCTATATTTTCTTTGTTTTCTTCTCTTTCATATGAGCAGGAACAAAGATAAAGGCATACTTGATGAAGCTGATCCTGAACCTGAAAGGACTCTGAAGAGGAAGCTTAGAGCAGCTAAAGCACAAAACTCTGAAGATGACCTCACTGAAATTTTCGAAAAGGAAGCAGCAAAAGAAACAATTATGGCCGAACCAAACAACAATGCAAAGAAGATGCTTGGTGATTTTACTACACTAACTTCCAACTTCTATGGAAGAAGCATCTCAATCCTTGCCATAGGAGCAAAAAATTTTGAGCTAAAGCCTCAATTAGTTTCTCTACTGCAACAGAACTGCAAGTTTCATAGACTTCCATAAGAAGACCCTTATCAGTTTTTAACTAAGTTCTTGCAGATCTGTGATACTGTTAAGACCAATGGAGTTGATCCTGAGGTCTACAAGCTTATGCTTTTCCCTTTTGCTGTAAGGGACAGAGCTAGATCATGGTTGGACTCACAACCTAGAGATAGCCTGCACTCTTGTGATAAGCTGGTCACGGCTTTTTTAGTCAAGTTTTTTCCTCCTCAAAAGTTGAGCAAGCTTAGAGTGGATGTTCAGACCTTCAGACAAAAAGATGGTGAGTCCCTCTATGAAGCTTAGGAAAGATACAAGCAACTGACCAAAAAGTGTCCTTCTGACATGCTTTTAGAATAGACCACATTAGATATATTCTATGATGGTCTATCTGAATTTTCCAAGATGTCACTGGACCACTCTGCAGGTGGATCCAAGAAAATGCCTGCTGAAGCTCAGGAACTTATTGAAATGGTTGCAAATAACCAGTTCATGTATACCTCTGAGAGGAATCCTGTGAGTAATGGGACGCCTCAAAAGAGAGGAGTTCTTGAAATTGATGCTCTGAATGCCAACTGGCTCAGAATAAAATATTGGCCCAACAAGTCAATATGATCTCTTAGAGTCTGACTGGATTGCAAAATGCATCCAATAGTGCTAAAGAAGCATCTTCTGAAGAAGAAGCTTATGATCCTGAGAATCCTGTAATGGCAAAGGTGAATTACATGGGTGAAGTCTTTGGCAACACCTATAATCCTTCATGGAAAAATCATCTAAATTTTTCATGGAAGGATCAACAGAAGCAAGGCTTCAATAATAACAATGGTGGAAGAAACAGGTTTAGCAATAGCAAATCTTTCCCATCATTATCTCAGCAATAGACAGAGCATTTTGAGCAGAATCCTTCTAGCTTAGCAAACATAGTCTCTGATCTATCTAAGGCCACTCTTAGTTTCATGACTGAAACAAGATCCTCTATTAGAAATTTGGAGGCACAAGTGGGCCAGCTGAGTAAAAGGGTTACTGAAACTCCCCCTAGCACTCTCCCAAGCAATACAGAAGAGAATCCCAAAGGAGAGTGCAAGGCCATTGATATAATCAACATGGTCAAAACCTTAGAGGAGGAGGAGGACATGAATCCCAATGAGAAAAACCTCTGGGAACGTCCAGTAGCCAGTAAGGAATACCCTAATGAGGAACCAAAGGAATCTGAGGCTCATGCAGAGACCATAGAGATTCCCTTGGACCTCCTTTTACCATTCATGAGCTCTGATAACTATTCATCTTCTGAAAAGGATGAAGACATTGTTGAAGGGCAAGTTGCCCAATATTTAGGAGCAATCATGAAGCTGAATGCCAAGCTATTTAGTAATGAGACTTGGGAGGAAGAGCCTCCCTTGCTCACCAATGAACTGAATACATTGGTTCAGCAAAATTTACCTCAAAAGAAATAGGATCCTGGTAAATTCTTAATACCCTGTACCATAGGCACCATGACCTTTGAAGAAGCTCTGTGTGACCTGGGGTCAGGGATAAACATGATGCCACTCTCTGTAATAGAGAAACTGGGAATCTATGAGGTACAGGCTGCCAAATTCTCGTTAGAGATGGCAGATAAATCTATGAAAAAGGCTTATGGACTAGTAGAGAACGTGCTAGTGAAGGGTGAAGGCCTTTACTTCCCTGCTGATTTCATAATCCTAGACACTAGGAGGGATGAGGATGAATTCATCATCCTTGGAAGACCCTTCCTAACAACAGCAAGAGCTGTGATTGATGTTGACAGAGGAGAGTTGATCCTTCATGTGAATGAAGAATGCCTTGTAGTAAAGACTCAAGGTTCTCCATCTGTAACCATGGAGAGTAAGCATGAAGAACCTCTCCCAATATAGAGTCAAACAAAGCCCCCACATTCAAACTATAAGTTTGGTGTTGGGAGGCCATAACCAAACTCTAAGTTTGGTGTTAAGAGATCTCAACCATACTCTGATCATCTGTGAAACTCCATGAGAGCTTATTATCAAGCTATTGACATTAAAAAAGTGCTTATTGGGAGGCAACCCAATTTTATTTTAATCTATATTATTTTGTTTTCTTTTAGGTTGATGATCATGTGAAGTCACAAAGACAATTACAAAAATAAAGAAAAAAAATAAAAAACAACATTGAAAACAGCACACCCTGGAGAAAGGATTTACTGGCGTTTAAACGCCAGTAAGGGTAGCAAAATAGGCGTTTAAATGCCCAATCTGGCACCTTTCTGGGTGTTTAAACGCCAGAATAGGGCACCAGACTGGCATTTAAACTCCAGAACAGGGCAACAAATTGGCGTTTAGATGCCAGAACAAGAAGGAAAACTTGCGTTTAAACGCAAGAACAGGGTAGCAGACTGGCGTTTAAACGCCAGAATTGCACTCTAAGGCGTTTTGAACGCCCAATTAGAGTAGGAATCAGAATTTCTTAACCCCTCAGGATCTGTGGATCCCACAGGATCCCCATCAACCTCAACTCACTCTCTCTCCTCTTCACACCTTTCTACAACACTCTTCCCCAAAAACCCTTCACCAATCACCTCCATATCTCTTTCCCAAATACCCTTCACCAATCACTTCCTTAACTCTTCCCCAAAACCCCCCACCCACCTTCAAAATTCAAAACCATCTCCCTCCCAAACCCACTCAAACCTTTCGGCCACTCTCCTTCCCTTTTCCTATAAATACCCCTCTCCACTCCTTTATTTTCACACATCATACACACCTTTCATCTCCTTCATTTTCTTCTTCTTCTACATCTTTCTTTCATCTTTTTCTCGAGGATGAGCAAATATTTTAAGTTTGGTGTGGTAAAAGTATTACTTTTTGTTTTTTCATAACCAATTATGGCACCTAAGGCCAGAGAAACCTCTAGAAAGAGGAAAGGGAAGGCAACTGCCTCTACCTTTGAGTCATGAGAGATGGAAAGATTCATTTCAAAGGTCCCTCAAGACCACTTCTATGACGTTGTGGCCAAGAAGAAGGTGATCCCTGAGGTCCCTTTTAGGCTAAAAAAGGGTGAATATCCGGAGATCCGACAAGAGATCCGACGAAGAGGTTGGAATGTTCTTGCCAACCCCATTCAACAAGTCAGAATCTTAATAGTTCAAGAGTTCTATGCAAACGCATAGATCACAAGGAACCATGATCAAGGTATGAACCCAAACCCAAAGAATTAGCTTACAATGGTTTGGGAGAAATACTTAGATTTCAGTTTGAAAAATGTGAGGCTAGCGTTCAACTTGCCAATGATGGAAGAAAACGCACGCCCCTACACCAAAAGGGTCAACTTTGATCAAAGGTTGGACCAAGTCCTCATGAACATATGTGTAGAAGGAGCTCAATAGAAAAGAGACTCAAGAGGCAACCCGGTTCAATTGAGAAGACCGGATCTTAAGCCTGTGGCTAGAGGATGGTTGGAGTTCATCCAACGCTCTATCATTCCCACTAGCAACCGATCTGAGGTAACTGTGGATTGGGCCATCATGATCCATAGTATCATGATTGGAAAGGAAGTAGAAGTTCATGAAATCATACCTCTAGAACTCTACAAGGTGGCTGACAAGCCCTCACCTTTGGTAAGATTAGCCTTTCCTCGTCTTATATGTCACCTTTGCTATTCAGCTGGGATTGTCATAGAGGGAGACATCCTCATTGAAGAGGACATGCCCATTACTAAGAAGAGGATGGATCAAACTAGAGAGCCCATTCATGACACTCAACAAGAGCATGAGGAATTCCCTCATCAAGAAATCCCTGAGATGCCTCAAGGGATGCAATTTCCTCCACAAAATTATTGGGAGCAACTCAACACTTCTTGCGAAAGCTTGACTTACAACATGGACCAATTAAGGGTGGAATACTGATGAGCAGATAATTTATACGCTTTTTGGTATTGTTTTTAGTATGTTTTTAGTATGTTTTAGTTAGTTTTTATTATATTTTTATTAGTTTTTAGTTAAAATTTACTTTTCTGGACTTTACTATGTGTTTGTGTGTTTTTCTGTGATTTCAGATATTTTCTGGCTGAAATTGAGGGACCTGAGCAAAAATCTGATTTAGAGGCTGAAAAGGACTGCAGATGCTGTTGGATTCTGACCTCCCTGCACTCGAAGTAAATTTTCTGGAGTTACAGAAGCCCAATTGGCGCGCTTTTACCTCCGTTGGAAAGTAGACATCCTGGGCTTTCCAGCAATATATAATAGTTTATACTTTGCCCGCGATTTGATGGCCCAAACAGGCGTTCCAAGTCAGCTCAAGAATTCTGGCATAAAACGTCGGAACTGGCACAAGAATGGGAGTTAAACGCCCAAACTGGCACAAAAGCTGGCATTTAACTCCAAGAAGAGTCTCTACACGAAAATGCTTCAATGCTCAGCCCAAGAACACACCAAGTGGGCCTGAAAGTGGATTTTTATGTCATTTACTCATCTTTGTAAACCCTAAGCTACTAGTTCTCTACAAATAGGACCTTTTGCTATTGTATTAGACATCTGGGTAGCTACCTTTGAGTAGTCTTATGCTATCTTAGATCATGGGGCTGGCCATTCGGCCATGCCTAGACCTTGTTCTTATGTATTTTCAATGGTGGAGTTTCTACACACCATAGATTAAGGTGTGGAGCTCTGCTGTACCTCGAGTATTAATGCAATTACTATTGTTCTTCTATTCAATTCAGCTTATTCTTGTTCTAAGATATCACGTGTTCCTCAACTTGATGAATGTGATGATCCGTGACACTCATCATCATTCTCACCTATGAACGTGTGCCTGACAACCACCTCCGTTCTACCTTAGATTGAGTGGATATCTCTTGGATCCCTTAATCGGAATCTTCGTGGTATAAGCTAGAATTGATGGCGGCATTCAAGAGAATCCGGAAGGTCTAAACCTTGTCTATGGTATTCTGAGTAGGATTCAAGGATTGAATGACTGTGACGAGCTTCAAACTCACGATTGTGGGGCGTTAGTGACAAACGCAAAAGAATCACTGGATTCTATTCCGACATGATCGAGAACCGACAGCTGAATAGCCGTGTTGTGACAGAGCGTGTTGAACATTTTCACTGAGAGGACGGGATTGTAGCCATTGACAATGGTGATGCCCAACATACAGCTTGCCATGGAAAGGAGTAAGAAGGATTGGATGAAGACAGTAGGAAAGCAGAGAGATGGAAGGGACAAAGCATCTCCATACGCTTATATGAAATTCTCACCAATGAATTGCATAAGTATCTCTATCTTTATTTTATGTTTTATTCATCTTTTAATCATTAATCCTCCATTACCATTTGAATCCGCCTGACTAAGATTTACAAGATGACCATAGCTTGCTTCATACCAACAATCTCCGTGGGATCGACCCTTACTCGCGTAAGGTTTATTACTTGGACGACCCAGTGCACTTGCTGGTTAGTTGTGCGAAGTTGTGATAAAGAGTTGAGATTGCAATTGAGCGTACCATGTTGATGGCGCCATTGATGATCACAATTTCTTGCACCAAGTTTTTGGCGCCGTTTCCGGGGATTGTTTGAGTTTGGACAACTGACGGTTCATCTTGTTGGTTAGATTAGGTATTTTTCAGAATTTTTAAGAATGAATTCTAGTGTTTCAAGGTGATGTTCTTATCATCACGAAAGCTGATTGATCTTCATCAATTTAGCTCTTGAATGTAATGTCCTGCTGAAGCTTGGCTAACCATGTCTAATTCCTTTAGACTAAAGCTTTAGACTAACATTGCATGATTCCTGGAATTCTTATTAAAAATTTTGAATCTCTTTATTTTCTTTTTCCACATAATTTTTGAAAAATCCAAAAAAATTACAAAATCATAAAAAACCAAAAATATTTCTTGTTTGAGTCTAGTGTCTCATTTTAAGTTTGGTGTCAATTGCATGTTTCTGTTCTTCTTGCATTTATCATGTGTCTTCGTTGATCTTCAAGTTGTTCTTGATGATTTACTTGCTCTGATCTTTAAATTCTCTTGTTTTGTGTGTTTTGTTGTTTCTCATATGCATTCTCAATTTGTTAGTGTCAGTAGTATACAAACTTCTAAGTTTGGTGTCTTGCATGCATTGTTTATTTGATTTTAGTTGCATTTTGATTTTTCCTTATCATTAAAAATCCAAAAATTTTTAATTTGTGTCTTTTCAAGTCAATAATACAGAGAATTGAAGATTCAAAACATACAGCAGAGGAATTACACAGAAAAAGCTGGGCGTTCAAAACGCCTAGTGAAGAAGGAAAACTGGCGTTTAAACGCCAGCCAGGGCACCTGGCTGGGCGTTTAACGCCCAAAAGGGTAGTATTTTGGGCGTTAAATGCCAGAATGTATATCATTCTGGGCCTTTAACGCCAGGATGGCACAAGAGGGAAGATTTTGTTTTCAATTCAAATTTTTTTCAAGTTTTCATAATTTTTCAAAATCAAATCTTTTTCATATCATATCTTTTCAATCATATATTTTCAAAATCAATTTCTTTCCATTTTCAAAAATACTTGCTAACAATTAATGATTTGATTCAACATTTCAAGTATGTTGCCTTTTCTGTTGAGAAAGGTTTAATGTTTGAATCATATCTTTTCTTGTTAGCCAAGTCATTGATTTTAAAAATCAAATCTTTTTAAATTGTTTTTCCAAATCATATCTTCTCAATCATATCTTTTTAAAACTATATCTTTTCAATCATATCTTTTTAATCACATCTTTTTCAAAATAAGTTTTCAATCATATCTTTTTGACTTCTAATTTCAAAATCTTTTTTCAAAAATCACTTTATCTTTTTCCCAATCATATTTTTTGAAAATCATTCTTCAATTTTTCGAAATGTTTTTAAAATCTTTTTAATTTATTTTCGAAAATTTCTTTCCCGCTTCTCATATCCTTCTAATTATGGACTAACATGTACATTTCAAACTTTATCTTTCTAAGTTCGAATTCTTCTACCTCTTCCTTCTATTTTTCTTTTCCTCTGACTCCTCAAGGAATCTCTATACTGTGACATAGATGATTCCATATTGTCTTGTTCTCTTCTCTTTTATATGAGCAAGAGCAAAGACAAAAGCATTCTTGTTGAGGCAGACCCTGAACCTGAAAGGACCTTGAAGCGAAAGCTAAGAGAAGCTAAAGCACAACTCTCTGTAGAGAACCTAACAGAAATCTTCAAAGAAGAAGAACCCATGGCAGCCGAACACAACAACAATGCCAACAATGCAAGGAAGGGGTTGGGTGACTTTACTGCACCTACTCCCGACTTCTATGGGAGAAGCATCTCTATCCCTGCCATTGGAGCAAACAACTTTGAGCTTAAGCCTCAATTAGTTTCTCTAATGCAACAGAATTGCAAGTTCCATGGACTTCTATTGGAAGATCCTCATCAGTTTTTAGCTGAATTCTTGCAAATCTGTGACACTGTCAAGACCAATGGGGTTGACCCTGAGGTCTACAGACTTATGCTATTCCCTTTTGCTGTAAGAGACAGAGCTAGGATATGGTTGGACTCACAACCTAAAGAAAGCCTGAACTCTTGGGAAACGCTAGTCAATGCCTTCTTGGCAAAGTTCTTCCCACCTCAAAAATTGAGTAAGCTTAGAGTGGAAGTCCAAACCTTCAGACAGAAGGAAGGTGAATCCCTCTATGAAGCTTGGGAAAGATACAAATAGTTGATCAGAAAGTGTCCTTCTGACATGCTTTCTGAATGGAGCATCATATGTATCTTCTATGATGGTCTGTCTGAACTATCCAAGATGTCATTGGCAGCTCTGCTGGAGGATCTCTTCATCTAAAGAAGACGCCTACAGAAGCACACGAACTCATTGAAATGGTTGCAAATAACCAATTCATGTACACTTCTGAAAGGAATCCTGTGAACAATGGGACGAATTAGAAGAAAGGAGTTCTTGAGATTGATACTCTGAATGCCATATTGGCTCAGAACAAAATATTGACTCAGCAAGTCTATATGATTTCTCAAAGTCTGTCTGGAATGCAAGCTGCACCAGGCAGTACTAAGGACGCTTCATCTGAAGAAGAAGCTTATGATCCTGAGAACCCTTTAATGGAAGAGGTGAATTACATGGGAAAACCCTATGGAAACACCTATAATTCTTCATGGAGAAATCATCCAAATCTCTCATGGAAGGATCAACAGAGACCTCAACAAGGTTTCAATAACAATAATGGTGGAAGAAATAGGTTTAGCAATGGCAAGCCTTTTCCATCATCTTCTCAGCAACAGACAGAGAATTCTAAGCAGAGCCACTCTGACTTAGCAACCATGGTCTCTGATCTAATCAAAGCCACTCAAAGTTTCATGACTGAAACAAGGTCCTCCATTAGAAACTTGGAGGCACAAGTGGGTCAGCTGAGTAAGAAAGTTACTGAACTCCCTCCTAGTACTCTTCCAAGCAATACAGAAGAGAATCCAAAAGGAGAGTGCAAGACCATCAACATGGCCGAATTTGGAGAGGAGGAAGAGGCAGTGAGTGCCACTGAGGAAGACCTCAATGGACGTCCACTGGCCTCCAATGAGTTCCCTAATGAGGAACCATGGGAATCTGAGGCTCACACTGAGACCATAGAGATTCCATTGGATTTACTTCTGCCATTCATGAGCTCTGATGAGTATTCTTCCTCTAAAGAAGATGAAGATGTCACTGAAGAGCAAGTTGCTAAGTACCTTGGAGCAATCATGAAGCTAAATGACAAGTTATTTGGTAATGAGACTTGGGAGGATGAACCCCCTTTACTCACCAAAGAACTGGCTGAATTGTCTAGGCAGAAATTACCTCAAAAGAGACAGGACCCTGGGAAGTTCTCAATATCTTGTACAATAGGCACCATGACCTTCAAGAAGGCTCTGTGTGACCTAGGGTCAAGCATAAACCTCATGCCTCTCTCTGTAATAGAGAAGCTAGGGATCTTTGAGGTACAAGCTGCAAGAATCTCACTAGAGATGGCAGACAATTCAAGAAAACAAGCTTATAGACTTGTAGAGGATGTTCTGGTAAAAGTTGAAGACCATTACATCCCTGCTGATTTTATAGTCCTAGAGACTGGGAAGTGCATGGATGAATCCATCATCCTTGGCAGACCCTTCCTAGCCACAGCAAAGGCTGTGATTGATGTTGACAGAGGAGAATTGATCATTCAAGTGAATGAAGAATCCTTTATGTTTAAGGCTCAAGGATATCCCTCTGTAACCATGGAGAGGAAGCATGAAGAGCTTCTCTCAAAACAGAGTCAAACAGAGCCCCCACAGTCAAACTCTAAGTTTGGTGTTGGGAGGCCACAACCAACTTCTAAGTTTGGTGTTGAACCCCCACAGTCAAACTCTAAGTTTGGTGTTGGGAGGTTCCAACATTGCTCTGAGTACCTGTGAGGCTCCATGAGAGCCCACTGTCAAGCTAATGACATTAAAGAAGCGCTTGTTGGGAGGTAACCCAATGTTATATTTATCTATATTTCCTTTGTTATTTTATGTTTTCTGTAGGTTGATGATCCTGGAAAGTCACAAAATCAATTGAAAAAGCAAAAACAGCATGAAAAATAGAAAGAAAAACAGCACACCCTGGAGGAAAACCTGCTGGCGTTTAAACGCCAGTAAGGGCAGCAAATGGGCGTTTAATGCCTAGTCTGGCACCATTCTAGGCATTTAACGCCAGAAAAGGGCACCAGACTGGCGTTAAATGGCAGGAAGGGGCAAAACGTTGGCGTTAAATGCCAGAAATGGGCACCAGCCCGGCGTTTAACACCAGAATTGGTAGAAGGAGCATTTTTGCTCGCCACTTGGTGCAGGGATGAATTTTCCTTGACACCTCAGGATCTGTGGACCCCACAGGATCCCTACCTACCCCACCACTCTCTCTCCTCTTCCCCAAAAATCCCTCACCTATTAAATCCCACTATTCTCTTCACCACTCACATCCATCCTTCATAAAACTCCACCTACCTCACCATTCAAATTCAAACCACTTTCCCTCCCAAACCCACCCATAATGGCCGAACCATAGACCCCCTCTCCACTCCTATATAAACCCATCTTCACTCCTTCATTTTCACACAACCTAAACACTACTTCTCCCCCTTGGCCGAACCAGAAAGCCTCCTCCATCTGCTCTATTTCTTCTTCTTCTACTCTCTTCTTTCTTCTTTTGCTCAAGGACGAGCAAAACTTCTAAGTTTGGTGTGGTAAAAGCATTGCTTTTTGTTTTTCCATAACCATTTATGGCATCCAAGGCCGGAGAAACCTCTAGAAAGAGGAAAGGGAAGGCAAAAGCTTTCACCTCCGAGTCATGGGAGATGGAGAGATTCATCTCAAGGGTGTATCAAGACCACTTCTATGAAGTTGTGTCCATGAAGAACGTGATCCCCAATGTCCCTTTCAAACTCAAAAAGAGTGAATATCCGGAGATCCGACATGAGATCTGAAGAAGAGGTTGGGAAGTTCTTACCAACCCCATTCAACAAATCGGAATCTTAATGGTTCAAGAGTTCTATGCTAATGCATGGATCACCAAGAACCATGATCAAAGTGTGAACCCGGACCCAAAGAATTGGCTTACAATGGTTTAGGGGAAATGCTTAGATTTTAGTCCGGAAAATGTAAGGTTGGCATTCAACTTGCCCATGATGCAAGGAGATGAACACCCTTACACTAGAAGGGTCAACTTTGATCAAAGGTTGGCACAAGTCCTCATAGACATTTGTGAAGAGGGTGCTCAATGGAAGAGAGATTCAAGAGGGAAGCCGGTTCAACTGAGAAGGCATGACCTCAAGCCCGTGGCTAGGGGATGGTTGGAGTTTATCCAACGCTCAATCATTCCCACTAGCAACCGGTCCGAAGTTACTATAGAACGGGCTATCATGATTCATAGCATCATGATTGGAGAGGAAGTAGAAGTTCATGAGGTTATATCCCAAGAACTTTATCAGGTGGCAGACAAGTCCTCTACCTTGGCAAGGTTAGCCTTCCCTCATCTCATTTGTCATCTCTATTATTCAGTCGGAATTGACATAGAGGGAGACACCCTCATTGATGAGGACAAGCCCATCACTAAGAAAAAGATGGAGCAAACAAGAGATCCCACTCATCATGAAATCCCTGAGATGCCTCAAGGGATGCACTTTCCTCCACAAAACTATTGGGAGCAAATCAACACCTCCCTAGGAGAATTGAGTTCCAACATGGGACAACTAAGGGTGGAGCACCAAGAACATTCCATTCTCCTCCATGAAATTAGAGAAGATCAAAGAGTCATGAGAGAGGAGCAACAAAGGCAAGGAAGAGACATTAAGGAGCTCAAGCACTCCATAAGATCTTCAAGAGGAAGAACAAGCCGTCATCACTAAGGTGGACCCGTTCTTTAATCTCCTTGTTCTTTATTTTCCTGTTTTTCGAATTTTTATGCTTATGTTCATCATCTATGTTTGTGTCTTATGATCATTAGTGTCTTAGTATCTATGCCTTAAAGTTATGAATGTCCTATGAATCCATTACCTTTCTTAAATGAAAAATTTTCTTAATTGAAAAGGAGAAGAATTGCATGAATTTTGAATTTTATAGCAGATTAATTATTTTGATGTGGAGGCAATATTTTGACTTCTGAATGTATGCTTGAACAGTGCATATGTCTTTTGAATTTGTTGTTCATGAATGTTGGCTCTTGAAAGAATGATGAAAAAGGATACATGTTACTGAGGATCTGAAAAATCATAAAAATGATTCTTGAAGCAAGAAAAAGCAGTGAATTCAAAAAAAAAAGATAGTACATGCGAAAAAAAAAGAGAGAAAGAAAAAAAAAGAAAAATAAATAATAAAGTTGTGATCCAAGGCAAAAAGAGTGTGCTTAAGAACCTTGGACACCTCTAATTGGGGTCTCTAGCAAAGCTGAGTCACAATCTAAAAAGGTTCACCCAGTTATGTGTTTGTGGCATGTATGTATCCGGTGGTAATACTGGAAGACAGAGTGCTTTGGGCCACGGTCAAGACTCATAAAGTAGCTATGTTCAAGAATCATCATACTTAACTAGGAGAATCAATAACACTATCTGGATTCTGAGTTCCTATAGAAGCCCATCATTCTGAATTTCAAAGGATAAAGTGATATGCCAAAACTGTTCAGAGGCAAAAAGCTAAAAGCCCTGCTCATCTAATTAATACTGATCTTCATAGATGTTTTTGGAATTCATTGCATATTCTATTCTTTTTATCTTATTTGATCTTCAGTTGCTTGGGGACAAGCAACAATTTAAGTTTGGTGTTGTGATGAGCGGATAATTTATACGCTTTTTGGCATTATTTTTAGTATGTTTTTAGTATGTTTTAGTTAGTTTTTATTATATTTTTATTAGTTTTTAGTTAAAATTCACTTTTCTGGACTTTACTATGAGTTTGTGTGTTTTTCTGTGATTTCAGGTATTTTCTGGCTGAAATTGAGGGACTTGAGCAAAAATCTGATTCAGAGGCTGAAAATGACTGTAGATGCTGTTGGATTCTGACCTCCCTGTACTCGAAGTGAATTTTCTGGAGCTACAGAAGCCCAATTGGTGTGCTCTCAACTGCGTTGGAAATTAGACATCCTGGGCTTTCCAGCAATGTATAATAGTTCATACTTTGCACGCGATTTGATGGCCCAAACAGGCGTTCCAAGTCAGCTCAAGAATTTTGGCGTAAAACACCGGAACTGGCACAAGAATGGGAGTTAAACGCCCAAACTGGCACAAAAGCTGGCGTTTAACTCCAAGAAGAGTCTCTACACGAAAATGCTTCAATGCTCAGCCCAAGCACACACCAAGTGGGCCCGGATGTGGATTTTTATGTCATTTACTCATCTTTGTAAACCCTAAGCTACTAGTTCTCTACAAATAGGACCTTTTGCTATTGTATTAGACATCTGGGTAGCTACCTTTGAGTAGTCTTATGCTATCTTAGATCATGGGGCTGGCCATTCGGCCATGCCTAGACCTTGTTCTTATGTATTTTCAACGGTGGAGTTTCTACACACCATAGATTAAGGTGTGGAGCTCTGCTGTACCTCGAGTATTAATGCAATTACTATTGTTCTTCTATTCAATTCAGCTTATTCTTGTTCTAAGATATCAGTTGTTCCTCAACTTGATGAATGTGATGATCCGTGACACTCATCATCATTCTCACCTATGAACGTGTGCCTGACAACCACCTTCGTTCTACCTTAGATTGAGTGGATATCTCTTGGATCCCTTAATCGAAATCTTCGTGGTATAAGCTAGAATTAATGGCGGCATTCAAGAGAATCTGGAAAGGTCTAAACCTTGTCTGTGGTATTCTGAGTAGGATTCAAGGATTGAATGACTGTGACGAGCTTCAAACTCGCGATTGTGGGGCGTTAGTGACAGACGCAAAAGAATCACTGGATTCTATTCCGACATGATCGAGAACCGACAGCTGAATAGCCGTGCTGTGACAGAGCGTGTTGAACATTTTCACTGAGAGGACGGGATTGTAGCCATTGACAATGGTGATGCCCAACATACAGCTTGCCATGGAAAGGAGTAAGAAGGATTGGATGAAGACAGTAGGAAAGCAGAGAGACGGAAGGAACAAAGCATCTCCATACGCTTATCTGAAATTCTCACTAATGAATTGCATAAGTATCTCTATCTTTTTTTTATGTTTTATTCATCTTTTAATCATTAATCCTCCATTACCATTTGAATCCGCCTGACTGAGATTTACAAGATGACCATAGCTTGCTTCATACCAACAATCTCCGTGGGATCGACCCTTACTCGCGTAAGATTTATTACTTGGACGACCCAGTGCACTTGCTGGTTAGTTGTGCACAGCTGTGATAAAGGGTTGAGATTGCAATTGAGCGTACCATGTTGATGGCACCATTGATGATCACAATTTCGTGCACCAAATACCAAGAGCACTCCATCATTCTCCATGAGATTAGAGAAGATCAAAGAGCTCTGAGGGAGGAGCAACAAAGGCAAGGAAGAGACATAGAAGAGTTCAAGAGCACCATTGGTTCTTCAAGAGGAGGAAGAAGCCACCCTCACTAAGGTGGACTCATTCCTTAATCTCCTTGTCTATTTATTTTTCTATTTTTGGCTTTATGCTGTATGTTCTATCTATGTTTGTGTCTTCATTAAATGATCATTAGTGTCTAGTGTCTATGTCTTAAAGCTATGAATAATTCTTTGAATCCCTCACATCTCTTAAATGAAAAATGTGCTTAATTACAAGAGAACAAGAAGTACCTGGATTTCAAATTTTATCTTGAAATTAGTTTAATTATTTTGATGTGGTGGCAATACTTTTTGTTTTCTGAATGAATGCTTGAACATTGCATATTTTTATCTTGTTGTTTATGAATGTAAAAATTGTTGGCTCTTGAAAGAATGATGAACAAAGAGAAATGTTATTGATAATCTGAAAAATCATGAAATTGATTCTTGAAGCAAGAAAAAGCAGTGAAAAAAAATATAGCAAAAAAATGGCGAAAAAAAGAGAAAGAAAGAAAAATAAAAAGTAAGAAGAAAAAGCTAATAGCCCTTAAAACCAAAAGGCAAGGGTAAAAAGGATCCAAGGCTTTGAGCATTAATGGATAGAAGGGCCCAAGGAAATAAAATGCAGGCCTAAGTGGCTAAATCAAGTCGTCCCTAACCATGTGCTTGTGTCATGAAGGTCCAAGTGAAAAGCTTGAGACTGAGTGGTTAAAGTCATGATCCAAAGCAAAAGAGTGTGCTTAAGAATCTTTGGACACCTCTAACTAGGGATTTTAGCAAAGCTGAGTCACAATCTGAAAAAGTTCACCCAGTTATGTGTCTGTGGCATTTATGTATCCGGTGGTAATACTGGAAAACAAAGTGCTTAGGGCCACAGCCAAGACTCATAAAGTAGCTGTGTTCAAGAATCAACATACTTAACTAGGAGAATCAATAACAGTATCTAAAATTCTGAGTTCCTATAGATGCCAATCATTCTAAACCTCAAAGAAAAAAGTGAGATGCCAAAACTGTTCAGAAGTAAAAAGCTACAAGCCCCGCTAATCTAATTGGGACTAAGTTTCATTGATACTGTGGGATTTATTGTATATTCTCTTCTTTTAATCCTATTTGTTTTCAGTTGCTTGGGGACAAGCAACAAGTTTGGTGTTGTGATGAGCGGATAATTTATACGCTTTTGGCATTGTTTTTGCATAGTTTTTAGTATGATTTAGTTACTTTTTAGTATATTTTTATTAGATTTTAAGCAAAATTCACATTTCTGGACTTTACTATGAGTTTGTGTGTTTTTCTATGATTTTAGATATTTTCTGGCTGAAATTGAGGGACCTAAGCACAAATCTGATTTAGAGGCTGGAAAAGGACTGCAGATGCTGTTGGATTCTGACCTCCCTGCACTCGACGTGAATTATCAGGCGTTACAGAACTCCAAATGGCGCGCTCTCAATTGTGTTGAAAAGTAGACATCCAAAGCTTTCCAGCAATAATTAATAGTCCATACTTTGCTCGAGTTTTGACGACACAAACTGGCGTTCAAACGCCCCTTCTCTGTACTACTTTGAAGTTAAAATGCCAGAAACACGTTACAAACCAGAGTTAAATGCCCAAACTGGCATAAAAGCTGGCGTTAAACTCCAAGAGAAGCCTCTACACGTGTAAAGCTCAATGTTCAGCCTAAGCACACACCAAATGGGCCCCGGAAGTGGATTTCTGCACCATTTATTCAATTCTGTAAACCCTAGTGGCTAGTTTCATTATAAATAAGACTTTTTACTATTGTATTAGATATCTTGGATCTTGGTATCTATCTTTGATCAGTTTATGTGATCTTAGACATTGGAGGCTGGCCTCACGGCCATGCCTAGACCTCTATCACTTATGTATTTTCAACGGTGGAGTTTCTACACACCATAGATTAAGGTGTGGAGCTTTACTGTTCCTCGAGTATTAATGCAAAGTACTATTATTCTTCTATTCAATTCATGCTTATTCTTATTCTAAGATATTCATTCGCACACAAGAACATGATGAATGTGATGATTATGTGACATTCATCACCATTCTCACTTATGAACGCGTGATTGACAACCACTTCTGTTCTACATGAAGACAAGTTTGAATGTATATCTCTTGGGTTTCTAATCAACGATTCACATTGACTCCCCTTTGGCAATGGGGCATCTGAATCCGAGATTGGAGTCTTCGTGGTATAGACTAGAATCTATTAGCAGCATTCTTGAGATCCGAAAAGTCTAAACCTTGTCTGTGGTATTCCAAGTAGGATTTGGGATGGGATGACTGTGACGAGCTTCAAACTCACGACTGTAGCGCATGGTGACAGACGCAAAAGGATAGTAAATCCTATTACTACACGATCGAGAACCAACAACTGATTAGCCATACGATATATGTGCATGGTATTTTTCATCCGAGACGAGCAATTCGACAGTTGATTAGCCGTACAGAAACTGTAGAGGACCATTTTCACTGAGAGGACGGGAAGTAGCCGTTGACAATGGTGATACCCAACATACAGCTTTCCATGGAAAGGAGTATGAAGGATTGGATGAAGGCAATAGGAAAGCAGAGATTCAGAAGGAACAACGCATCTCCATGCACTTATCTGAAATTCCCACCAATGAATTACATAAGTATCTCTATCTTTATTTTATGTTTATTTATCTTTTAATTATCAAAACTCCATAACCATTTGAATTCGCGTGACTGAGATTTACAAAATGACCATAGCTTGCTTCAAGCCGACAATCTCCGTGGGATCGACCCTTACTCAAGTAAGGTTTATTACTTGGACGACCCAGTGCACTTGCTGGTTAGTTGTGCGAAGTTGTGAAAAAGAGTGATATTACAATTGTGCGTACCAAGTTGTTGGCGCAATTGAGATCACAATTTCGTGCACCAATTGCCAAGGAGATCAATGAATACATTGATTGAGGAAGAGATGAAAATGAACTTGATCCGAAGAATTATGACATCTCCTGACCCCAATAAACTCCCCATTCTTTGTTCTAGCCATTCTTTTTATATTATGCTTCTTTAATTTCAAGCTAAATCCCCATTCCCATTTAATTTCTTGCAATTTAAGTTTCTGTCATTAAATTCCTTGCAATTTACTTTCTGCATAGTTAATTTCTTGCAATTTAATATTCCTGCCAAATTTTACATTCTGCAATCCCAATCTCAATTCCGATTTAGCTCAACTAGAACAATTCTCCAATTAAAGTTGCTCAACCAACCATCCCTATGGGATTCGACCTCACTCTATTGTGAGTTTTTACTTGATGATAATCTGGTACACTTGCCGGCAAGAAAATTTTTGAAAGACAGTTTTCGGGTGAATCAGAAGATCATAGGGGCTCAAGTCCTCACCCCTCACTGTGAGCTTCTTTTCTGTGCTCTCATGGATTAACTCAATATTCTCCAGAGACAAGATCCTGCTTACTATATGTGGTAGGACTAGACTTCTAGTGAACACCACTTTCATCTTAGGTGAGAAGTCTCCAGTGCGAAGCTTCTTGTTCTTCCAGCCCTTGGGTACCTTCTTCTTGGGACCTCCTCCCTCCTTGGTGGGTGATGAATACACAACACCAAACTTAAGTTTGATGTCAGGGGAAATTGTATTGGTTCCCACTAAGGGAGGAGGCTTAAGCAATGTACTCTGCATGCAAGTACCTCCTTCTATAGAGAGTGATGAAACCTTAAATATCAAGTAGTCCTCACGCAGCCTCAGAACCAATTCACCTCTCTTAACATCAATCAAGGCTCTCCCAGTGGCTAGGAGTGGTCTTTCTAGTATTATGGAGTCATTTGCATCCTCTCCCATATCAAGTACTACAAAATCTACAGGGAGGAAAATATCTCCAACCTTGACTAAGACATTCTCCACCAGTCCATGTGCCTGCCTTAGAGATTTATCAGCCATCTACAATCCTATCCTTGTAGGATGTGCCTCTTGAATTTTCAGCTTCTTCATCATAGACAAGGGCATCAAATTGATACTTGAATAAATATCACAAAGGGCTTTGTCAAAGGTGGCATTTCCAATAATACACGAAATCTGAAAGTTTCTTGGATCTGGTATCTTCTTCGGTAGCTTACTCTGAATGAGTGGCTTATATTCTTTGGTTAGGACTACTGTTTCATCTCCCTTTAAGGCCTTCTTCTCAGAGAGAAAGTCTTTCATGAATACCACATAGGGATGCATTTTCTCAAGAGTCTCAGCAAAAGGAATATTGACTTGTAACTTTTTAAAGACTTCCAAGAATTGAGAGAACTACTCGTCCTTGGTCTCTTCTTGGAACTCCTGAGGGTGTGATACTTCAGGCTCTTGTCTAGATGCCCTAGGTGGGGTGTGTGATAGTGTAACTTCAGCCTTTTTTGGAGCTTCTTTCTCCTCCGACGCCTTACCAACTTGCACCTCCTTTTTCAGTATGGATTCTTTAGCTATTGTGAGGGCCTTACACTCTTCTCTTGGGTTAGTCACTGGAGAGAGTGTTAGGAGGCCTCTCACGTATCCTCTTACTCAACTATCCTACTTGCATCTCCAAGTTTCTGAGTGAAGTTCTAGTCTCCTGCATAAAACTATGAGTACTCTTAGAGTGCTCAGCAACTTTTGAAGCCAAGTTAGAGTTGCTTTGAGATTGAGTGGATGCCTGCTGAGGTTGAGAAGCTTGAAATTAATGGTTGTTGAAATTATTGAATTTATTCTGATTGAAACCACCCTGAGAGTTATTGTTAAAATTCGGCTGGGGCTTCTGGGTTGCTCTTTCCACCCAAAGTTAAGGTGATTCCTCCATCCTTGATTGAATGTATTCGAATAAAAATCACTATCGGGATTTTTGGAAGAATTTTCCATATAATTAACTTGCTCAGGAGTGGGTTGAGCATAGCCATAATTCTCCTCTTGGTTGAAGCCTCCACTCATGTCATAAGATGCATCTTGAGTATTAACAGCTAAAATTTGCATCCCACTCAAGTGATGAGTAATCATATTGATTTGTTGTGACATGATCTTATTTTGAGCTAAAATGGCATCCAGGGTGTCAAACTATATAACTCTTTTCTTCACAGGATTCACTTGATTCCTCTAAGAAGAGTACAGATATTGGTTATTAGCAACCATCTCATTAAGCTCATTAGCCTCTTCAGGCATCTTCTTCATGTGCAAGAAACCTCTTGCGGAATGGTCCAGAGATATTTTTGCCATTTCAAAGAGGCCATCATACAAATCTATAGCTTGGTCTAGTCTGAAAACATATCTGGGAGACACTTGTTGACCATATTCTTGTATCTTTCCCAGGCTTCATACAGGGTCTCACCATCTCTCTGCCTGAAAGTCTGAACATCCACCCTCAACTTAGTTAGCTTCTGAGGTGGGAAGAATTTGGTCAAAAATTCATTGACTACCTTGTCCCAAGAGTCCAAGCTCTCCTTAGGCTGAGTATTCAACCACCGCTTTGCTTTGTCCCTCACAGCAAATGGGAAGAGCATGAGCTTATAAACTTCATGATTCACTGCATTAGTTTTTACAGTGTCATAGATCTGCAGGAAGTTGGAGATGAATAGATTTGGATCTTCCTGCAGAAGCCCATAAAACTAGCAGTTTTGCTGCACTAGAGTGATCAATTGTGGCTTCAAATCAAAATTGTTTGCACCAATAGAAGGTACGTCAATACTACACCCGTAGAAGTCAAGAGTGGGAGCAGTGTATGAGCTCAGCGTCCTCCTAGCTTGCTCATCACCATTTGGGTTCCCACCATTACCATTAACGGCATTATTGGGATTGTTGGGATCTATGGCTTCCTTCTCAAAAGTATCCCTGAGATTCTTACTGGCTTTGTAAGCTCCAGCTTGTTGCAATCGCCGCCTCAAGGTCTTCTCAGGTTCAGGATCAAAATCAAGAAGAGATTCTTTGTCCTTGTTCTTGCTCATAAACAAATAGACAACAAAGAAAAGTGGAATTCTCTATGTTAGAGTATAGAGAACTTCTAGTGAGTATCTTATGTAAAAAGAATTAAAATAAAATAAGGCAAGTAATTAAACTAAAAATTTCGAAAACCAATAAGAAAGAAATAAACTAAAGAATTCAAAAAATTAAACAAGGAGAAATACTAATATTTTCAAAAATTTCAACAAAAAAGACAAATCACTAATGGGACACCAAACTTAAAATCAGAAATTAAGAAAAAAATAAATAAATCCTAATTCGAGAATTTAAAGAAAAATAAACAAACAAAACTAAGAAAATACCTAATCTAAGCAATCAGACAATGTGTAGTTGTCAATTACAGTCAATCTCCGGCAACGGCGCCTAAAACATTGGTGCATATTTTTGGAATATCCACAACTGAACTGGCAAGTGCACCGAGTTGTCCAAGTAATACCTCAGGTGAGTGAGGGTCGATTCCACGAAGACTGACGAACTGAGCAACAATGGTCGACTGATTGGATTAGTTAGGCAAATAGAAAAGTTGGTTTGGTGATTTGAAATAGTATTAAACAGTAATTTAAGTGTAAAGAAAGCAATTAAAAAAATTAGTGAAGAATCAATAAGAGAAAATAGTTAAGGTATCGAAGATGTTTACTTTTCCGTATCAAATTTTCTTACCAACTGATCAAGTGTGTAAGTGACCTAAACATGCTTACAGATTAAATGGCTAGAGCTGCTAAACTCTATATTAGTTGTTTGGCCATTCTAAGTTTGCTAAAGTCTACATTAGTGAACCTAGTTTGGGTGTCTTTGATGTAAACAAGAGTGAATGCAAATTCAAGACATTATTAAGTTACTAAGTTATTCAATAATAAATTATCTTAGTTCTTAAATTATAGTTCGAAGGTATACTGGTTACTTAATACTTGGTTGGCTTTATATATATATATATATACACGTTTGGTAATGTAGTTCACCTACTGATTTTGCAGGTTCTTATTAATAAATATGGTAATGTAGTTCACTTTAGAGAATGTGATTGCAACATTCAAGTACTATGAGCATTAACTAATTTTTCTATTGTATTATGTCAATTTTTTTTTAATTTATAAAGAAAGGCTGTTAACTTGTTTTCAACATATGAAAACAAAAAAATGGTGGAATTATGTGACTAGTTTTGTATTTTCATTTTCAATTGATATATTTTTTGGTTGTATTCACAAAAATAATTCGTTATCATTTTGTTTCCTATTTTCAAAGTTCTAACATGGTGTGGAATATTGGATAGGACTAGATTTTGGAGTGCAATGGCTTCCAACATGTTGAATCAATCTCGTAATGTTCTTAGCAAAAAAGTCATGGTTAAGAAAGAGGTATTTTGATGTGTGAACACTTTCAAAATTTTTGGATATGTGTTGTTGTTTATATTAATCGATGCAATTCAGAATGCATTTTATGAATGTTATTTCACATTTAAAAAGTAGAACATATACTAATTTCTCTATATGAATGTTACAAAATCTATTACATATCCAAGTAAATCAGTTTTATGTGAGATGTTTAAGAATGCTATCGAAGTTGACTAACTATATGACCACTACACTGTGAGATATTTTACGTCTATGTCCTTACCTCATTGGACTGTTGAAGTTGAACATCTAAATGAATTTAAAAAATGACTTATTTTATCCTATAAAGATGAGATATTATATGACATTTTATAACAGGTATCATCTCGTCAATAATATGAAATTGATAGCTATTATTAAATTTATGTAAAAACTGATTAATCTAGGTGCTAGAACACTTATGATCCCTGGAAGTTTACCACTAGGCACTTTTCATGTAAGTGTCTTTATTTTGCTCCTCCTTTTAGGTAAAGTTCATGTCATGGAGAATAAGGTCCATTCTTATATAATCAACTTTTTTCCATCATGTTACTTCCTTCGATTAACCATGTCAAACTTTTCTATATAAAAAATTAGATTGGACTTTGAACTAAAATCCAATCCAATTGGTTATAATAAAGGTAACCTTTATTTAACTTTAGAAAATTGGTGATATATTTATACCTCAAATTTTTGTTATTACTAATTTTTTTTAGTTTTGATTTTATTTTATTTCTGTACTTATTTTTTGTCAAAAATTTTGATTTTATTCTAATTTGCTTTTAATTTTCGGTTCTTTCTGTTCTAATTTTGTTCTTGCTTCTTTTTTAATGTGTGGTTTTGTCTTGATATTTTATTTTAATATTTTAATTTAAGATTCTAATTTTTTATACTCATTTATGTTCTAATTTTTGGGATATTTCTACAATTTGATTGCAATTTGATAAAAGGTCAAATAAAAATAATTGGATATTCAAAAAGGAATAGTATTTTGCTCTGAGTCTGGAATTAACAATTTGATATTCTGAAAAATTTAACCTATTTGTTCATATCAGAAGCTCAATTCTTTTTTTAAGTTCTCAGTTATTTTATAATTTTACTTTTGGTTATGTTATTGGTGCTCAATTCTTTTTTTCTTAGCTTGATCCGATTCATTTCCTTCTGACAACTACCCATTGTATCAAATTATGGGAACAACCAAAAAAACCATTTAGCTACATTAATAAACTTGAGTTGTTTTTAATAGGAAGGTAATACCAATCAATGTTAAAAATTTTAGCTTTATTTTTTATTGATTAATTTATACTATGATACATATTTGCATTTATTTAATGATAGGTACAATAAATAAAGAAATTGATCTAAAATGTCTTGGAATAGAGCAATACTCAATACCAGGCTTTTGCAAAAGTCAAAATAATGATCAAGCAACTTGAGGGGGATGCTGATACATTTGCAAGGCGGGAAGAAATGTATTATAAGAAGCGCCCAAAATCATGAAATTAGTTGAGGACTTGTTGAGAGAGTTATTGAGGCAAAATGCTGAAAATCTCAAGCATGAAATTAGCAGAGTTGAAGCTGAGAAGGATGTTGGTCTTTTTCAATATAAGCAATGTCGTGAAAAGATAACAATTTTTAATATGGTTGAACAATTCACTAATGATAAGAGTTGATCTATCAATACACTTTGTTTATATTTTGAATTAACTTACTTTTTCGTAGTACTTTTCTTCTAGTTTAACAATACAATGAACTTATTTATTTTTTAAAATACTATGAATGTTCGACTACAAGTTAAATAAAAATTAGATGCAAATTTGTATTAATTAAATTTATATTTATTTTGCAATGAAAAAATCTAAAAAATAAAATCCATTTTACCTTGCAGACAGAAAATCCATCTGTATTCAGAGTTGTGAATGCTTTTTCAGGCTCTAATTATCAACAGATTTAAAAATTTGACTTTAGTTACCGACAGAAAATCTATCAAAAAGTTTGACGCTAGTTACCAATACAAATCTGTCAAAAAATCTGACGTTTTTAGCAAAATGGAGGGGAAGATTACCAAAGAAAAATCCATAGGTAATAGAGACAAATCATATGTAAATTACCCACGGAAAAATTTATCGGTAAATAACCAAATCTATCGATAATTCCGTCTGTAACTAAAAATTTATTTGTAATAAAAACCAAATCTATCTATAAATTCCTATAGTGAAAATCACTCTGTCTATATACTAGGTATGCACTTATTTGGTTTGACATTTTTTTCCTTTTATTTTGAATTTTAATAATTAATTTTGTCTCTCTCTCTCTCTCTCTCTATATATATATATATATATATATATATATATATGCTTGCGAATACAGGTAAGTTTCAACTCCTAGACGGTTGCCATCGCCATCAGACATGCAAAAGGCAACAGTGGGCTTCCCTCTCCCTTTAATGCATGATGAGCATCTTTAGTTATATTTTTATTTTTTTCTTTGAATGAAGTTAGTGATTTTCTTATCATAATTGAGATTTTGTGCTTTAATCAATATTTCTTAGAGTTCCTAAACCAAAACTAGAAAGCAAGCAAAAAGCAACTATTCACAATATTTACATATGAACAATAACCAATAATAAGCACACATTGGAATTCTCCGGCAATGGCGCCAAAAACTTGAAAGAAGAAAATCGTCGTTCTAGAATTTCTTCTCAATAAAAGACATCATTTCGTTGCAAGTATACTCCCAAACTGACAAACAACCCTCAATCAAAGTTTAATTTTATTTATCACAAGTGCAGACCAATAAAAATACCGAGAGTATTAGATTTCGGGTCGTCTCTCAAAGGAATTGCGGTGAGGTTTTCTATCCTAGTCATTAATCATCGCACAATAATTATCAGGAGATAAGCCTATTACGTTATCTCCAACATTAGGAGAAAATTAAATAAGACTAGTTAATCTCAATCCAGAAGTCCTAATCACTTACTAATTGAATTAGCAAAAGATTAGCATCAATGGAAACAATATTAATGACTCAAGAGCACCTAATTTCTCTTTCCAAGCCAAGAATACACAAAATCTACTCTAAACCTAAGCCAAGCAATTTATCAAATACTTGGTAGGTATAAAAAAGGAAAGCATATTAAATTCCAATAATAATCAAATCTAAGACTACCAAGAGCAACAAAATAACAATAACAACTCAATTAAACAATAAAAAATATAAAAAGACATCAATTGCATTAAAGGAAATGAAAATTAATGAGAGTGTTTATAAACTAAAAAGAGGCATAAATGAGAAATTAACAATGTAAACTAAGAGAACAAAGATGTAGGAACAAGAAATTGCAAAGAAAACTAATTGAAAATAAGAACTAAAACCTAATTTAAAGAGAGTTTAACCTAAATCTATCCTAATTCTAGAGAGAAGAGGGAGCTTCTCTCTCTAGAAAACTATCCTAAAACATGGTCCTAAGCTACACTAATTGCTCCCCTCTTGTTTCCTTTTGAATTCTGCATCAAATAGCTTTAGAAATGAGTTGGATTGGGCTTTTGCAGCCCCAGAAATCGCCCCAGCGTTTTCTTTAATGAGGTCACGTGCTGTTTGTCACGCGTACATGTCGCTTGACGAATTCTGGTCACGCGATGGCAGATTTTCAAAACTCCATTTCTTCATGAATTCTCAACTTTTACATGCTTTTTCTTCATTCCATCAATCCAATTCTTTGCCTTTTAAACCTGAAATCACTCAACAAATATATCAAGGTATCGAATGGAATTAAAGTGAATTAAATTTATCAAATAAAGGGCCTAAAAAGCTTGTTTTCACTCTTAAGCACAAATTTGGAAAAATTTACAAAACCATGCTATTTCATTGAAAAATGTAGAAAAAATTGATAAAATCCACCAAATTCAATACAAGATAAACCCTAAAATTGGGGTTTATCAGCATGTTCTCATGCTAAACCAAGCATGTCCTCATGCTAAACCAAGAAAGATACAAGAAAGGGGTATCAACATTTATTCAATGCAAGTAACTATCTAAATGCAAACTAATGCGTGCAACTACTTGGTCAAAATAAATTAATTTTAAAGAATACGTATATAAATACAAGAACAAGGCAATTAGAATCAAATCAAATCCACAATTGAATTGAGTTATTGAAAAGAATTTTACAAACTTGCAAAAAACGAGATGATCATAGGTGAAAACATGTAATTGAGCAATCGAACTCTCACCGGATGTGTATTTGCTCTAGTCGCTCAAGTGTATAGTGTCGATTCACTCAATTCCCTTTTAATAATGCTTTTTAAGATTTGTGTTTGATCTAACAATCATCAATTATTCAATGCATGAATACATATATCATGAGGACTTTTCAAGGGTTGTAATGGGGCTAGGGTGAAGGTAAGGATGTATATGGCAAAGTGAGCTTGAAATTTGAATATTTGATTAACCTAAGCTCTCACCAAACACATATAACAACCTATGCAGTTCTAATACAGTGCCTAGCTACCCATAATGATCACTTTTTCACACACATGCATTCTTTCCAGTCACAACACATATGCATTGTTATTATTATCTTACTTTCGGACATTTTGTCCCCTTTCTATTGCTTTCTTTTTTTTCTTTTCTTTTTCCCTTTTTTTCTTTTTTCTTTTTCTTTTTTTCACGATAAAGTATATACAAAAGTATCAATGCATATGGTTTTAAACATTTAATGCATGAGTATGTACCTGAAGGACGTTATTTTTATGTCGCTATAGAAGCTAGTAATAAATCTAATCGTGAGTATAGTCTAACTGACACACAAATTTCGCATCAAACAATTCTAAAATCTATAACCGAGAGTATTAGTCCCGAGTCGTCCTCCCTAGGAATTGCCTTAGAATGCACATTATTGATTAGGAAGTCTTTTGTGATTTTTGAGAGTTGGTATGAGAATGTAAGCTAACAAAAAGTAATCAACAATCAATCAAGAAAAAAGCCTTGGCCAAGGGTGAGCATTGAAAGTTCCATCATTATAGTTTCCTTCAATTGTGATAACAATTAAGTGTTGCTTGACTTAGTTAACCCCTAATTATGGAGGAAAGTCAAGTGAAAATAACTAACTTGAGTCACAAGTCCTAGCCTAACCTTTGGGAAGTCTAGCTTTAGTGCACTCCAAGCCAATTAGCAATTCTCAATTCCCAATCAATAATTGATATCCACTACTCAAGTGTCTCCAATAACTCAACCCCTAAGCCAAGTAAGGAAATTCTACTCCATAGCTAGGGTTACCATTTCATCAAACATTTGGTGAGCATTCATAGAAGGCATTATGAAATTGAGAGAAAGGAATTGAATTCAAACTATCTATCTCAAGTAATCATCAACAATCAAACAATTACAATTAATGAACATGAAAATACCTCAATTCATTGATCCAAATCAAAGTAACAAAGCATTCATAGATCTAGAGTGAATGAATCAAATAACACAAATTGAGAGTAGGAGAAGAGTATATCTACAACTTGTATCAAAGCAAAGGTGAATTAGCAATTGATCTCACCAAGAAATTAAAGGAGAATTGCAATGGAGAATGAAATCCTAGAGAGAGGTTGGAGCTTCTCTCTCTACAAAATGTAACTAACTAATGGAAAATATCTAGAAAATGTGTCTAATGAGTGAATTGATCCCAAGCCCTTCAATCCTTGGTCTTCTTATGCTTCTCCCACCAGAACTCTGCCCCAAAATAGGGTAAGTAACTTCCTGAAATCGCTGGTCACGTTTTCTTCTTAAAAATCACGTGCGGCAATCAGCGCGTACGCGTCCCTGGGGCTTTAGCAATCCGCACGTAGGCGTCAGGTATGCGGGCACGTCCCTTGAGGTTTTGACTCAGCCGCTAAATACACCGGCTCCTGGCTGGTCACAATGGCACGCATCTGCGCGTACGTGCCAGGTGCGCGTGCGCTTCCTTGCTCAAAATTCCAAATATCTAATTTTCATGCTCCTTCCCTTTATGCATGCTTCCGTCTTCTTCTCAAAGCCATCCTAGCCCTATAATCTTTGAAATCACTTAACGCACCGATCACGGTATCGAATGGTAATAGAGGAGGATTAAAATATATCTAATGCAATGCAAAAGAAGCATGTTTTCGTTCATGAGGCAAAATTGGGAGAGGAACACAAAATCATGAATTTTTATATGAATAAGTGTGAAAGATCATTGATAAAACCCTCAAAATCAATACAAGATAAACCCTAAAAATGGGGTTTATCAACTTCCCCACACTTAAACTATAGCATGTCCTCATGCTAAGGGAAAGCAAAAGACCAAAGAATCATAAGAGAATGAGATTCATGAGATGCAATCTACTTACATGCATGCAACTAAGATGGAGGCTACTATCTACTTGGTCAAAAGTAATTCAATCTTCCTAGAATGTATAGAGAAGCACATAGGGCAAGATGATTGGCAATTTCATAGACTCTACCAATTTTTAATCATCAAGGTGAAATGTGTGCAACTTGCATGAAGAACGCTCGCGAGAGCCGGAGATAAGGAATTAGGCTTCGAACCCTCACCAGAAGTATTTGTACTCTATTCACTCGGTGTATGGGATTAATAACTAAATTCTCCTCTACTTCATGCTTTTCCAAAATTTGTTCTTCCTCTAACAATCAACAATTATTCTATGCATGCATACACATATCATGAGGTCTTTTCTTAGGTTGTGATGGGGCTAGGGTCAAGGTAGGTTATATATTTGGCTAAGTGGACTAAAATTTGAATCCTTTGATTAACTTAAGCTTCCCACCTAACCTATATAACGACCTATACAATTATGTACTAGCCTAACTACCCATTTCTCACTCTTTCATATACTCATGCATTCACTTTTGATTACTACACATATGCATTGATTATTATTAAGTCTTGCTTTGGGGCATTTTTGTCCCCTCTTTTTTTTCTTTCTTTCTTTTCTCCCTTTTTTTCCTTTTTTTTCTACTAAATTTTTTTTCTTTCTTCTTCATTATTCATTCTTTTTTCACTTCTTTTTGTTTTTCTTGTCAATGCATACGGTCCACATTTTTAATCAACACATGAGCATGTATCCACTTTCCAATATTTCAACACACACAACAACATGCTCTTACCTCAACCAATGTCCCCTCGCTCGGTTTCCCCATACTTGAATGACACACACACTCTAGTCTAAGCTAATCAAAGATTCAAATAGGGACATTCATGGTTTTTTGCTTTTGGCTTGTGATGTGCTAAAATTAAGAATGAGTGGGTTAAACGTCGGCTCAAAGTTGGTTACAAAGGTTGTTATAGGGTAAGGCCATTTGGGTAAGTGGCTAAGTGAATTGATGGCCTCAATCATATACATGCATTCATACATACAACAATGGACTTATAGAGTCAAACAAATTAAGGATCACAATCATAGAGAGAGAACAACATGCACACAAGAAGGGGTATAAGTGGCTATAAGATGTAGCCACACAATAAGGCCCAAAACTCACTTGCTTGTGTTCTCAACTCAAAATTCATGTTCTAATTTAAAATCTTCAAACAAGTTTAGCATAAAAAATTTCTGAAATTGGTAGGTGTTCCGGGGGTTACCTGAAACTGTAGGTCGATCTCAGACGAGATCTTCTATGTTGGTCGGAGCCGACGTGTCCGGCAGGTGTGTAGCGGCCGGAGCTGGTGTGTCCGACTTGTTGGACCTGGTGATGGTGCTGATCCTTTGTCCCCGGAGGGTGGGGGGTACCTGCAAGGGACTCCGATGCTTAAGTTAGCAAGGGTATTAAGCAGGTATTGAGTAGAATCAGAGTATGAGTTATACCTGGGTGCTCCAGTGTATTTATAATGGTGAGGAGTGACCTCTCTGGAGATAAGATAGTTATCTTATCTTATCTTATCTTATCTTTGAGTGAAGTCATCTTATCTTTAGCGGAACCGCCTTTATCTTTCTGGGCTTTAGCTGCCTTTAGATTGGGCTGTGTTCCTTCGTTTTGGGCCTGCTTTGGGCTCCTTTGGCGATTTGGCCGAGCTCTTTGAGAAGAGGTCGGGCATTGGCCGAGCTCTTTGAGAAGAGGTCGGATAGTCTGACCTGAAGAGGTCGGTCGGCTTGTCGCTAAACATCCCGGGTCGGACAGCTTGACCCAGGGTATGAACAGTGCCCCTGCTTGAGTTCGATCTTTCCGTGAGATCGTGCTTTTCAGAGCTTCGATCTCTTTTGGAAGTCGTGCTCAAGCATCCGTCTAGCTTGTTTCTTCATTGCTTTGCAATCTTTGTAGATTTTCTAGAGGTTTGGTATTTCACAGTCCAACCTCTTTTGAGTGGTAGTGTGGGTTTTCTACCCTTGCCTTCTGGATCACGCCTTGCTTTTAAGTTTGTGTTGACAACCCTCTGCTTTGGCGAAGCTATCCTTGCGGCTTGATATCCGGCCTTTTTGTGACTTGTCCAATGACTTTTTAGTGTTCTTTATATAGAACCTTTTTTAGTCTCGGATGATGTTCATAGCCCTGTTTGAGATTGTGCCTTCTTTGAGCAGAGTTGTATCCCTTTTGGCTAAGTACATTTGAGCCTTAAGTTGTTTCTCAACCTTTTGGCTCGTTCTTTTTTGAAGTCGTACTTGCGCCTCTTCTTTAGCTGACGTCGACCTGTATGACTTTGCCCCTGCTTGAGTTCAGACTTTTCCGTGAGACCGTGCTTTCAGAGTTTCGATCTCTTCGGGGAAGTTGTGCTCAAGCATCCTGACTTTGGTCGATCTTTGAGTAGTTTCTCCTTGTGCGAGTCTGGTATTGCCCCTTTACTTTGTTGAAAGGACTTTTCAGCCTTCTTCCGACTTGTTTGTCTTCGCTGTTCGGGCTTTTTAGTCATAATCCAACAACTTTTTAGGTAGTGTTTCGATGGGGAACCTTTTTATAGTTTGTTTGGATGACTTTTTAGCTCTGTCTTTGAGGTTGTGCTTTTCGCTTTTTAAGTAGTGTCTCCTTTCAAGACTTCGTACCTTTTAGCAAAACATTCCTGGCTTTCCTCTGGCCGTTTGCGAGATGTCTTTGTCTGTTTTTGTGGATCTTTGTAGAGTGTCGGTACTTTGTTGTCTGGCCTCTTTTGATCACTTCTGGTTTTGTCCACTTTCTGCTTGGTCGAGGTGGTCTTTGGGGATAACTTGTCCGATGACTTTTTAGTGTTCTCATAGAACACTTTTTATTCAGTCTGAACAATTTTGATAGCCTTGTCGTGGAGCCGTGGCTTTTTGGGCGGAGCTATGTCTGTTTTAGTGCACGTTTTTTGTTGGTCCGACTTCTTCTTGTCGGTCCAAGCTGTAGCTTTCATTGGTCTGACTTCTTCTTGTCGGTCCAAGCTGTAGCTTTCATTGGTCTGACTTCTTCTGTCGACCCTTCTTTTAGCTTTTGTTGGTCCGACTTTCTCTTGTCGGTCCAAGCTTTTAGCTTTTGCTGGTCCGACTTTCTCTTGTCGGTCCAAGCTGTAGCTTTTGTTGGTCCGTCTTCTTCTTGTCGGTCCAAGCTTTTAGCTTTTGCTGGTCCGACTTTCTCTTGTCGGTCCAAGCTGTAGCTTTCCAAGTTTTTTCTGTAATCCTCTTTCTTGGACCTTGTTCAGGTCTCTTTCGGGGATTACTTTTATAACTTTTGTGTTGTGGGCCAACTTTCGTCGTGTCGGGGCTCTCCTGAGTTATTTCTGTAATCCTCTTTCTTGGACTTTGTTCAGGTCTCTTTCAGGGATTACTTTTATAACTCTTTTGTCGTTTGGGCCTACTTTGTCATGTCAGGCTCTCCTTAGTTATTTCTGTAATCCTCTTTCTTGGACCTTGTTCAGGTCTCTTTCAGGGATTACTTTGATAACTTTTTAGTGGTAGGAGTCCGACTTGGTTATGTCGGTCTCCTTTAAGTTATTTTTTGTAGTCCTCTTTCTTGGATCTTTGTCATATCTCTTTCAGGGACTACTTGTATAACTTTTTATTTTGGGCTGACTTTGTTATGTCAGGCCCTTCTAAGTTAAAGTAATCCTCTTTAATAGGGTTGGCCAGACCTCTTTCCAGGGTTTACTTATAACTTGGGTTGACTTGGTTTGACTTCTTAACGTTTGACCAGTCCTTAAGTTATTATTTTAGCGATCCGTAAGACCTCGTCAGGTTCTTTTTTAGATCACTTTCGATAACTTCTTACATTATTCTGTGTTCATCTTTTCCGATTTGTAGAAAGTGGTTGGCATCTTTAGATCGTCTTTGGGGTGAATCGCGTTTTCACCTTTATCAGATGGTTATTTTTATCGTGACCGTGCAGTGAAATTGTTTTTCACTTTCTGCCGATCTGTTGCTTTATAATCGGATGATGAATGCTTCAGATTAATGTGTCTTGATTGAGCAGTGAATTTTGATTTTCACTTTGTCGACCTTTGTTGAAATCAAACGATGAATTTGGTTTTCATCGTGGTTGGGCGGTGAAGTTGGTTTTCACCTTGCCGACCTGTCGCTTTGTAATCGGACGATGAATTTGGTTTTCATCTTGCCGACTTTTTTATGATCGGGCGGTGAATTTGGTTTTCACCTTGCCGACCTTTGTCGTAATCAAACGATGAATTCGGTTTTCATCGTGGTCGGGCGGTGAAGTTGGTTTTCACCTTGCTGACCTGTCGCTTTGTAATCGGATGATGAATTTGGTTTTCATCTTGCCGACTTTTTCGTGATCGAGCGGTGAATTTGTTTTTCACCTTGCCGACCTGTCGTAATCGGACGTCTTGGTAGGAAACTTTTTAGGGAATCTGCGAACTTTTAAACAATAAAATGAAGAAATGAATAAGAGTGTGTGTATGTTAGTGCTTACCCTTCTAGGTCGGGCAATCTTTTAGATCTCGGCCTGGCGCCTTTTGTAGGCATGCCATGACCTTGGTAGCTCTTACCCCTCGAGGTCGGACACTTTGTGGTGGCCTTTCCCCAGTACTTTCGTGACTTGGCAGGGTCCTTTCCATTTAGCTGCTGGCTTTCCTTCTTCCGGTCGACTTGTTCTGATATTATTTCGGATTGGGATGAGGTCATTATTGGTGAAGCTTTTCTGTACTACCTTTCATTTGTACCTTAAGGCCATGCGACATTTTAACGCTTCTTCCCTGATCTGAGCTCTTTCTCGGACTTCTGGGAGTAGGTCGAGCTCTTTCCTTTGGATTTGGGAGTTGACCTCTTTATTATAGAGGATCATTCTGGGGGATCTTTCTTCGATCTCTACTGGGATCATTGCCTCCACTCCGCGAGTCAATCGGAAGGGTGATTCCCCCGTGGTGAAGTGTGGAGTTGTCCGATATGCCCAAAGGACTTGTGGGAGCTCTTCAGCCCAAGCTCCCTTTTGATCTGAAGAACTTTGGTTCTTTCTACAAAAAGTTTGCGTATTCTCCTTTGAGGAGAATGTGTGCTTTGCTTAGGATTTGGTTGCTGTTCCTGTTTCTTTTCATTGTTGCCTGACTCCCTTTGTACAAAAAGTTCTAGCTTTTGTTTTGACCTTTTGTTTGAGAGGTGTTCAGACTGTTTGGGTATAGATTATCGGCTTTTCTTCTCTGTGTTCTTGCCCTGTTGTTGCCTCCAAAGGGTGCCCCTGGACTTTCGTGTGAGTCCTGGGGTTTCCCTTTTACTGCTGTATCTGACACTTGATGTTTTGCTGTTATTGTCCGAGTTGTTTCCATTATTTGTCCGAGTTGTTTGGTAATAACCTCATGGTTGACCTATGTCTTCTTGACAAAATATTGCTGAGATGTCTACTAAGATCCCGGTCGGCATGTCTGATTGACTGGATTTCATGGTTGTAATGCGTGTTACTGTGGCTGACCCTGAGTACTGTGTGCGACTTAGGAGGTTCCTCTGAATTTGTAAAGATAGGGATGAGGAAAAGAATTATGAGCTGGTGTCGCCAGACTCTCAGGAGAGGGTTTGTTTTCCTTCCTTGTTGTGGTCTTGTAATGTGGTATGGATGAGGCTTCTGTTATTGCCCCCTGGTTTGGTGTTTGCTAGTTTTGAAAATGCATCAGCTCGGACATTCTGCTCCCGAGGTATGTGTCAGACTTCATATTCCCCAAAATGTCCGAGCTGTTTTCTATTTTTGTCCAGGATCCCATGAATTGTCCGAGTTGTTCTCTGGTTTTGTCCAGGGTCCCCCAAATTATCCGAGGTATTTTTTGTGGTGGGATCCTCAGCTTGGTTGCTCCCTTCTATTTGTGAGGTGACTACTTGTGAGTCATTGGACATGGTAAGCTCCTACCTTCTTAGCTAGCCTTAAACCAGCCAGTAGTGCCTCGTATTCAGCTTGGTCATTTGGCTTGATTTGGCTTCCCTGATCGCTTTTCTATAATTACACCTGCACCACTCCCAGTTTTGTTTGAAGAGTCATCCATGTAGAGTTTCCATTTTGTAGGAGTTCCCGGGGTGTTAGTGTACTCTGTAATAAAGTCGGCCAAATACTATGATTTGATGGCTGTCTGAGCTTTATGTCGAAGATCGATTTTGACTGCCCACTGTAGAATTCTTCCTGCTAAGTCTGTTTTCTTGTAGGATGCCTTCGATGGGCTGGTTGGTCCGAACTCTGATAGTGTGAGCTTGAAAGAATGGGTGGAGTCATCGAGAAGTGAGTATGTGGGCGTAGGCGAACTGCTCTATCTCTTGATAGTTTAGTTTGGCCCCTTGTAGGACCTTGATGATGAAGTAGACGGATTGTTGCCCACTTTTGTCTTCTTTAACTAGTGATGAGGCTATTGCCAGACTTTCCACTACGAGGTATAATATGAGCTTTTCACTTTCCCTTGGTTGGGTAAGAATGGGTGGTTGCCCCAAGAATTTTTAAAATCCCGGAAGGCTTGTTTGCACCCCGTAGTCCTATTCAAACATCTCTCCTTTCCTTAATATACCTATTTGAGGTGTCCTTTGCGGGATGATTTAGAGATCCTTCCTCCTGCGAATCCTCCATGAACATGTCTCTCAGGGGTGTGAGGTGGGCGTTCAACTCGTTCGACCTCTTTGGTGTGAAACGTTCGACTTGTCCGACCTCTTTGGTGTGAGGTAGACCATCGACTTGTCCGACCTCTTTGGTGTGAGGTTGACCTTCAACTTGTCCGACCTCTTTGGTGTGAGGTGGACCTTCAACGCGTTCGACCTCTTTGGTGTGAGGTGGACCTTCAACATGTCCCACCTCTTTGGTGTGAGGTGGACCTCTAACTCGTTCGACCTCTTTGGTGTGAGGTGGACTTCCAACTCGTCCGACCACTTTGGTGTGAGGTGGACCTTCAACTTTGTCCGACCTCTTTGGTGTGAGGTGGACCTTCAACGCGTCCGACCTCTCTTGTTTTTGATTGGGCGAGTTGATGGGATCTTCTCAGTGTTGCATATTTCTCGGTAGATATCCACAACAGACACCCGAAGGGGGTGTAATTGTGGTATTTTCTAGGCTTCTCTCCATGTTGATCTTCTTTTTTCTTCGACTCTTTATCCTTATCCCGAGAGGAGTAGGAATGTTCGGTTTTTGAGATCACTCCTAGTCGACAGTTTTTCTCCATGTTGATGTACTTCTCTGCCCGTTCCTGTACCTCGTTCCGAGATGTTTGGGTGCTTCTTGGATATTGAGTGGCTAAAAGGTCCTTCTCGTAGACCATTGATGAGACCCCTGATAGCTGCTTCTATTGGCAGACTTTGTATGTCCAGACATGTTTTGTTAAATCTTTCCATGTAATTGCGAAGGCTCTCTCGATCTCCTTGCTTGATCCCTAATAGGCTTGATGCGTGTTTGGCTTTGTCCTTCTGGATGGAGAATAACGGATTGCATCTGAGGCTTCCGTGAGATACATCCTGCTTCTGAAATTTCTAAGATGATAGCTTGGATCTTGATGTGCCGTCGTACGGAGTCATGTTGGGAGCTTTGAAGTCCTTTGGGACCTTTAGCTTTCATGATCTCTTTGGTGAATGGGTCTTAATCTTTGTGGGGGCTATCTTCGTGACTGGATCAAGCCGTCTCGGTTTTGAGATCAACTTCGAGTTTTAAGAGCTTATCTTTTAACTCTCGGCGTCGCCTAGTTTCCCTTCGGAGGTCCTTCTTGGCTTCCCGTTGATGCTCGTCTTCTTTTTCGAGTTGTTGGAGGTGGTTTTGTTGAGCTTGTAGTGCTTCCATGATTTCTGTGTTTGCAGGTTACTTATCTCCCCCGTTTTGGGGTGTGCTTTTGGGGGTGGCATCCGCGTTTTTATGCGGCATTCTATCCTCTAGATCTGAATCGTGGTCGTTGTCATGGTTGTCCGCCATGGTGGTGGGATGACTTCCAGGTTCCCCGGCAACAGCGCCAATGTTCCGGGGGTTAGCTGAAATTGTAGGTCGATCTCAGACGAGATCGTCTGTGCTGGTCGGAGCCGACGTGTCCGGCAGGTGTGTAGCGGCCGGAGCTGGTGTGTCCGACTTGTTGGACCTGGTGATGGTGCTGATCCTTTGTCCCCGGAGGGTGGGGGGTACCTGCAAGGGACTCCGATGCTTAAGTTAGCAAGGGTATTAAGCAGGTATTGAGTAGAATCAGAGTATGAGTTATACCTGGGTGCTCCAGTGTATTTATAATGGTGAGGAGTGACCTCTCTGGAGATAAGATAGTTATCTTATCTTATCTTATCTCATCTTTGAGTGAAGTCATCTTATCTTTAGCGGAACCGCCTTTATCTTTCTGGGCTTTAGCTGCCTTTAGATTGGGCTGTGTTCCCTCGTTTTGGGCCTGCTTTGGGCTCCTTTGGCGATTTGGCCGAGCTCTTTGAGAAGAGGTCGGGCATTGGTCAAGCTCTTTGAGAAGAGGTCGGATAGTCTGACCTGAAGAGGTCGGTCGGCTTGTCGCTAAACATCCCGGGTCGGACAGCTTGACCCAGGGTATGAACAGTAGGGTTGCCCTAAAATTCTAGTTTCTAAGGAAAGAAGTCATCACTCTAACCAAGTAGACTTATCAAGAGATACCTATCATGCAAAGGGTGTCAAAAAGTGAAAACCTAATCATGCAATCTATCCTAATTAATAAAAGAAATTCAAAGTTTATTCGGGTGTTACCTATGGAGATCGGGTGACCGATCTCCCCACACTTAAAACTTAGCACGGTCCTCCGTGCCATACATGATGCGCAATGGGAGACTGGCTCCGGAATGTCCATAATCTCCATCATCACCGCTATCGTCACTTGATGTTGCGGTAGATGTGGAGATATCCGGTTCCTCTATAGACGGGGTGACAACACTTAGCAGCTTCTTCACATAAGCATACCAGTGTTGGTTGCGCCGTTCAAAACGATCCACCTTCTTGTGAAGATCCTCAATGCGTTGGTGGGAAGACTTGGGTGGTGCGGATGAAGTAGCGGGAATGCTTGCGGGAATGGCCATGCCAAGATCCTCGGTGTCTACCGGGGGCTTGAGATATTTTGCGGTTGGAGCAGCATCACCATCAACCTGGATTGTGGCCCTTCGATCCCTAGTCTCACGGGAGACACCGGTGGCCGCAACTAGCTCGGTAACCAAAGCGGGGAAGGGCAGGTTACCCTTAGCATGAATACGCCCCATGGCTTGTCAGATGATAAATGGGATGTTGATCGGCTTCTCGGTTAGGACGCACCAAACTAAGCTCAAACGTGATGGATGACCCATGGGTGCTAGGAAGCACATAGTGGGCTAGGATTTGGGCCCATGCACTGGCTTCTTGAGTGAGAAAATGTGCGTCAATGCCTTTGGACCTCTGTCTCATTCTCCCTTGAATCTTAAATGATTCGGGTATGGCAATGACTCGGAGAATGGCACCCCAGTCAAATCCATACTCGCAACGTGCCGACAAGATCTCTTGGTAAGCGTCAATTCCATCCACTAATGGCTTTCTCTGTGACGGGAACTTGCTTTCTATGCACAAAAACCGATGCAAGAGAGGCCGAGTGGTAGTTGGAGTAAAACTCCACCACCCAGGATAGGTTGGCCTCCTTTGGTTGCCTCATGAGAAATTCCCATTACCTCCGCTCGATGCGGGGTATCACAAACAGAAGAACATGAACCGGAGGGGTAAGAAGCAGCTCCGCGTGATAGTTCCTTTTGATAATCATGGGGTAGACAAGCTCACAGCATCGGTTGGGAAACTTGTTCGGGTCCCGTGGAGGGTTATCCTTCTCTATAACATCAGTGTTCACTATGCTTCTTGGCTTCTTGAGGAGGGGCTTGACCCTAAGTGCTTGGTGCGCCCTATTGGCGGACCCTTGAAGCGCCCTCTTAGTTGCTGGCGCCTTTCCCTTATCCTTCTTGACCACCATCCTACAGAAGCGGGAAGGGGGGACATTAAATTCAAGAAAAAACTCAAAAACGGTTGTCATGCAAGTGATAAAATAGTCCATAAGAGGATAGGCGTCTTAAATACACGACAGCTGCAACATGTAACTAAGACAACATTGGAAACAATGGCAAGTCACTAGCATGTAATGCAAGAGTGATATAAGCATGCGAATGAAAGGCATGAGGAGCATACATTCAAACATCAAAGCAAGAAGCAAGTCACAAGGGGTGAGCATGAAAATATGAAACATGAAGAATGACATGCTCAATGCACATAGGAATAAGCAAGTGAGTGAGAAAGAACACTAAGTAGAAAGCACTAAGTCAAATTTAACCCAAAAAAAAATCATGTATGCCTTTCATAAAAAACTTGATGTGCACCCCTTAGGTCATGAACAAATGGAGGAATTGGGGCAATGTAGCATCCCTCAAGGCAATATTAATCATCATAGAGCACCACATTTGCAAGAAAATCAAGTGTAACAAACTAACCCACCAATGTAAAAAAGGAATCTTTACCCACAACACCCATGAAAATTGGAAAAATAAAGACAAATGCAAACAAACAAGTAAGCAAGAGAAGGAAGCTACTTAAGAAGGAAAACAAAGATATGCAACTTAAGAAGGGAGAAAAGAGAAGTAGAACAAAGAAAAGGGAAAGTAGAAGTACCTTGAGAAGAAGAAGTAAGTAGTGGAGAATGTAAGTGAGAAAAGGAGAAGAAATATGGGGAAAAAGAGGAGAGAAAGAAAACGTAGGACCGGCGGAGGTGGTGGTCGCCGTAGGGAAGTGCCGCCAGTGGGGGGTGGTAGAAGAGGTGGAGGAAGTGGTTGAAGAAGTAAAGAAGAGGAGACTAGAGAAAGAAGGTGGAAAATGAGAGAAGAGAAGATGAGTGGTGTACGAAATTGTGATCTCAATGGAGCCAACAACTTGGTACGCACAATTGTAATATCACTCTTTTTCACAACTTCGCACAACTAACCAGCAAGTGCACTGGGTCGTCCAAGTAATAAACCTTATGTGAGTAAGGGTCGATCCCACAGAGATTGTCGGCTTGAAGCAAGCTATGGTCATCTTGTAAGTCTCAGTCAGGCGGATTCTAATGATTATAATGGTTTTCGAATTTAGAGATAAATAATGCATAAAATAAAGATAGAGATACTTATGTAATTCATTGGTGGGAATTTCAGATAAGTGTATGGAGATGCCTCATCCCTTTTGAATCTCTACTTTCCTACTGCCTTCTTCCAATCATTCTTATCCCTTTCCATGGCAAGCTGTATGTTCGGGTTTCACCGGCATCAATGGCTACCTCCCGTCTTCTCAGTGAAAATGGTCCAAATGCGCTGTCACTGCACGGCTAATCATCTGTCGGTTCTCGATCATGTTGGAATAGAATCAAGTGATTCTTTTGCGTCTGTCACTATGCCCAACACTCGCGAGTTTGAAGCTCGTCACAGTCATCCCATCTCAGATCCTACTCGGAATACCACAGACAAGGTTTAGACTTTCCAGATGTTAGGAATGGCTGCCAATGGATTCTAGCTTATACCACGAAGACTCCGATCTTTTGGAATGGAGGCTAAGAGATACGCGCTCGATCTAAGGTAAAACGGAAGTGGTTGTCAGGCACGTGTTCATAGGTGAGAATGATGATGAGTGTCACGGATCATCACATTCATCATGTTGAAGTGCAGTGAATATCTTAGAATAAGAATAAGCTGAATTGAATAGAAGAGCAATAGTAATTACATTAATACTCGAGGAAAAGCAAAGCTCCATACCTTAATCTATGGTGTGTAGAAACTCCACCGTTGAAAATACATAAGTGATAAAGGTCTAGGCATGGCCGAATGGCCAGCCCCCCAAAATGTGATCAAAGGATCAAACGATAATCCAAAGATTTCCAATGATCAAAAGATGATCCAAAGATATCTAATACAATAATAAAAAGTTCTATTTATACTAAACTAGTTACTAGGGTTTACAAGAATAAGTCTAAGTGCAGAAATCCACGTCTGGGGCCCACTTTGTTGTGTGCCTAGGCTGAGCTTGAGCTTTACACGTGCAGAGGCTTCTCTTGGGGTTAAACGCCAAGTTGTAATGTGTTTTTGGCATTTAACTCTGGTTTGTGACGTGTTTCTGGCGTTTTACTCCAGAATGCAGGATGGAACTGGCGTTGAACGCCAGTTTGCGTCATCTAAACGCAAATAAAGTATGGACTATTATATATTGCTGGAAAGCCCTATATGTCTAATTTCCAACCCAATTAAAATTGCGTCATTTGGATTTCTGTAGCTCTATAAAGTCCATTTTGAGTGCATGGAGGTCAGAATCCAACAGCATTTGTAGTCCTTTTTCAGCCTCCTATCAGATTTTTGCTCAGGTCCCTCAATTTCAGCCAGAAAATACCTGAAATCATAGAAAAATACACAAACTCATAGTAAAGTCCAGAAATGTGAATTTTGCATAAAAACTAATAAAAACATCCCTAAAAGTAGCTAGATCCTACTAAAAACTACCTAAAAATAATGCCAAAAAGCGTATAAATTATCCGCTCATCACAACACCAAACTTAAATTGTTGCTTGTCCCCAAGCAACTGAAAATCAAATAGGATAAAAAGAAGAGAATATACTATAAATCTCAAAATATCAATGAATATTAGTTCTAATTAGATGAGCGGAACTTGTAGCTTTTTGCTTCTGAACAGTTTTGGCATCTCACTTTATCCTTTGAAGTTTAGAATGATTGGCATCTCTAGGAATTCAGAATTCAGATAGTGTTATTGATTCTCCTAGTTTAGTATGTTGATTCTTGAATACAGCTATTTTATGAGTCTTGGCCGTGTCCTTAAGCACTTTGTTTTCCAATATTACCACCGGATACATAAATGCCACAGACACATGACTGGGTGGACCTTTTTAGATTGTGACTCAACTTTGCTAAAGTCCCCAGTTAGAGGTGTCCAGAGCTCTTAAGCACACTCTTTTTACTTTGGATCACGACTTTAACCACTCAATCTCAAGTTTTTCACTTGGACCTGCATGCCACAAGCACATGGTTAGGGACAGCTTGATTTAGCCGCTTAGGCCTGGATTTTATTTCCTTGGGCCCTTCTATCCATTGATGCTCAAAGCCTTGGATCCTTTTTACCCTTGCCTTTTGGTTTTAAGGGCTATTGGCTTTTTCTGCTTGCTTTTTCTTTTTCTTTTATATATTTTTTTTGCCATTTTTTTTCGCAAGCTTCTTCTTTTTCACTGCTTTTTCTTGCTTCAAGAATCAATTTCATGATTTTTCAGATTATCAATAACATTTCTCTTTTTCATCATTCTTTTAAGAGCCAACAATTTTAACATTTTTAAACAACAAGATAAAAAATATGCATTGTTCAAGCATTCATTCAGAAAACAAAAACTATTGTCACCACATCAATATAATTAAACTAATTTCAAGGATAAATTCGAAACTCATGTACTTCTTGTTCTTTTGTATTAAAAACATTTTTCATTTAAGAAAGGTGAATGATTCATGGAATTATTCATAGCCTTAAGACATAGTTACTAAATACTAATGATCATGTAGTAAAGACACAAACATAGACAAACATGAAGCTCAAAAACTGAAAAACAGAGAGATAAGAACAAGGAAGTTAAGGAATGAGTCCACCTTAGTGATGGTGGCGCCTTCTTCTTGAAGGACCAATGGTGTCCTTGAGCTCCTCTATGTCTCTTCCTTGCCTTTGTTGCTCCTCCCTCATAGCTCTTTTGATCTTCTCTAATCTCATTGAGAATGATGGAGTGCTCTTGGTGTTCTACACTTAATTGGTTCATGTCATGACTCAATCCTTCTAGAGAAGTGTTGAGTTGTTCCCAATAGTTGTTTGGAGGAAAATGCATCCCTTGAGGCATCTCTGGGATTTCTTGATGATGAGCTTCCTCATACGTCTCTTGAGATCCATGAATAGGCTCTCTTGTTTGCTCCATCTTCTTCTTAGTGATGGGCTTGTCCTCTTCAATGGGAATGTCTCCTTCTATGACAACTCCAGCTAAGTTGCATAGATGCAAATTAGATGAAGAAAAGCTAGCCTTGCTAAGGTGGAGAGCTTTTCGGCTACTTTATAGAGTTCTAGAGGGATGACTTCATGAACTTCTACCTCCTCTCCAATCATGATGCTATAGATCATGATGGCCCAATCCACCGTTACTTCAGATCGGTTGCTAGTGGGGATGATGGAGCGTTGGATGAACTCCAACCATCCTCTAGACACATGCTTAAGGTCCAGTCTTCTCAATTGAACCGGCTTGCCTTTTGAGTCTCTTTTCCATTAAGCTCCTTCCACACATATGTCCATGAGGACTTGGTCCAACCTTTGATCAAAGTTGACCCTTCTAGTGTAGGGGCGTGCGTCTTTTTGCATCATAGGCAAGTTGAACGCCAACCTTACGTTCTTCGGATTGAAATCTAAGCATTTTTCCCGAACCATTGTAATCCAATTCTTTGGATTTGGGTTCATGCTTTGATCATGGTTCCTAGTGATCCATGCGTTTGCATAGAACTCTTGAACCATTAGGATTCCGACTTGTTGAATGGGATTGGAGAGAACTTCCCATCCTCTTCTTATAATTTCTTGTCGGATCTCCGGATACTCATTTTTCTTGAGCATGAAAGGGACCTCAAGGATCAACTTTTTCTTGGCCACAACTTCATAGAAGTGGTCTTGATGGGCTTTTGAGATGAATCTCTCCATCTCCCATGACTCAGAGGTGGAAGCAATTGCCTTCCCTTTCCTCTTTCTTGAGGTTTCTCTGGCCTTAGGAGCCATCAATGGTTATGGAAAAACAAAAAAGCTATGCTTTTACCACACCAAACTTAGAGAATGTTGCTCGCCCTCGAGCAAAAGAAGAAAGAATAGAAGAAGAAGAAGAAGATATGGAGGAAAGGGAGAAAGGTGTAGGTTTCGGCCAAGGGGGAGAAGATAGGGTAGTGTTGTGTGAAAATGAAGAAGGATGGAGGAGTTTATATAGTGGAGGGAGAGGGGTTTGGGTTCGGTCATTTAGGGTGGGTTTGGGTGGAAAAGAGATTTTAAATTTGAAGGTAGGTGGGGTTTATGGGGAAGAGTGGATGTATGTGATTGGTGAGGGGGTAATAAGGAAAAGAGATTGAGGTGATTGGTGAAGGGTATAGTGTTATTGGATTGTGTGAAGAAGAGAAAAGTGGGATAGGTAGAGATCCTGTGGGATCCACAGATCCTAAGGTGATCCTGTGGGGTCCACAGATCTTGAGGTGTTAAGGATTTCTCATCCCTGCACCGTTTAGACGTGTAAAATGCCCTCTGTATGTAATCCTGGCGTTTAACGCCAGACTGCAGCATATGTCTGGCGTTAAACGTCCAAATGTAGCCTGTTTCTGGCGTTTAACACCAGCCTGGTGCTTGTCTCTGGCGTTAAACGCCAGCTTGGTGCTAGTTTCTGGTGTTAAACGCCAGACAGATGCTTGTTTCTGGTGTTTAAACGCCAGACAACTCTTCCTCCAAGGTGTGCTTTTTCTTCTGCTGTCTTTGATTCTGTTTTTAATTTTTGCAATTGTTGTGTGACTCCACATGATCATAAACCTAATAAAACATAAAATAACAATAGAAATATAGATAAATAAAAATTAGGTTGCCTCCCAATAAGCGCTTCTTTAATGTCAATAGCTTGGTAGTGAGCTCTCATGGAGCTTCACAGATGTTCAGAGCATTGTTGTGACCTCTCAACACCAAACTTAGAGTTTGATTGTGGGGGCTTTGTTTGACTCTATATTGAGAGAAGCTTTTCATGCTTCCTCTCCATGGTTGCAGAAGAAGATCCTTGAGCTTTAAACACAAGGTAGTCCCCATTCAATTGAAGGACTAGCTCTCCTCTGTCAACATCAATCACAGCTCCTGCTATGGCTAGGAAGGGTCTTCCAAGGATGATGCATTCATCCTCATCCTTCCCAGTGTCTAGGATTATGAAATTAGCAGGGATGTAAAGGCCTTTAACCTTTCTAACACGCCCTCTACCAATCCATAAGCTTGTTTTATTGACTTGTCTGCCATCTCTAATGAGATTCTTGTAGCTTGTACCTCCAAAATCCCCAGTTTCTCCATTACAGAGAGTGGCATAAGATTTATACCTGACCCCAGGTCACACAGAGCCTTCTCAAAGGTCATGGTGCCTATGGTACAAGGTATTAAGAATTTACCAGGATCTTGTTTCTTTTGAGGTAAAGTTTGCTGAACCCATGTATTTAGTTCACTAATGAGCAAGGGAAGTTCATCTTCCCAAGTCTCATTACCAAACAACATGGCATTCAGCTTCATGATGGCTCCTAGATATTGAGCAACTTGCTCTTCAGTTACATCTTCATCCTCTTCAGAGGAAGAATAGTTCTCAGAGCTCATGAATGGCAGAAGGAAATTTAATGGAATCTCTATGGTCTCTATATGAGCCTCAGATTCCTTTAGGTCCTCAATAGGGAACTCCTTTCTGTCTGGAGGACGTCCCATGAGGTCTTCATCATTGGGATTCACATCCTCCCCTTTCTCTTTGGATTCGGCCATTTTGATAATATCAATGGCCTTGCATTCTCTTTTTGGATTCTCTTCTGTATTGCTTGGGAGAGCACTAGGAGGACTTTTAGTTATTTTCTTACTCAGCTGGCCCACTTATGCCTCCAAATATCTAATAGAGGACCTTGTGTTCACTCATGAAACTTAAAGTGGCCTTAGATAGATCAGAGATTATGTTTGCTAAGCTAGAGAGGCTCTGGTCAGAATTCTCTGTCTGTTGCTGAGAAGATGATGGAAAAGGCTTGCTACTGCTAAACCTATTTCTTCCACCATTATTAAAGCCTTGTTAAGGCTTTTGTTGATCCTTCCATGAGAAATTTGGATGATTTTTTCATGAGGGATTATAGGTGTTTCCATAGGCTTCACCCATGTAATTCACCTCTGCCATTGCAGGGTTCTCAGGATCATAAGCTTCTTCTTCAGAAGATGCTTCTTTAGTACTGTTTGATGCATTTTGCAATCCATTCAGACTCTGAGAAATCATGTTGACTTGCTGAGTTAATATTTTGTTCTGAGCTAATATGGCATTTAGAGCATCAATTGCAAGAACTCCCTTCTTCTGAGGCGTCCCATTACTCACAGGATTCCTCTCAGAGGTGTACATGAATTGGTTATTTGCAACCATGTCAATGAGTTTTTGAGCTTCTACAGGCATTTTCTTTAGGTGAATGGATCCACCAGTAGAATGGTCCAGTGACATCTTAGAGAACTCAGATAGACCATCAAAGAATATATCCAAAATGGTCCACTCTAAAAGCATGCCAGAAGGACACATTTTAGTCAACTGCTTGTATCTTTCCCAAGCTTCATAGAGGGATTCACAATCTTTTTGCCTGAAGGTCTGAACATCCACTCTAAGCTTGCTCAGCTTTTGAGGAGGAAAGAACTCGGCCAAGAAGGCCATGACCAGCTTATCCCATGAGTCTATACTATCTTTAGGTTGTGAGTCCAACCATGTTCTAGCCCTGTCTCTTACAGCAAAAGGGAAAAGCATGATCCTGTAGACTTCAGGATCTACTCCATTAGTCTTAACAGTATCACAAATATGTAAGAACTCAGTTAAAAACTGATAGGGATCTGCTGATGAAAGTCCATGAAACTTGCAGTTCTGTTGCATTAGAGCAACTAGTTGAGGCTTCAGCTCAAAATTGTTTGCTCCAATGGCAAGGATTGAGATGCTTCTTCCATAAAAATTGGAATTAGGTGTAGTATAATCACTAAGCATCCTCTTTGTATTGTTGTTGTGTTTGGCCATGTCTACTTCTTTTTCGAGATTATCTGTAAGGTTTTCTCTGGATTATTGTGCTTTAGCTTCTCTTAGCTTCTTCTTCAGAGTCCTTTCCGGTTCAGGATCTACTTCAACAAGAATGTCCTTGTCCTTGCTCTTGCTCATATGAAAAAGAAGAAAACAGAATAGAAGAGGAATCCTTTATGTCACAGTATAGAGATTCCTTTATGTGAGTAGAAGAAAAGAAGAATAAGAATGAAGAAGAGAAAAATTCAAACACAGAGGAGAAGAGAGGGTTCGAATTTTAAGATGAAGAGAAGTGTTAGTAAATAAATAAAATAAATAGAAAGAGATGAGAGGGAGAGAATTTCGAAAATTATTTTTGAAAAAAAAAAGGTTAGTGATTTTCGAAAATTAAGAGAAGAAATGAAATTAAAATTAAAATTTGAAACAATTAGTTAATTAAAAAGAATTTTGAAAAAGATTGGCGAATTTTCGAAAATTAGAGAGAGAAAAGTGGTTAGGTGATAATAAATAAACAAAAAGTTAATTAGTTAGTTGAAAAAGATTTGAAAATCAATTTTGAAAAAATAAGGAGTTAGAAAAGATTTTTGAAATTAATTTTGAAAAAGATATGATTTGAAAAAGATATGATTAAAAAGATATGATTGAAAAGATATTTTGAAAAAGATTTGAAAAGGAAATTAAAAAGATTTGATTTTTAAAATTAAAATTGATTACTTGACTAACAAGAAAGTAAAAGATATGATTCTAGAATTTAAAGATTGAACCTTTCTTAACAAGAAAGTAACAAACTTCCAAATTTTTGAACCAATCACATTAATTGTTAGTAAAGTTTCGAAAATTATGAAATAAAATTAAGAAAAAGATTTTGAAAATCAATTTAAAAATTTTCGAAACTAATAGAAAAAATGAAAAAGATTTGATTTTTGAAAAAGTTTTGAAAAGATAAGATTTTTAAAATTGAAATCTTGACTTGACTAATAAGAAACAACTAATTTTAAAAATTTTTGACTAAGTCAACCCAAAGATTTCGAAATTTTTGAGAGAACTAAGGAAAAGATATTTTTTTGATTTTTTTTGAATTTTTAATGATGAGAGAGAAAAACACAAATATGACCCAAAACATGAAAATTTTGGATCAAAACCAATGATGCATGCAAGAACACTATGAATGTCAAGATGAACACCAAGAACACTTTAAAGATCAAGATGAACATCAAGATATATTTTTTGAAAAATTTTCAAGAAAAGAAAACATGCAAGACACCAAACTTAGAAATTTTCAATGCTTAGACACTATGAATGCAAAAAAGCATATGAAAAACAACAAAAGACACAAAACAAGAAAATATGAAGATCAAATAAGAAGACTTACCTAGAACAACTTGAAGATCATGAAGAACACCATGCATGAATTTTTCGAAAAAATGCATAAATTTTAAAAACATGCAATTGACACCAAACTTAAAAATTGAAAGTAGACTCAAACAAGAAACACAAAATATTTTTGGTTTTTATGATTTTATTAATTTTTTTGGGTTCTTCGAAAATTTCTTTTTGGAAAAACGAAAATAAACTATTTTTTTTTTGAAAATAAAATAATGGTTAAAACAAAAAGAAAATTACCTAATCTGAGCAACAAGATGAACCGTCAGTTGTCCAAACTCAAACAATCCTCGGCAACAGCACCAAAAACTTGGTGTTGTTGCCGGAATCTTAAATAATCGCTGGCTCCAAACTCGAACAATACCCGACAACGGCGCCAAAACCTTGGTGCACGAAATTGTGATCTCAATGGAGCCAACAACTTGGTATGCACAATTGTAATATCACTCTTTTTCACAACTTCGCACAACTAACCAGCAAGTGCACTGGGTCGTCCAAGTAATAACCTTACGTGAGTAAGGGTCGATCCCACAGAGATTGTCGGCTTGAAGCAAGCTATGGTCATCTTGGAAGTCTCAGTCAGGCGGATTCTAATGGTTATAATGGTTTTTGAATATAGAGATAAATAAAGCATAAAATAAAGATAGAGATACTTATGTAATTCATTGGTGGAAATTTCAGATAAGTGTATGGAGATGCCTCATCCCTTTTGAATCTCTACTTTCCTACTGCCTTCTTCCAATCATTCTTATCCCTTTCCATCGCAAGCTGTATGTTTGGGTTTCACCGGTGTCAATGGCTACCTCCCGTCCTCTCAGTGAAAATGGTCCAAATGCGCTGTCACCGTACGGCTAATCATCTGTCGGTTCTCGATCATGTTCGAATAGAATCAAGTGATTCTTTTGCGTCTGTCACTACGCCAAACACTCACGAGTTTGAAGCTTGTCACAGTCATCCCATCTTAAATCCTACTCGGAATACCATAGACAAGGTTTAGACTTTCCGGATCTTAGGAATGGCCGCCAATGGATTCTAGGTTATACCATGAAGACTCCGATCTTTCAAAATGGAGACTAAGAGATACGCGCTCGATCTAAGGTAGAACGGAAGTGGTTGTCAGGCACGTGTTCATAGGTGAGAATGATGATGAGTGTCACGGATCATCACATTCATCATGTTGAAGTGCAGCGAATATCTTAGAATAAGAATAAGCTGAATTGAATAGAAGAACAATTGTAATTGCATTAATACTCGAGGAACAGCAGAGCTCCACACCTTAATCTATGGTGTGTAGAAACTCCACCGTTGAAAATACATAAGTGATAAAGGTCCAGGGATGGCCGAATGGCCAGCCCCCCCAAAACGTGATCAAAGGATCAAAAGATAATCCAAAGATTTCCAATGATCAAAAGATGATCCCAAGATATCTAATACAATAGTAAAAAGTTCTATTTATACTAAACTACTTACTAGGGTTTACAGGAATAAGTCTAAGTGCAGAAATCCACTTCTAGGGCCCACTTTGGTGTGTGCTTGGGCTGATCTTGAGCTTTACACGTGTAGAGACTTCTCTTGGGGTTAAACGCCAAGTTGTAACGTGTTTTTGGCATTTAACTCTGGTTTGTGACGTGTTTCTGGCGTTTTACTCCAGAATGCAGCATGGAACTGGCGCAGCATGGAACTGGCATTGAACGCCAGTTTGCATCATCTAAATTCGAATAAAGTATGGACTATTATATATTGATGAAAAGCACTGGATGTCTACTTTCTAACGCAAGTGAGAGAGCGCCATTTTTGCGTTTTGTAGCTCCCGAAAATCCATTTTGAGTGCAGGGAGGTCAGAATCCAACAACATCTGTAGTCCTTTTTCAGCCTCCTATTAGATTTTTGCTCAGGTCCCTCAATTTCAGCCAGAAAATACCTAAAATTATAGAAAAACACAAAAACTCATAGTAAAGTCCAGAAATGTGAATTTTGCATAAAACTAATAAAAACATCCATAAAAGTAGCTAGATCCTACAAAAAACTACTTAAAAACAATGCTAATAAGCGTATAAATTATCCGCTCATCAATGAGGATTTGAAATTTAGGTGCACTACAGTATTTCCGCGTCGCAGGATCAACGCGTGCGCGCACACGTGGATGCGGTAGGGGATAGAGATGGCGCGTACGCGCCAGGTGCGCGCACGCGTGCAGGTGGTTGTGCTGATGGCATAACATTGGCCCAAGGTTCGCACAACTCTCGGGTCCAAGTATCAGAGTTTGGCTGCAGGAGAACCGGGGCGCGCGCATAGTGTGCGCTCGCGCGGAGGTAGCATGAAGCAAGTGGGCGCGCAGGTGTCAGGTACACTAGCGTGCCAATGGGGTTGTGCCCCCAGCCCAGTGTGGGCTTTGTGTTGGCACAACTCTCGGGAAAATATACCAAGGTTGCAGGTAGGGCGATCGAGGTAGACGCAGCATGTGCGCTCGCGCGTCGATTCGCGAAACAGCATAAGGGCGCGTACGCGCCAGGTGCGCGCACGCGTGAAGGGGTTTGTGTTTAGGGCATAGTGCTGGCTCAATGCTCACCTAATTCTCTGGAATTTTGCACCAGAGGTTGCATCCACATATGGGCGTGCACGCGTACAGCGTGCGGGCGTGCACCCCACCTCCCCCCCTTTTTCTTGACATGGACATGAAAAATTCACATTTATCATAAATTCCGTAGGTAGCTAGCCATAGGGGCCAAAAACACCCAAAACTCCATGTAAAACCTAAAAATGGGGTGTTTTCTACCATACCATCAACCTATCTATTTAGAATTAGTGCAAATTCTCATGAACAATTAATCCAAGATAACTTCAATCAAATCTAACTAAACAATTCAATAGCTAAGCAATCACAAATCAATAAAGAGTTCAAGAATTATGTACAAAAGGGTCAAAAAGATAGATCTTGCCATGGTGGGGTGTCTCCTACCTAGCACTTTTGTTTAATGTCCTTAAGTTGGACCTTCACTAGCTCAATTTGCTTTGCCAAGAGGAGGATCTTCCAAGAGGAATACCTCAATCTCCTTGTTGCTCTTCATTTGCTCGCTATGATACAACTTGAGATGATGCCCATTAACCTTGAAGATATCCAAACTTGAGGGATGGCTCAAGTGGTAGACCCCATAAGGTTCCGCTTTCTCTACATGATATGGTCTTTCCCATCTTGATCTTAGTTTTCCGAGAAACAATCTCAATCTTGAGTTGTAAAGGAGGACTAGATCCCCGGCTTTAAACTCTTTCCTTCTTATTATCTTGTCATGCATGGCTTTCATTTTCTCCTTGTAAAGTCTAGAGTTCTCATAGGCTTCTAGTCTCAAACACTCTAATTCCGCCAATTGAAGCTTTCTCTCAATTCCGGTCCCACCCAAATTTGGATTGCACTCCTTGACGGCCCAATATGCTCTATGCTCGACTTCCACCAGTAAGTGGCAAGCTTTGCCATACACCAACCGAAAGGGGCTCATGCCAATCGACATCTTGTATGCCGTTCGGTAGGCCCAAAATGCATCGATAAGCTTGGCACTCTAATCCTTTCTATTAGGCTTCACAATCCTTTCCAACACACGCTTGATCTCCCGGTTGGAAACTTCGGCTTGGCCATTTGTTTGTGGGTGATAGGCCGTGGCTACTTTACGTATGATGTCGTATTTCTTCATTAGTCCTTACATTCTTTTGTTGTAAATATGTGAACCTTGGTCACTCACGATTGCTCGTGGTGACCCAAAGCGACAAATTATGTTATTTCTCACAAAAGAAAGGACAACGTTAGCATCGTCCGTCCGGGTGGATATCGCTTCCACCCATTTGGACACTGATGACTTACATCATCTACCCTTTTTCTTGCATAAAAAGGACCATAAAAGAGGCATAATCTCATTTGATCATTACAATTCATGTCTTAATTGATGAATATCATAGTACATTACTTTGATATGAGTTTGTGCTGGATTTCAGGTTGAGAAGACATCAAAAATAGGAAAGAAAACAACAAAACAAGTGGGGCATGTGAAGCAGGCGTATCACTTGGAACAGATGCCACAAAGATGTATTGGCGTGGCACGCCAGAAGCTGGGTGTGGCACACTGGTACAACATTCTAGAGAGCAAAAATAAAGACTATCAAAGGGGCGTGGCATGCCAGAAGCAGGGCGTGGCATGCAAATTCGTTACTAGAAGAATCATCACTATGGCGTGCCACTTTGTGTCGAAGGCGTGGCACGCCAGCACCAGAGTTCACTTGGGCGTGCCACTTGAAGACCAATGTGTGGCACGCCAAGCCTATAAGACCCACAATTGAATGGGTGTGCCACTTGGGCAACAAGGCGTGGCACGCCAGTGAACAAGGAGACAATGCAAAAGTTGGGCGGGCCACTTGGTATCGAAGGCGTGGCACGCCAGCTCAAGAATTCCTACTAAGGCGTGCCACTTGAGTGATGAGGCGTGGCATGCCAGCACCTAAAGAGGCCAAATAAAGCTGGGCATGCCACTTTATATCGAAGGCATGGCATGCCAGCTCAATCATCTCACTTTGGCGTGCCGCTTGAACATCCAGGCGTGGCACGCCAACCTCTGAGACCATGGCAAATGAAAGGCGTGACACGCCAGTCTTATGGCATGGCACACTGGTAGTGTTTTCCAGAGGAGGAATTAAAGGGCCAGTGAACTCAGGCGTGCCACTTGGGAGATGAGGCATGGCACGCCAGTAAGAAGATGAAGCAAATGAAGGGCGTGACACGCCAATCTCATGGTGTGGCACGCTGGTAGTATTTTCCAGAGAGGAAGAAGAGGAGCCAATGAACTCAGGCGTGCAACTTGGATAACGAGGAGTGGCACGCCGGCAAGAGGGTGAAGCTTTAAGAAGGGCGTGGCACGTCAGACCCTGGGTGTTCCACGCTAGTACAAATTTCCAGAAGCATAGAGATAAAGAAGATGACCTTGGGCGTGCCACTTTGGCTCGAAGGCATGGCATGCCAGTTTACTTGGCCATTTAACAGAGGATGGCATGCCTCTTGAATGGAGAGGCGCGGCATGTCAAATTAGAAACAGAAGGAGCGTGACACGCCAGAGAAGCGCCAGTCACACGCCAGCTGGAAGATCACGTTTATTAAGTTTCTTTTTCCTTCAAATTGTAATTTTCTTTTCACTTTTGTAATTTTCTTTTATTTTATAGATCTAGGAGTAGTATAAATACCCTTGGAAGTATTGGAAAAAGGGTTAGTGATGAGCGGATAATTTATACGCTTTTTGGCACTGTTTTTATATAGTTTTTAGTATGATTTAGTTAGTTTTTAGTATATTTTTATTAGTTTTTAAGCAAAATTCATATTTCTAGACTTTACTATGAGTTTGTGTGTTTTTCTATGATTTTAGGTATTTTTTGGCTGAAATTGAGGGACCTGAGCAAAAATCTGATTCAGAGGCTGACAAAGGACTGCAGATGCTGTTGGATTCTGACCTCCCTATACTCGAAGTGGATTTTCTGGAGCTATAGAACTCCAAGTGGCGCACTCTCAACTGCTTTGGAAAGCAGACATCCAGGGCTTTCTAGGAATATAAATAGTCCACACTTTGCGCGAGTTTTAATGATGTAAAATGGCGTCAAAACACCAGCTCTCTGCCCTTTTCTGGCGTCAAAACGCCAAAACTGGCATAAAAGTTGGAGTTAACGCCAAAACTGGCACCAAAGCTGGTGTTTAACTCCAAGGAAGACCTCTACACGTGTAAAGCTCAATGCTCAGCCCAAGCACACACCAGGTGGGCCCGGAAGTAAATTTTTGCATCATTTACCTATTTCTGTAAACCCTAGTAGCTAGTTTCATTATAAATAGGACCTTTTACTATTGTATTTTCATCTTGGAATCTTAGACACTGGGGGCTGGCCTCTCGGCCATGCCTACCCTATTTTCACTTATGTATTTTCAATGGTGGAGTTTCTACACACCATAGATTAAGGGTGTAGAGCTCTGCTGTTCCTCGAGTATTAATGCAATTATTACTGTTTTCTATTCAATTCATGCTTATTCCTATTCTAAGATATTCGCTTGCACTTCAACCGGATGAATGTGATGATCCGTGACACTCATCACTATTCTCAACCTATTAAGTGTGCCTGACAACCACTTCCGATCTATTTTAGATCGAGCGTGTACCTCTTAGCCTCCATTCCGAAAGATCGGAGTCTTCGTGGTATAAGCTAGAAATATTGGTGGCCATTCCTGAGATCTGAAAAGTCTAAACCTTGTCTATGGTATTCCGAGTAGGATCTGGGAAGGGATTACTGTGATGAGCTTCAAAATCGCGAGTGTTGGGCGTAGTGACAGACGCAAAAGGATAGTAAATCTTATTCCAACATGATCGAGAACCGACAGATGATTAGCCGTGCAGTGACAGCGCATTTGGACCGTTTTCTATGAGAGGACGGGAGGTAGCCATTGACGCTGGTGAAACCCAACATACAGCTTGCCATGGAAAGGAGTATGAAGGATTGGATGAATGCAGTAGGAAAGCAAAGATTCAAGAGGGATGAAGCATCTCCATACGCTTATCTGAAATTCCCACCAATGATTTACATAAGTATCTCTATCTTTACTTTCTATTTATTTATCTTTTATTTATCAAAACTCCATAACCATTTGAATCCGCCTGACTGAGATTTACAAGGTGACCATAGCTTGCTTCAAGCTAACAATCTCCGTGGGATCGACCCTTGCTCACGTAAGGTTTATTACTTGGACGACCCAGTGCATTTGCTGATTAGTTGTGCGAAGTTGTGAAAAAGAGTTGAGATTACAATTGTGAGTACCAAGTTGTTGGTGCCATTGTGTATCACAATTTCGTGCACCATGTTTTTGGCGCCGTTGCCGGGGATTGTTCGAGTTTGGACAACTGACGGTTCATCTTGTTGCTCAGATTAGGTAATTTTTATTTTCTTTTCAAAAATCTTTCAAAAGTTTTCTTTATTTGTTTTCGTTTTCCCCAAAATTATTTTCGAAAAAACAAAAAAAAATTCATAAAAGCATAAAAACTCAAAAATATTTTATGGTTCTTGTTTGAATCTAGGGCCAAATTTTAAGTTTGGTGTCAATTGCATGATTTTAATCGTCTTGCAATTTTCAAAACACATACATTGTCTTCTTGATGATCTTCAAGTCGTTCTTGATGAATTGCCTTGTTTGATCTTCATGATTTATTGATTTGCACTGCATGATGTTCTACATATGCATTTTTGCATTCATATGGCCCAAACATGAGAAAGTTCTAAGTTTGGTGTCCTCCATGTTTTCTGTCATTAAGAAAACTGAGTTCTTGATGTTCATCTCGATCTTCAAGATTGTTCTTGGTGTTCATCTTGACGTTCATAATGTTCTTGCATATATCTTGTGTTTTGATCCAAGAATTATATGTTTCGACTCATTTTGTTGTTTTTCAAAATTGAAAACATATCTTTTTGAATAAAGGATTTAGCAAAATGAAGATCTAAGAACATAAAGTAGAGGAATTACAGAGAAAAAACTGGGCGTTCAAAACGCCCAGTGAAGAAGGAAAACTGGTATTTAAACGCCAGCCAGGGTACCTAGCTGGGCGTTTAAACGCCCAAACCATGCAACAATTGGGCGTTAAACACCCAAAACATGCAGCTCCTGGGCGTTTAACGCCAGGATGACACAAGGAGAGGAATTATATTTTCAAAAATATCTTTTTCAAAATCATATCTTTTTAAACATATCTTTTTCAAAAAAATCAAATCTTTTTAATTTCCCTTTCAAATCTTTTTCAAAATAAATTTCAATCATATCTTTTCAAACATATCTTTTTCAAATCAAATCTTTTTCAAAATCAATTTCAAAATCTTTTCTAACTTCCTATCTTTTCAAAATTGATTTTCAACTCTTTTTCAACTAACTAATTGACTTTTTGTTTGTTTTAATATTTCTTATCTTTTTCAAAACCACATCCAATTTTTCAAAAATTTATTTTAATTTTATTCTTTTTATTTTCAAAAATTCTACCCCCTCTTTTATCTTTTTATATTTAAACACTAGCATTCCTCCTCCATTGTCAATTCGAACTCCACCTCTCTTTGTGTGTTCGAATTCTTCCTTACCTACCTTATCCTTCCATTCTTGTTTTCCTCTGACACCTCAAGGAATCTCTATACTGTGACATAGAGGATTCCATATTTTCTTTGTTTTCTTCTCTTTCATATGAGCAGGAACAAAGATAAAGGCATACTTGTTGAAGTTGATCCTGAACCTGAAAGGACCCTGAAGAGGAAGCTAAGAGCAGCTAAAGCACAAAAATCTGAAGAGGACCTCACTGAAATTTTTGAAAAGGAATTAGCAAAAGAAACAATTATGGCTGAACCAAACAACAATGCAAGGAAGATGCTTAGTGATTTTACTACAGCTACTTCCAACTTCTATGGAAGAAGCATCTCAATCCCTGCCATAGGAGCAAACAATTTTGAGCTAAAGTCTCAATTAGTTTCTCTACTACAACAGAACTGCAAGTTTCATGGACTTCCATCAGAAGACCCTTATCAGTTCTTAACTGAGTTCTTGCAGATCTGTGATACTGTTAAGACCAATGGAGTTGATCCTGAAGTCTACAAGCTTATGCTTTTCGCTTTTGCTGTAAGAGATAGAGCTAGAACATGGTTGGACTCACAAACTAGAGATAGCCTGGACTCTTCGGATAAGCTGGTCATGGCTTTCTTAGCCAAGTTCTTTCCTCCTCAAAAGCTGAGCAAGCTTAGAGTGGATGTTTAGACCTTCAGACAAAAAGATGGTGAGTCCCTCTATGAAGCTTGGGAGAGATACAAGCAACTGACCAAAAAGTGTCCTTCTAACATGCTTTCAGAATGGACCACATTAGATATATTCTATGATGGTCTGTCTGAATTTTTCAAGATGTCACTGGACCATTCTGCAGGTGGATCCATTCACCTAAAGAAAACACCTGCAGAAGCTCAGGAACTTATTGAAATGGTTGCAAATAACCAATTCATGTATACCTCTGAGAGGAATCCTGTGAGTAATGGGACGCCTCAAAAGAGAGGAGTTCTTGAAATTGATGCTCTGAATGCCATACTGGCTCAGAACAAGATACTGACCCAACAAGTCAATATGATCTCTCAGAGTCTGAATGAATTGCAAAATGCATCCAACGGTACTAAAGAAGCATCTTCTGAAGAAGAAGCTTATGATCTTGAGAACCCTACAATGGCAGAGGTGAACTACATGGGTGAAGCCTTTGGCAACACCTATAATCCTTCATGGAAAAATCATCCAAATTTTTCATGGAAGGATCAACAGAAGCAAGGCTCAATAATAACAATGGTGGAAGAAATAGGTTTAGCAATAGCAAACCTTTCCCATCATCATCTCAGCAACAGACAGAGCATTCCGAGCAGAATCCTTCTAGCTTAGCAAACATAGTCTCTGATCTATCTAAGGCCACTCTTAGTTTCAAGACTGAAGCAAGATCCTCCATTAGAAATTTAGAGGCACAAGTAGGCCAGCTGAGTAAAAAGGTTACTGAAACTCCTCCTATCACACTCTCAAGCAATACAAAAGAGAATCCCAAAGGAGAGTGCAAGGCCATTGATATAATCAACATGGCCGAAACCTTAGAGGAGGAGGAGGATGTGAATCCCAATGAGGAAGATCTCAGGGGACGTCCAATGGTCAGTACGGAATCCCCTAATGAGGAAACAAAGGAATCTGAGGCTCATACAGAGACCATAGAGATTCCCTTAGACCTCCTTTTACCATTCATGAGCTCTGATGACTATTCATCTTCTGAAAAGGATGAAGACATTGTTGAAGGGCAAGTTGCCCAATATTTAGGAGCAATCATGAAGCTGAATGCCAAGCTGTTTGGTAATGAGACTTGGGAGGAAGAGCCTCCCTTGCTCACCAATGAACTGAATACATTGGTTCAGCAAAATTTACCTCAAAAGAAACAGGATCTTGGTAAATTCTTAATACCCTGTACCATAGGCACCATGACCTTTGAAAAAGCTCTGTGTGACCTGGGCTCAGGGATAAACATGATGCCCCTCTCTGTAATGGAGAAACTGGGAATCTATGAGGTACAGGCTGCCAAATTCTCATTGGAGATGGCAGATAAATTTATGAAAAAGGCTTATGGACTAGTAGAGGACGTGCTAGTGAAGGTTGAAGGCCTTTACTTTCCTGCTGATTTTATAATCCTAGACACTAGGAGGGATGAGGATGAATCCATCATCCATGGAAGACCTTTCCTAGCCACATCAAGAGTTGTGATTGATGTTAACAGAGGAGAGTTGATCCTTCATGCGAATGAAGAATGCCTTGTAGTAAAGACTCAAGGTTCTCCATCTGTAACCATGGAGAGTAAGCATGAAGAGCTCCTCCCAATACAGAGTCAAACAGAGCCCCCACATTCAAACTCTAAGTTTGGTGTTGAGAGATCTCAACCATAGTCTGATAATCTGTGAGGCTCCATGAGAGCTCACTGTCACGCTATTGATATTAAAGAAGCACTTATTGGGAGGCAACCCAATTTTATTTTAATTTTATCTATATTATTTTGTTTCCTTTTAGGATGATGATCATGTGAAGTCACAAAGACAATTACAAAAATAAAGAAAAAAATAAAAAATATCATTAAAAATAGCACACCCTGGAGGAAGGACTTATTGGCGTTTAAACGCTAGTAAGAGTAGCAAAATGGGCGTTTAAACGCCCAATCTGGCACCTTTCTGGGCATTTAAATGCCAGAATAGGGCACCAGACTGGCGTTTAATCGCCAAAACAAGGCAACAAACTGCCGTTCAGATGCCAGAACAGGAAGGAAAGCTGGCGTTTAAACGCCAGAACAGGGTAGCAAACTAGCGTTTAAACGCCAGAATTGCACTCTAAGGCATTTTGAACACCCAATTGGAGCAGGGATGAAGAATTTCTTAACCCCTCAGGATCTCTGGACCCCACAGGATCCCCACCAACCTCAACTCACTCTCTGTCCTCTTCACACCTTTCTACAATACTCTTCCCCAAATACCCTTCACCAATCACCTCCATAACTCTCTTTCCCTTTTCCTATAAATACCCCTCTCCACTCCTTCATTTTCACACATCATACACACCTTTCCCTCCCCTTGGCCGAAACACATACACCTTCCATCTCCTCCATTTTCTTCGTCTTCTACATCTTTCTTTCTTCTTTTACTCGAGGACGAGCAAATATTTTAAGTTTGGTGTGGTAAAAGTATTGCTTTTTGTTTTTTCATAACCATTTATGGCACCTAAGGCCAGAGAAACCTCTAGAAAGAGGAAAGGGAAGGCAACTGCCTCCACCTCTAAGTCATGGGAGATGGAGAGATTCATCTCAAGGGTCCATAACTCAGTAGTAGAGCATTTGATTGCACAACTAGAAAGCCCATTCATGGCACTCAATAAGAGCTTGAGGAATTCCATCATCAAGAAATCCCTGAGATGTCTTAAGGGATGCAATTTCCTCTACATAATTACTGGGAGCAACTTAACACTTCTTTGGAAAGCTTGAGTTACACCATGGACCAATTAAGGGTGGGACACCAAGAGCACTCCATCATTCTCCATGAGATTGGAGAAGATCAAAGAGCTATGAGGGAGGAGCAACAAAGGCAAGGAAAAGACATAGAGGAGCTCAAGAGTACCATTGGTTCTTCAAGAGGAGGAAGACGCCACCCTCACTAAGGTGGACTCATTCCTTAATCTCCTTGTCTATTTATTTTTCTATTTTTGGCTTTATGCTGTATGTTTTATCTACATTTATGTCTTCACTAAATGATCATCAGTGTCTAGTGTCTATGTCTTAAAGCTATGAATAACTCCATGAATCCTTCACCTCTCTTTAATGAAAAATGTGCTTAATTACAAAAGAACAAGAAGTACTTGGATTTCAGATTTTATCTTGAAACTAGTTTAATTATTTTCATGTGGTGGCAATACTTTTTGTTCTCTGAATGAATGCTTGAACAGTGCATATTTTTTATCTTGTTGTTTATGAATGTTAAAGTTGTTGGCTCTTGAAAGAATGATGAGCAAAGGAAAATGTTATTGACAATCTGAAAAATCATGAAATTGGTTCTTGAAGCAAGAAAAAGCAGTGAAAAAAAGAGAAAAGAAAAAGAAAAAGCAAGCAGAAAAAGCCAATAGCCCTTTAAACCAAAAGGAAAGGGTAAAAAGGATCCAAGGCTTTGAGCATCAGTGGATAGGAGGGCCTAAAGGAATAAAATCCAGGCATAAGCAGCTAAATCAAGTTGTCCCTAACCTTGTTCTTGTGTCATGAAGGTCCAAGTGAAAAGCTTGAGACTGAGTGGTTAAAGTCATGATCCAAAGGAAAAGAGTGTGCTTAAGAACTCTGGACACCTCTGACTGGGGACTTTAGCAAAGCTGAGTCACAATCTGAAAAGGTTCACCCAGTGATGTGTCTGTGGCATTTATGTATCCAATGGTAATACTGGAAAACAAAGTGCTTAGGGTCATGGCCAAGACTCATAAAGTAGTTGTGTTCAAGAATCAACATACTGAACTAGGAGAATCAATAACACTATCTAAAATTCTAAGTTCCTATAGATTCCATTCATTCTGAATTTCAAAGGAAAACGTGAGATGCTAAAACTGTTCAGAAGAAAAAAGCTACAAGCCCCGCTCATCTAATTAGGACTAACTTTCATTGATACTATGGGATTCGTTGTATATTCTCTTCTTTTTATCCAATTTTGTTTTCAGTTACTTGGAGACAAACAATAATTTAAGTTTGGTGTTGTGATGAGCGGATAAAACTGGCATAAAAGTTGGAGTTAAACGCCCAAACTGGCACCAAAGCTGGTGTTTAACTCCAAGGAAGACCTCTACATGTGTAAAGCTCAATGCTCAGCCCAAGCACACACCAAGTGAGCCAAGAAGTGGATTTCTGCATCATTTACCTATTTCTATAAACCCTAGTAGCTAGTTTCCTTATAAATAGGACCTTTTACTATTGTATTTTCATCTTGGAATCTTATACACTGGGGGCTGGCCTCTCGGCCATGCCTACCCTATTTTCACTTATGTATTTTCAACGGTAGAGTTTCTACACACCATAGATTAAGGGTGTGGAACTCTGCTGTTCCTTGAGTATTAATACAATTACTACTGTTTTCTATTCAATTCATGCTTATTCCTATTCTAAGATATTTGCTTGCACTTCAACCGGATGAATGTGATGATCTGTGACACTTATCACTATTCTCAACCTATGAACGTGTGCCTGACAACCACTTCCGTTCTACCTTAGATCAAGCGTGTATCTCTTAGCCTCCATTCCGAGAGATCGGAGTCTTCGTGTTTTAAGCTAGAAATATTGGCGGCCGTTCCTGAGATCCAGAAAGTCTAAACCTTATCTGTCGTATTCCAAGTAGGATCTGGGAAGGGATGACTGTGACGAGCTTCAAACTCGCGAGTGTTGGGCATAGTGACAGACGCAAAAGGATAGTAAATTGGTGCATGAAATTGTGATCACTACAATTTCGCACAACTAACCAGCAAGTGTACTGGGTCGTCCAAGTAATAAACCTTACGCGAGTAAGGGTCGATCCCACAGAGATTGTTGGTATGAAGCAAGCTATGGTCACCTTGTAAATCTTAGTCAGGAAAACTCAAATGGATATGAATGATGATATGCGAATAAAACATAAAGATAAAGATAGAGATACTTATGTAATTCATTGGTAGGAATTTCAGATAAGCGTATGAAGATGCCTTCCCTTCCGTCTCTCTGCTTTCCTACTGTCTTCATCCAATCCTTCTTACTCCTTTCCATGGCAAGCTTAAGCAAGGGTTTCACCGTTGTCAGTGGCTACCTCCCATCCTCTCAGTGGAAATGTTCAACGCACCCTGTCACGGCACGGCTATCCATCTGTCGGTTCTCGATCAGGCCGGAATAGAATCCAGTGATTCTTTTGCGTCTGTCACTAACGCCCCGCCCTCAGGAGTTTGAAGCACGTCACAGTCATTCAATCATTGAATCCTACTCAGAATACCACAGAAAAGGTTAGACCTTCCGGATTCTCTTGAATGCTGCCATCAGTTCTAGCCTATACCACGAAGATTCCGGTTAAAGAATCCAAGAGATATTCACCCAATCGAAGGTAGAACGGAGGTGGTTGTCAGTCACACGTTCATAGGTGAGAATGATGATGAGTGTCACGGATCATCACATTCATCAAGTTGAAGAACAAGTGATATCTTAGAACAAGAACAAGCGGAATTGAGTAGAAGAACAGTAGTAATTGCATTAATACTCGAGGTACAGCAGAGCTCCACACCTTAATCTATGGTGTGTAGAAACTCCACCGTTGAAAATACATAAGAACAAGGTCTAGGCATGGCCGTGAGGCCAGCCTCCCAATGATCAAAAGATCTAAAGATCAGAAGATTCCAAAGATCAGAAGATTTTAAATACAATAGTAAAAGGTCCTACTTATAGAGAACTAGTAGCCTAGGGTGTACAGAGATGAGTAAATGACATAAAAATCCACTTCCGGGCCCACTTGGTGTGTGCTTGGGCTGAGCAATGAAGCATTTTCGTGTAGAGACTCCTCTTGGAGTTAAACGCCAGCTTTTATGCCAGTTTGGGCGTTTAACTCCCATTTTGGTGCCAGTTTCGGCGTTTAACGCTGGGATTTCTGAGGGTGACTTTGAACGCCGGTTTGGGCCATCAAATCTTGGGCAAAGTATGGACTATCATATATTGCTGGAAAGCCCAGGAAGTCTACTTTCCAACGCCGTTGAGAGCGCGCCAATTGGGCTTCTGTAGCTCCAGAAAATCCGCTTCGAGTGCAGGGAGGTCAGAATCCAACAGCATCTGCAGTCCTTTTCAGTCTCTGAATCAGATTTTTGCTCAGGTCCCTCAATTTCAGCCAGAAAATACTTGAAATCACAGAAAAACACACAAACTCATAGTAAAGTCCAGAAAACTGAATTTTAACTAAAAACTAATAAAAATATACTAAAAACTAACTAGATCATACCAAAAACATACTAAAAACAATGCCAAAAAGCGTATAAATTATCCGCTCATCACAACACCAAACTTAAATTGTTGCTTGTCCCCAAGCAACTGAAAATCAAAATAGGATAAAAAGAAGAGAATATGCAATGAATTCCAAAAACATCTATGAAGATCAGTATTAATTAGATGAGCGGGGCTTTTAGCTTTTTGCCTCTGAATAGTTTTGGCATCTCACTCTATCCCTTGAAATTCAGAATGATTGGCTTCTTTAGGAACTTAGAATCCAGATAGTGTTATTGATTCTCCTAGTAAAGTATGATGATTCTTGAACATAGCTACTTATTGAGTCTTGGCCGTGGCCCAAAGCACTCTGTCTTCCAGTATTACCACCGGATACATACATGCCATAGACACATAATTGGGTGAACCTTTTCAGATTGTGACTCAGCTTTGCTAGAGTCCCCAATTAGAGGTGTCCAGGGTTCTTAAGCACACTCTTTTTGCCTTGGATCACAACTTTATTTCTTTCTTTTTCTTTCTTTTTCTCTTTCTTTTTCTTTCTCTCTTTTTTTTTTCGAAAAAAAATTTTTTTTTCATTGCTTTTTCTTGCTTCAAGAATCATTTTTATGATTTTTCAGATCCTCAGTAACATGTCTCCTTTTTCATCATTCTTTCAAGAGCCAACATTCATGAACCACAAATTCAAAAGACATATGCACTGTTTAAGCATACATTCAGAAAACAAAAGTATTGCCACCACATCAAAATAATCAAACTGTTATAAAATTCAAAATTCATGCAATTCTTCTCTTTTTCAATTAAGAACATTTTTCATTCAAGAAAGGTGATGGATTCATAGGACATTCATAACTTTAAGGCATAGACACTAAGACACTAATGATCACAAGACACAAACATAGACAAACATAAGCACTAAAATTCGAAAAACAGGAAAATAAAGAACAAGGAAATTAAAGAACGGGTCCACCTTAGTGATGGCGGCTCTTTCTTCCTCTTGAAGATCCTATGGAGTGCTTGAGCTCCTCAATGTCTCTTCCTTGTCTTTGTTGCTCCTCTCTCATGATTCTTTGATCTTCTCTAATTTCATGGAGGATGATGGAGTGTTCTTGATGCTCCACCCTTAGTTGTCCCATGTTGGAACTCAATTCTCCTAGGGAGGTGTTTAGTTGCTCCCAATAGTTTTGTGGAGGAAAGTGCATCCCTTGAGGTATCTCAGGGATCTCATGATGAGTGGGTCTCTTGTGTGCTCCATCCTCTTCTTAGTGATGGGCTTGTCCTCATCAATAGGGATGTCTCCCTCTATGTCAACTCCAACCGAATAACAGAGGTGACAAATGAGATGAGGAAAGGCTAACCTTGCCAAGGTAGAAGACTTGTCCGCCACCTTATAAAGTTCTTGAGATATAACCTCATGAACTTCTATTTCTTCTCCAATCATGATGCTATGAATCATGATAGCCCGGTCTATAGTAACTTCGGACCGGTTGCTAGTGGGAATGATTGAGCGTTGGATAAACTCTAACCATCCTCTAGCCACGGGTTTGAGGTCATGCCTTCTCAATTGAAGCGGCTTTCCTCTTGAATCTCTCTTCCATTGGGCGCCCTCTTCACATATGACTGTGAGGACTTGGTCCAACCTTTGATCAAAGTTGACCCTTCTAGTGTAAGGATGTTCATCTGCTTGCATCATGGGCAAGTTGAATGCCAACCTTACATTTTCCGGACTAAAATCCAAGTATTTCCCCCGAACCATAGTAAGATAATTCTTTGGATCCGGGTTCACACTTTGATCATGGTTCTTGGTGATCCATGCATTGGCATAGAACTCTTGAACCATTAAGATTCCGACTTGTTGAATGGGGTTGGTAAGAATTTCCCAACCTCTTCTTCGGATCTCATGTCGGATCTCCGGATATTCACCCTTTTTGAGTGAAAAAGGGACCTCGGGGATCACTTTCTTCAAGGCCACAACTTCATAGAAGTGGTCTTGATGCACCCTTGAGATAAATCTTTCCATCTCCCATGACTCGGAGGTGGAAGCTTTTGCCTTTCCTTTCCTCTTTCTAGAGGTTTCTCCGGCCTTGGATGCCATAAATGGTTATGGAAAAACAAAAAGCAATGCTTTTACCACACCAAACTTAAAATGTTTGCTCGTCCTCGAGCAAAAGAAGAAAGAAGAGAGTAGAAAAAGAAGAAATGAGGAAGAAGGAAATGGCTTTGTATTCGGCCAAAGGGGAAGAAGTAGTGTTTAGGTTGTGTGAAAATGAAGGAGTGAAGATGGGTTTATATAGGAGAGGGGGAAGGGTAGGGTTCGGTCAATTGAGGGTGGGTTTGGGTGGGAAAGTGGTTTGAATTTGAATGGTGAGGTAGGTGGGATTTTATGAAGGATGGATGTGAGTGGTGAAGAGAAAGATGGGATTTGATAGGTGAAGGGTTTTTTTGGGGAAGAGGTGTTGAGGTGATTGGTGAATGGGTGAAGAAAAAGAGGGAGAGTGGTGGGGTAGGTGGGGATCCTGTGGGGTCCACAGATCCTGAGGTGTCAAGGAAAAGTCATCCCTGCACCAAATGGCATGCAAAAATGCGTTTTTAGCCATTTCTGGCGTTAAACGTCGGGCTGGTGCCTATTTCTGGCGTTTAACGCCAGCTTCTTGCCCTTTTCTGGCGTTTAACGCCAGTCTGGTGCCCCTTTCTGGCGTTAAACGCCCAGAATGGTGCCAGACTGGGCGTTAAACGCCCATCTGCTAGCCTCACTGGCGTTTAAACGCCAGTGCGCTCTCCTCCAGGGTGTGCTGTTTTTCTTTCTGTTTTTCATTCTGTTTTTGCTTTTTTTCATTGATTTTGTGACTTCTCATGATCATCAACCTACAAAAAATATAAAATAACAAAAGAGAATAGATAAAATATAACATTGGATTGCCTCCCAACAAGCGCTTCTTTAATGTCATTAGCTTGACAGAGGACTCTCATGGAGCCTCAGAAATGCTCAGAGCTATGTTGGAACCTCCCAACACCAAACTTAGAGTTTGAATGTGGGGGTTCAACACCAAACTTCGAAGTTGGTTGTGGCCTCCCAACACCAAACTTAGAGTTTGACTGTGGGGGCTCTGTTTGGCTCTGTTTTGAGAGAAGCTCTTCATGCTTCCTCTCCATGGTGACAGAGGGATATCCTTGAGCCTCAAACACAAAGGATTCTTCATTCATTTGAATGATCAATTCTCTTCTATCAACATCAATCACAGCCCTTGCTGTGGCTAGGAAGGGTCTGCCAAGGATGATGGATTCATCCATGCACTTCCCAGTCTCTAGGACTATGAAATCAGCAGGGATGTAATGGTCTTCAACCTTTACCAGAACATCCTCTACAAGTCCATAGGCTTGTTTTCTTGAATTGTCTGCCATCTCTAGTGAGATTTTTGCAGCTTGCACCTCAAAGATCCCTAACTTCTCCATTACAGAGAGAGGCATGAGGTTTACACTTGACCCTAAGTCACACAAGGCCTTCTTGAAGGTCATGGTGCCTATGGTACAAGGTATTGAAAACTTCCCAGGATCCTGTCTCTTTTGAGGCAGTTTCTGCCTAGACAAGTCATCCAGTTCTTTGGTGAGCAAAGGGGGTTCATCCTCCCAAGTCTCATTTCCAAATAACTTGTCATTTAGCTTCATGATTGCTCCAAGGTATTTAGCAACTTGCTCTTCAGTGAGATACTCATCCTCTTCAGAGGAAGAATACTCATCAGAGCTCATGAATGGCAGAAGTAAGTCCAAGGGAATCTCTATGGTCTCATTTTGAGCCTCAGATTCCCATGGTTCCTCATTGGGGAACTCATTGGAGGCCAGTGGACATCCATTAAGGTCTTCCTCAGTGGCGTTCACTGCCTCTTCCTCCTCTCCAAATTCGGCCATGTTGATGGCTTTGCACTCTCCTTTTGGATTTTCTTCTGTATTGCTTGGAAGAGTACTAGGAGGGAGTTCAGTAATTTTCTTGCTCAGCTGACCCACTTGTGCCTCCAAATTTCTAATGGAGGACCTTGTTTCAGTCATGAAACTTTGAGTGGTTTTGATTAGATCAGAGACCATGGTTGCTAAGTCAGAGGTATTCTTCTTAGAACTCTCTGTCTGTTGCTGAGAAGATGATGGAAAAGGCTTGCTATTGCTAAACCTGTTTCTTCCACCATTATTGTTGTTGAAACCTTGTTGAGGTTTCTGTTGATCCTTCCATGAGAAATTTGGATAATTTCTCCATGAAGGATTATAGGTGTTTTCATAGGGTTCTCCCATGTAATTCACCTCTTCCATTGAAGGGTTCTCAGGATCATAAGCTTCTTCCTCAGATGAAGCTTCTTTAGTACTGCTTGGTGCATTTTGCATTCCAGACAGACTTTGAGAAATCATATTGACTTGTTGAGTCCATATTTTATTCTGAGCCAATATGGCATTCAGAGTGTCAATCTCAAGAACTCCTTTCTTCTGACTAGTCCCATTGTTCACAGGATTTCTTTCAGAAGTGTACATGAATTGGTTATTTGCAACCATTTCAATCAGCTCTTGAGCTTCTGTAGGCGTCTTCTTCAGATGAAGAGATCCTCCAGCAGAGCTATCCAAAGACATCTTGGACAGTTCAGAGAGACCATCATAGAAAATACCTATGATGCTCCATTCAGAAAGCATATCAGTGGGACACTTTCTGATTAATTGTTTGTATCTTTCCCAAGCTTCATAGAGGGATTCTCCTTCCTTCTGTCTGAAGGTTTGGACTTCCACTCTAAGCTTACTCAATTTTTGAGGTGGAAAGAACTTTGCCAAGAAGGCATTGACTAGCTTTTCCCAAGAGTTCAGGCTTTCTTTAGGTTGTGAGTCCAACCATGTCCTAGCTTTGTCTCTTATAGCAAAAGGGAATAGCATAAGTCTGTAGACCTCAGGGTCAACCCCATTAGTCTTGACAGTGTCACAGATTTGCAAGAATTCAGCTAAGAACTGATGAGGATCTTCCAATGGAAGTCCATGGAACTTGCAATTCTGTTGCATTAGAGAAACTAATTGAGGCTTAAGCTCAAAGTTGTTTGCTCCAATGGCAGGGATAGAGATGCTTCTCCCATAGAAATCGGGAGTAGGTGCAGTAAAGTCACCCAGCACCTTCCTTGCATTGTTGGCATTGTTGTTGTTTTCGGCTGCCATAGGTTCTTCTTCTTAGAAGATTTCTGTTAGGTCCTCTACAGAGAGTTGTGCCTTGGCTTCTCTTAGCTTTTGCTTCAAGGTCCTTTCAGGTTTAGGATCAGCCTCAACAAGAATGCTTTTGTCTTTGCTCCTGCTCATAAGAAAGAGAAGGGAACAAGAAAATGTGGAATCCTCTATGTCACAGTATAGAGATTCCTTTAGGTGTCAGAGGAAAAGAAAAATAGAAGACAGAAGTAGAAAATTCGAACTTATCAAAGAAGATGGAGTTCGAATTTTGCATTAAGGAATAGTGTTAGTTCATAAATAGAAGGATGTGAGAAGAAGGGAAGTAATTTTCGAAAATTAAGTAGAAGATTTTGAAAACATTTTTGAAAAACTTTGATTGATAATTTTCGAAAACAAAAGTGGGAAAGAAATCAAGTGATTTTTGAAAAAGAATTTGAAATTAGAAATCAAAAAGATTTGATTGAAAACTATTTTGAAAAAGATGTTGTTAAGAAGATATGATTAGTTTAAAAAGATGTGATTGAGAAGATATGATTTGGAAAACGTTTTAAAAAGATTTGATTTTGAAAATTAATGACTTGGCTAACAAGAAAAGATATGATTCAAACATTAAACCTCTCTCAACAGAAAAGGCAACATACTTGAAATGTTGAATCAAATCATTGATTGATAGCAAGTATTTTTGAAGATAGAAAGAAATTGATTTTGAAAAAGATTTGATTGAAAAGATATGATTTGAAAAAGATTTGATTTTGAAAAGATTTTGAAAGGGGCAACCCGGTGCACAAGCGTCCCGCGTTTAACGCAGGGTCCGGGAAAGGGCCGCAACCAAGGTTGTAATGTACGCAGCCTAACCTGATAATTATATCAGTGGCTGTTTCCACGGCTTGAACCCGTGACCTTGAGGTCACGTGGAGACAACTCATCCGCTGCTCCGAGGTTTAGTTTTCAAAATCTTTTCAAAAAAAATCTTCATTTTGAAAAGATTTTGAAAACTAAAAAAAAATTGATTTGAAAACAAAATCTTCCCTCCTGTGCCATCCTGGCGTTAAACGCCCAGAATGGTGCACATTCTGGCGTTTAACGCCCAAAACTATACCCTTTTGGGTGTTAAACGCCCAACCAGGTACCCTGGCTGGCGTTTAAATGCCAGTCTGTCCTTCTTCACTGGGCGTTTTGAACGCCCAGCTTTTTCTGTGTAATTCCTCTGCTGTATGTTCTGAATCTTCAATTTCTCTGTATTATTGACTTGAGGAGACACAAATTAAAAATATTTTTGGATTTTTAATAATAAGAAAAAATCAAAATGCAACAAGAATCAAATAACAATGCATGCAAGACACCAAACTTAGCAGTTTGTATACTACTGACACTAATGAGAATGCATATGAGACACACAAAACACTCAAGTCAAGAGAATTTAAAGATTAGAGTAAGAAATCATCAAGAACATCTTGAAGATCACTAAGACACATGAATGAATGCATGCAATTGACACCAAACTTAACATGAGACACTAGACTCAAACAAGAAATATTTTTGGATTTTATGACTTTGTAAATTTTGTTGTGCTTTTTTCGAAAATTAAGTGGAAAAAGATATCAAAATTCTTAATGAGAATTCCAGGAATCATGCAATGTTTAGTCTAAGACTCCGGTCCAGGAATTAGACATGGCTTCACAGCCAGCCAAGCTTTCAAGGAAAGCTTCGGTCCAAAACACTAGACATGGCCAATGGCCAGCCAAGCCTTAGCAGATCACTGCTCCAAAAGCAAGATTGATAGAAATCAACAAGCTCTTGTGATGATAAGTTGAAACCTCGGTCCAATGGAATTAGACATGGCTTCACAGCCAGCCAGACTTCAACAAATCATCATGAAACTCTAGAATTCATTCTTAAGAACTCTGAAGAAAAAAAATACCTAATCTAAGCAACAAGATGAACCGTCAATTGTCCATACTCGAACAATCCCCGTCAACGGCGCCAAAAACTTGGTGCACGAAATTGTGATCACTACAATTTCGCACAACTAACCAACAAGTGTACTGGGTCGTCCAAGTAATAAACCTTACGCGAGTAAGGGTCGATCCCACAGAGATTGTTGGTATGAAGCAAGCTATGGTCACCTTGTAAATCTTAGTCAGGCAAACTCAAATGGATATGAATGATGATATGCGAATAAAACATAAAGATAAAGATAGAGATACTTATGTAATTCATTGGTAGGAATTTCAGATAAGCGTATGAAGATGCCTTCCCTTCCGTCTCTCTGCTTTCCTACTGTCTTCATCCAATCCTTCTTACTCCTTTCCATGGCAAGCTTAAGCAAGGGTTTCACCGTTGTCAGTGGCTACCTCCCATCCTCTCAGTGGAAATGTTCAACGCACCCTGTCACGGCACGGCTATCCATCTGTCGGTTCTCGATCAGGCCGGAATAGAATCCAGTGATTCTTTTGCGTCTGTCACTAATGCCCCGCTCTCAGGAGTTTGAAGCACGTCACAGTCATTCAATCATTGAATCCTACTCAGAATACCACAGACAAGGTTAGACCTTCCGGATTCTCTTGAATGCCGCCATCAGTTCTAGCCTATACCACGAAGATTCCGGTTAAAGAATCCAAGAGATATTCACCCAATCGAAGGTAGAACGGAGGTGGTTGTCAGTCACACGTTCATAGGTGAGAATGATGATGAGTGTCACGGATCATCACATTCATCAAGTTGAAGAACAAGTGATATCTTAGAACAAGAACAAGTGGAATTGAGTAGAAGAACAGTAGTAATTGCATTAATACTCGAGGTACAGCAGAGCTCCACACCTTAATCTATGGTGTGTAGAAACTCCACCGTTGAAAATACATAAGAACAAGGTCTAGGCATGGCCGTGAGGCCAGCCTCCCAATGATCAAAAGATCTAAAGATCAGAAGATTCCAAAGATCAGAAGATTTTAAATACAATAGTAAAAGGTCCTACTTATAGAGAACTAGTAGCCTAGGGTGTACAGAGATGAGTAAATGACATAAAAATCCACTTCCGGGCCCACTTGGTGTGTGCTTGGGCTGAGCAATGAAGCATTTTCGTGTAGAGACTCCTCTTGGAGTTAAACGCCAGCTTTTATGCCAGTTTGGGCGTTTAACTCCCATTTTGGTGCCAGTTTCGGCGTTTAACGCTGAGATTTCTAAGGGTGACATTGAACGCCGGTTTGGGCCATCAAATCTTGGGCAAAGTATGGACTATCATATATTGCTGGAAAGCCCAGGAAGTCTACTTTCCAACGCCGTTGAGAGCGCGCCAATTGGGCTTCTGTAGCTCCAGAAAATCCGCTTCGAGTGCAGGGAGGTCAGAATCCAACAGCATCTGCAGTCCTTTTCAGTCTCTGAATCAGATTTTTGCTCAGGTCCCTCAATTTCAGCCAGAAAATACCTGAAATCACAGAAAAACACACAAACTCATAGTAAAGTCCAGAAAAGTGAATTTTAACTAAAAACTAATAAAAATATACTAAAAACTAACTAGATCATACCAAAAACATACTAAAAACAATGCCAAAAAGCGTATAAATTATCCGCTCATCATAAATCCTATTCCAACATGATCGAGAACCGACAGATGATTAGCCGTGCAGTGACAGCGCATTTGGACCATTTTCACTGAGAGGACGGGAGGTATCCGTTGATGCCGGTGAAACCCAACATACAGCATGCCATGGAAAGGAGTATGAAGGATTGGATGAATGCAATAGGAAAGCAGAGATTCAAGAGGGATGAAGCATCTCCATACGCTTATCTGAAATTCCCACCAATGATTTACATAAGCATCTCTATCTTTATTTTCTGTTTATTTATCTTTTATTTATTAAAACTCCATAATCATTTGAATCCGCCTGACTGAGATTTACAAGGTGACCATAGCTTGCTTCAAGCTGACAATCTCCGTGGGATCGACCCTTACTCACATATGGTTTATTACTTGGACGATCCAGTGCACCTGCTGGTTAGTTATGCAAAATTGTGAAAAAGAGTTGAGATTACAATTGTGCGTACCAAGTTGTTGGTGCCATTGTGTATCACAATTTCGTGCACCAGTTAGCAAGTCACAGAGATTAGTTTTGGGATTTCACTTTTTACTTTTCACACTTCATCTCTTCCATCTTTTGTATTTTCTCTCTGAGCTATGAGTAGCTAAATTCCCTCTCATTGAGAGAGGGAGCTCTATTGTACTTGATGGATTAATGATAGTGAATTTCTTCTTCTCTTCATCTTCTCTTTGATTTGCTAGAAGGAATTTCGATTTTCATGCTTAGTGTTCAATTAACTTGGAAAATATATTAAATGCAAAATGGGTTTCATGGGAACCTTGGAAAAAGAAACATGAAACCATGCTAGAAATCCCTTCTCACACTTGAGTAGAATCTAGGTTTTGGTGTTTGGATATGGTGACATACAATTCTCCCTCTACCTGGGCTTATGATGATGTGTGGTATAATCAAGGACCAAGCATATCTCTCTTCATGAGCAATTAGACCAAGGAATTGGCTATTGATCAAGATCTGAGAGATTGAGTTACCAAGGGATTGGGGCTCAATCAATCATGATTGCCAAGAGGTCAATGAGTTGCATGATTGAAGAGGATATAAGCTGGATTTAATCCAAAGAGACAATATCTCCTGATCTCAATAAATTTTCCCATTCTTATCTCTCCCATTCTTTTATAGCTTTACTTACATTCTGCAAAATCCCATTCCCCTTTTACATTCCTGTTATTTCCATTTCTACATTTTATTGCATTCTTTTATTCCCTTGCCATTTATGTTTCTGCCATTTATAATTCTGCACTTACAACTTATTCTGTTGAGCTTGACTAATTCACCAATTGATTAAAATTGCTCAAATCTACAAATCTCTGTGGATACGATCCCACTCCACTGTGGGTTAATACTTGACGATAATTTTGGTGTGCTTGCCAAGAGCAGATTCATCAATATTATTGGGAAAGGGTAGTGAATTCCATCCATCATACACATAATCAACGGCAAGTAGAATGTAGAGAAAACCATTAGAATTTAGGAATGGCCCCATGAAGTCAATACCCCATATGTCAAAGATTTCAAAAAATACCATGGTTTGTTGGGGTATTTCATCCTTTTTGGAGATATTACCAAATCTAAGGCAATGAGAACAAGATTTAGAAAAGAGAGAAGAGTCCTTGAAAAGAGTTGGCCACCAAAATCCACAATCAAGGACCTTTCTTGCCGTCCTTTGAGGTCCATAATGTCCACCTCCCTCGGAGGAATGGAAAGCTTCCAAGATTGATTGGAATTCGGTTTGTGGAATGCACCTTCGAATTACTTGATCCGCTCCACATCTCCAAAAGTATGGGTCATCCCATACATAGTATTTGGATTCACTTTTTAGTTTATCCTTTTGATGCTTGGAAAGACTAGAAGGAAAGGTGCGGGATACCAAGTAATTGGCCATTGGTGCATACCAAGGATTGGCCTCCGAGATTGCATGCAAGCCCTCAAAGGGGAAAGAATTATTAATAGGAGCGGCATCGCCTTTAGTGTTTTCAAGGCAACTTAAGTGATCTACCACTAGGTTTTGCAAACCACTCCTATCTTTGATTTTCAAGTCAAATTCTTGCAACAATAAAACCCACCTAATCAATCTTAGCTTGGATTCCTTTTTAGCCAACAAATACTTTAATGCCGTATGATCCGAATATACTACTACCTTAGAACCAAGAAGATAAGGTCAGAATTTATCCAAAGCAAAAACAATAGCCAAGAGTTTTTTCTCGGTAGTAGTGTACTTGGATTTGGGCTCCATCTAGTGTTTTTGATGCATAGGCAATGACATATGGATTCTTACCCTCGCGTTGTGCTAACGTAGCTCCCACCGCATAGTTTGAAGCATCACACATTATTTCGAATGACCGACTCTACTCCGGCCCTCTCACGATGGGAGCTTGGGTTAATGCTACATTGAGCTTGTCAAAAGCCTCCATGCACTCCTTGCTTAGATCAAACTCAATGTCCTTTTGCAACAATCGAGATAGAGGCAATGTTACCTTACTAAAGTCCTTGATAAACCTTCGGTAAAATCCTGCATGTCCAAGGAACAAATGGACTTCCCTCTCGGAGGAGGGGTAAGGCAAGCTAGATATAACATTGATCTTTGCGGGATCTATGGAAATACCATCATTGGAAACAATATGTCCTAAAACAATGCCTTGCCTAACCATAAAATGACACTTTTCAAAACTTAAGACAAGGTTCGATTTAGTACATCTTTCCAAAACTTTTTCAAGGTTATCTAAGCAATGATCAAAAGAATCACCATATACGCTGAAGTCATCCATGAACACTTCCATACATTGCTCTAGAAAATCCATAAATATGCTCATCAGGCATCTTTGGAAGGTTGCCGGTGTATTGCATAAGCCGAATGGCATACGCTTGTAGGCATGAGTTCCAAAAGGGTAAGTAAAAGTTGTTTTTTCTTGGTCCTCTAGAGCAATGTGTATTTGGAAGTATCCCGAATAGCCGTCTAGAAGACAATAATGAGATTTACCGGATAATCGATCAAGCATTTGATCGATAAACGGTAGCGAAAAATGATCCTTTCTAGTGGTCGTGTTCAACCTTCGGTAGTCAATGCACACCCGCCAAGAGTTTTGCACCCTTGTTGCTATAAGCTCCCTGCTCTCATTCTCGATTGTGGTCACCCCAGACTTGAACGGGACTCACCCATTCACTATCCGAAATGGGGTAGATGATGTCTGCTTCTAATAACCGGGTGACCTCTTTTTTCACAACCTCTAAAATAGTATGATTTTTAATCACCTTTGAGGTTGTCGAACGGGTCTAGCTCCTTCCTCCAGGAATATTCGGTGCTCGCATACTTGGGGGCTTATTCCCACTAGATCCGCCAAGTTCCACCCTATTGCCCTTTTATTCTTCCTCAAAACACATAGCAACTTTTCTTCTTGTGGAGGAGTGAGTTCCCTTGCAACAATTACCGGGAACTTGTGGGCTTCATCAAGATATGAGTACTTTAGATGGGGTGGTAGTGGCTTCAATTCTAGCTTTTGGTTTTGACTTGACACTTAAACTTCCGGAGGATCCGGATGGGGTAATGTGTTCACTTCACTTGGGTCTTCACTTATTTCTTCAATCATATGCTTCTCATCTAACTTTGCATAATGCACTTCGGCCACAATATTGTCAATTAGGTCACACTGGAATATGGAATGGTTCTCCGGTGGGTGCTTCATGGCTTCTTCTAAGCTAAAACTCACGACTCTCCCATCTATCTCAAATGAGTAGGTTCCCGAATGGGCATCCAACTTGAATCTAGAGGTCCTCAAAAATGGCCTCCCAAGTAGGATAGATGATGTCCTCTCGGATTCATTTGATGGCATCTCAAGGACATAAAAATCAATTGGAAACACCAACCCTTTTATGTTCACCAATACGTCTTCCGCCACACCCGTCACGGTTATTATGCTCTTATCCGCTAAGACAAACCTAACCACCGACCATTTTAATGGTGGTAGCTTCAATAAATGATAAACGGAAAGAGGCATAATACTAACGCATGCACTAAGATCACACATACAATCAAGGAATTGAACTCCGTCTACAGTACAAGTAACCATGCATGGGCCCAAATGATCACACTTCTCGGAAAATGCTCCCATCAAAGCTGAAATAGAACTTCCCAATGGAATAGTTTCTAACTCATGGATTCTATCTTTGTTCATACATAAATCCTTAAGAAACTTTGCATACTTAGGCACTTGATGGATAGCATCAAAGAGAGGGATAGTTACCTCAACTTTCTTTAACATCTCCACCACTTTGGGGTCAAGTTCTACACGCTTCCTAGCTTTCCTTGCTAATGTTGGAAATGGGATTGGTTGAGCAATTTCTTCTTCCAAGGCCTTCTCATCTTTGGAGACTTCATTTGTTAGTTAAGAGATTTCATCTTCAACTACCACTTGTGCATCTTCTTCCTCTTCAACTTCTTCTATCTCAATTTCCTCCTCATCTTAAGTGATTATTATAGGACTTGGTTCCTTTTGCTTCCCCTCTTATAATTGTGTTCCGGATCTCAAGGTAATGGTATTGATGCCACCCTTGGGATTGGGTAGAGGTTGAGAAAGAATAGCACTAGAACTTGAGGCTTGAGGAGTGGAAGTGGAAGGTGATTCTATGCGTGCAAGAAGAGCTTGTAGAGTAGATGTAAGATTGGTAAGACCGGAGGCAAGCAGAGTTTGAAGTTCTTTTTGGCCTTAGAGAATGGTTCGGAGTGCATCATCTTGATTGGGAGAAGTGGAAGGGTATGTGATTTGAGGGGCATGAGGTTGATTGGGTTGAGGCGGTTGTCTTTGGTGTGGTGGTTGATAAGTTTGGTAATTTCTTCCTTGGCTTTGTTGAGGGTATGGTTGATTTTGTGAGTATCGATTTTGTGAGTTGTTGTTGTTCCATCTTTGGTTGCCTCCACTACCCCTTCCTACTTGTTGGTAATTGTTCCTCTATTGGTTGGAATTGTCTCTCCAACCTTGATTATAGTTGCTACTCCCTTGGTTGTAATTGCCTCCTTGTTGGGGATACCCTTGGTTGAAATTGCCGCCTTATTGGTAGTATCCTTGATTCGGGCAGTCAGAGAAGTTGTGGATACCCGCCAAGGTGTTATCTTCTTGAAGGCTTGGACATTTGTCTGTATAGTGGGAATAGCAAGAACAAATGCCACACACTTTTTGGGGGACCAATTGTTGACTATGTTGTTGAAGAGGTGGTGGAGGTTGATATTGTTGTTGAGGTTGTTGTTGACCAAGTTGGAGTTGCTTTAGAATATTTGTCATGTCACCCAGGGATTTAGCAAGAGCGGCGGTCTCACTACTAGTGGAGACTTCATTTACGGCCTTTAGGCGATTGATTTTCCATATAGAATGTTGAGTGGACTCGGACAAGTCGGTAATGAGTTGTCATGCCTCCTCCGCCGTCCTATACTTTGACAAAGAACCGTTGCTTGAGGCATCCAATAAATTCTTGTCTTGTTTTCTCATTCCTTGGCATATATAGGAATTTATATAGGAACTCTCTTCTAAGCAAGTCCCAATTGGTAACAACATCACTAGGCAAGGTGTAAAACCACTCTTTGGCTCTTCCCTCAAGAGAGAATGGGAAGGCAAACAACCATATAGCAACCTCATCGGATCCTTCCCTCCTAGTTGTTGAGCATACACCATGAAAGTCCTTGAGGTGTCTAATAGGATTTTGTACGGGAAGTCCATGAAACTTAGGCAGGAGATGAATCAAAGCGGTCTTGAGTTCAAAATTCACATTCAAGTTTGGATGAAGCACATGGAGAGGTTGAAGAACAATGTCTGGTACACCCGCTTCCTTGAGCGTAACCCTCCTTGGAGCGGCCATAGTGTCGGCACCTAGACCAAGAGAAGAACTATTAGTAGTATCAAAGGAAGAATAGCTAGTGCCTTCTTCGAATGACGGTTCAGAGTCCACTTCGGATATGGTTGGTGAATTGGTAAAAACCTTTTCACCCCCCTCAAAGGCTAACCGCCTCCAAGCTTGCCTTGTGTGAAGTAAAGTTCTTTCGATTTTCGGATCAAATGGTGCTAAGCTCGGATTCGGTAGTAAACTTGTCATACAATGAAGGGAATATAAAGCTCATGACAACAAATGGAATTAAGCAAATATCATTCCTAACTAGCAATCAAACAAACAAACAATCAAGAGAAATTGCAAGTATGTACATATACACATATTCACACTAAACAATAACATGGAACACATAAGTAAGTCCCTGGCAATGGTGCCATTTTGATGGACATTATTTTTATGTCAGTATAGAAGCTAGTAATAAATCTAATCGTGAGTATAGTCTAACCGACACGCAAATTTCACATCAAACAAATCTAAAATCTATAACCGAGAGTATTAGTCTCAAGTCATTCTCCCTAGGAATTGCCTTAGAATGCACATTATTGAGTAGGAAGTCTTTTGTGATTTTTGAGTGTTGGTATGAGAATGTAAGCTAACAAAAAGTAATCAACAATCAATCAAGATAAAAACCTTGGCCAAGGGTGAGTATTGGAAGTTCCATCATTATAGTTTCCTTCAATTGTGATAACAATTGAGTGTTGCTTCACTTAGTTAACCCCTAATTATGGAGGAAAGTCAAGTGAAAGTAACTAACTTGAGTCACAAGTCCTAGCCTAACCTTTGGGAAGTTTAGCTTTAGTGCACTCCAAGCCAATTAGCAATTCTCAAGTCCCAATTAATAATTGATATCCACTACTCAAGTGTCTCTAATAACTCAACCCTTAAGCCAAGTAAGGAAATTCTAATCCATAGCTAAGGTTACCATTTCATCAAACATTTGGTGAGCATTCATAAAAGACATTATGAAATTGAGAGAAAGGAATTGAATTCAAACTATCTATCTCAAGTAATCATCAATAATCAAACAATTACAATTAATGAACATGAAAATACCTCAATTCATTGATCCAAATCAAAGTAACAAAGCATTCATAGATCTAGAGTGAATGAATCAAAAGAATACAAATTGAGAGTAGGAAAAGAGTAGATCTACAACTTGTATCAAAGCAAAAGTGAATTAGCAATTGATCTCACCAAGAAATCAAAGGAGAATTACAATGGAGAATGAAATCCTAGAGAGAGGTTGGAGCTTCTCTCTCTACAAAATGTAACTAACTATTGGAAAATATCTAGAAATGTGTCTAATGAGTGAATTGATCCCAAGCCCTTCAATCCTTGTTCTTCTTATGCTTCTCCTGCCAGAACTCTGTCCCAAAACAGGGTTAGTAACTGCCAGAAATCGCTGGTCACATTTTCTTCTTAAAAATCACATGCGGCCATTGGTGCGTACGCGTCCCTTGGGCTTTAGCAATCCATCCGCAGGCGTCAGGTATGCGGGCGCGTCCCTTGAGGTTCTGGCTCAGTCGCTAAATACATCGGCTCCTGGCTTCGGCTCCCTCGCGCTGGTCACAATGGCGCGCATCCGCGCGTACGCGCTAGGTGCGCGTGCGCGTCGTTGCTCAAAATTCCAAAGATCCAATTTTCATGCTCCTTCCCTTTATGAATGCTTCCGTCCTCTCCTCCAAGCCATCCTAGCCCTATAATCACTGAAATCACTTAACGCACGGATCATGGCATCGAATGGTAATAGAGGAGGATTAAAATATATCTAATACAATGCAAAAGAAGCATATTTTCATTCATGAGGCAAAATTAGGAGAGGAACACAAAATCATGCATTTTTATATGAATAAGTGTGAACGATCATTGATAAAACCCTCAAAATCTATACAAGATAAACCCTAAAAATGGGGTTTATCAATACCCAATTCCCAAGATCTTCAGTGAAAGCCCAAAAATACACTTTTATCTCTACTAATGTTTCCAACTTCCCCACACTTGAATGATACACACTCTCACTAGCCTAAGCTATTCAAAGATCCAAATTAGGGACATTTATTATTTTTCACTTAGGGGTAGTGATGTGCTAAAATTAAGAACAAAAGGGGATTAACATTGGCTCAAAGTTGGCTAACAATGGTAGATAAAAGGTAAGGCCATTTGGGTAAGCGAGCTCAAATCAAATAAAAGGCCTCAATCATATAAACACATTCATACACAAAATGGACATAAAAAATGAAAAAATCAAAGATTACAATCATAGAAAGAGAATAATACACACAAGAATGAAAATCGTGGTTATATGACGTAACCACACAATTAGGCTAAAAACTCACAAGCTTATGTGTTCTTAGCTCAAAAACATGTTCCACAGTATAGTTCAAGCAAGTTTCAATGAAAATTTTTTTCTCAAATAAATTGAGGTATCAATGCCCTATTAAGAATGTTTTTCTTAGAAAATTTCATTATTTTAACTAAGCTTATTATGTATATGCAATAAAAACAATGGAACTAAAAATTCTAAAAGACATAGTAATAACAGAAAACTTAAATGTGAAAGTGTTAGGATTAGAAAATTTTCACCCAAAATGGCCAATTGGTTGGACGACCTCCCTACACTTAAAAGTTTGCACCATCCTCGGTTCATTCAAAGATGAGAAAGGGGGATATGGCGACTTCACGGATTGCCACCTTCAATTGGTGGATCAACCGGTTGTTGCGTGTTCTTTCTTTTGCTTCCTTTTTGGCTTATGGTGAATCATCCTGAAAGATAGAAAATAGGATAGTAAGCGAGTAAATTCAAAAGCAAGGAAGCATAGATTGTTGGAATACAGTAAGAATTACTAAAATGAAGTGAGTGAATTAATGTGTGACATGGATAAAAACAAGTGTGTGAATTCTAGTTTGCGCGTGGTTTAGAACACACACACTAGCACTTAAAAGCTATGTCACAACTACATGAAAGAATCACGCACTTCACTCATTCTAGTGTGCTTGAGATACTTCAAAGAAAACTTGTAGGTTAAGACAAACAAACAAGTAATAAAAAAGAATGCAAGTACTCAAGCAAGAATCAGGCAATTGTGAAATGGATAATGAATGAACATTGATTGATGTGCAAGGAAACTTAATGAATAAAACAAAAGATGAAACTTACACATCAATCAAAGACACACTTTGAATTTTGCTTGCATTACCTAATTGACATAAAGTGGGGCACATGGATGCTATGCAACTTATTAAAGGAGAGATATAAGTTGAAATGAAAATCACATGGCAAGCATGGTCCATATGACTTAAGAATTTAAAAAATGTCCCTAGGTGAGCTTCCAATCCAATTTCACAAAGGAAGCATCATGCCAAAATGACTAGTTTCAAATATGTGCAGAGCACATAGTTAAACAATTAAGGATTAACATGTCATTAAGGCATAAGCATAACATATGGATGCATATGATCAAGGAACACAATGCATTAAGATAAATGCACATCATTCAACATCAAGAAATTGCCTAGTCCAAGTAAAGAATTTAAATCACATGGTGGCCAAATCATGCAATTCAAAAGATGTAGAGTGCTTTAAAGGCAATTTACAAGTACTTGGTATTCAAAAACATTAAGCATGAAGAATTCAAAACCAAGTAACAAAGTATATTCTCACTACAAAAGTCCAACAATGAATATCAACAATAATTATGCTAAAATAGCATCAAGGTAATAATTAGCAGCAGTAAATAGCAAATGGTGAATGGTGAATGGTGGTAAATGGTGAACGGTGGTGGTGGATGATGGTCAAAGGAAGGGAAGAAGAGAGGAGAAGAGAAAAGAAGAAAAGAAATGAAAAGAACAAAAGAAAAGAAGAGAGTGTGAAACAGGGGTGCCCACGCGTATGCGTGGATCACCGGTAAGCGTGGGTTGGAAGAATGGAATGTGATGCGTGCGCATTGAGCAGGTGTAGGCGTGGAAGGGGAAAATAGAGAGTGACGCATACGTGTGGATCACGCGTACACATGGGCTGAAATTGTGCTAAACGCACAGTGTCCGCACCCTTCGCGCACAACTCTCTGTTTGGAGTCATGCAGTAGCAGCACTCACACACCATTCCTGCATGGTGATTTTTCGGGGGTCACGCATTCGCTTCAGGCACGCGCACGCATGAGAGGTTCCCTTTTGTTTTTTTTTTTTTGAAGAAACAGAAATAAAACTCTCCCAACAATATATACAACTCCAACTCAACCAAAATTCAAATTTAACAAAATTCCTAACTTTTAAAACTATGCAAACATGCAACTAAGCAATTCAATTCAAAACAAAGAATGTAACTATTCACATATGCAACGTAGAACATAAATGTAACTAATTAAACTAACATCTAAGAGAAATATAGACAAGAATGATATCAAAGGCAATAAAGTACCTTAACAATGGCAACCCAATTCATTCATCAATTATATATACAATAGAACGGAAAGAGTTTACCATGGTGGCGTGTCTCCCACCTAGCACTTTTATTTATTGTCCTTAAGTTGGATAATTGATAGGGTGCTTGTCAAGGTGGCTGGTGCTTGAATTCATCCTTGAATCCCCACAAATGTTTGCATATACAATGTCCACTGAGATCCCAAACTAGGCGCACTAAGCTCTCAAGCAAATTTGAACAAGTGACAAGGCCCCAAGATTGATGATGGTTGATATATATTTCGGGGTCCCAAACCTTGTTTTCCAACACCCTTTCTTCTTGATCTTCATGCTTCCATTCGGGTGACAAGGCTTGTGAATTCTCATTTAAGCACCAAGCTCTCCTAGATACCCTCAATTGAGTGCTACACCACCCTTTGCCCTTTAACTTTGATGACTCAACCATAATGAACCTAGGATTGTGGTGCCAATCACTAACCAACTCTTTCTTGCTTCCCATTCCACAAAGAACTCAAAGTTGACCATCTGTTTCAAGCAAACCATACTCGAGCGGAATAAGAAAGCTAAGGGATAAGAAATTTACCCAGTTGAATGGTGTAAAGGATGATGGTAACTTAGGAAGGGTTGGTTCCAATGGTTTTCCAAGTTCTACTCCTTTGTGTTCTTCTTTGACTACCTCCACCTCTTGACAAGTATCTTCCATGTCCCTTTCTTGACAAGGTTCTTCACATTCAATCGCTTACTTACCAACCTCTTCTAACTCTTATACATCCTTCATGTCACAACTCAGAGGTAATGTAGAACCTATCTCAACATCAACGTCAATTTCAATGGGGGAAGACTCCTCAAACTGAAAAGGATTATGTGTTGGTGTGGAATCATCATCAAGATGCGGATTTGTTACTTGCTCACCTTCTTCCAATTCTTCGTCATTCACCATATGCTTTGGAGGTTGCGCACCCTCCTTAACCTCACTTTCAAGCTCAATGGAAGAATGTTTAATAGGATCATCAAGGTGATTTGTTAGTGTGGACAAGAACTCATCACTAATTGAATCCAATTCTTGATCAATCTCTCCTAATTGTTCAACCACTCCTTCCGGCTCAATTATCTCAACTTTCTCCTCTTATTGCAATTCTTGCTTCAACCCCTCTTCTTTGCCTTGAAGCTCCAAATTCATTTCCTCACTATGCTCTTAAGTTGATCCTCCATATTTGTCAATGGAAGTACTTTGATCGCATGAACATAGGGAGACTAAGTAGTGAATGGCTTCGGTTATGGTGGCCATCATGGTTTCTAACCCCTTTAGCTTCTTTTGATCATTTTCTTCTTGCTTTTAAAGATGAGAATAGAGATGTTTTTGTTCTTGTATTAGGAGTTTGAGAAATTTGTCCAATGAGGGCGGTAGTGGGAAAGAGGGTTCATTGTTTGGAGGAGAGGCATCATAATTAGAAGGTGGTTCATATTGGTGAGAGTATTGAGGTGGTGTATATGGAATTGATGGTTTTTGAGAATATTGATGTTGAAATGGTGGTGGCTCTAAGTATGGCTCATATGATTGTTGGTATGGTGGATATGGGTTAGGATTGTATGGAGGTGAATGGCGGTATGGGGCTTGTGAGTAGGGTTGTTGAACGCTATGTTGAGGAGGGGGTTATAGGTATATGGTGATTGTGGTTGACAACCACAATGAGGTTCACCACATCCATTAGGTTTGTATGCATTAGGAGTTGGATTGTACCCATAAGAAACCGGAGGAGGTTGTTGCCAAGAAAGTTGTCTATATGCTTGAGGCTCCTCCCACCTTTGATTTCTAAATCCTTAATGCAAACCTCCATTAAAGCTTCCATTTCCTACAACATAATTTGAACCAAACTCATAGCCAAAAGGGTGAGAATTCATAGTAAAAGGGGAAATAAAAAAAACAAAAGCTACTAAGAAAAACAAGGAAAACAAGCTCCTAAACCAAAACTAGCAAGCAAGCAAAAAGCAACTATTCACAATATTCACATATGAACAATAACCAACAATAAGCACACATTGCGATTCCCCGGCAACGGCACCAAAAACTTGAAAGAAGAAAATCGTCGGTCTAGAATTTCTTCTCGATAAAAGAAATCACTTCGTTGCAAGTATAGTCCCAAACCGACAAACAACCCTCAATCAAAGTTTAATCTTGTTTGTCACAAGTGCAAACCAATAAAGATACCGAGAGTATTAGATCTTGAGTCGTCTCTCAAAGAAATTGCAGTAAGGTATGCGTACTATCAGTTATGAGTTTCAAGGGCGGTTTGCAAATAAGGAGACAATAATCTAAATGACAAAAAAGTTAAATGAAAATAAAAGTAAATCAAACAACTAAATATAACAAATACTAAAAAGAGGCACTCATGGCCAGGATTGAGAATTGAGGTTTTCTATCCTAGTCATTAATTATCACACAATAATTATCAAGAGATAAGCTTATTACGTTATCTCCAACATCGGGAGAAAATTAAATAAGACTAGTTAATCTCAATCCATAAGTCCTAATCACTTACAAGTTGAATTAGCAAAAGATTAGCGTCAATGGAAACAATATTAACTAACAACTCTAGATCACCAACATAAGTTGGGTATAAATGACTCAAGATAACCTAATTTCTCTTTTCAAGCCAAGAAAACACAAAATCTAATCTAAACCAAAGTCAAGCAATTTATCAAACACTTGGTAGGCATAAAAAGGAAAGCATATTAAATTGCAATAATAATTAAATATAAGACTACCAAGAGCAACGAAATAACAATAATAACTCAATTAAACAATAAGAAACATAAAAAGACATCTATTGTATTAAAGGAAATGAAAATTAACGAGAGTGTTTATAAACTAAAAAGAGGCATAAAAAAGAAATTAACAATGTAAACTAAAAGAACAAAGATGTAGAAACAAGAAATTGCAAGGAAAACTAATTGAAAACAAGAATTAAAGCCTAAATTAAAGAGAGTTTAACCTAAATCTACCCTAATTCTAGAGAGAAGAAGGAGCTTCTCTCTCTAGAAAACTACCCTAAAACATGGTCCTAAGCTACACTAATTGCTCCTCCATTGTTCCCTCTTGAATTCTGCATTAAATAGCTTCAGAAATAAGTTGGATTGGGCTTCTGCAGCCCTAGAAATTGCCCCTAGCATGTTTCTTTAATGAGGTCACGAGTTTCTTGTCACGTGTACCCCTCGCACGGTAGATTTCTAAAACTCCATTTCTTCATGAATTCTCTACTTTTAGATGCTTTTTCTTCAATCCATCAATCCAATTCTTTGCCTTCTAAACCTGAAATCACTCAACAAATATATCAAGGCATCGAATGGAATTAAAGTGAATTAAATTAAATTAAGGGTCTAAAAAGCATATTTTTACTCTTAAGCACAAATTAGGAAGAATTTACAAAACCATGCTATTTCATTGAATAAATGTAGGAAAAATTGATAAAATCTACCAAATTCAATACAAGATAAACCCTAAAATTGGGGTTTATTACTTCCACGCCTTCTAATCCCATCAAGTGGCACGCCACCTACACGCCACTCACACACCTTTGCTTCTACATTTTGGGCTAAGTTCCAGTGACCACTAAGAACCTTAAAGTGCCACACGAATCCTCCAAAGTTTCAAGCCAACTTTCCAAGTCCAAGACCAATTGTAAGGCCCATGATTCCAATACTACATGCAACTACCAAGTTTTGAATTTCAATTACACAGAGAAGATCATTATTAGTTAAGATTGATTAGAGAAAGATTTTATTTGATTAGATTTGATTTTGTTTGATTTAGTTTGAATTTGAATTTTAGGTTAGGTTTTAAATAAGCCCAAAGAATTATTTAGAGGACATCACATCTTAGACCAGATTTTACTTTTCATTTCTATTTTTGTTTTCTCACCATCATAAGCAACAAATCTCCTCTAGTAAGGTTAGGAGCTATGTCCATCTTTTTATGAATAATTAATTTAAGTGTTTTATTTTATTTGAGGTTTACGCTTTGATCTATCTCATGATTGAGTTTTCATTCTTTATCCCTAAATATTATAACTTTTGGAAAATATTCTAACTCCATTTTGGATTTTAGTCTTACTTTGGAAAATTTAATATTGGAATTAGCTTGAAAACTCTTTCTCATGACTTTTAATCTAACTAGGAATAGTATTTTAAACAGTGTGCGACTTTATAACTCTCATGATTTTCAATTGGTTTAGAACTAATTTGAATAAGTGATATATAATTCAACCTAGGATCACTCGAATCTTATGTGAATATAAATCAAAATTGTGCTTAACCTCTTTTCTTAATTAATTGATTAAGGAATTAGCGATTAAGTAATTAAAGAGAAATTGAATTACCAAGAAATTGGAATTTGATTATTTATAGTTTGTCGTGAATTGATCTCTTCATGCCTCTAAATAAATAAATACAAGGATTGTTTTCCTAGACAGTGAACATCTCTGAAACCTTAATATTCTCATCATCATTGTTTCTATTCACTATTTTGCTTTTTATTTTACCTCTGTTCAACATTTGATGCTCTTACTCAAAGTTTTAGTTTGTCTAATTAGAATAATCAATTAATCCTTGTTGCTTACTCCATTAATCCTTGTGTGAACCATATCCACTTACCGTGGTTTTATTTGATACGATTTGGTGCACTTGCCGAGTTTTAAAAATCTTCCATCAAGTTTTTGGTGCCATTGCCAGGATTAATTGAGATTGACAACTAACCAGTTAGTTAATTCTCTAAATTGGACTTTTTCTTTTATTTTTACCTCACCGAAATTTCTTCACTGTGACATTGGAAATTTCCACTTTTTTTATTGTCTGTGTGTTTTATGCAGGGCAATAATAACAAGGAGCCTTTCCAGTTTGATCCTGAAATAGAACTAACCATCTAGAAATTGAAAAAGAAATTAGGAAGTTAGGGGGAAGTAGAAGAAATTGAAGAGGGTCCAGAGAGCATTATGGCAGACAATAACAACAACAATCACATCAATAACAATGCCAATACAAGGCGGACTATTGGTTTCTTCACCAATACTACTTTTAAAAGCTGTGGAAGTAGCATAGTGAGGCCCAAAGTGGAAGCAAATAACTTTGAATTGAAGCCTGCACGTATTCAATTGGTGTAACAAAACTAATTTGGAGGCAGTCCTCAAAGAAAATCCAAACTTACACATATCTAGCTTCCTATTGATATATGACACTGTCAAGAGCAACAGAGTCTCTCCCGAAGTCTACAAGCTAAAGCTAATCCCATTCTGTGTAAGCGACAAGGCCAAGTAGTGGCTCTAAACCCAACCCTTGGATAGCATAACAACGTAGGAGGATTTGGTGAATAAATTTATAACCAAATTCTTGCCACCACAAAAGTTGGCCAAGCTAAGACATGACCTCCAAATTATAACACCCTACCACACATAGCCTTACGCTTAAGTTGTAAATTAGAAGTAGCATGGTATTATGACTTCTAAAACTGAAAAGACATGTATAAATATAGTTGAAAAAATTATAACTAGGAGCCTTGAAGAAAAAGGTAAACAAAATTGAAACAGAAAATAACATCACACTCGTCTAGATACACGTAAAATGGATATGCAAGATCGAAAGGAAAGATAAAACATATATCAAGAACATGTTCCAAAAGATACAACTATCAAGCTCTAGACTCGACCTGCAGAACTAAGGTCGGCAAGAGTATATATATATATATATATATACAACCCAAAAGATAAATCAAACTACAAATATAAACACCTGTTTTTCCATTGTCAACCTCTAGGAGGGACTTACACAAAAATAAAGGGCGGAGAATCTATTTACACACACACACACACACACACACACACACACATACACACACACACACACACACACACACACACACACACACACACATATATATATATATATTACAAAACACCAAGTCCCAAAATAGTTCTTCGCTTCCAAAGAGTCTCCAAAAGTCTCAGTAAGGTGCCTCTCGACCTGCATCTGAAAAACAGCAGAATATGTATGAAATGAGAACCAGGGGTTCTCAATATAGTAAAAGTTCCCACACAGATAATATATAAGATCTTGAAAAAGGCAAAGGCAATCCTAGAACTTCGACACTCAGATTTTAACTTAAAGATTATGCCAGAAATTCAGTACTCTATCTAACTCTGCACCTTCTGTTTCCTTTAAACCTCCTATCCACCAGGTGGAACAACCCTCATCACACCTCCGCCAAGAGAGGGTCTCTCAAATACATACACATACGAATCAAACAAAGAAAGCACAGATAGGGTACTGATACAACAAGTAAATCAAGTAGCGGATAAAGAGAGTTAAGCAGATAGGCAAACCAAAACAATGCACACTCAAGCAAAACATACAAATGCGTATGATATATGACTGTCCTATGGCTGATGAGTCTCATCTATCGATTATATAGCCAAATCCAACATGTCTGGTAGCTAACCTTTGACAGACCCTCTGTGCGCGCATCCCCAAGCTCAAAAATATCCATGGGAAAAAACCCCAAGCTCAAATTATATATATATATTACGCCCATTGGGGAACCTGGAGAGTTAAATCGCCTAGTGTAAACCTTGCAAAATTAATAAATAATTAGGCAATCAATTAATTATTATTTCAAGAAATTAAGAAATTAATTTTTTTAGTTTAGGGAAGTAGAAATATTAAAAATACAAATTTTGACACTAATTTTTAAAGGTTTTGATCCACAACCGGACCAACGGGCCAAACCGGTTAGACCAAGCCCATGGCCCAACATATAAAACCACCAATTCAGCATTTTTCTTCCACATTCATGAGAAACACGCTGGAAATGTTGAAGGGGACACCAAACCTTACTACTATTCATTTCCTCCTTCATTGGACTATAATTTTTTATCCGAAGCTCCGATCGCTACACGGTTTGCGACCATGCGTTTGTCTCGTCGAGCTCTTCAATTTTATTTAAACAAAGTGGTAAGAAATTCAATATTTATCACCCAGATCTTCCCTCTAAAGTTTTACATGTATGGGGTTTGGAATTGAGGATTTGGTGATTTTAATATTTTAGGATTGAATTAGATAGCAAAAATTGTTGGATTTTACTCTAATAATCAATGGGTAAGATAAAAAAAAACTCTAAACTCTTGGAATAAAACTTTGGTGGATGAAATTTATTGGAGTTAATTGGGAATCTTGAAGCTTGAATTTTGGTGATTTTGAGCTTAGAGAGGAATCAGCCAAGGTATGGTTTTGGTTTCTCATAGTTAATATATAGTGTATCGTAAAAACTTAGCCTAGTTGACCATAGGATAAGATAAATATATGAATTATTATGTTTAGTGAATAATGATGATAAGTGTTGAACTTGATATAAATGGGTGTTGAATTGGATGGTTGGGTTGATGAGTTATGTTATGAGTATAAAATGTGGAGTTTGATGTGAATTGTTGGGATTTGATGTTTGATGATTAATTAATTGAGTTCGATAAATAAATTAGTATTGGAATTTATTGAATTAATGGTTAGATTATGTGTTGAAAAGGTTATGGATTGGCTAGAACTTAGGTGTATGTAGTTAGGGTTGATTTGATTACAAATTGGTAAGGATTGGAAATTGAAAGTTTTGGAAATTTGAAGTCTGGTGTTCTTGGAAAATCTGATTTTTGACCAACTTCGGCAAGGAATAACTTGGCTTCCGGATCCCCAATGTTGATGAAACTTGTTTTGGAACAAAAATTGAGTCTGTGAAGTTCGTAACATTCAAAGAACGGAATAAAAATGATTTTTAACAAAAATGTTATGTGCGATCAAAGTTAGGTATGAAAAACTAAATTTTTGGACTTGCATAGCTCGCGTACGCAGACATGCATGCGACGCGGCCATTGGGCTCTGCCCAGAGGTTCTGCATACGCGAACGGGTGACACATACGTGGGATGCCCCATTTTCAAAGCCACGTACGCGGCCATGTGGCACTCGATGCGGGGAAAGCTTATTGTTTGAGAGGCTCACATACGCGGACCAGTGATGTGTACGCGAGACAGTCCAATTTTGAACTTCAACGTAGCGGACAGAATGATGCGTACGCAAAACCACTATTTTCTGAAAATATTATTTTCAAGTTTTAAACCATTCCTCTAACTTTTCCAACCTCTGAAATTACCATTTGAGACTCCCTAGCTAGTGTTTAGGCTTTTTGGGTGACCGAGAGTATATTAGGTTAAAATAAAAAAGGTAGTTTCTATTTTGTAGTTGGAGCTGAAGACTTAGGATTACAGAGTACTGTGGGTAGATTAACAAGAGAAGTTTTGTGGTGTGTTTTGATGTTGATTAAAGAGAAAATGATGGAGTGTAATAGAGATAAGTCTGAAGAATTATATGTTAATTATAAATATAATATTTGATGTAATTTGATTATAAATATAATGGCTTTGATCTCGAGCTCTCTTTCTTGAAAGTGCAACCCCAGAGAGATGGTGGAAGGTGAAGATCCCCTTCTTTGTTACTCCTGGTATTGTAAAATTGCCATAAGCAAGATGGTGGGAGGTTAGGATCCCCTCCTTTGTACCTCCTGGACATATGAGAACATACCTCCTAAGTAGATGTAAGGGTTGAGGTTCACCCCACTTGCTCCAGGTTGGTTAGTTGAGGCTCCCTGGGTATATTCAAGAGTGTGGTTCACCTCACTTGATCCAGAATGAGATGGTTGAGCTCTTTGGGTATATGCAAGAGGTTGCGATATTGCCCACTAGCTATAGGTTGAGATAATTGTGAGTTTTCTGGGTAGATGCAGTGGTCGCCCCACTTGCTCCAGGATGGTATTTATGATTAATCTTAGTCTCCCTGGGCAAATACAGTGACTCGCCCCCACTGGTTCCAGGTTGAGATTTGAGATTCCTTTGACCAGCCGCACGATGGATCATTGATTATTTATATATATGCATATGCTTTGAGCTTCGCGTTACTGGGACTGTTTAGGATTTGCTACCGAACATGTCGGGTTTGGCTGGGTAATTGACAAATGATATCATCAGCCATAGGGCAGATATACATCATGTGCATTTATATGTTTTGTTTGAGTATGCATATCTTGGTTTGCCTAATTGTTTATATATGTCTATATGCTACAAGACTTAACTACTGTACCTATTCTTTAATTGTATATTGCTTGTATGCTTTGTTTGTCTTTGAAACTAAAAAATCCCTCATGTTGGCGGAGGTGAGGCTAAGGGTAGTTCCACCGGTGGTAAGGAGGTTTGAGATGACATGAGGTGAAGAGTTAGAATAGAAATAGAATCCCTTAGATAGATTACTATTATTTCTGGTTTAGAATACTTATTTAAGTTCAAATCTGCGTGTCGGAGTTCTAGGATTGTCTCTAGCTTTTCCAGGACCTTATATATTATGTATGTGGGCACCTTTACCATATTGACAACCTCTGATTCTCATTCAATACATGTTGTTTTTCAGATGCAGGACGTGAGGCACCTCGTTGAGCATGTTGAACGACTCTTTCGAAAGTGAAGATGTACTTTTTAGGACTGTTTATGTTATGTAATTAGATATGTGTGTGTGTGTGTGTGTGTGTGTGTGTGTGTGTGTGTGTGTGTGTGTACCTTCTCTAATCTTGTATAAAAACATGTTCTTCCCCTCCTAGAGGTTGACTTTGGAGAATTAGGATTTATATTATTGTTTGTTAGTTTACTGTTAGGTTGTGTATGTATATATATATTCTAGCTAGCCTTTGCTTCGCAGGTCGAGTCTAGAACTTGAATATATAGCTATCTTCTGGAATTCTAGTTTTATGTTTTGATTTGATTTTCTGTATAAGCCTTCTATCTTAACGCTTTTCGAGTGTGACGTTTTGTCTAGTCTTTGTTTTGCCTATCTTTTTCCTTCAAGGCTCCTAGATACAATATCCTTGTTATATATATATATATATATATATATATATATATATATATATATATATATATATACTTTTAAAGGTTGTAGCACCTCACCACATTTATCTTTATGACCTATGTGTAAGATCTGTGTGATAGGGCGTTACACCCGATCACATCTTGCGACAAAGAATTAATAGAGTATCAAGTCTCAACCTGGAGCAAGTGGTGACAAGCCATTGCATTCACCCAGGAACATTCGTCTCTCATATAATTCAAATATATAAGCCACATGAATATTTCAATCATAATTCATTGATGTCAATACCATTCTCATTCATGTCTCATTCATCACTTTCAATATCTCATCAAATAAATTATTCACTTCTCAACTCTTCTTTGATACCAAATCTAGCTTCCTCAATACACCTACTCATATTTCGTAGCCTAAAACTAGCTATCGAGCCTTAAATATGGTTTTCAGAGGTTTGAAAAATTAAAGGAATGGTTAAAAACTCAAAAATTTAATTTTGGCAAAATAAGGTTGTCATGCATATGCAGCAAGAGAGATGGTTTTGAAGAGCTCAACATAATGGTTGTGTGACCACAAATGGTGCCGCGATCGGAACTCCGGATTGAGAGATATGTGGAATTGAAATTCGAAAATATTTGGTATTAGGGTTCCTATCTTCCGTCTCTTCTTCAGGGTGACTTACCAATTGTGAAGGGAAGGGGTGGCTGAATTGAAGTTATATATATCAGGCTTTAGGCTCAGTTTAGGTCCAGTCCAACCGATTCAGCCTGTTCTCCAATTTTTGGGCCAAAATCTTTAAAATTTTTGTTAAAATTAGTATTTTAAATATTTTTACCTATATAGATTATAAAAATTTAATTTCATAATTTCTTTAAATAATAATTAATTTATTAGCTAATTATCTTTTAATTTTTCGGGGTTTACACGAACCTTCACCCAAAGAGATGCAGAGTCCATTTATGAAGTTTGGAAAAGATATAAGGAGATGTTGAGAAAGAGCCCTCATGATATATTTAACTGAGGAAGCATTGGAATTAATTGACATAGTGGCCAACAATCAATACATGTACTCAACCAAAAGAGCACTAAAGAGAAGAGTGATGGAGTTAAGTGCAACATATTCATTTTTGGCACAAAACAAAATTATGTCTCAACAAATATCCTCACTCACAAAGAAATTGGGGGACATGCAAGTATCCACAGTGAAAACACAAGTTGTTGTCTGTAACTTGCGTGGAAAAGTTCACAAGGATGAAGGATGTGAGCCACTTCAAGAAAATCATATAATGCTCCCTTCTCTAAAAATTACAATTTGGGATGGAGAAATAACCCAAATTTTGGTTAGGAGAACTAAGAGTAAAAGAACTTCAGTGTACCACATCAACAACAAGCTTATCCCATGCAACTACAAATTAACCAAAGGCTCTCTTCTCTTGAGAATTCCATAAAAAAGTTGTCTGAGTCCACATCTACGTTAGCTCAACCAACTTTCACTTTCATGCAACAAATAAGGAGCTTCATGGATGAGACAAGAGCCAACTTCAAGAACCAAAGTGCTTCCATTAGAAACTTGGAAATGCAAGTGCGCCAAATTGCTAAGCAATAGGTAACGAGACCTAATGACACTTTTTCAAGTGATACAATGCCCAATCCAAAAGAAGAATACAAGTTCATTAGCTTGAGAAGTGGAAGAGTGCTTAACAAGAAGAATGAGGAGCAAGCTGAGAAGTCCATAGAGACAGAATAGAGGAAAGAGAAAAAGTATACTAAGTCACCAACCGAAGCCCAAAAGGAGAAGGAATCTGTGAAGGCATACCAACCAACAATTCCATTCCCTCAAAGGCTCAACGAGGAAAACAAAGAGAAGCAATATTCCAAGTTTCTTTATGTGTTTAGGAAGTTTCAAATCAACATTTCCTTCATAGAAGCCTTGGAGAAAATTCCTCTTTACATTACATTCATGACGGAGTTTCTATCCAAGAAGAGATTGCTGAAAGAAAATGAGATTGTGGTGATGACCAAGGAGTGTTGTGCCATTATCCAAAGAAACTTGCCAAAGAAATTAAATGATCCTAGGAGCTTCTAAATTCAATGCACATTGGAAAACCACTTTTGAGAAGGCATTGTGTGATCTAGGGAAAATAATTAATTTGATGCCATTGTCCATGATGAAGAAGCTACAAATCAAAGAGATGAAACCAACAAGGATAGCCCTACAAATAGTGGATAGATCAATGAAGTATGCACATGGAATAGTTGAGAATATCTTGGTCAAGGTGGGAACATTTTTCTTCCCAGCAGATTTTGTGATCCTTGACATGAAGGAGGATGAGAATGCCTCCATCATTCTAGGGTGACCGTTCCTAGCCATTGGAAGAGCCATCATTGATATAAAAAACGGTGAATTCATGTCTTCAAAATCATGCATCTCCAAATAAGATGAAATTGTATGAAGGTTGATTTAATTGATCCAAATATGAAGGAAGCTCCTAATGAAGTACTTTTAGAAGTTCCACTTCCATACTTGAAGGAAAAGGAAGAAGAATTGGTGCAACTAATAGAGAATACAACCACCAAAGAAGCTCTTCCTATAATCAAGTGTGCATCATCAAGCATGGAGGAAGAGAAAACTCTAAAAAAGACTAAAGGGTTAAAAAAAAAGAGAATCCCCATAAGAGATTTTTGAACCAAGGAAAAGAGTGCTGCATTTCCATTCCCCATCATGGATATTTTCAGAAAAATCCAACACATGGTTGATGAGTGGATATTTTATACGCTTTTTGGCATTGTTTTTATATAGTTTTTATTATGTTTTGTTTAAGTTTTATTAAGTTTTTATAGATTTTAGTGCAAAATTCAATTTTTTGGATTCCACTTTGAGTTTGTGTGTTTTATGGTAATTTTAGGTGTTTTTGGCTAAAATTGAGGAGCTTGAGCAGAAGTCTAATTCAGAAGTAGAGAAAGGACTGCAGATGCTGTCAAGATCTGATCTTTGTGTACTCGAAGGAGCTTTTCTGGAGCTACAGAAGTTCAAATGACGCGTTCTCAATTGCTATGGAAAGCTAACATCCAAGGCTTTTCAGAAGTCCATACTTTTCTTGGAAATAAAGGCTTAAAATTGGCATTCAATGCCAGCCACCAGCCCTATTCCTGGCATCCAGTGCCCGCAGGGGAGCAGCTGGCGTCCAACACCCAAAATTGAGCTCCTAGCCAGCATCCAACGCCCCTAAGGGGTACTAGCTCATGGAAGACACTCAAGCTTAGCCCAAGCACTCACCAAGTTGGCCCCATAAGTGGATTTTCGCACTACTAGACTAGTTTATCTTATTTTTGTAATTCTTAGTTAGCATATTAGTATATATAGGAGAAGATCAACCATGTTTAGGATCTTCTTCCTCCCCCATTATTTTTGAACACTAATATGTACAGTATGAGTCACTAACCTCCTAAGGTTAAGGTTAGGAGCTCTGTTAAGTTTCATGGATCAATAATATTACTATTCTAATTCAATAGGTCTGATTCTATTCTCTTATGCAATCTCGTTCTTCATCTTATGAATTGAGGGTGACCCATGACAATCACCCTTATTCTACATGGGTTCCGTGTGATTTCTGACCAGGGTAGCATTGAACTAAAGTTAGAGATTACCTTGCGGATTCCAATAGAACATCTGAGCAACTTTGGATATGTTACATGAAATCCCATTGACAATGGGTGCGTGAGGTCTCTGTGGCGCTAAGGCGAGAGTCAGAGAAGCAGCACTTTCTGATCCAGAAGATCTGCCTTGTCTATGGCACCTTGAGTAAGATTGTGAAAGGGAGTGGATTGCTTAGAGCTTCATCGTCTGCTACAGTGAGAAACCTACAGCTGGCTTGATGAGAGAACATAAGTCATCTCAACGTGGTGGATTGCTGCAGTAGAGGAGGTTAACTTGATGAGAGGACATGAGTTAATCACTTACGGCTACCATTGAAGGAATCAGAAGGTTATTGAAGAAGACAGTAAGAAAAGTTAATCCGAAAAGACAAAGCATCTCCAAAGCCTCAACCATTCTATCATCATTGAATTCTCATCTATTTAGTAATGTTCTATTTATCTGTTTTATATGCTTTTCTTGACAAACTATATTTTCTATCCGCCTAACTAAGATATGCAAGGTGTCCACTCCTTGCTCAAACAAACAATCTCCGTGTAATCGACCCTCAATCACCTAAGGTATTACTTGGACGACCCGGTATACTTGCCAGTCTATTTGTGCAAATTCTCTGGAGCCAGTTTTGTGCACTAAGTTTTTGGCGTTGTTACCAAGGATTGTTCGAATTTGACAAACTACCGAATTATCTTGTTGCTTAGATTATGTACTGATGAGCGGATAATGTATACGCTTTTTGGCATTAGTTTTAGGTAGTTTTTAGTAGGATCTAGCTACTTTTTGGGATGTTTTTATTAGTTTTTATGAAAAATTCATATTTCTGGACTTTACTATGAGTTTGTGTATCTTTCTATGATTTCATGTATTTTCTGGCTGAAATTTAAGGATCTGAGCAAAAATCTGATTCAGAGGCTGACAAAGGACTGCTGATGTTGTTGGATTATGACCTCCCTGCACTCGAAGTGGACTTTCTGGAGCTACAGAACTCCAAATGGTGCGCTCTTAATTGCGTTGGAAAGTAGCCATCCATGGCTTTCCAGCAATATATAATAGTCCATACTTTGCTCGAGTTTTGTTGACGCAAACTAGCATTCAAACGCCCCTTCTCTACCCTATTCTGAAGTCAAAACGCCGGAACTGGCATAAAAGTTGGAGTTAAATGCCCAAACTGGCACCAAAGCTGGCGTTTAACTCCAAGAGAAGCCTCTACACGTGTGAAGCTCAATGCTCAGCCCAAGCACACACCAAGTGGGCCCGGAAGTGGATTTCTGCATCATTTACCTACTTCTGTAAACCCTAATAGCTAGTTTCATTATAAATAGGACCTCTTACTATTGTATTTTCATCTTTTGATCTCTTGATCACGTTTTGGGGGCTGGCTTCATGGCCATGCCTGGACCTTGTTCTTATGTATTTTCAACGGTGGAGTTTCTACACACCATAGATTAAGGTGTGGAGCTCTGCTGTTCCTCGAGTATTAATGCAAAGTACTATTGTTCTTCTATTCAATTCATGCTTATTCTTGTTCAAAGATATTCACTCGCACTTCAACCTGATGAATGTGATGATCCGTGACACTCATCATCATTCTCACCTATGAACGCGTGCCTGACAACCACTTCCATTCTACACAAGATTGGGCGTGTATCTCTTGGATTCCTGGTCCACGATGCATGGTTGCCTCGCCTGACAATCGAGCCTTCCATTCTGTGAGATCAAAGTCTTCGTGGTATAAGCTAGAATTATTGGCGGCCATTCCTGAGATTCGGAAAGTCTAAACCTTGTCTGTGGTATTCCGAGTAGGATCTGGAAAGGGATGACTGTGACGAGCTTTAAACTCGCGACTATAGGGCATAGTGACAGACGCAAAAGGGTAGTAAATCCTATTCCTACACGATCGAGAACCAACAGCTGATTAGCCATGCGGGAAACCGTAGAGGACCTTTTTCACTAAGAGGACGGGAGGTAGCCATTGACACCGGTTAAACCCAACATACAGTTTGCCATGGAAAGGAGTATTAAGGATTGGATGAAGGCAGTAGGAAAGCAGAGATTCAAGAAGGATGAAGCATCTCCATACGCTTATCTGAAATTCCCCCCAATGAATTACATAAGTATCTCTATAACCCATTTAAATTATTTATCTTTTAATTATGAAAACTCCATAACCCATTTGAATCCGCCTGGCTGAGATTTACAAGGTAACCATAGCTTGCTTCAAGCCGACAATCTCCGTGGGATCGACCCTTACTCACATAAGGTTTATTACTTGGATGACCCAGTGCACTTGCTGGTTAGTTGTGCGAAGTTGTGACAAAGTTGGATTCACGTTTGAGAGCTCTAAGTCTTTGGCACCATTGTTGATGATCACAATTTTGTGCACCAAGTTTTTGGTGCCATTGCCAGGGATTGTTCGAGTTTGGACAACTGACGGTTCATCTTGTTGCTCAGATTAGGTAATTTTCTTCTTATTTTATTCTCAAAAAGTTTTCAAAAATCTTTCAAAAAAATTTTCTTCTTTTTCGTGTTTTCTAAAAACAATTTTTGAAAAACCAAAAAAATTTCATAAAATCATAAAACTCAAAAATATTTCATGGTTCTTGTTGAATCTAGGGCCAAATTTTAAGTTTGGTGTCAATTGCATGATTTTAATAATCTTGCAAATTTCGAAAAACATGCATAATGTTCTTGATGATCTTCAAGCTGTTCTTGATGAATTGCCTTGTTTGATCTTCATGATTTCTTGTTTTGCACTGCATGATGTTTTACATGTGCATTCTTGTAAAGCATATGGCCCAAACATGAGAAAGTTCTAAGTTTGGTGTCTTGCAAGTTTTATTTTATGGAAAACTAAGTTCTTGATGTTCATCTTGATCTTCATGATTGTTCTTGGTGTTCATCTTGACGTTCATAATGTTCTTGCATATATCTTGTGTTTTGGTCCAAGAATTATATGTTTTTGACTCACTTTGCTGTGTTTCAAAAGTGAAAACATATCTTCTTGAATAAAGGATATAGCAAAATGAAGATCTAAGAACATAAAGCAGAAGATTTACAGAGAAAAAGCTGGGCATGCAAAACGCCCAGTGAAGAAGGAAAACTGGCGTTTAAACGCCAGCCAGGGTACCTGGCTGAGCGTTTAAACGCCCAAACCATGCAGAAATTGGGCGTTAAACGCCCAAAACATGCAGCTCCTGGGCGTTGAACGCAAGGATGACACAAGGAGAGGAATTTTGTTTTAAAATCAATTCATTTTCAAATCAAATATTTTTAATCATATCTTTTTTAATCATATCTTTTCAAACAGATCTTTTTCAAAAATCAAATCTTTTTAATTTGTTTTTCAATCATATCTTTTTAATCAAATCTTTCTCAAATAATATCTTCTTCAAAATTTGATTTCAAAAATATTTTCTAAACTTCCTATCTTTTCAAAATTAATTTTCAAATCTTTTTCAACTAACTAATTATTTTAAATGTTAATTTTCGAAAATTCTTCCCCTCTCTCATCTTTTTCAACACTAATATAATATTCCTCTTCCATTGTCAATTCGAACTCAATCTCTCTTTGAATGTTCGAATTCTTTCTTACCTACCTCATCCTTCTTCTATTCTTGTATTCCTCTGACACCTCAAGGAATCTCTATACCGTGACATAGAGGATTACATATTTTCTTTGCTTTCTTCTCTTTCATATGAGCATGAATAAAGTTAAAGGCATACTTGTTGAAGCTGATCCTGAACCTGAAAGGACTCTGAAGAGGAAGCTAAGAGCAGCTAAAGCACAAAACTCTGAAGAGGATCTCACTGAAATTTTTGAAAAGGAAGCAGCAAAAGAAAAAATTATGGCCGAACCAAACAACAATGCAAGGAAGATGCTTGGTGATTTTACTATACCAACTTCCAACTTCTATGGAAGAAGCATCTCAATCCCTGCCATAGGAGCAAACAATTTTGAGCTAAAGCCTCAATTAGTTTCTCTACTGCAACAGAACTGCATGTTTTATGGACTTCCATCAGAAGACCCTTATCAGTTCTTAACTGAGTTCTTACAGATCTGTGATACTGTTAAGACCAATGGAGTTGATCCTGAAGTCTACAACCTATGCTTTTCCCTTTTGCTGTAAGAGACAGAGCTAGAACATGGTTGGACTCACAACCTAGAGATAGCCTGGATTCTTGGGATAAGCTGGTCATGGCTTTCTTAGCCAAATTCTTTCCTCCTCAAAAGCTGAGCAAGCTTAGAGTGGATGTTCAAACCTTCAGACAGAAAGAAGGTGAATCCCTCTATAAAGCTTGGGAAAGATACAAGCAGCTGACCAAAAAGTGTCCTTCTGACATGCTTTCAAAATGGACCACATTAGATATATTTTATGATGGTCTGTATGAATTTTCCAAGATGTCACTGGACCATTCTGCAGGTGGATCCATTCACCTAAAGAAAACTCCTGCAGAAGCTCAAGAACTTATTGAAATGGTTGCAAATAACCAGTTCATGTATACCTCTGAGAGGAATCCTGTGAGTAATGGGACGCCTCAAAAGAGAGGAGTTCTTGAAATTGATTCTCTGGATGCCATATTGGCTCAGAACAAAATATTGACCCAACAAGTCAATATGATCTCTCAGAGTCTGAATGGATTGCAAAATGCATCCAACAGTACTAAAGAAGCATCTTCTGAAGAAGAAGCTTATGATCCTGAGAACCCTACAATGGCAGAGGTGAATTACATGGGTGAAGCCTTTGGCAACACCTATAATCCTTCATGGAAAAATCATCCAAATTTTTCATGAAAGGATCAACAGAAGCAAGGCTTCAATAATAACAATGGTGGAAGAAACAGGTTTAGCAATAGCAAACCTTTCCCATCATCATCTCAGCAACAGACAGAGCATTCTGAGCAGAATCTTTCTAACTTAGCAAACATAGTCTCTGATCTATCTAAGGCCACTCTTTGTTTCATGACTAAAACAAGATCCTCCATTAGAAATTTGGAGGCACAAGTGGGCCAGCCGAGTAAAAGGGTTACTTAAACTCCTCCTAGCACTCTCCCAAGCAATATAGAATAGAATCCCAAAGGAGAGTGCAAGGCCATTGATATAATCAATATGGCTGCAAAGCTGAGTCACAATCTGAAAAGGTTCACCCAGTTATGTGTCTGTGGCATTTATGTATCCGGTGGTAATACTGGAAAACAAAGTGCTTAGGGCCATGGCCAAGACTCATAAAGTAGCTGTGTTCAAGAATCAACATACTTAACTAGGAGAATCAATAATACTATCTAAAATTCTGAGTTCCTGTAGATGCCAATCATTCTGAATTTCAAAGGAAAAAGTGAGATGCCAAAACTGTTCAGAAGCAAAAAAGCGACAAGCCCCGCTCATCTAATTGGAACTACATTTCATTGATACTGTGGGATTCATTGTATATTCTCTTCTTTTTATCCTATTTTGTTTTTAGTTGCTTGGGGACAAGCAACAATTTAAGTTTGGTGTTGTGATGAGCGAATAATTTATATGCTTCTTGGCATTGTTTTTAGGTAGTTTTTAGTAGGATCTAGCTACTTTTTGGGATGTTTTTATTAGTTTTTATGCAAAATTCATATTTCTGGACTTTACTATGAGTTTCTGTATTTTTCTGTGATTTCAGGTATTTTCTGGCTGAAATTGAGGGATCTGAGAAAAAATCTGATTCAGAGGCTGACAAAGGACTGTTGATGCTGTTGGATTCTGACCTCCCTACACTCGAAGTGGACTTTCTGGAGTTTTGATGACGCAAACTAGCATTCAAACGCCCCTTCTCTACTCTATTCTGAAGTCAAAATGCCAGAACTGGCATAAAAGTTGGAGTTAAACGCCCAAACTGGCACCAAAGCTGGCGTTTAACTCCAAGAGAAGCCTCTACACGTGTGAAGCTCAATGCTTAGCCCAAGCACACACCAAGTGGGCCCAGAAGTGGATTTCTGCATCATTTACCTACTTTTGTAAACCCTAGTAGCTAGTTTCATTATAAATAGGACCTCTTACTATTGTATTTTCATCTTTTGATAATCTTTTGATCTCTTGATCTCGTTTTGGGGGCTGACCTCACGGCCATGCCTGGACCTTGTTCTTATGTATTTTCAATAGTGGAGTTTCTACACACCATAGATTAAGGTGTGGAGCTCTGCTGTACCTCGAAGTTTTAATGCAATTACTACTATCTTTTATTCAAATTCAGTCTTATTTCTGTTCTAAGATACTACTCGTACTTCAACCTGATGGATGTGATGATCCGTGACACTCATCATCATCCGTCCCTATGAACGCGTGCCTGACAACCACTTTCGTTCTACAAGCGAAAGCTAGAGTGTGTATCTCTTGGATTCCTGATGCACGACACATGGTTGCCATTGCCTGACAACCGAGCCTTCCATTCCGTGAGATCAGAATCTTCGTGGTATAAGCTAGAATTGATGGCGGCATTCATGAGAATCTGAAAAGTCTAAACCTTGTCTGTGGTATTCCGAGTAGGATTCTAGGAGACGAGCTTCAAACTCGCGATTGTTGGGCATGATGACAAACGCAAAAGAATCAAGGGATTCTATTCCGACATGATCGAGAACCGACAGATGATTAGCCGTGCCGTGACAGAGCATTTGGACCTTTTTCACGGAGAGGATGGGATGTAGCCATTGACAACGGTGATGCCCTACATACAGCTTGCCATGGAAAGGAGTAAGAAGGATTGGATGAAGGCAGTAGGAAAGCAGAGATTCAGAAGGAGCACAACATCTTCATACGCCTATCTGAAATTCCCATCGATGATCTACATAAGTATTTTTATCGTTATTTTCTATTTATTTACTATTATTATTCGAAAATTCTATCACCATTTATCATCCGCCTAACTGAGATTTACAAGATGACCATAGCTTGCTTCATACCAACAATCTCTGTGGGATCGACCCTTACTCGCGTAACGTTTATTACTTGGACGACCTAGTACACTTGCTGGTTAGTTGAGTGAAGTTGTGAAATTATGTTTAAACCATGGTATTGAGCACCAAATTTTTGGGACCATTACCGGGGAATCAATTTCGAACAACAATTTAAGTATGAATCATAATTTCGTCCACCAAGTTTTTGGCGCCGTTGCCAGGGAGAGAACGAACATGAATGCTGGTGCACGAAATTGTGATCATCAATGGCGCCATCAACATGGTACGCTCAATTGCAATCTCAACTCTTTATCACAACTTCGCACAACTAACCAGCAAGTGCACTGGGTCGTCCAAGTAATAAACCTTACGCGAGTAAGGGTCGATCCCACGGAGATTGTTGGTATGAAGCAAGCTATGGTCATCTTGTAAATCTTAGTCATGCGGATTCAAATGGTAATGGAGGATTAATGATTAAAAGATGAATAAAACATAAAATAAAGATAGAGATACTTGTGCAATTCATTGGTGAGAATTTCAGATAAGCGTTTGGAGATGCTTTTGTCCCTTCCGTCTCTCTGCTTTCCTACTGTCTTCATCCAATCCTTCTTACCCCTTTCCATGGCAAGCTGTATGTTGGGCATCACCGTTGTCAATGCCTACAGTCCCGTTGATGCATGAAAACTTATCTCTCAACAAATCTCCCTTCGGCAAGTATACCGAATTATCGTCAAGTAAAACTCACTATAGAGTGAGGACGAATCCCACAAGGATTGATTGGTCAAGCAACTTTAGTTAGAAGAATATGCTAGTTGAGTTAAACAGAATTGGGATTGAGATGCAGAAATTTAAATGACTAGAAATTAAATAGCAGAAATTAAAGTGCAGAATCTTAAATGGGGAATTTGGGTAATGCTCATAAAAGTAAATGGCAGAAACTAAAGAGAATGGGTAAGATCAGAAATGGGGAGATCATTGGGTTTAGGAGATGTTGCAATTCTCCGGATCAAATTCATTCTCATCTCTTCCTCAATCAATGCATTCATTGATCTCCTTGTCAATCTTAAGTGATTGGATTCCAATCCCTTGGTAATCCTATCTCGTTCAAAACTACTCCTATATATACTACTCTTCATGATCTTCTAGTGAGTTCTTCAAGTCTTGGATGTGGGCTTTGGACCTTGAGTTGAAGCAATTCTCATCTTTAGTGGGCCCAGCTTGCAGAGAATTATGAATTAGGCTTGGGCATTTAGTGAGATTAACGTGGAATACATTTCTGGGTGCGAGAACGTTAGTGGCATTCACCTTTTCCACTAACGTTCCACCTTTATATGCCCACGTTATTCTCAACGTTAGAAGTCTTAACGTGACTTCTAACGTTCCTTCTCAATTCTTGGCCAACGTTAATGGGACTCACTTTTCCCATTAACATTGGCTTGTGCCCCTTTTCGCAAACGTTAATGGGAATCACTTTTCCCATTAACGTGCTTGCCTCTTGCCCCCCTACGTTAGGTCTCACGTTAGCTTAGCTAACGTAGCTCTTAACGTGGGCATCTATCACCTTCTAGAGCGTTAGTGACACTCACCTTTGTCACTAACGCTCCAATTGCCTTAAGCCCCTACGTTAGAACCCACGTTAACTAAGTTAACGTGGCTCTTAACATAGTAATGAAGCCCTCTCCCAACGTTAGTGACAAAAGTGAGTGTCACTAACGTTGGCTCTTTAACCCCCACTCCACGTTAACTTCCACGTTAACAATCTTAATGTGAGAGTTAACGTAGGCAATGCTAATGATCCAACGTTAGTGACAAAAGTGAATGTCACTAACGTTGGCATTGTTGATCCTCTTCCACGTTAGAGTTCACGTTAACTTAGTTAACGTGACTCTTAACGTGGAGCATTGCCTAGTTTCCCAATGTTAGTGGTGTTCTCTTTTACCACTAACGTTGAGGAGAAACGTTATTGGAGTTCACGTTTCTCATTAACGTGGAGTCCTCTTTTTCTTCTACGTTAAGTACCACGTTAACTTGGTTAACGTGGCTCTTAACGTAGGCTATGAATGGCTTCGCAAGCGTTATTGGTGATCACTTTTCTCATTAACGTTGCAAGCTATTTGCCATCCCACGTTAGTAGTCACGTTAACTAAGTTAACGTGAATGCTAACGTGATTCTTCCATGCTTCATTTGTCCTGAAATCAAGCAATTAAAGTGCATCAAAGCTCTAGCCAAAGTCATGAGATTATGCATCATTAAATTATCATGTAATTCTGGCAAAAATCTCATGAAATCATGCAAAAATTCACAATAGTTGCTTAAATGAAGGTGTAAGTGTATGTTCACCCAAAACTTGCCTTGTTTACTAGGAAAATGCATGAAACTACCCTAAAACAGTAAAAAAAAGGTCAGTGAAACTGGCCTAGATACCCTGGCATCACCCGTCCTCTCAGTGAAAATGTTCAACGTGCTCTGTCACAGCACGGCTATTCAGCTGTCGGTTCTCGATCATGTCGGAATAGAATCCAGTGATTCTTTTGCGTCTGTCACTAACGCCCCACAATCGTGAGTTTAAAGCTCGTCACAGTCATTCAATCCTTGAATCCTACTCAGAATACCACAGACAAGGTTTAGACCTTCTGGATTCTCTTGAATGCCGCCATCATTTCTAGCTTATACCACGAAGATTCCGATTAAGGGATCCAAGAGATATCCACTCAATCTAAGGTAGAACGGAGGTGGTTGTCAGGCACACGTTCATAGGTGAGAATGATGATGAGTGTCACGGATCATCACATTCATCAAGTTGAGGAACAAGTGATATTTTAGAACAAGAATAAGCTGAATTGAATAGAAGAACAATAGTAATTGCATTAATACTCGAGGTACAACAGAGCTCCACACCTTAATCTATGGTGTGTAGAAACTCCACCATTGAAAATACATAAGAACAAGGCCTAGGCATGGCCGAGAGGCCAGCCCCCATGATCTAAGATAGCATAAGACTACTGAAAGGTAGCTACCCAGATGTCTAATACAATAGCAAAAGGTCCTATTTGTAGAGAACTAGTAGCTTAGGGTTTACAAGGATGAGTAAATGACATAAAAATCCACTTCTGGGCCCACTTGGTGTGTGCTTGGACTGAGCATTGAAGCATTTTCGTGTAGAGACTCTTCTTGGAGTTAAACGCCAGCTTTTGTGCCAATTTGGGCGTTTAACTCCCATTCTTGTGCCAGTTCCGGCGTTTTACGCCAGAATTCTTGAGCTGACTTAGAACGCCTTTTTGGGCCATCAAATCTCGGGCAAAGTATGAACTATTATACATTGCTGGAAAGCCCAGAATGTCTACTTTCCAACGCAGTTAAGAACGCGCCAATTGGGCTTCTGGAGCTCCAGAAAATCCACTTCGAGTGCAGGGAGGTTAGAATCCAACAGCATCTGCAGTCCTTTTCAGCCTCTAAATCAGATTTTTGCTCAGGTCCCTCAATTTTAGCCAGAAAATACCTGAAATCACAGAAAAACACACAAACTCATAGTAAAATCCAGAAAAGTAAATTTTAAATAAAAACTAATAAAAATATAATAAAAACTAACTAAAAAAATACTAAAAACATACTAAAAACAATGCCAAAAAGTGTATAAATTATCCGCTCATCAAATGCCATTATCAGAAATCACAATTTTGCCTATCAAGTTTTTGGCACCGTTGCCAGGGATTGTTCGTGTATGGACAACTGACGGTTCATCTTGTTGCTCAGATTAGGTAATTTTCTTTTTTATTTCCTTTTCAAAAAGTTTTCAAAAATATTTTTCAAAATTTTCCCTTTGTTTTCGAAAAATCCTTCAGAGTTTTTAAGAATGAATTCTAGAGTTTCAAAATGGTATGCTGAAGCTTGGCTGGCCATCAAGCTTTAGACTAACCTGGTATGATTCCTGGAATTTTGATTGAGGACTTTGAATTCATTACTTCCTTTTTCCTATATGTTTTTCGAAAAAAATAAAATAAAATCCAAAAAAATAATAAAATTTTAAAAATCAAAAATATTTTTGTGTTTCTTGTTTGAATCTTGTGTCATGTTTTACGTTTGGTGTCAATTGCATATTCATATTGTTCTTGCATTTTTTGAAAATTCATGCATTCATAGTGTTCTTCATGATCTTCAAGTTGTTCTTGGTAAGTCTTCTTGTTTGATCTTGATGTTTTCTTGTTTTGTGTTGTATGATGTTTTTCATGTGCATTTTTGCATTCATAGTGTCTAAGCATTAAATATTTCTAGGTTTGGTGTCTTGCATGTTTTCTTTGCATTAAAAACTTTTCAAACATATGCTCTTGATGTTCATCATGATCTTCAAAGTGTTCTTGGTGTTCATCTTGACATTCATAGTGTTCTTGCATGCATCATGTGTTTTGATTCATAATTTTAATGTTGGGAGTCATTTTTTATGTTTTTCTCTCTCAATTAAAAATTAAAAAATCAAAAAAATATCTTTTCCTTTTTTCTCTCAAAATTTCAAAAATTTGGGTTGACTTAGTCAAAAATTTTTAAAATTAGTTGTTTCTTGTAAGTCAAGTCAAATTTTCAAATTTTAAAAATCTTATCTTTTCAAAACTTTTTCAAAAATTGAATCTTTTTCATTTTTCTTATTAATTTACGAAAATCCTTTAAAATATTTTTCAAAAATCTTTTTTCTTAGTTTTATCTTTATTTTCGAAAATTATGCTAACAATTAATGTGATTGATTCAAAAATTTAAAGTTTGTTACTTTCTTGTTAAAAAAGGTTCAATCTTTAAATTCTAGAATCTTATCTTTTAGTTTCTTGTTAGTCAAGTAATTAATTTTAATTTTAAAAATTAAAGCTTTTCTAACCATATCCTTTTAATCATATCTTTTTATCTTATCTTTTATATCATATCTTTTTCAAAATTTTATCTTTTTCAAAAAAAATTTGATTTTAAAATATCTTTTCTAACTTTTTATCTTCTTATCTTTTCAAAATTAATTTTCAAATCTTTTTCAACTAACTATTTGACTTTTTGTTTGTTTCTTATCTTTTTCAAAACCACCTAACTACTCTTCCCTCTCTAATTTTCGAAAATACCTCCCTCTTTTTCAAAAATTCTATTTTTAATTAATTAATTATTTTAAATTTTAATTTTAATTTTATTTCCCTCTTAATTTTCAAAAATTATTAACTCCTTTTCAAAATTATTTTCGAAAACTTCTCTCTCATCTTATTCTATTTATTCATTCATTTACTAACACTTCTCTTCATCTCAAATCACTGCCTCTATCCTCACCCTTGTGTTTGGACTATTCATTCTTCTTCACTCTTAATCCCTTTCTTCTTCTACTAACATAAAGGAATCTATATACTGTGACATAGAGGATTCCTCTTCCTTTTCTATTCTCTTCTTTCTCATATGAGCAGGAACAAGGAAAAAGACATTCTTGTTGAAGCTGATCCGGAACCTGAAATGACTCTGAAGAGGAAACTGAGAGAAGCTAAATTACAACAATCCAGAGATAATCTTGCTGAAATTTCGAACAAGAAAAGGAGATGGCAGCCAAACCCAACAACAATAATGCAAGGAGGATGCTTGGTGATTATACTGCACCTACTTCCAAGTTTGATGGAAGAAGCATCTCAATTCCTGCCATTGGAGCAAACAATTTTGAGCTGAAACCTCAATTAGTTGCTCTAATGTAACAGAACTACAAGTTTCATGGACTTCCATCAGAAGATCCCTACCAGTTCTTAACTGAGTTCTTACAGATCTGTGAGACTGTTAAGACTAATGGAGTAGATCCTGAAGTCTACAGGCTCATGCTTTTCCCTTTTGCTGTAAGAGACAGAGCTAGAGCATGGTTGGACTCTCAACCTAAAGATAGCCTGGACTCCTGGGATAAGCTGGTCATGGCCTTCTTGGCTAAGTTCTTTCCTCTTCAAAATCTGAGCAAGCTTAGAGTGGATGTTCAGACCTTCAAACAAAAAGATGGTGAATCCCTCTATGAAGCTTGGGAAAGATACAAGCAGATGACCAAAAGATGTCGTTCTGACATGTTTTCAGAATGGACCATGATAGATATATTCTATTATGGTCTATCTGAGTTGTCTAAGATGTCACTGGACCATTCTACAGGTGGATCCATTCACCTAAAGAAAACGCCTGCAGAAGCTCAAGAACTTATTGACATGGTTGCAAATAACCAGTTCATGTACACTTCTGAGAGGAATTCCGTGAATAATGGGATGCCTCAGAGGAAGGGAGTTCTTGAAATTGATGCTCTGAATGCCATATTGGCTCAGAACAAAATGTTGACTCAGCAAGTCAACATGATTTCTCAAAGTCTTAATGGATGGAAAAATGCATCCAACAGTACTAAAGAGGCATCTTCTGAAGAAGAAGCTTATGATCTTGAGAACCCTGCAATAGCAGAGGTAAATTATATGGGTGAACCTTATGGAAACACCTATAATTCATCATGGAGAAATCATCCAAATTTCTCATGGAAGGATCAACAAAAGCCTCAACAAGGCTTTAATAATGGTGGAAGAAATAGGCTCAGCAATATCAAGTCTTATCCATCATCTTCTCAGCAACAGACAGAGAATTCTGAGCAGAGTACCTCTAACTTAGTAAATTTAGTCTCTGATCTGTCCAAGGCCACTTTAAGTTTCATGAGTGAAACAAGGTCCTCCATCAGAAATCTAGAGGCACAAGTGGGCTAGTTGAGTAAGAAAGTCACTGAAACTCCTCCTAGTACTCTCCCAAGCAATACTGAAGAAAATTCAAAAAGAGAGTGCAAGGCCATTGATATAATCAATATGGCCGAACCTAGAGAGGAAGGAGAGGACGTGAATCCCAATAAGGAATACCTCATGGGACGTCTCTCAAGCAAGAAGGAGTTCCCTATTAAGGACCCAAAGGAATCTGAGGCTCATATAGAGACCATAGAGATTCCATTAAACCTCCTTCTGCCATTCATGAGCTCTGAAGACTATTCTTCCTCTGAAGAGGATGAAGATGTAACTGGAGAGCAAGTTGCTCAATATCTAGGAGCTATCATGAAGCTGAATGCCAAGTTGTTTGGTAATGAGACTTGGGAAGGTGAACCTCCCTTGCTCATTGGTAAACTAGATACATGGGTTCAGCAAACTTTACCTCAAAAGAAACAAGATCCTGGTAAATTCTTAATACCCTGTACCATAGGCACCATGACCTTTGAAAAGGCTCTGTGTGACCTAGGGTCAGGCATAAATCTTATGCCACTCTCTGTAATGGAGAAGCTGGGGATTATTGAGATACAGCCTGCCATATTTTCATTACAAATGGCAGACAAGTCAGTAAGACAAGCTTATGGATTGGTAGAGGACGTGTTGGTAAAGGTTGAAGGCCTTTACATCCCTGCTGATTTCATAATCTTAGACACTAGGAAGGAGGAGGATGAATACATCATCCTTGGAAGACCCTTCCTAACCACAGCAGGAGCTGTGATATATGTTAACAGAGGAGAATTAGTCCTTCAATTGAATGGGGACTACCTTGTGTTTAAGACCCAAGGGTGTTCTTCTGTAAACATGGAGAGGAAGCATGAAAAGCTTCTCTCAGTACAGAGTCAAACAAAGCCCCCACAATCAAGCTCTAAGTTTGGTGTTGGGAGGCCACAGCCAAACTCTAAGTTTAGTGTTGAATCCCCACATCCAAACTCTAAGTTTGGTGTTGGGAGTCTACAACATTGACCTGATCACCTGTGAGGCTCCATGAGAGCCCACTGTCAAGCTAGTGACATTAAAGAAGCGCTTATTGGGAGGCAATCCATTTTTTATTTATCTAATTTTATTTTATTTTCTTGTTCTTTTATGTTTTATTAGGTTCATGATCATGTGGGTCATGAAAAAAATACTAAAATTAAAAACAGAATAAAAAACAGCAGAAGAAAAATCACACCCTAGAGGAAGGACTTACTGGCATTCAAACGCCAGTAAGGAGCATATGGCTGGCGTTCAACGCTAGAACAGAGCATGGATCTGGCGTTGAATGCCAGAAACAAGCAACATCCTGGAGTTTGAACGCCAAGAATATACCCTAAGGAGAGCTGGCGCTGATTGCTAGAAACAAGCATGGAACTGGCGTTCAATGCCAGAAACATGCTGCAATTGGGCGTTGAACGCCCAACATAAGCATCACTTCGGCGTTTAAACACCAGAATTGTATGCAAAGGCATTTTACATGCCTAATTGGTGCAGGGATGTAAATCCTTGACACCTCAGGATTTGTAGACCCCATAGGATCATCCCAGGATCTGTGGACCCCACAAAATCCCCACCTACCTCAACTCACCTTCTCTCCTCTTCTTCACATTCATCCTCTCTTCCCCATAAACACTCTTCCCCAAAAAACCCTTTACCACTCACATCCATCCACTCTTTCCCATAAACCCCACCTACCTTCAAAATTCAAAATTTCTTTCCCACCCAAGCCCACCCTAAATAGCCGAACCTACTCCCTCTCCCCTCCCTATATAAACCCCTCCATTCTTCTTCATTTTCACACAACACAACCCCCTCTTCTACACCTTGGCTGAATACACCTCCCCCACTCTCCTCCATATTTTCTCTTCCTCTTCTTCTTTTCTTTCTTCTTTTTGCTCGAGGGCGAGCAATATTCTAAGTTTGGTGTGGTAAAAGCATAGCTTTTTGTTGTTCCATAACCACCTATGGCACCTAAGACTGGAGAAACATCTAGAAAAGGAAAAGGGAAGACAAAAGCTTCCACCTCCGAGTCATGGGAGATGGAGGGATTCATCTCCAAAGCCCATCAAGACCACTTCTATGATGTTGTGGCCAAGAAGAAGGTGATCCCTGAGGTCCCTTTCAAGCTCAAGAAAAATGAGTATCCGAAGATCCGACATGAGATCCAAAGAAGAGGTTGGGAAGTTCTGACCAACCCCATTCAACAAGTCGGAATCTTAATGGTTCAAGAGTTCTATGCCAATGCATGGATCACTAGGAACCATGATCAAAGTATGAACCCAAATCCAAAGAACTATCTTACAATGGTTCAGAGGAAATACTTAGATTTTAGTCCGGAAAATGTGAGGTTGGCGTTCAACTTACCTACAATGCAGGAAAATGCACGCCGCTACACTAGAAGGATCAACTTTAATCAAAGGTTGGACCAAGTCCTTATAGACATATGTGTGGAAGGAGCTCAATGGAAAAGAGACTCCAAAGGCAAGTCGGTTCAATTAAGAAGACTAGACCTCAAGCCTGTGGCTAGAGGATGGTTGGAGTTCATCCAACGCTCCATCATCCCTACTAGCAACCGATCTGAAGTTACTATGGATCGGGCCATCATGATTCATAGCATCATGATTGGAGAGGAAGTAGAAGTTCATGAAGTCATCTCCCTTGAATTCTACAAAATAGCCGAAAAGCCCTCTACCTTGGCAAGGCTAGCTTTTCCTCATCTTATTTGCCATCTATGTTACTCAGCTGGAGTTATCATCGAAGGAGACATCCCCATTGAGGAGGATAAGCCCATCACTAAGAAAAGGATGGAGCAAACAAGAGAGCCCACTCATGGAACCCAAGAGACGCATGAGGAAGCTCATCACCAAGAAATCCCGGTGATGCCTCAAGGGATGCACTTTCCTCCCAACAAGTATTAGGAATAACTCAACACCTCTCTAGAAGATTTGAGTTACAATATGGATCAATTAAGGGTGGAACATCAAGAGCACTCCATCATTCTCCATGAAATTAGAGAAGATCAAAAAGCAATGAGGGAGGAGAAACAAAGGAAAGGAAGAGACATAGAAGAACTCAATGACATCATTGGTTCTTCAAGAAGAAAGCGCCACCATCACTAAGGTGGACTCATTCATTGTTCTTATTTTTTCTGTTTTTTCGGTTTTTATGCTATATATGTGTTTATGTTTTATGTCTCTACCTCATGATCATTAGTATTAAGTCACTATGTCTTAAGGCTATGAATAAATTCCATAAATCCTTCACCTCTCTTAAATGAAAAATGTTTCTAATTCAAAAGAACAAGAAGTACATGAATTTCGAAATTATCCTTGAATTTAGTTTAATTATATTGATGTGGTGACAATACTTTTTGTTTTCTGAATGAATGCTTGAACAGTGCATATTTTTTATCTTGTTGTTTATGAATGTTAAAATTGTTGGCTCTTGAAAGAATGATGAACAAAGAGAATGTTATTGAAAATCTGAAAAATCATGAAAATTGATTCTTGAAGAAAGAAAAAGCAGTGAAAAAGCAAAAGCTTGCGAAAAAAAGGCAAAAAAAATTTCCTGCCCATTCATTTGAACCCTACCCTATTCCACTCCTATAAATACCCCTTCTTACTACCATTCATACACACACCATTCATATTCTAAAGCCCACTTGGCCGAATCCTCCTCTCCCCCTTTCTCTACCAATTCGCTTCTTCTTCTACTCTTTTCTTCATATTTCGCTCGAGGACGAGCAAAGCTTTTAAGTTTGGTGTTGGAAAAGCCTTTCTTTTTGCTTTCCATTCACACTTATGGCACCCAAATTCAGAGAATCCTCTACAAAGAGGAAAGGAAAAGCAGTTGCTTCCACCTCTGAATCATGGGAGATGGAAAGATTTGTCACCAAAGCTCATCAAGACCACTTCTATGAAGTAGTGGCAAAGAAAATGGTGATTCCTGAAGTCCTCTTTAGCCTAAAAAAGAATGAGTACCTGGAGATCTGTAGAGAAATCCAGAGGAGAGGTTGGGAAGTCCTAACCAATCCCATCCCAGAAGTTGGGATCTTGATGGTACAAGACTTCTATGCCAATACATGGGTTACAAAAAACCATGATACAAGCGTGAACCCAAGTCCCATAAATTGGCATACCATGGTCCGAGGGCATCTCTTGGATTTCAGCCTGGAAAGTGTAAGGTTGGCACTCCATTTGCCAATGATGCAAGAAGACCCACATCCTTACACTAGGAGAGTCAATTTTAACCAGAGGCTGGACCAAGTCCTTTCAGACATTTGTATGGAAGGAGCTTAGTGGAAGAGGGATGCTCAAGGCAAGCCTATCCAACAAAAAAGGCTTGACCTCAAGCCTGTAGCTAGAGGATGGTTGGAATTCATCCAACGCTCTATCATCCCTACTAGCAATCGGTCAGAAGTGACCATTGACAGAGCCATCATGATTCATTGCATCATGATTGGAAGTGAGGTGGAGGTACATGAGGTATACCTCAAGAGTTGTACAAGAAAGCTGAAAAGCCTTCCCCCTTAGCAAGGTTGGCATTCCTCCACCTTATCTGTCTCCTATGCAATTCAGCTGGAATTATCATAGAAGGAGACATTCCTATTGAGGAGGACAAGCCCATTACCAAGAGAAAGATGAAGCAAACTAGAGAGCCAACACATAGGCCACAGTAAGAGCATGTGGAGCTACCTCAATAAGAAATCCCTGAGATGCCTTAAGGGATGCATTTTTCTCTCCCAAGGCTATTGAGACCAGTTGCACACTTCTCTAGGAGAATTAAGCTCCAGCATGGATCAACTAAGCATGGGACATCAAGAGCATTCCGTAATCATCCTTGACATAAGAGAAGAGCAAAGAACCATGAGGGAAGAACAAAGAACCATGAGAAAAGAACAACAGTGGCAAGGGCGTCATATAGAAGAAATCGAGCACTTCATTGGATCCTCTAGAAGGAGTGATGAGCGGATAATTTATACGCTTTTTGGCATTATTTTTATATAGTTTTTAGTAGGATCTAGCTACTTTTAGGGAAGTTTTCATTAGTTTTTATGCTAAATTCATATTTCTGGACTTTACTATGCGTTTGTGTGTTTTTCTGTGATTTCAGGTATTTTTTGGCTGAAATTGAGGGATCTGAGCAAAACTCTGATAAAAGGCTGACAAAGGACTGCTGATGCTGTTGGATTCTGATCTCCCTGCACTTGAAATGAATTTTCTGGAGCTACAGAACTTCAAATGGCACGCTCTCAATGGTGTTGGAAAGTAGACATCCAGAGCTTTCCAGAAATATATAATAGTCCATACTTTATTCGTGATTAGATGACGTAAACTGGCGCTCAACGCCAGTTCCATGCTGCATTTTGGAGTCAAACGCCAGAAACACATCACGAACCAGAGTTGAACGCCAAAAACACGCTACAACTTGGCGTTCAACTCCAAAAGAAGCCTCTGCACGTAAAGCTCAAGCTCAGCCCAAGCACACACCAAGTGGGCCCCGTAAGTGGATCTCAACATCAATTACTTACTTCTACAAACCCTAGTAGCTAGTTTAGTATAAATAGAACTTTTAACTATTGTACTAGGTGTCTAGTCTTTTGACCACGTTACATCTTTGGTCTCGGTCTTTTGATCACATTTGGGGGCTGGCCATTCGGCCATGCCTGAACCTTCATCACTTATGTATTTTCAAAGGTGGATTTTCTACACACCATAGATTAAGGGTGTGGAGCTCTACTATACCTCGACGTTTTAATGCAATTACTACTATCTTTTATTCAAATTCAATCTTATTTCTGTTCTAAGATATTACTCGTACTTCAACCTGATGGATGTGATGATCTGTGACACTCATCATCATCCGTCCCTATGAACGCGTGCCAGACAACCACTTCCGTTCTACAAGCGAAAGCTAAAGTGTGTATCTCTTGGATTCTTGATGCACGACGAATGGTTGCCCTCGCCTGACAACCGAGACTTCCATTCTGTGAGATCAGAATCTTCGTGGTATAAGCTAGAATTGATGGCGGCATTCATGAGAATCCGGAAAGTCTAAACCTTGTCTGTGGTATTCTGAGTAGGATTCTGGGATTGAATGACTGTGATGAGCTTCAAACTCGCGATTGTTGGGCGTGATGGCAAATGCAAAAGAATCAAGAGATTTTATTCCGACATGATCGAGAACTGACAGATGATTAGCCGTGCCGTGACAGAGCATTTGGACCCTTTTCACTGAGAGGATGGGATGTAGCCATTGACAACGGTGATGCCCTACATACAGCTTGCCATGGAAAGGAGTAAGAAGGATTGGATGAAGGCAGTAGGAAAGCAGAGATTCAGAAGGAGCACAGCATCTTCATACGCCTATCTGAAATTCCCATCGATGATCTACATAAGTATTTTTATCTTTATTTTCTGTTTATTTACTATTATTATTCGAAAACTCTATCACTATTTATCATCTGCCTGACTGAGATTTACAAGATGACCATAGCTTGCTTCATACCAACAATCTCTATGGGATCGACCCTTACTCACGTCAGGTTTATTACTTGGATGACCCAGTACACTTGCTGGTTAGTTGAGCGATGTTGTGAAATTATGTTTAGACCATGGTATTGAGCACCAAGTTTTTGGGACTATTACCGAGGAATCAATTTCGAACAACAATTTAAGTATGAATCACAATTTCGTCCACCAAGTTGTAGTAGTCGCCATCACTAAGGTGGATTCGTTCCTTTTACTCCCCTGCTGCCTATGTCATTTTTCTATTTTCCATGTATTTTGTTTTATTGTCTGTTTCTAGTGCATGATCAACTGTCTTTATGTCTGATGCCAAGGTATCTTAGGCTAGTTTCACAAGCCTTTTTCATTTGTTTTCATTAGATTTTGTGCACGTTCTTGAGCAATAAGTAAGTAATTGGATGGAAGTTTCATGCATACCTTGATTCATTCAAGCATGGTTAAATTGATGCAATTTCATAAGATTTATGCTATATTTTCTTGTTTGTAATGAATGATGCAAACATCTTGTGATTATACCAAACTTTAATGCAATTATTTGATTGATGATAGGTGGAAAAGAAGCTGAGGAAGGGAAAAGCAAACAAGCAACAAAAGGGCCATGGAAAGGAGCAAGGGAAGCAACGTTGGTGGCCAAAGTTGGCTCACTAAGGTTGCTTCGAATGTTAATAAAGAGGAGGAGAGGCCAAAGTTGGAGCTAAAGCTGGCCTCCAACTTTGCCTCAAACGTCCATGCTCAAGAGGTGCAAAGTTGGAGCCAAAGCTGGCCTCTAGCTTTGTTTCAAATGTGGAAGAGAAGGCAATGTTTGAGCCAAAGTTAGACCTCAAACGCTACCTCAAACGTTGGCCAAGGGAAATTCAAGGTGCATAGTTAGAGCCAAAGCTGGCCTCCAACTTTGCCTTAAACTACTGAGCTCAAGGTGCAACGTTGGAGCCAAAGTTAGTGGTACAACGTTGCTGGTAATGTTGAAGGAAACAAGTGCCAATCTTGGAGGGAACGTTAGTGATCCAACGTTACCTCCAACGTGCTCGATGATTTTCAATTTTTGGAGTTGGAAAAATGTGTAGTGACGCATACGCGTGAATGAGTATTTTAGCCAATTGCACACACGCATGAGTGACGCACATGCGCAAAACGCTGTTGTGACACGTACGTCTGGCAACGCGCACGCGTGGGTAAACAAATGTTGATGCACCAACATTGAGTCCAACGTTGGGTCAAACTTAATAGCAAACGTCCCAGCACTATTTTGCAAAGTTTGACCCAACGTTCTTGCTCAAACGTTGACCCCCAACGTGAACTCCAACGTCAATTCCAACTTCAATGCAAAATGGCACCCATGCAGAGTATGAATGATAATTTGCTAACGTCCTCATCAATGTTACTAAAGGCCACTCTCAACTAGCTTCAACAAAGGCCAAAGCCCACATCCAAAGACTTGAATACTGAATGAAGAAAGTGTATAAATAGATATAATTGAAGTTAGTTAGGGGACTTTTAATTTTACACTTTTAGGAAGACTGAAAGGTGAAACCCGGAATGACTTTCTCTGTAATTTTGTATCTAGTTCATGTACTTTCTTTCCCTTTTCATTTTCTGTTGGAATTGAGCTATGAACAACTAAACCCCATTTCATTGGGTTAGGGAGCTCTATTGTGATTCAATGGATCAATTATAGTTTTCATTCTTCTTTTTCATTCCTTTCTCTTTGATTTACTTGAAAGCTTTCGATCTTCATAAATCTGAGTAGTTGTCTTGGAAAAGAAGCTACTCATACCTGGATTTTCTTTGAACCTTGGAAAAGGAATAAAGAAATCATGCTAGAAATGCTTTCTCATGTTGGACCAAATTGGGGGTTGGATGGATATAGTGACATATAATCCTACTAATACTTTGATTTTGAAATACATGTGGTATAATTAGTGACCAAAATTATCGTCAAGTATTAATCCTACCAATACTTTGATTTGGAATTCACTACCCTTTCCCAATAATATTGATGAATCCGCTCTTGGCAAGCGCACCAAAATTATCGTCAAGTATTAACCTACAGTGGAGTGGGATCGTATCCACAGAGATTGGTAGATTTGAGCAATTTTAATTGATTGGTGAATTAGTCAAGCTCAACAGAATAAGTTGTAAGTGCAGAATTATAAATGGCAAAGCAATAAAAGAAAGCAATAAAATAGAGAAATGGAAATAACAGGAATGTAAAGGGGAATGGGATTTTGCAGAATGTAAGTAAAGCTATAAAAGAATGGGAGAGATAAGAATGGGGGAATTTATTGAGATCAGGAGATATTGTCTCTTTGGATTAAATCCAGCTCATATCCTCTTCAATCATGTAACTTATTGACCTCTTGGAAATCATGATTGATTGAGCCCCAATCCCTTGGTGACTCAATCTCTCAGATCTTTATCAATAGCCAATTCCTTGGTCTAATTGCTCATGAAGAGAGATATGCCTGGTCCCTAATTATACCACATATCATCATAGGTCCACGTAGAGGGAGGATTGTATGTCACCATATCCAAACACCAAAACCCAGATTCTACTCAAGTGTGAGAAGGGATTTCTAGCATGGTTTCATGTTTTCTTTTCCAAGGTTCCCATGAAACCCATTTTGCATTCAATCTCTTTTCGAAGTTAATTGAACACTAAGCATGAAAATTGAAATTCCTTCTAGCAAATCAAAGAGAAGATGAATAGAAGAAGAAATTCACTATCATTAATCCATCAAGTACAATAGAGCTCCCTCTCTAAATGAGAGGGAATTTAGCTACTCATAGCTCAGAGAGAAAAAGTACAACAGATGGAAGAGATGAAGTGTGAAAACTAAAAAGTGAAATCCCAAAACTAAACTCTGTGACTTGCTAACCCCTTTTCCAATACTTCCAAGGGTATTTATACTACTCCTAGATCTAGAAAATAAAAGAAAATTACAAAAGTGAAAAGAAAATTACAATTTGGAGGGAAAAGAAACTCAACAAACATGATCTTCCAGCTAGCATGTGACTGGCGCTTATCTGGCATGTCACGCTCTTTCTGTTTCTGATTTGGCGTGCCACGCCTCTCCATTCAAGTGGAACGCCGTCCTCTGTATTACCCCTGGCGTGCCATGCCTTCGAGCCTAAGTGGCATGCCCAAGACATTTTAAATGGCCAGGTAACCTGGCGTGCCACGCCTTCGAGCCAAAGTGGCACGCACAAGCTCATCTTCCTTATCTCTATGGTTTTGGAAATTTGTACCAGTGTGGCACGCCCAAGGTCTGGCGTGCCATGCCCTTCTTAAAGCTTCACCCCTTGCCGGCGTGCCACGCCTCATCATCCAAGTAGCACGCCTGAGTTCATTGGTTTCTCTTCTTCCTCTCTAGAAAATACTACCAGCATGCCACGCCATGAGACTGGCGTGTCACGCCCTTCATTTGCTTCATCTTCTTGCTGGCGTGCCACGCCTCATTTCTCAAGTGGCACGCCTGAGTTCACTGGCCCTTTAATTCCTCCTCTGGAAAACACTACCAGCGTGCCATGCCATGAGACTAGCGTGTCACGCCCTTCATTTGTAGCGATGGCAATGGGGCGGGTAGGGGCAGGTTTTTGTCCTACCCGACCCCGCCCCGCCCTCCTTGTACCCCACTACCACCCGCCCCGCCCCTACCCGTGGGTAGTAGGCTACTCTACCCTAACCCGCCCCACGGGTACCCGCCCCGCCCCTACCTGCCCCTATAAAAAGTAAATGACATTTTAAATTTTACACATTCATATATAAATTAAGATACAAACTTAAAATTCATAACTGAATTAAAATACAAACATAAGATTTATACAATGTCAAATAACTTAAAATTAAAAAAGAGTTCATAGAATGTCAAAACACTAAATTAAAATACAAACATAAAGAAATTACATTATTAAAATATAAAAAAGTCTTCAATCCTTATTCTTGATCACTTTCCACATCTTCATCATCATTAAAGTTTTGAAGATCAAGCTTCAAACCTAAAAATCAAAAGAGATAGCAATTAATATATTAATTACTATGATGTAAAAAATTAACATAAATAAATATTAAGTAATATATCACCTATATTCCCTAAAGCTGCCCACAACAAACTTTGGCCACACATCAAAGCTTCAATTATGCTTTCTTTGAGCTTTCCGCGATAAGGAGAGATTACACGACCACTTGTACTAAAAGCAGATTCAGAAGCAACAGTGGATACTGGAATGGCATATATATCCTTGGCTATTTTTGCCAAAACTTTAAATTTCATTTGATTATTCTTCCACCATTTCAAAACATTAAAGTTAGGATCATTTGGAGGATGAATTTCCTCCTCAAGATAATGATCAAACTCAACATTTACACATGAACTCCTTGTCATTTTTCTTCTTTTAAGATACACCATATAATCATCACCCCCAAATATGCTTGTATTTCCACTTTCATCAACTTCCTTTGTACCAACATGTGACACTTCAGAACTCATTTTTTGATTGTATTCATTAACCAACACATTACACAAATGATGAATTCTATCAACTTGCTTGGAACATTCTATTGGATCTGGATACATTTTTTCAAATTAAAACTCAACTCCAACCATCTTGTACCTAGGATCTAAAATAGCAGCAACACCCATAATGCCATGAATCTCATCCCAATACTTCTCAAATTTCTTCTTCATGCTAGATGCCATATTAGCAATTAAAGAATTACAAGAAAGTTGCCATTCATCCAATGAGACTTTTATTTTACAAACCAAAGTAAAGTAAAGATTGGCCGCTGGAAATTCAGAACCAGAAAACAGCTGAGTAACATCATAAAACAACTTCAATCTATCACATATTTCCTTGGCAAGTTCCCATTCCTCATTACTTGGAACAATTTTATATTGGGGTTCTTTCTACCTTAACCTAGGAAAGGCAGATTTATATAACAATGCAGTTTCTAACATCAAATAAGTTGAGTTCCACCTAGTCGGACAATCAAGAACCAATTTCTTAGTAAATAGAATCGCTGTTTTAGCACACCAACTCACAAAAGTTTCGTTCCTTTTCTGCGTTACAGTCCAATACAATACACTACTACGAATCTTTTCAATACTTTCCTTCACTATACGCAAACCATCCTTGACAATCAAATTTAATATATGAGCACAACAACGCATATACAACAATTTATCCCCCAACATCAAGAATGAAGAATCTAGATGCCCCAATAGTTTATCTATCATAGCATCATTAGTGGAACAATTATCCAATGTAACAGTAGACTGTTTTCTATCAACGTTCCATTCTAACAATATTTTCATCAATGTTTGAGTAAGAACTTCACTTGTATGGAGACAAGGAACATAACAAAAGTTGAAAAATAAAACAAACATGCATGCATTTTAGATTGACGAAGCTCAACATACAAAGACAATACAATGTATAAAAGTTTACGAAATTTTTGAAGTACCTCAATAGGCGCATTCGCAACTTCCACGAACTATCGATATAGTGAGCTGTGACAACCATGTAACCCTTTTCTTGATTGGAAGTCCACATGTCGCTAGTTATCGCAACTCTACTATCATTTTCATCTAGTTGAAGAGTTGGCTTCAGCTTCTCATCCCCAAACATCTTCAAGATGTCTTTCCTAATCGTGTTGCCACTAGGCATTTTAAATGTTGGTTGCATTGATGCAAATGCTCGCCTCAGTCCATGGTGGTCCACACAACTCAAAGGATACTCATGCAGGACAATCATTTCGGCGACACACTTTCTTGTCTTTGAATGGTCAAACAGAAAGCCATCCTCGTTTACTTTTTGCACTTGTGCTTGTTTTTCTAGAGATTCAACAATTGATGATTGCCTTGAGGTCGCCACTTTTATTCTCTTATAATATCGGTCCACATGATTTCTCAGTGACTTGGTACCATTCTTCGGATTTGCATTAAGCACACTCTTGCAAAATTTGCATTTTGCCTTCCATTCACCTTCAACTTTTAAACGATCAAAATACTCCCAATAAGCACTCTTAACATTAGCCTTATTGTCACCTTCAACAGGAGTTGATCCTTTTGGATTCGAGGCATTATTATCCGTTGCTTGTGGAGTTTCCAAAGTTGGATTAATATTACTCTCAACTTCAATTTTATTATCGGTCGGAGCAACATTATTGCTTTGTGTATCTTCTCTAGCATTGCTATCCATAAAATTACCTTAACAAACCTACATTAAAAACACAAAGCATATAAATTAGTAACAAATTCTTGTCCACAAATAAATGTCACTGGGAAAGCATGCTTTATATTATGACAAATCTAATATAGGTAAAATTAGTAATAACACAAGGGTGACAAGCAGAATTTCAATATCTAAATTCTAATTTGTTGCAGAACATGGCAACAATAAGATATGATCAGATCAATATCAAGCATACCAAATAGGTACAATTCCCATCACTTGCTCAAACAAAAGAAAGAAAGTAATACTCAACATAGCTTGATATCTAATTCACTCAAACTAAATTGCTTGAAGAGAAATACACATGCAGAAAAAGAAACATCCTCTACCAATAAAACATATACTGTATTGATAAATATAATTAAACAGAATCTAGAGAAGCTGAAGAATCTGATGAATCCAGGTTCAAGTACACAAGTCCAAGAATCAACAGGGAAATAGAATTAGAGTACAAATAATAGGATAAGAGAGAGCAGCTTTTGAGAGAAAAAGAATGAAATATGGATCCTCCTGAAAAAAACAATTAAGACGAAATATGAACAAGAGAAAACAATTAAAAAAAAACACAAAACAAAATTTAAGAATTGGCAAATTGTCATAGCTGTGGATTAAGTTATCATAACTCATGACATGATAGGTTAATATGAACATTCCAGTGCTATATAGGTATCTAGTCCTTAATTATGTTCACATCACTAAAACATTAAAAATCTGAATCCCTTTGAATCATTCCACTTATGGTTTTTCATTTATCAACCAAATAATTCATCAGAAATATCCAAAAACAGTTACAGCTATTGAATCTTTTTAAGTTCCGGTACAACTTACTCTTTTATATTTGTTATCAAATTGAATGTTCAATTAATCACAATAATACAAGAAGAATATATGACTTCAAAGTATTCTGCACAGGTTGAATATATGACTTCAAAGGAATGAAAAAGAAGAATAATACTCTACAACAGCAATAAAACCACATACTAACCCAGGATGAATTAATGGTTATAATGCAGTGTGAATCAAGGATGAATTCATCAAGGTTGTGTTTGGTAACTAAAATAGGACACAAATATAAATATTGAGAGATACAAAAAATGTCTTCCCTTCGTATTCAGTTTTTAGGACAGAAAATAAATGAAGTTTGTGCACTACAGAATACTATTCTGTACATGTCTCTAGCATCAAACACATTTTTGTTTCTTTCTCATGCTCTGTCTCAATACCAAACGCAGCCCAAGTGTGCAAATTGGTTGCATATATTGAAATTATGTCCAAACTCAAGACATAAAAACTGCTGAAGAGTCAAGCCAAACACATCATATATGAAAATTATTTCTAACACAGGTGGGACAACAGGTGTATCTTTAAAAACTTATAACGATATGGAATATATTATGAGATTTAAGATCTCAATTTTCTCCAAACAGTGTTTATTCTTTTGAACAGTTAATCCTGTGACAAAATCGGCCCCATAAACTGAAATTGTTCCTACAAATGAACATACATGTGATGCAAGACCTGAACAGAAACATAGTTACATAACCTCACTAAGATATGACAATATTAATGCACTCAAGCTTTAAGATATGGCAGCAGAGAGAGCATGAGATAGAGAAAGGGGAAACTTACCAGTTACTAGAGGAGGAAGACGGCGACAAAGAGGGCAGCGCAGAGGTTCGGTAGCGCAGGACGGCAGCGTAGTGACACAGCGAGGGGTTCACTGTTCAGCAGATGAAGACTCGGCGAGGGGCTCAGAGGATAGTAGCCTCGCGGCGGTGAGAGGCTCGGTGAGAGAGGAAGAGGGTTGTAGCTGAAGAGGAAGAGGAAGTGGGCGACGGGCTCGGAGGAAGGTAGCGTCGCGACGGTGATTGGCTCAGCGGGAAAGGAAGAGGGTTGAGGCTAAAGAGGAAGAGGAAGTGGGCGAGGGGCTCGGAGGAAGGTAGCGTCGCGGCGGTGATTGGCTCGGCGGGAGAGAAAGAGGGTTGCGGCTGAAGAGGAAGAGGTGACCTCTTCTCTGTTAGGGTTGGGGCAAACCTGAAGGAGTGAAGCTGTTAGGGTTGCGGCTGTGAGAACTGGGAAAGAGAAACCCTAAAATTGCAATTCTGTATATATACTATGCACTCCGGGGCGGGTTTACCATGACCCCGACCCCGCCCCGCCCCGCTCCGCCACCCGCCCCGACCAAAACCCGCCCCGCTCCGGGTCGGGTTTTAACCCGTCCCGACCGGGTCGGGCGGGTCAATTACCCGTGGGTTCGGGTACTCCTGCCACCCCTATTCATTTGCCATGATCCCAGAGGTTGGCGTGCTACACCTGGATGTTTAAGAGGCATGCCAAGGTGAGATAATTGAGATGGCGTGCCACGCCTTCGATACTAAGTGGCACGCCCAGCTTTATTTGGCCTCCTTAGGTGCTGGTGTGCCACACCTCATCACTCAAGTGGCACACCTTAGTGGGACTTCTTGACCTGGCGTGCCACGCCTTCGATACCAACTGGCACGCCCAGCTTTTGTATTGTCTCCTTTTTCACTGGCGTGCCACGCCTTGTTACTCAAGTGGCACGCCCGTCCAATTGTGGGTCTCATAATCTTGGCGTGCCATGCCTTGGTCCTCAAGTGGCACGCCCAAGTGAACTCTGGGGCTGGCGTGCCACGCCTTCGACACAAAGTGGCACGCCATAGTGATGGTTTTTTTACTAACGAATTGGCGTGCCACGCCCCTTTGATGGTCTTCATTTTTGCTCTCTGGAATATTGTACCAACATGCCATGCCCAGCTTCTGGCATGCCACGCCAATACATTTTTGTGGCGTTTGTTCCAAGTGGCACGCCTGCTTCACACGCCCCACTTGTTTTGTTATTTTCTTTCCCATTTTTGATGTCTTCTTCACCTGAAATCCAGCACAAACTCATTTTAAAGAAATGTACTATGATATTCATCAATTAAGGCATGAATTGCAATGATCAAATGAGATTATGCCTCTTTTATGGTCCTTTTTATGAAAGAAAAAGGGTAGATGAAGTAAGTCATCACAACACCAAACTTAAGCTTTGCTTGTCCCAAGCAAATCAATGTGAGTGGTCTTTTTGGTGAATTGAGACTTGACCTTGAATGGATGCAATATAACTAGGAATTGGACTAAGTGCTCAACACATGTATGAATGCTTTGAATATCACAAAGAGCTCCTAGATCCTTAAGGGTTTTTCCAAGTATGTGTCTTAGGGGTCCTTTTCATTGATTGCCACCTTGAAGTAGTAAGGGTTAACTCTTTTTTTTCCTCTTTTGTGCTTCTTTTCTGTTTATTAACCACGACTCCAAGTGTTTTGTCTCAAGACAACCTTTAGTTGGGATTTCAATCAACACTCCCAAGCCAATTGGCTTTAGGGTTCTAAGTGTTGAAACACCCCTGAGAATTTACTTGCCCAGGCTTCTTCTGGACACATCTTCACCACAAGCATCTACTAGGATTTCTAACTCTTTTTGAGTTTTTCAATGTTTCTCTTCCCTCCATAGTAGTTGATGCTCAGAGCCTTGGGTCTTTGTTGCTTACTACTTCTTGGTTCTATAGATATTCAAGGAACACCCCTCAACTTCTACTTGTCATGCCTTCTAGGACTAGTTACTTTTCATGACTCATTGTTTTGTTTTCACTTCATTCAAGGTTCTTCACTTAGTCTTTTGTTCCTTAGTTCTTTTGAATAAGCTTTCTTGGTCTTAGTTTCATTTACTCTTGTTCACACTCACAACAACTCTTATGGAGACAAACTCTATTTTATTGATGAAAATAAAGACTACAGTTATCATTGCATTTTCTTTCTTGCATATCAAAGGACTCACAAAAGACTTCAAGCAAAATAGAATATAACTATCCTAAAATTATCAATTATTTTCAAACATAAAGTAAACAGATAAAAACTTAAATAGAATTCAAAAATCAGGGAAATGTCAACCATGGAACTCAACAACCTTATGCAGCTTCTTTAGTTCATTAGCCCCTTGCCTTTGTCCTTCTTCTTGGAGGGGGAGGAGTCATCTCCATCCTTTTTGGAGGATCCTTCTTGTGCTTTCTTGTCATTGGACTTCCAGAAACGCAGCCTTACCATATAATTCCTTTCATCCTCCTTATGCTTACCTAGGATCTCCTTTTGTTTAGCACTCAATTCTTCTAGCCCTTGCATGAAAGTTGGGTATCCGGGGTTGATGGCGGCCACAGCATTACACAAGTGATTCAGCTTTGCTTGTGTGTTGCTATCATATTGTCTCCTTGAAATGGTTCGGGCATCATAGAGATGCCCAAACTCAGCAAGGTTCTTCTGCTGCCATTTGTTTTGCTCCACCACCTTGTTAAGTGCACTTTGCACCTCACCCCAATCGAACTCCTCTTGCTACTCCTTCCTTGCTTGCTCAAAACTTCCTTGGAGGTTGTGTATTTTCTCATTCACTTGGTTCCATTTCGCCCTTTGGCTACTTTGAAATTGGTTGACATATTCCCTCAATTGATGCAGATCTCCCTTCATTTGGTGCATGTCTCCTTGCAGCTGCTCCCAGTTCATTCCTTCAGGAAATTGTTGGTATTGTTGGTATGGTGGTGGTTGAAGTGCCAGAAATTGTGGTTGATCCTCTGCCTCTTCTTCCTCTCGTTGTTATGGTTGTGGCACATGAGCATAAGCTCTATACTCTCTAGCCCTTTGAAGTGGATTGACGACCAACACCTTAACCATCGTCTTGGCAGTTATAGGCTTATCTTGCTTCACCAACACCTCATCAATCACCTTCTCAACTCCAGCGTCATCACATAGCTCTTGTATGATGCTAGGGAATGCCAATCTTGTACTCTCGTTAGTGATTTTTAGTATCTTGTTGATGTTGTTGGCAATCAACTCCCCAACATTCATGTCCTCTCCCTTCATTATACTGTATATAAGTACAGCCCTCTCCTTGGTCACCTCAGATGTGTTTGATGTAGGGATCAAAGATCTTCTCACAAAGTCTAACCACCCCCTAGCTTGGGGGCTCAAGTCCCTTCTCCTCAGCTAGTTGGATTTTTCGTCTTTGTTATTGATCCACTGTACATTTAGTACACAGATTTCATTCAGGATTTCATCAAATCCTAGGTCTGGTTGCTTAATCCTCACCTCATAACTCCGAGTGGAGTTGATCATTTTCACCATCAGCACCCTTTCTATGTTAGAGGGACTATAGTCAATGGACTTCCCCCTCACATAGCTAGTATACCCATAAGTTTGCCCTGGCTGTGGCACGGCATTGGCATAAAACTCCCTTACCACTCCTTCCACCACTTTCTTTGGTGGGTTACAGAAGAGTGCCCAGCCTCTGTTGTTGATCTCAATGTTGATCTCAAGGTGCTCATTCCTTTCTAGTTGGAAGCCGACCTCTGGGATGATCTCCCTCTCACTCACCTAACCATAGAATTGATTTCGATTGAATGCTGAGAGGAATTTGCACTCATTAAAGTTTGAGCTTGAGGAACCTGAGGTTGGTTCTTTGGTCTTTCTTATCTTTGATGTTGAGGATCTTGGTGGTGCCATTGGGTAGAGAGAGAGGGTGTTTGAGGGTTCTGAGATATTAATGGAGTGTTACAAAGAAACACAAGAAAAACAAAGTTTTGCCCCAACACCAAACTTAGCACTTGATTGTCCCTATTAAGTAGAAAGATAGAGAGAAAGAAGAATGAGAAAAAAAAGAAAGGTCTCTGTGAGTTTGTTTTGTGTATGGAATGGTTTCTGAAGTGGGAGGGAATGGGAAGGGTAGGGGATTTATAGGGGTGAAGGGTGTGGTTCGAATGGTGGGAAAAGAAGGGAATTCAATGTTTTTCACTTGGGGAGTGGCGCCTAGCGTGGGAAGAGGCACCAACCCTTATTCCACTGTGTCCTCTGAATATGTTGAGTTCCAAAGTGTAAGTACACTTTGACCTCCTTGTTATCTATCAAGTAGGCCCCATTCAATCTCCAGAAAAAAAGAAACCGAAAACCCCATCAGTAATGACAAAATGATCCTCCACATTCCTTTTCAATGCTAGTGAATGGAGTTGCAACTGATGAGTGTCCCTTAGGACACCAAACTTAATTCATTTGCATCTCAATAAATTGGGTTCATCATTGGGTTTTTAATGTGTTCATGGGGAAGAAGTAATTCCAATCCTTTCACATTCTTTGCTTCTAATCTCCCCTGAACACATTAAAATTCTCATTCAAGCCTCTACCAATGTATTAAATGCTTCCAAATTGAGTGGTATTGGGCTTGCTGATTGATTCTCGTATGGTAGTGGCCACAACAAACTTAATCTCTGGGCTTACTCCTTAAAAATTTAATTTATCCAAATGGTTGTAAACCTAGATCAAGTTGGTGAGTGGCCACACCAAACTTAGCTTTTTAGCTAGTTCTTAGCCCAATCACTCATCATCATTAGTAAATGCTTTCATCCAGCTGCACTTCCAAAAATAGGAGACAAATTAACTCACAAAGCTATCTTAACTATCAAAACTGAAATTAACTTCCTAAGCTAATATTCACAATCTACTTCTAATAAATCAATAAATCAAAAGGATATAAAGTGTTGGTTTGCCTCCCAACTAGCACTTCTTTATCGTCACTAGCTTGACGTTCTTCCTTTTTCAGTTGAGGTGGTAGCTCACTCTCCTTTCATCCAGTGAGTCCCCCAGGTAATGCTTGAGTCTATGGCCATTTGCAGTGAAGGTTCTCTGTGTTTTGTCCTCCATGAGCTCTACTTGACCATAGGGGTACACTTTGATGATGGTGAAGGGTCCAGATCATCTAGACTTAAGCTTCCCAGGGAAGAACCTAAGTCTAGAATTGTACAATAACACCTTTTGTCCTTCAGTGAACTCCCTCCTTGCTATCTTTTGATCATGCCATCTTTTTGTGTTCTCTTTGTAAATCCTTGCTATCTGGGTAGATTGCCAACCCTTTGGCATTCATCACACCTTGACACCAAGTTATTTGCAACCTTGAAAATGCTTGGTCAGTAGAATCCACATTGGAGCACCTTGGCTGCTGTTCTTTCTCCACTAAGGTGGACTCCATATGCAGATCCATGACATTGCCAAAGCACCTCTTGTCCTTCCCCATGGGATATACACCTCTTCAAGATCCCATCAGTACACTTTTTAAACAAATATGGCTCATTCCCGATATAGTACTTGGCATCTTTGATTAGCTTTCTCCTTATGTGTTTGTTGATGTTGGTTGGTAGTTCCCCAATGGCCTTGAAATTGGCTATGTTAGCAAACCAAGGGGTCTCTTGTACCATCATCAATTGCTCATCCGGGAAGCTTTCAGTCACTGAAAGATGGTGTGCTCCTTCTTCTTCTTGTAGGATCCTTGAGAGGTAGTCAGCAACTTTGTTCCCTGCTCCACTCCTATCCTTAATTTCGATGTTAAACTCTTGGAGTAGCAGGATCCATCTTATTAGCCTTGGCTTGGACTCTTGTTTGGTAAGCAAGTATTTGAGTACTGCATGATCAGTGAATACAATTACTTTAGAACCAATGAGATATGATCTAAATTTATCAAAATCAAAGACAATGGCAAGTAATTCCTTCTCTGTAGTGGTGTAGTTCCTTTGATTCTCATTAAGGACCTTGTTGGCTGATAAACCCCATTTTTAGGATTTATCTTGTGTTGAATTTAGAGCATTTTGATAACCTTTTCTCACATTTAACCAATGAATTAGCATAGTTTTGTGATCTCTCCCGTATTTGTGCTTGAATATAAAAACATGTTTTTTTAAGCCTTTAAATTGGTAATTTTAATTCAACCTTGATTCCATAAGATGCCTTGATGTGTTTGCTAGTAATCTCAGGTTAAAATAGGCTAGGCATGGATCAAAGGAGAAAGGAAGGAAGCATGCAAGTGGAAAGAAGCACAAAAAGCCAAAGAATTGATCTCGGCCAAGGACGCGCACGCACACAAGGCGCTCGCGCACACATTGCGATATTGGCTAGGGACGCGTACACGTATCGTGTGCGTCCGCGCCAAAGGCCGCACGTGACTTTTAATTAGAAAATGTGCCCAACAATTTCTGGGAAGTTGTGGGGCCCAGTTACAACCAATTTTGGCGCCAAAGTGCTTTAAAGGACCAATGATTGAAGGGGAATGGGGCAACATAGCATTCATACACATTAGGATTAGTTTAGAAGTAGTTTCTAGAGAGAGAAGCTCTCACTTCTCTCTAGAATTAGGATTAGGTTTAGGTTAATCTCTCCTCTTAGATCTAATTCTAATTCATGCTTTGATTTACTTTTCCTCTATCAATTCTTACTCCTCTACTCTCCTTCTCTCTAGTTTTGTATTTCAATTCTTGTAATTCTTCACTTTGTTGTGGATCTATTTTTGTTCTTTTGTTTTCTTTCAATAATGAAATTTGAGGTAATTCATGATAATTATGATTTCCTTGATTGTTGTTATTAATTCTTTACATTCAATTGTTGTTAGAATTCATTCTTGTTGTGATTTACTATACTTTTCTTTTGTACCTTTCAAGTGTTTGATGGAATGCTTGGAAGGATGTTAGAGTAGAATTTTATGTTCTTGGCTTGGAAAGATAACTTAGGAACTCTTGAGTTGCTAATATCCATGTGATTGATAGTTGATAGCCATTAACTCTAGCCTTCATTAATTCAATTAGTGGAAAGCTAGGATTTATGGATTTGGATTGATATAACTCACTTGACTTTCCTTTGCTATTAGTTAGAGGATGACTTAGTGAGATTGATCCTTGCAACTATCATAATTGTGATTAGTGATAATGATATAAGTCCTTGACCATCAAACCTTGCCAAGACCATTTTGTTAATAAAATTTCATTACCATTTACTATTCATGTTTCTCATCTAAAACCCTAAAATAAACAAGTCTATAACCAATAACAAGAACACTACCCTGCAAGTCCTTTGAGAGACGACCTGAGGTTTAAATACTTTGGTTTATAGATTTTAGGGGTTTGTACTTGTGACAAACAACTTTTTGTATGAAAGGATTATTGTTGGTTTAGAGATTATACTTTACAACGAGACTTCATTGGTGAAATTCTAAACCGTCAAAAATCCAATCATCAAAATGGCGCCGTTGCTGGGGAATTGCAATGGTGTTATGTTATTGGTTATTGATGTGAATAGTGTAAATAGTTTGTCTTTTGCTTGTTTACTAGATTTTGTTAGTTCTATTTTGTTTTTCCACTATGAATTCTCACTTTGGCTATGAGTTTGGTCCTAATTGTGTTGTAGGAAATGTGCACTTCAATGATGACACTCATTATGGATGGAACCAACAAAGATGGGAGGAACCTCAAGGAATTGATCACTCCTATTGGAAACAACCTCCGGACACTCATAGGTATAATCACCATCCTAATGCATGTCAATTCAATGGCTATGGTGAATCTTTTTGCGACAATCAATCACCACCATCATATGCCTATGACTCTTATCCTCAACATGAACCTCAACCATACTCACAAGCCTTTCCATACCAAGCACCTTCCTATAATCCATATCCACCATATGACCAATCACCCATACCATATTCTTATGACCATTATGAGCAAGAACCTATAGAACCACCACAACACTATCAAGATTACTACCATGAATCACCTCAATACTCACCATCTCCATACCCTTACCAAGAAGAACCACCTTCCTACCATGAACCCTCTCTCCAAAAAATTGAACCTTCCTACTCACCTCAAGCCCCAATAGACGATCCTCTCACTTTGTTACTCCAAGGACAAGAAGCCATGAAGCGGGATACACTTGAGTTTGTGACCAATTTGACCAAGTTGGTGCACACTTTAGCCCACCAATGTTTGAAGACTCAAGGTACTTCCGTGACCACATGTGAAAGGTCAAAAGAAGAGCAAAGCATGAAGGAGAAATTGGAAAATCTGGTGGAGAAGGAGGAGTCGAATTTTGTGTTGGAACAATTGGAGGAGCCTATGATCATTGAAGAAAAGGAAGAGGTGGTTGAAGATTTAGGAGATGTTAAAACTCCAAGGGAATGTAGCACCTTGGAGCACTTTTCCAAGAAGCTTAATATTGGTGTTGAAGAGGGTGCGCAATCTCTAAGGCATATCGTCATTGGAGACTTGGAAGAGGTTTATCAAGAGATGGATTCAATCATTGATAAATTTCTATCTACAATCGAATCCTCTCCCATTGGACATGGAGTTGAAATTATAGAAGAGTGTGCACAACCTCCCATACCTTTGGTGAGCAATGAGAAAGAGAGTGAATCGAAAGAAAGCTACCAAGAGGAAAAAGTTGGCATGGTGTATATTGAAATTGAAGAATATGAAGAGGTTGATCAAGAAATTGATTTATTCATCAATGAATTCCTATCCAAAATTGAATCACCTCCCATTAGGCAAGAAATCAAAGTTCTTGAAGACAACACCAAGCCATGTGATAAAAGGGGAAAGGTTGAAATTGAGGAAGCTCACAAAGAGGTGGAAATACACAAAGAAGAGCACAAGAAAGTAGACCTTGCATTGTCTAAGTGTGGGGAGGTCTTCCTTCCCAAGTCACTATCCAACACAACATTCAAGTGGGTAAAATTCTTATTCCTAAGCTTTACTTTCTCACTTGAATATGGTTTGATTGAAACGGATGGACAACTTAGAGCTCTTTGTGGAATTAAAAGTAAGAACGAGTTGTGTAGTGGTCAGAAATTTGGTATTAGGCTCATTAAGGTCAAAGCTTTAAGGTATAGGGATTATGATGGGATAAGAACCACTTTGTATGGGTCTAGAAGGAAGAATTGGTGGACTAAAGAGAATTCTATGTGTCAACCGCCCTTATATCAACCACCCGTACGGAAAAATCATGAAACTCAACTCACGGACGGGTGCGAAAATAAGATATGGGATCCCGGATCAAAGAATGAAGACCAACTATGGGAACTCATATCTTGGGTAGAACTCTATCCAAGCTTGGTGAAGATGGTTGGAAATTCTATCAACCAATTGAGAAGCAAAGATCCTTGGAGATTCAAGGATGAGTACAAGCATAAGCCGCCATGACGATGAGCTTCCCAAATGTCCAACTTAAGGACTTTAACTAAAAGTGCTAGGTGGGAGACACCCCACCATGGTATATTCTTTCCACTCTCTTGTAGATTTCATTAATAAGTGATTTGAGCTACCATTGTAGGTAGTTCCCCATTTCATTTTAGTTGCCTTAATAAATTGATTGTTAGCATAGTCACATGTATGTTGTGCTTAGTAGTAGATGAATAAATCAAATTGCATTTTTTGTGAATTGTATGGTTTTGAGTGAATAAAAAGTTACAGGCATTATAGGGAGCTCTTGGGAATTTTTCTGCTTTTTAGCAGATTAAAAAAAAGGGAATGGCGCGAGCGCACGTTGTACGCGCACGCGCCCATGAGCGGATACAACCCACACATTTTCCAGAGAGTTGGGCCTCTCTTATGCAAACATTGTGCTCTTAGCCCAACTCATCCCACGCGGACACGCACAACATGCGTGCGCGTCCATACACCTTTAAGGGAAAGCACGCGGACGCGCAATTACCAGCCCATATACTTTCCAGAGTGTTAAGCCTCCCTCGAGCTAGTACTAAGCTTCTGGCCCAACACCCATCGCGCGAACGCGCATTGTGCGCTTGCGCGCCCATTTGTTTGTAAGAGAATTCGTGCGCTCGCGCACAAGCCGCGTGCGCGCCGATCCAATGATGCGACTTCCAGGCCAATGCCCCGAGAGTTGTGCCAACTCTGGCCCAAAATCAAGCTGATTAGCGGATAATTTATACGTTTTTTGGCATTATTTTTAGGTAGTTTTTAGTATGATCTAGTTACTTTTAGGGATGTTTTCATTAGTTTTTATGTTAAATTCACATTTCTGGACTTTACTATGAGTTTGTGTATTTTTCTGTGATTTCAGGTAATTTCTAGCTGAAATTGAGGGACTTGAGCAAAACTCTGATAGGAGGCTGACAAAGAACTGCTGATGCTGTTGGAATCTGACCTTCCTGCACTCGAAATAGATTTTCTGGAGCTACAGAACTCCAAATGACGCGCTCTCAACGGAGTTTGAAAGTAGACATCTAGAGCTTTCCAGAAATATATAATACTCCATACTTTATTCGGGAATTGACGACGTAAACTGGCGCTCAACGCCAGTTCTATGTTGCTGTCTGGAGTAAAACGCCAGAAACACGTCACGGCCCGGAGTTGAACGCCCAAAACACGTTACAACTTGGCGTTCAACTCCAAAAGAAGCCTCAGCTCGTGGATAGATCAAGCTCAGCCCAAACACACACCAAGTGGGCCCCGAAAGTGGATTTATGCATCAATTACTTACTCATGTAAACCCTAGTAGCTAGTCTAGTATAAATAGGATAATTTACTATTGTATTAGACATCTTTTGGTTTCAGTTTTGTTTTATTCTTCATCTTAGGAGACTATTGATCACGTTTTGGAGGGCTGGCCATTCGGCCATGCCTGAACCATTCACTTATGTATTTTCAACGGTGGAGTTTCTACACACCATAGATTAAGGGTGTGGAGCTCTGCTGTACCTCAAGTTTTAATGCAATTACTACTATTTCCTATTCAATTATCTTTATTCATATTCTAAGATATTCGTTGCACTTCAACTTGATGAATGTGATGATCCGTGACACTCATCATCATTCTCACCTATGAACGCGCGTGATTGACAACCACTTCCGTTCTACCTTAGGCCGGTCGTGTATCTCTTAGATTCCTTAAACAGAATCTTCGTGGTATAAGCTAGTTTGATGGCGGAATTCATGAGAATCCAAAAGGTCTAAACCTTGTCTGTGGTATTCCGAGTAGGATTCTGGGATTGAATGACTGTGACGAGCTTCAAACTCCTGAAGGCTAGGCGTTAGTGACAGACGCAAAAGAATCAAGGGATTCTATTCCAACCTGATTGATAACCGACTGATGATTAGCCGTGCTGTGACAGAGCATTTGGACCTTTTTCACTGAGAGGATGGGATGTAGCCATTGACAACAGTGATGCCCTACATACAGCTTGCCATAGGAAGGAATGAAAGAACTGGAAGGAAGAAGTAGGAACGTAGAAAAAGAAAGGGCACAGTATCTCCATACGCCTATCTGAAATTACCACCATTAATTTACATAAGTATTTCTATCCTATTTTAATTATCTTTATTTTCTGTTTATTATTTATTATTATTCAAAAATCCATAATCAATTATTATCCGCCTGACTGAGATTTACAAGATGACCATAGCTTGCTTCATACCAACAATCTCTGTGGATCGACCCTTACTCTCGTAAGGTTTATTACTTGGACGACCCAGTACACTTGCTGGTTAGTTGAACGGAGTTGTGTCCACACATAGCAAACAACCATTATAATTATTCCATACAACAACAAAGAATAAAACATTGATGATCACAATTTCGTCCACCAAGTTTTTGGCGCCGTTGCCGGGGAATTGTTCGAGTATGGACAACTGACGGTTCATCTTGTTGCTCAGATTAGGTAATTTTCTTTTTGTTTTGTTTCAAAAAATTTTCAAAAATTTTTTTTCTTTTTTTTCGAAAATAAATAAAGAAAATACCAAAAAATCATAATATCATAAAAGCCAAAAATATTTTGTGTTTCTTGTTTGAGTCTTGAGTCAACTTTTAAGTTTGGTGTCAATTGCATGTTTTAAAAATAATTATTATGCATTTTTCGAAAATTCATGCATTCATGGTGTTCTTTGTGATCTTCAAGTTGTTCTTGGTAAGTCTTCTTGTTTGATCTTGATGTTTTCTTGTTTTGCATCTTTTGTTGTTTTTCATATGCATTTTTCGTTTGTTAGAATCCATGCATTAAAGATTTCTAAGTTTGGTGTCTTGCATGTTTTCTTTGCATCAAAAATTTTTCAAAATTATGTGCTTGATGTTCATCATGATCTTCAAAGTGTTCTTGGTGTTCATCTTGACATTCATAGTGTTCTTGCATGCATCTTGTGTTTTGATCCAAAATTTTTATGTTTTGGGTCATGTTTGTATTTTTCTCTCTCCTCATTAAAAATTCAAAAATCAAAAAAATATATTTCCCTTTTTTCCCTCCAAATTTTCGAAATTTTGGGTTGACTTGGTCAAAAATTTTTAAAAATTAGTTGTTTCTTATAAGTCAAGTCAAATTTTCAATTTTAAAAATCTTATCTTTTCAAAATCTTTTTCAAAAATCACATCTTTTTCATTTTTTTGTAATTTTTGAAATTTTAAAAATTTATTTTCAAAATCTTTTTCTTATCTTTTAAAAAAAAATTTGAAATTTTACTAACAATTAATGTGATTGATTCAAAAATTTGAAGTTTGTTACTTTCTTGTTAAGAAAGGTTCAATCTTTAAATTCTAGAATCTTATCTTTTAGTTTCTTGTTAGTCAAGTAATCAATTTTAATTTTGAAAATTAGATCTTTTTCAAAATATCTTTTTCTTAAAAACCTTATCTTTTTATCATATCTTTTTATCTTATCTTTTATCATATCTTTTTCAAAATTTTATCTTTTTCAAAAATTTGATTTCAAAATATCTTATCTAACTTCTTATCTTCTTATCTTTTCAAATTTGATTTTAATATCTTTTTCAACTAACTAATTAACTTTTTGTTTGTTTCTTATCTTTTTCAAAACCACCTAACTACTTTTTCCTCTTCAATTTTCGAAAATATCTCATCCTTTTTCAAAAATTCTTTTTAATTAATTAATTATTTTAAATTTTAATTTTAATTCTATCCTATCTCTAATTTTCAAAATTATTAACTTCTTTTTAAAATTAATTTTCGAATTCTATCTCTCCTCTCCTTCTATTTATTTATTTATTTACTAACATTTCTCTTCACCTTTCTTCATCTCAGATCACTTCCCCTATCCTTACCCTTGTGTTGGGATCCATCCACCAAGTTCTTATCCCCTCTTCCTAACCCCTATCCCTTTCTTCTTCTACTAATAATAAGGATCCTCTTTGTCCATATATAGAGGATTCTTCTTCCTTTTCTCTTTCTCTTCTCTTTTATATGAGCAAGAATAAAGGAAAAGGCACTCTTGTTGAGGCAAGGAAGAAACATAGAGGAGCTCAAAAAGCACCATTGGTCCTTCAAGAAGGTGCCACCCTCACTAAAGTGGATTCATTCCTTGTTCTTATTTTTTTTTCTGCTGTTCGGTTTTTATATTATATGTTTATCTATGTTTTGTGTCTCTACTTCATGATCATTAGTGTTTAGTAACTATGTCTTAAAGTTATGAATAATTCCATTAATCCTTCACCTCTCTTAAATGAAAAATGTTTTAATTCAAAAGAACAAGAAGTACATGAATTCCGAATTTATCCATGAATTTAGTTTAATTATATTGATGTGGTGACAATACTTTTTGTTTTCTGAATGAATGCTTGAACAGTGCATATTTTTGATCTTGTTGTTTACGAATTTTAAAATTGTTGGCTCTTGAAAGAATGATGAATAAGAGAAATGTTATTGATGATCTGAAAAATCATAAAATTGATTCTTGAAGCAAGAAAAAGCAGTGAAAAAAGCAAAAGCTTGTGAAAAAAAATTATATTTAATGGCGAAAAAAATAGAAAGAAAAAGAAAAAGCAAGCAGAAAAAGCCAATAGCCCTTAAAACCAAAAGGCAAGGGTAAAAAGGATCCAAGGCTTTGAGCATCAATGGATAGGAGGGCCCAAGGAAATAAAATCCAGGCCTAAGCGGCTAAATTAAGCTGTCCCTAACCATGTGCTTGTGTCATGAAGGTCCAAGTGAAAAGCTTGAGACTGAGTGGTTAAAGTCGTGATCCAAAGCAAAAAGAGTGTGATTAAGAGCTCTGGACACCTCTAACTGGGGACTCTAGCAAAGCTGAGTCACAATCTGAAAATGTTCACCCAGTCATGTGTCTATGGCATTTATGTATCCGGTGGTAATACTGGAAAACAAAGTGCTTAGGGCCACGGCCAAGACTCATATGTAGCTGTGTTCAAGAATCAACATACTTAACTAGGAAAGTCAATAACACTATCTGAAATTCTAATTTCCTAGAGAAGCCAATCATTCTAAACTTCAAAGGAAAAAGTGAGATGCCAAAACTGTTCAGAAGCAAAAAGCTACAACTCCCGCTCATCTAATTAGAATTAATATTCATTGATATTTTGGAATTTATAGTATATTCTCTTCTTTTTATCCTATTTGATTTTCAGTTGCTTGGGGACAAGCAACAATTTAAGTTTGGTATTGTGATGAGCGGATAATTTATACGCTTTTTGGCATTGTTTTTAGGTAGTTTTTAGTATGATCTAGTTACTTTTAGGGATGTTTTCATTAGTTTTTATGTTAAATTCACATTTCTGGACTTTACTATGAGTTTGTGTGTTTTTCTGTGATTTCAGGTAATTTCTTGCTGAAACTGAGGGACTTGAGCAAAACTCTGATTGGAGGCTGACAAAGGACTGTTGATGTTGTTGGAATCTGACCTCCCTGCACTCGAAATAGATTTTCTGGAGCTACAAAACTTCAAATGGTGCGCTCTCAACGGCGTTTGAACGTAGACATCCAGAGCTTTCCCGCAATATATAATAGTCCATACTTTATTCGAGAATTGATGACGTAAACTGGCGCTCAATGCCAGTTCTATGTTGCTGTCTGGAATAAAACGCCAGAAACACGTCACGGCCCGGAGTTGAACGCCCAAAACACGTTACAACTTGGTATTCAACTCCAAAAGAAGCCTCAGCTCGTGGATAGATCATGCTCAGCCCAAACACACACCAAGTGGGCCCCAGAAGTGGATTTATGCATCAATTACTTACTCATGTAAACCCTAGTAGCTAGTCTAGTATAAATAGGATAATTTACTATTGTATTAGACATCTTTGGTCTCAGTTTTGTTTTATTCTTCATCTTAGGAGACTATTGATCACGTTTTGGGGGGCTGGCCATTCGGCCATGCCTGAACCATTCACTTATGTATTTTCAACGGTGGAGTTTCTACACACCATAGATTAAGGGTGTGAAGCTCTGCTGTACCTCAGGTTTTAATGCAATTACTACTATATCCTATTCAATTCTCTTTATTCCTATTCTAAGATATTTGTTGCACTTCAACTTGATGAATGTGATGATCCGTGACACTCATCATCATTCGTACCTATGAACGCGCGTGATTGACAACGACTTCCGTTCTACCTTAGCCCGGGCGCGTATCTCTTAGATTCCTTAAACAGAATCTTCGTGGTATAAGCTAGATTGATGGCGGCATTCATGAGAATCTGGAAAGTGTAAACCTTGTCTGTGGTATTCCGAGTAGGATTCTGGGATTGAATGACTGTGACGAGCTTCAAACTCCTGAAAGCTGGGCGTTAGTGACAGACGCAAAAGAATCAAGGGATTCTATTCCAACCTGATTGAGAACCGACAGATGATTAGCCGTGCTGTGACAGAGCATTTGGACCTTTTTCACTGAGAGGATGGGATGTAGCCATTGACAATGGTGATGCCCTACATACAGCTTGCCATAGGAAGGAATGAAAGAACTGGAAGGAAGAAGTAGGAAAGTAGAAAAAGAAAGGGCACAGTATCTCCATACGCCTATCTGAAATTCCCACCATTAATTTACATAAGTATTTCTATCCTATTTTAATTATCTTTATTTTCTGTTTATTATTTATTAGTATTCGAAAATCCATAATCAATTATTATCCGACTGACTGAGATTTACAAGATGACCATAGCTTGCTTCATACCAACAATCTCTGTGGGATCGACCCTTACTCACGTAAGGTTTATTACTTGGACAACACAGTACACTTGCTGGTTAGTTGAACGGAGTTGTGTCCACACATAGCAAAGAGCCATTATAATTATTCCATACAACAACAAAGAATACAATATTGATGATCACAATTTCGTCCACCAAAAGCCTCCAGCGCAACTCCTAGCACGCATACGCGCACGCAATAAATTGGGTTCATCATTGGGTTTTTAATGTGTTCATGGAGAAGAAATAATTTCAATCCTTTCACATTCGTTGTGTCTAATCTCCCCTGAACACAATAAAATCCTCATTCAAGCCTCCACCAATGTATTCAATGCTTCCAATTTGAGTAGTATTGGGCTTGCTGATTGATTCTCGTACGGTAGTGGCCACACCAAACTTAATCTCTGGGCTTACTCCTTAAAAATTTAATTTATCCAAATGCTTGTAAGCCTAGATCAAGTTGGTGAGTGGCCACACCAAACTTAACTTTTTAGCTAGTTCTTAGCCTAATCACTCATCACCATTAGTAAATGCTTTCATCTAGCTGCACTTCCAAAAAAAAAATAGCACACAATTTAACTCACAAATCCATCTTAACTATCAAAACTGAAATTAACTTCCTAAGCTAATATTTACAATCTACTTCTAATAAAGCAATAAATCAAAAGGATATAAAGTGTTGGGTTGCCTCCCAACCAGCACTTCTTTATCGTCACTAGCTTGATGTTCTTCCTTTTTTAGTTGAGGTGGTAGCTCACTCTTCTTTCATCCAGTGAGTCCCCCAGGTAATGCTTGAGTCTATGGCCATTTGCAGTTAAGGTTCTCTGTGTTTTGTCCTCCATGAGCCCCACTTGACCATAGGGGTACACTTTGATGATGGTGAAGGGTCCAGAGCATCTAGACTTAAGCTTCCCAGGGAAGAACCTAAGTCTAGAATTGTACAATAACACCTTTTGTCCTTCAGTGAACTCCCTCTTTGCTATCTTTTGATCATGCCATTTTTTTGTGTTCTCTTTGTAGATCTTTGCATTTTCATATTCTTGGTTCCTAAATTCTTCCAGTGCGTTGAGTTGCCTCAGCCTCTTTTCTCCAGCAGCTTGCTCATCAAAATTCGGTAGTTTTAGAGCCCAGAAGACTCTATGCTCCAGTTCAACTGGCAAGTGGCAAGCCTTGCCAAATACTAGTTGGTATGGTGACATCCCAATGGGGGTTTTGAAGGCTGTCCTGTAGGCGCATAAGGCATCATTTAGTTTCTTAGACCAGTCCTTCCTTGAGCTTCCAACAGTTTTTTTGAGGATCCTTTTTAGCTACTTGTTGGAAATCTCTGCTTGCTTGTTGGTATATGGATGATAAGGGGTTGCCACCTTGTGTTTAACTCCATATCTAAGATGGAGTGCTTCCAATTATTTATTGCAGTAATGTGTCCCTCCATCACTAATGAGTGCTTTGGGAACTCCGAACCTGCTGAAGATGTTCTTTCTTAAGAAGCTCATTACAACCTTGTTGTCATTTATGGTGGTGGCAATAGCCTCCACCCACTTTAACACATAATCTACAGCAACAAGTATATAACTATTTGAGTAGGAGGATGGGAAAGGCCCCAAGAAGTTAATCCACATCCATCGAATAGTTCTAGCTCCATTATAAATCTCTGTGGCATCTCATTATTCCTGGGTATATTGCCAGCCCTCTGGCATTCATCACACCTTGACACCAAGTCCTTTGCATCCTTGAAAATACTTGGCCAGTAGAATCCACATTGGAGCACCTTGGCTGATGTTCTTTCTCCACTAAAGTGGCCTCCATATGCAGATCCATGACTTTGCCAAAGTACCTCTTGTCCTTCTCCATGGGATATACACCTCCTCAAGATCCCATCAGCACACTTTTTGAACAAGTATGGCTCATCACAGATATAGTATCTGGCATCTTTATTGACCTTTCTCTTCATATGTTTGTTGATGTTAGTTGGTAGTTCCCCACTGGCCTTGAAATTGGCTATGTCAGCAAACCAATTGGTCTCTTGTATCATCATCAATTGCTCATCCGGGAAGCTTTCATTCACTGCAAGATGGTGTGCTCCTTCTTCCTCTTGTAGGATCCTTGAGAGGTGGTTAACAACTTTGTTCTCTGCTCCACTCCTATTCTTAATTTCGATGTCAAACTCTTGGAGCAGGATCCATCTTATTAGCCTTGGCTTGGATTCTTGTTTTGTAAGCAAGTATTTGAGTGATGCATGATCAGTAAATACAATTACTTTAGAACCAATGAGATATGATCTAAATTTATCAAAAGCAAAGACAATGGCAAGTAATTCCTTCTCTGTAGTGGTGTAGTTCCTTTGATTTTCATTAAGGACCTTGCTGGCATAATAAATGACATGCACCAATTTATCCTTCCTCTGTCCTAAAATAGCACCCACAGAAAAATCTGATGCATCACACATCAACTCAAATGGTAGATCCCAACATGGTGGTGCTGTGATAGGTGCAGAGGAAAGTTTGTTCTTAAGCTCCTCAAAGGCTAACATGCATTCATTATCAAAAACAAAAGGCACATTAGAGACAAGTAGGTTGCTCAATGGCTTGGCAACCTTAGAGAAGTCTCTAATAAACCTCCTATAAAAACCAACGTGTCCCAAAAAGCTTCTGATTGCTTTGACATTGCAAGGTGGAGGTAACTTTTCAATCACCTCTACCTTTGCCCTGTCTACTTCTATGCCCTTCTTTTAAATTTTATGACCAAGGACCACTCCTTCTGTAACCATGAAATGTCATTTTTTCCAGTTTAAAATAAGGTTAGTCTCTTGGCATCTCTTTAGCACCAGGGATAAGTGATGCAAGCAATCAGAATATGTGTTACCAAATACAGAGAAGTCATCCATAAACACCTTGATGAACCTTTCAATCATATCCAAAAATATAGAGAGCATGCACCTTTGGAATATTGCAAGTGCATTGCACAGTCCAAAGGGCATCCTCCTGTAAGCAAAAACACCATATGGACAAGTAAATGGGGTTTTTTCTTGGTCTTTTGGGTTTACAACTATTTGGTTGTAACCCGAATAACTGTCAAGAAAGCAGTAGTATTCATGTCCAGCCAGCCTCTCAAGCATTTGGTCCTTGAATGGTAGGGGGAAGTGGTCCTTCCTGGTGGCTTCATTGAGCTTCCTGTAGTCGATGCACATGCGCCAACCGGTCACTGTTCTTGTTGGTATCAGCTTATTCTTCTCATTTGGTACAACAGTGATTCCTCCTTTCTTTGGAACTACTTGTACCGGGCTCACCCAAGGGCTGTCTGAGATGGGATAGATCACCCCAGCTTGCCACAACTTCAACACTTCCTTCTGGACTACCTTATTCATGATTGGATTCAACCTTCTTTGTTGTTGTCTTGAGGGCTTGGCACCCTCCTCAAGTAGGATCTTATGCATACACATTGAAAGGCTGATCCCTTTTAGGTCTGTGAGTGTCCAGCCTATAGCATCCTTGTGTTGTTTCAGCACTTGGATGAGCTCCTCTTCTTGCTCCTTGCTCAAGCTTGAGTTGATGATCACTGAGTTGGTGTTGTTGTTACCTAGATAGGCATATTTCAAGCTTGGAGGTAGGTTTTTAGCTCTAGTTTCGGTGCCTCTTCTTCATTGTTGTTTTTGTGGTTTGTTATGATTGAACTTTCTATGGTTCCTTGTGGTGGTTCCTCACGTGGTTCTTGTTGCTCCAATCCCATATTTCCTTCATATTGCTCTTCCTCCAAAACTCCTTGGACTATTTGTTCTATGGTGTCCACCATCATGCATTCTCCTATTGCTTCCTTGGGATAACTCATTGCCTTGAAGACATTGAAGACCATCTTTTTCTCATGTAATCTCAAGACTAGTTCTCCATTATGCACATCAATGATGGCTCCAGCAGTAGCTAGGAATGGACTTCCTAGGATAATTGAAGTGTTTGCCTCTTCTTCCATATCCAGCACAACAAAGTCAGCTGGGAAGATGAATTCTCCCACCTTCACCAATAAATCTTCCAGCACTCCATGTGGAAACTTGAATGTTCTGTCAGCTAGTTAGAGTGCCATTCTTGTTGGTTTGGCTTCCTTAATTCTCATCCTTCTCATCATGTTCAAGGACATGATATTGATGCTAGCCCCCGAGTCACACAAGGCCTTTTCAAAAGTGATATCCCCTATGATGCAGGGGATTTGGAAACTTCCTGGGTCTTTCATTTTCTGGGGGAGTTTCTTTTGTATGATGGCACTACATTCCTCAGTTAGGACTACAGTCTCCTTTTCTCCCTAGTTTCTTTTTCTTGTCATGAGCTCCTTCAAGAACTTTGCATAGAGAGGCATTTGCTCTAATGCTTCAGCAAATGATATGTTGATTTGGAGCTTTTTGAAGATTTCCAAAAATCTGGAGAATTGGTTGTCCTTCCCATCCTTCCTTAGCCTTTGTGGGTATGGTGCCTTTGGTACATAAGGCTTCAAGATTGGCTTTGGTGAAGTCAGGCTAGGGGCCTCTTCATTCTTCCTTTTTTTAGGCTTTTTTACAGCTTCTTCTTCGTGGTTTTCCTGGTTTTGGGTGGCTTCTTCTATCACTTTTTCACTTCTAAGTGTGATGGCCTTGCATTCCCCTCTTGGGTTGGCCATGGTGTCACTTGGAAATGTGTGTGTAGGCATTGGGATTTGCTTGGATAAGAACCCCACTTGTGCTTCCAGCTTTGAGATTGTCGCACCTTGGTTCTTCAAATTCGACCTATATTCTTCTTGGTTGGCATCTATCTTCTTTTCAGCTTGTGCTTGCCTTTCCAAGAGGGTGGAAATGGCTCCTGTGAGCTGTGATGATAGTTGTGCTATTACGGCCTCTACTCTCTCAAAGTTACCCTTGATTTCACATGGTTGTGAGGTTGGGGTTATTGTGTCTTGATGGTGGTGTGTTTGCTGGTTGAAAGGATATGATGTGTGAGGTGGATTATGGAAAGGTCTGTTGTTATTTGACTAATGGTTGGAGTTATGATTCTGGTATTGATTGGCTTGGTATGGTTTGTTGTGCTCTTGGTTGTGATTTTGTTGGCTCCCCCACCCAAAATTTGGGTGGTTCTTCCATCCTACGTTATATGTCTTAGAGTTAAGGTCATATGGTGGTCGAGAGGAGTTATGCACATAGTTTGCTTGCTCACATTCAATTTCTGGTTCATTTTCTTCTTGGGGTGGTGCTTGAGCTTGGACAACTACAACTTGATTATTTTCCATTTTCTTCGTTAAGGCTACCAATTGTGCTGCAATTGCCTTGTTTTGTACCAACAGGGCATCCATAGAATTGAGTTCCAGCACCCCCTTATTTTGGCCTCTTTCTGAAGCATAGAAGTAGTCATTCTCAGCTACAGTTTCAATGACATCTATGGCTTCCTCAATGGTCTTCTTCTTGTTGAGTGAACCCTCTGAAGAGTGGTCCACAGCCTTCTTCGATTCATAGATCAATCCTTCATAGAAGATGTGGAGCTGGACCCACTCATTAAACATATCCGGTGGGCATTTCCTTGTTAGATCTTTGATCCTCTGCCAAGCCTTATAGAGTGTTTCACCATCTAGCTCTCTGAAGGTTTGCACCTCAGCTCTTAGCCTATTGATCCTCTGTGGAGGGTAAAATCTCGCTAGAAACTTGTTCACAACATCCTCCCATGTGGTTAGGCTCTCCTTGGGAAATGATTCTAACCACCTTGTTGCCTTATCTCTGAGTGAGAAAGGGAACAGAAGTAGTTTGAAGGTGTTAGGGTGTACACCATTGGACTTTACAGTATCACATATCCTCAAGAATGTGTTGAGATGTTGATTTGGATCTTCTTGAGCACCTCCTCCATATGAGCAGTTATTCTAGACTAGTGTGATGAGTGGAGGTTTCAACTCAAAGTTGTTGACATGGATTGTTGGCTTGAAGATTGATGAGCGGATAATTTATACGCTTTTTGGCATTGTTTTTAGGTAGTTTCTAGTAGGATCTAGCTACTTTTAGGGATGTTTTTATTAGTTTTTATGCAAAATTCACATTTTTGGACTTTACTATGAGTTTGTATATTTTTCTATGATTTCAGGAATTTTCTGGCTGAAATTGAGGGACCTGAGCAAAAATCTGATTCAGGCTGAAAAAGGACTGCTGATGTTGTTGGATTCTGACCTCCCTACACTCGAAATAGATTTTCTGGAGCTACAGAACTCTAAATGGCGCTCTCTTAACGGTGTTGGAAAGTAGACATCCAGAGCTTTCCAGCAATATGTAATGGTCCATACTTTGGTCGAGCTTAGAAGACGCAAACTGGCGTTCAACGCCAGTTCCATGCTGCTGGAGTCAAATGCCAGAAACACGTCACAAACCAGAGTTAAATGCCAAAAATACGTTATAACTTGATGTTTAACTCCAAGAGAAGCCTCTGCACGTGTAAAGCTCAAGCTCAGCCCAAGCACACACCAAAATGGGCCCTAGAAGTGGATTTCTGCATTTAGACTTATTTCTGTAAAACCCTAGTAGCTAGTTTAGTATAAATAGAACTTTTTACTAATGTACTAGGTGTCTTTGGACCACATCTTTGGTCTCAATTTTAATCTGTTGTTCTTCTTAGGAGACTATTGATCACGTTTTGGAGGCTGGCCTCTCGGCCATGCCTGAACCATCACTTATGTATTTTCAACGGTGGAGTTTCTACACACCATAGATTAAGGGTGTGGAGCTTTGCTGTACCTCGAGTTTTGATGCAATTACTACTATTTTCTATTCAATTCAGCTTATTCTTGTTCTAAGATATTTGTTGCACTTCAACCTGATGGATGTGATGATCCGTGACACTCATCATCATCCATCCTTATGAACGCGTGACTGACAACCACTTCCATTCTACCTTAGACCGAGCGCATATCTCTTGGGTTCCTTAATCAGAATCTTTGTGGTATAAGCTAGAACCCTTTGGCGGCCATTCTTGAGAATCTGGAAAGTCTAAACCTTGTCTGTGGTATTCTGAGTAGGATTCAGGGATTGAATGACTGTGACGAGCTTCAAACTCACGATTGTTGGCCGTAGTGACAGACGTAAAAGAATCAATGGATGGGAAGTAGCCATTGACAACGGTGATGCCCTACAAATAGCTTGCCATGGAAAGGAGTATGAAGAATTGGATGAAAGCAGTAGGAAAGCAGAGATTCAACAGGAACGAGCATCTCTATGCACTTATCTAAAATTCCCACCATTGAATTACATAAGTATCTCTATTTTATTTTATGCTTTATTTATTATTAGTTTTGAAACCTTTATAACCATTTATAATCTGCCTAACTGAGATTTATAAGATGACCATAGCTTGCTTCATACCAACAATCTCCGTGGGATCGACCCTTACTCACGTAAGGTATTACTTGGACGACCCAGTGCATTTGCTGCTTAGTTGTGCGGAGTTGTGACAAAGTGTGATTCACGTTTGAGAGCGCTACCAAGTTTTTGGCGCCATTGTTGATGATCACAATTTCGTGTACCAAGTTTTTGGCACCGTTGCCGGGGATTGTTCGAGTTTGGACAACTGACGGTTCATCTTGTTGCTCAAATTAGGTAATTTTCTTTTCAGAAAAAGTTTTCAAATTTTTTTTTTCTCTTTTTCGTTTTTCTAAAGATTATTTTTGAAAAATACAAAAAACAAATTAATAAAATCATAAAAACCAAATATATTTTGTGTTTCTTGTTTGAGTCTAGAGTCAATTTTTAAGTTTGATGTCAATTGCATGTTTTAAAAACTTTTGTATTTTTCGAAAATTCATGCATGTGTTCTTCATGATCTTCAAGTTGTTCTTGATAAGTCTTCTTGTTTGATCTTTCAATTTTTCTGTTTTGTGTTTTTTGTTGTTTTTCATATGCATTTTTGCATTCATAGGGTCTAAGCATTAAAAATTTCTAAGTTTGGTGTCTTGCATGCTTTTCTTTTCTTGAAAATTTTCAAAAATAAGTCTGATATTCATCTTGATCTTCAAAGTGTTCTTGGTGTTCATCTTGATATTCATAGTGTTCTTGCATGCATCATGTGTTTTGATTCATAATTTTCATGTTGTGAGTCATTTTTATGGTTTTCTCTCTCATCATTAAAAAAATTCAAAAATAAAAAATATCTTTTCCTTATTTTGCTCATAATTTTCGAAAATTTGAGTTGACTTAATCAAAAAATTTTAAAACTTAGCTATTTCTTATAAGTCAAGTCAAATTTTCAATTTTAAAAATCTTATCTTTTCAAAATATTTTTCAAAAATCAAATCTTTTTCAATTTTTATTATTTTCAAAAATTTTTAAAATTTATTTTCAAAATATTTTTCATATCTTTATTTCAAAATTTTGAAAACTTTACTAACAATTAATGTGATTGATTCAAAAATTTGAAGTTTGTTACTTTCTTGTTAAGAAAGGTTTAATCTTTAAATTCTAGAGTCATATCTTTTAGTTTCTTGTTAGTCAAGTAATCAATTTTAATTTTAAAAATCAAATCTTTTTCAAAATAGCTTTTCAATCATATCTTTTTAATCATATCTTTTTCAAATCATATCTTTTTCAAAATTGATTTCAAAAATTCTTTTTAACTTCCTATCTTTTCAAAAATTGAATTTCAAATCTTTTTCAACTAACTAGTTGACTTTTTGTTTGTTTACTATTTCTTATCTTTTTCAAAACCACCTAACTACTTTCCTCTCTCTAATTTTCGAAAATTACCTCCCACTTTTCAAAATTCTTTTAATTAACTAATTGTTTCAAATTTTAATTTAATTTTATTTCTTCTCCTAATTTTCGAAAATCACTAACCCTTTTTCAAAATTAATTTCGAAAATTCTGTCTCTCTCATCTCCTTCTATTTATTTATCTACTAACACTTCTCTTCCACTCAAGAATTCAAACCCACTCTTCCCCCTAGTGTTTGGATTCTTACCTTTTCCCTCTTCTATTCTTTTATTCTTCTACTAACATAAAGGAATCTATCTACTGTGGTAAAGAGGATCCCTATCATTATTTTTTATTCCCTTCTTTTTTATATGAGCAGGAGCAAGGACAAGAATATTCTTGTTGAAGCAGATCCTGAACCTGAAAGGACTCTGAAGAGGAAATTAAGAGAAGCTAAATTACAACAATCCAGAGACAACCTTACAGAAATTTTCGAAAAGGAAGAAGAGATGGCAGCCGAAAATAATAATGCAAGGAGGATGCTTGGTGATTATACTACACCTACTTCTAAATTTGATGGAAGAAGCATCTCAATCACTACCATTGGAGCAAACAATTTTGAGCTGAAGCCTCAACTAGTTGCTCTAATGCAACAGAACTGCAAGTTCCATGGACTTCCATCAGAAGATCCCTATCAAATTTTAACTGAATTCTTGTATATCTGTGAGACTGTTAAGACTAATGAAGTAGATCCTGAAATCTACAGGCTTATGCTTTTCCCTTTTACTGTAAGAGACAGGGCTAGAACATGGTTGGACTCTCAACCTAAAGATAGCCTGGACTCTTGGGATAAGCTGGTCACGGCCTTCTTGGCTAAGTTCTTTCCTCCTCAAAAGCTGAGCAAGCTTAGAGTGGGTGTTTAGACCTTCAAACAAAAAGATGGTGAATCCCTCTATGAAGTTTGGGAAAGATACAAGCAGATAACCAAAAGGTGTCCTTCTGACATGCTTTCAGAGTGGACCATTTTGGATATATTCTATTATGGTCTATCTGAGTTCTCTAAGAAGTCACTGGATCATTCTGCATATGGATCCATTCACCTAAAGAAAATGCCTACAGAAGCTCAAGAACTCATTGACATGGTTGCAAAAAACCAATTCATGTACACTTCTGAGAGGAATTCTGTGAGTAATGGAACGCCTCAGAGGATGGAAGTTCCTGAAATTGATGCTCTGAATGCCATATTGGCTCAGAACAAAATGTTGACTCAGCAAGTCAACATGATTTCTCAAAGTCTGAATGGATGGCAAAATGCGTCCAACGGTACTAAAGAGTCATCTTCTGAAGAAGAAGCTTATGATCCTGAGAACCCTGCAATGGCAGAGGTAAATTACATGGGTGAACCCTATGGGAACACCTATAATTCTTCATGGAGAAATCATCCAAACTTCTCATGGAAGGATCAACAAAAGCCCCAACAAGGCTTTAATAATGGTGGAAGAAAAAGGCTTAGCAATAATAAGCCTTTTCCATCATCTTCTCAGCAACAGACAGAGCATTCTGAGCAGAGCTCCTCTAGCTTAGCAAACATAGTCTCTTATCTGTCTAAGGTCACTTTAAGTTTCATGAGTGAAACAAGGTTATCCATCAGAAATTTGGAGGCACAAGTGGGCCAGCTGAGTAAGAAAACCACTAAAACTCCTCCTAGTACTCTCCCAAGCAATACTGAAGAGAATCCAAAAAGAGAGTGCAAGGCCGTAGACATAATCAAAATGGCCGAACCTAGAGAGGAAGGGAAGGACGTGAATCCAAATAAGGAAGACCTCATGGGACGTCTCCCAGACAAGAAGGAGTTCCCTATTGAGGACCTAGAGGAATCTGAGGCTCACATAGAGACCATAGAGATTCCATTAAACCTCCTTCTGCCATTCATGAGCTCTGAAAGCTATTCTTCCTCTGAAGAGAATGAAGATGTAACTGGAGAGCAAGTTGCTCAATATCTAGGAGCCATCATGAAGCTGAATGCCAAGTTGTTTGGTAATGAGACTTGGGAAGGTGAACCTCCCATGGTCATTAGTGAACTAGATATATTGGTTCAGCAAACTTTGCCTCAAAAGAAACAAGATCCTGGTAAATTCTTAATACCCTGTACCATGGGCACCATGACCTTTGAGAAGGCTCTGTGTGACTTGGGGTCAGGTATAAATCTTATGCCACTCTCTGTAATGGAGAAACTGGGAATCTTTGAGGTACAGGCTGCCACATTCTCATTACAGATGGCAGACAAGTCAATAAGACAAGCTTATGGATTGGTAGAGGACATGTTAGTAAAGGTTAAAGGCCTTTACATCCCTGCTGATTTCATAATCCTAGACACTAGGAAGGAAGAGGATGAATGCATCATCCTTGGAAGACCCTTCCTAGCCACAGCCGGATCTGTGATTGATGTTAACAGAGGAGAATTAGTCCTTCAATTGAATGGGGACTACCTTGTGTTTAAATCCCAAGGGTATCCCTCTGCAAACATGAAAAAGAGGCACGATAAGCTTCTCTCAATACAGAGTCAAACAGAGCCCCCACAATCAAACTCTAAGTTTGGTGTTGGGAGGCCACAACCAAACTCTAAGTTTGGTGTTGAACCCCCACATTCAAACTCTAAGTTTGGTGTTGGGAGGTCCCAACAATGCTCTGAACATATGTGAAGCTCCATGAGAGCTCACTGTCAAGCTATTGACATTAAAGAAGCGTTTATTGGGAGGCAACCCAATTTTTATTTATCTATATTTTTATTTTTCTTTTATGTCTTATTAGGATCATGATCATGTGGAGTCACAAAACAAATACTTAAATTAAAAAAAGAATCAAAAACAGCAGAAGAAACAGCACACCCTGGAGGAAGAGTTTACTTGCGTTTAAACGCTAGTAAGGAGCATCTGGCTGGCGTTCAACGCCAGAACAGAGCATGAATATGGCGTTGAACGCCAGAAACAAGCAGCAGTCTGGCATTTAAACGCCAGGATTACACCCTGAGGAGAGCTGGCGTTAAACGCCAGAAACAAGCATGGAACTGGCATTCAACGCCAGAAACATGCTGCAGACTGGCGTTGAACGCCCAAAACAAGCATGGAAGTGGCGTTTAACGCCAGAAACATGCTGCAGTCTAGCGTTAAACGCCAGGATTGCACTCAGATGGTGTTTTACAAGCCTAATTGGTGCAGGGATGTTAAATCCTTGACACCTCAGGATCTGTGGACCCCACAGGATCACCTCAGGATCTGTGGACCCCACAGGATTCCCACCTACCTCAACTCACCTTCTCCCTTTCCAATAACACTCTTCCCCAAAAACCCTTTACCAATCACCTCAATCTCTCTTCCCCATCACCTCTTCACCACTCACATCCATCCACTCTTTCCCAAAAACCCCACCTACCTTCAAATTCAAAATCCCTTTCCCACCCAAACCCACCCTAATGACCGAACCTACTACCCTCTCCTTCCACTATATAAACCCCTCTATCATTCTTCATTTTCACACATCACAACCCTCTCTTCTCCCCCTTGGCTGAATACACACCCCTCTCCCTCTCCTTCATATCTTCTTCTTCTTCTTCTACTCTTTCTTTTCTTTGCTCGAGGGCGAGCAACATTCTAAGTTTGGTGTGGTAAAAGCATAGCTTTTTTGTTTTTCCATAACCATCTATGGCACCTAAGGCCGGAAAAACATCTAGAAAGAGGAAAGCGAAGACAAAAGATTCCACCTCCGAGTCATGGGAGATGGAGAGATTCATCTCAAAGGTCTATCAAGACCACTTCTATGAAGTTATGGCCAAGAAGAAGGTGATCCCTGAGGTCCTTTTTATGCTCAAGAAAAATGAGTATCCGGAGATCCGACATAAGATCCAAAGAAGAGGTTGGGAAGTTCTAACCAACCCCATTCAACAAGTCGGAATATTAATGGTCCAAGAGTTCTATGCTAATGCATGGATCACTAGGAACCATGATCAAAGTATGAACCCGAATCCAAAGAATTATCTTACAATAGTTTGGGGGAAATACTTAGATATCAGTTCGAAAAATATAAGGTTGGCGTTCAACTTGCTTATAATGCAAGAAAACGCATGCCCCTACACTAGAAGGGTTAACTTTGATCAAAGGTTTGACCAAGTCCTTATGGACATATGTGTTGAAGGAGCTCAATGGAAAAGAGACTCTAAAGGCAAGTCGGTTCAATTGAGAATATTGGACCTTAAGCCTGTGGCTAGAGGATGGTTGGAATTCATCCAACGCTCCATCATCCCCACTAGCAACCAATCCGAAGTAACTGTGGATCTGGCCATCATGATCTATAGCATCATGATTGGAGAGGAAGTAGAAGTTCATGAAGTCATCTCTCTAGAACTCTACAAAGTAGCCGAAAAGCCCTCCACCTTGGCAAAGCTAGCTTTTCCTCATTTTATTTGCCATCTATGCTACTCAGATGGAGTTGTCATAGAAGGAGACATCCTCATTGAAGAGGACAAGCCCATCACTAAGAAAAGGATGGAGCAATCAAGAGAGACCATCCATGGATCTCAAGAGACGCATGAGGAAGCTCATCATCAAGAAATCCCTGAGATGCCTCAAGGGATGCACTTTCCACAAACAACTATTGGGAACAACTCAACACTTCTCTAGAAGACTTGAGTTATAACATGGACCAATTAAAGGTGGAGCACCAAGAGCACTCCATCATTCTCCATGAGATTAGAGAAGATCAAAGTGCTATGAGGGAAGAGCAACAAAGGCAAGGAAGAGACATAGAGGAGCTCAAGGACATCATTGGTCCTTCAAGAAGAAGACGCCACCATCACTAAGGTGGACTCATTCCTTGTTCTTATTTCTCTGTTTTTCGATTTTTATGCTATATGTTTGTCTATGTTTGTGTCTTTACTACATGATCATTAGTATTTAACAACTATGTCTTAAGGCTATGAATAATTCCATGAATCATTCACCTTTCTTAAATGAAAAATGTTTTTAATACAAAAGAACAAGAATTACATGAGTTTCAAATTTATCCTTGAAATTAGTTTAATTATATTGATATGGTGACAATACTTTTTGTTTTCTGAATGAATGCTTGAACAGTGCATATTTTTGATCTTGTCGTTTATGAATGTTAAAAATTGTTGGCTCTTGAAAGAATGATGAACAAGAGAAATGTTATTGATAATCTAAAAAATCATAAAATTGATTCTCGATACAAGAAAAAGCAGTGAAAAAGAAGAAGCTTGCAAAAAAAAGAAAAAAAAAGTGGCGAAAAAAAGAAAAGAAAAAAAAGAAAAAGCAAGCAGAAAAAGCCAATAGCCCTTAAAACCAAAAGACAAGGGTAAAAAGGATCCAAGGCTTTAAGCATCAATGGATAGGAGGGCCCAAGGAAATAAATCCAGGCCTAAATGCGGCTAAATCAAGATGTCCCTAACCATGTGCTTGTGGCATGCAGGTCCAAGTGAAAAGCTTGAGATTGAGTGGTTAAAGTCGTGATCCAAAGCAAAAGAGTGTGCTTAAGAGCTCTGGACACCTCTAACTGGGGACTTTAGCAAAGCTGAGTCACAATCTGAAAAGGTTCACCCAGTCATGTGTCTGTGACATTTATGTATCCAGTGGTAATACTGGAAAACAAAGTGCTTAGGGCCACGGCCAAGACTCATAAAAGTAGCTATGTTCAAGAATCAACATAATGAACTAGGAGAACCAATAACACTATCTGAACTCTGAGTTCCTATAGATGCCAATCATTCTAAACTTCAAAGGATAAAGTGAGATGCCAAAACTGTTCAGAAGCAAAAAGCTACAAGTCCCGCTCATCTAGTTAGAACTAATCTTCATTGATGTTTTGAGATTTATAGTATATTCTCTTCTTTTTATCCTAATTGATTTTCAGTTGCTTGGGGACAAGCAACAATTTAAGTTTGGTGTTGTGATGAGCGGATAATTTATACACTTTTTGGCATTATTTTTAGGTAGTTTCTAGTAAGATCTAGCTACTTTTAGGGATGTTTTCATTAATTTTTATTCAAAATTCAAATTCTGAACTTTACTATGAGTTTGTGTGTTTTTCTGTGATTTCAGGTATTTTCTGGCTGAAATTGAGGGATCTGAGCAAAAATCTAATTCAGGCTGAAAAAGGACTGCTGATGCTGTTGGATTCTGACCTCCCTACACTCGAAATAGATTTTCTGGAGCTACAGAACTCTAAATGGCGCGCTCTCAACGGAGTTGGAAAGTAGACATCTAGAGCTTTCTAGAAATATATAATGGTCCATACTTTTTTCGAGCATAGACAATGCAAACTGGCGTTCAACGCCAGTTCCATGCTGCATTCTGGAGTCAAACGCCAGAAACACGTCACAAACCAGAGTTAAACGCCAAAAACACATTACAACTTGACGTTTAACTCCAAGAGAAGCCTCTGCACGTGTAAAGCTCAAGCTCAGCCCAAGCACACACCAAAGTGGGCCCCGAAAGTGGATTTTTGCACTTAGACTTATATCTGTAAACCCTAGTAGCTAGTTTAGTATAAATAGAACTTTTTACTAATGTACTAGGTGCCTTTAGACCACATCTTTGGTCTCAGTTTTAATCTGTTGTTCATCTTAGGAGACTATTGATCATGTTTTGGAGGCTGGCCTCTCGGCCATGCCTGAACCATCACTTATGTATTTTCAACTGTGGAATTTCTACACATCATAGATTAAGGGTGTGGAGCTCTGCTGTACCTCAAGTTTTAATGCAATTACTACTATTTTCTATTCAATTCAGCCTATTCTTGTTCTAAGATATTCGTTGCACTTCAACCTGATGGATGTGATAATCTGTGACACTCATCATCATCCATCCTTATGAACTCGTGACTGACAACCACTTCTGTTCAACCTTAGACCGAGCGCAAATCTCTTGGGTTCCTTAATCAGAATCTTTGTGGTATAAGCTTGAACCCTTTGGCGGCCATTCTTGAGAATCCGGAAAGTCTAAACCTTGTCTGTGGTATTCCGAGTAGGATTCAGGGATTGAATGACTGTGATAAGCTTCAAACTCGCGATTGTTGGGCGTAGTGACAGACGCAAAAGAATCAGTGGATTCTATTTCGACATGATCGAGAACCGACAGATGATTAGCCCTGCTGTGACAAGAGCATTTGGACCTTTTTCACTGAGAGGATGGGAAGCAGCCATTGCCAACAGTGATGCCCTACATACAGCTTGCCATGGAAAGGAGTATGAAGAATTGGATGAAAGCAATAGGAAAGCAGAGATTCAACAGGAACAAGCATCTCTATGCACTTATCTGAAATTCCCACCATTGAATTACATAAGTATCTCTATTTTATTTTATGCTTTATTTATTATTATTTTCGAAACCTTTATAACCATTTATAATATGCCTAACTGAGATTTACAAGATGACCATAGCTTGCTTCATACCAACAATCTCCGTGGGATCGACCCTTACTCACGTAAGGTATTACTTGGACGACCCAGTGCATTTGCTGGTTCGTTGTGCGGAGTTGTGACAAAGTGTGATTCACGTTTAAGAGCGCTACCAAGTTTTTGGCGCCATTGTTGATGATCACAATTTCGTGCACCAAGGATGATGTTGCCATAGTTTCCTGGATTTGGATTGATATAGGAGCCTAAGACTCCTCTCTTACCCAGCTTGATTTCCAGCTCCTCCTCCAACATCTTTGTGCACTTCGTCTTCCATGGTGGTTGTTAGATCTTCTTCTACTGGTTCTTTTCCAACTAGTTAGAAGAGTGAAAGTATAAACAATGAATAGCTAAAGAATATTAGAAAGACAAGAAAGAAAAACAGATATTAGAAAGGGATTTAAAGGATACACTAGGAAATGAGTAAAGAAAAGTAAAATAAAAAAATGCTTAATCTAGCTCTCCAATTGGTTTAATCATTGTCAAATTCAAACCAATCCCCGGCAACGGCGCCTTAAAACTTGATGGGCTGAATTCACTACCCTTCCCCAATAATATTGATGAATCTGCTCTTAGCAAGCGCACCAAAATTATCGTCAAGTATTAACCCACAGTGGAGTGGGATCGTATTCAGAGAGATTGGTAGATTTGAGCAATTTTAATCAATTAGTGAATTAGTCAAGCTCAACAGAATAAGTTGTGTGTGCACAATTATAAATGACAGAAACATAAATGACAAAAGAAATAAAAGAAAGCAATAAAAATGTAGAAATGGAAATAACAAGAAAGTAAAGGGGAATGGGATTTTGTAGAATGTAAGTAAAGCTATAAAAGAATGGGAGAGATAAGAATGGGGGAATTCATTGGGATCAGGAGATATTGTCTCTTTGGATTAATTTTAGCTCATATCCTCTTCAATCATGCAACTCATTGACCTCTTGGCAATCATGATTAATTGAGCCCCAATCCCTTGGTGACTCAATCTCTCAGATCTTGATCAATAGCCAATTCCTTGGTCTAATTGCTCATGAAGAGAGATATGCTTGGTCCCTGATTATACCACACATCATCATAGGTCCAGGTAGAGGGAGGATTATATGTCACCATATCCAAACACCAAAACCCAGATTCTACTCAAGTGTGAGAAGGGATTTCTAGCATGGTTTCATGTTTCCTTTTCCAAAGTTCCCATGAAACCCATTTTGCATTCAATCTCTTTTCCAAGTTAATTGAACTCTAAGCATTAAAATCGAAATTCCTTCTAGCAAATCAAAGAGAAGATGAAGAGAAGAAGAAATTCACTATCATTAATCCATCAAGTACAATAGAGCTCCCTCTCTCAATGAGAGAGAATTTAGCTACTAATAGCTCAGAGAGAAAGTACAAAAGATGGAAGAGATGAAATGTGAAAAACTAAAAATGAAATCCACCAAAACTAAACTCTGTGACTTGCTTCCCCTTTTCCAAAACTTCCAAGGGTATTTATACTACTCCTAGATCTAGAAAATAAAAGAAAATTACAAAAGTGAAAAGAAAATTATAATTTGGAGGGAAAAGAAACTCAACAAACGTGATCTTCCAGCTGGTGTGTGACTGGCGCTTCTCTGGCGTGTCACGCTCCTTCTGTTTCTGATTTGGCGTGCCACGCTTCTCTATTCAAGTGGCACGCCATCCTCTGTTACACCCCTGGCGTGCCACGACTTTGAGCCTAAGTGGCACGCCGAGGACATTTTAAAGGGCAAGGTAGCCTGGCTTGCCACGCCTTCGAACCAAAGTGGCACGCTCAAGGCATTTTAAAGGGCAAAGCAACCTGGCGTGCCACGCCTTCGAACCAATGTGGCACGCCCAATGTCACTTCCCTTATCTCTATGCTTCTGGATATTTGTACCAGCGTGGCACACCCAGGGTCTGACGTGCCACGCCCTTCTTAAAGCTTCACCCCTTGCTGGCGTTCCACGCCTCATCTCCCAAGTGCCACACCTGAGTTCATTGGCTCCTCTTCTTCCTCTCTGGAAAATACTACCAGCGTGCCACGCCATGAGACTGGTATGTCACGCCCTTCATTTGCTTCATCTTCTTGCTGGCGTGCCACGCCTCATCTCCCAAGTGGCACGCTTGAGTTCACTGGCCCTTTAACTCATCCTCTGGAAAATACTACCAGCGTGCCACGCCATGAGACTAGCGTGTCACGCTCGTCATTTACCATTGATGACAGGGCATCTAGACCAGTTTCACTGACCTTTTCTTTACTATTTTAGGGTAGTTTCATGCATTTTCTTAGAGAATAAGGCAAGTTTTGGATGAAAATACACTCACACCTTGATTCAAGTAACTATTGTGAATTTTACATGATATCTTGAGAATTTTGCAAGAATTGAGTGACAAATTGATGATGCATAATCTCAATACTTTGGCTAGAGCTTTGATACACTTTATTTGCTTGATTTCAGGACAAAGGAAGCAAGGAAGAACCACGTTAGTAGCCATGTTAACCTAGTTAACATGACCACTAACGTGGAATGGGAATGAGCTTGCAACGTTAATGAGAAAAGTGATCACCAATAACGCCTGCGAAGCCATCATAAGCCCACGTTAATTGCCACGTTAACTAGGCTAACATGGTAGTTAACGTGGAGACAAAGAAAGCTCCAACGTTAGTGGTAAACGTGAACACCACTAATGCTCCAAAAATTGGCAATGAGCCACGTTAAGAGTCATGTTAACTTAGTTAACGTGAACTCTAACGTGGAGGAGAGGAACAATGCCAACGTTAGTGACACTCACCTTTGTCACTAACGTTGGATCAAACTAGCATTGCCCACGTTAGTGGTCACGTAAAGACCACTAACGTGAAAGTTAACGTGGAGCTAAGATTGATGAGCCAATATTAGTGACACTCACCTTTGTCATTAACGTTGGAGATGGCATTCACTACCACGTTAGTGGCCACGTTCACTTAGTTAACGTGAGCTCTAACATGGAGAGTAGGGGCACTTGGAGCGTTAGTGACTGGTGCACAAAATTGTGATCATCAATGGCGCCATCAACATGGTACGCACAATTGCAATCTCAACTCTTTATCACAACTTCGCACAACTAACCAGCAAGTGCACTGGGTCGTCCAAGTAATAAACCTTACGCGAGTAAGGGTCGATCCCACGGAGATTGTTGGTATAAAGCAAGCTATGGTCATCTTGTAAATCTCAGTCAGGCGGATTCAAATGGTTATGAATGATTTATGAATAAAGCATAAAATAAAGATAGAGATACTTATGTAATTCATTGGTGAGAATTTCAGATAAGCGTATGGAGATGCTTTGTCCCTTCCGTCTCTCTGCTTTCCTACTGTCTTCATCCAATCCTTCTTACTCCTTTCCATGGCAAGCTGTATGTAGGGTTTCACCGTTGTCAGTGGCTACCTCCCATCCTCTCAGTGAAAATGTTCAACGCGCTCTGTCATAGCACGGCTATTCAGCTGTCGGTTCTCGATCATGTCGGAATAGAATCCAGTGATTCTTTTGCGTCTGTCACTAACGCCCCACAATCGCGAGTTTGAAGCTCGTCACAGTCATTCAATCCTTGAATCCTACTCAGAATACCATAGACAAGGTTTAGACCTTCCGGATTCTCTTGAATGCCGCCATGAATTCTAGCTTATACCACGAAGATTCCGATTAAGGGATCCAAGAGATATCCACTCAATCTAAGGTAGAACGGAGGTGGTTGTCAGGCACACGTTCATAGGTGAGAATGATGATGAGTGTTACGGATCATCACATTCATCAAGTTGAGGAACAAGTGATATCTTAGAACAAGAATAAGCTGAATTGAATAGAAGAACAATAGTAATTGCATTAATACTCGAGATACAAAGATGATCTAGAGATCTAAAGTGATCAAAAGATGAAAATACAATAGCAAAAGGTCCTACTTATAAAGAACTAGTAGCCTAGGGTTTACATAAATGAGTAAATGACATAAAAATCCACTTCCAGGCCCACTTGTTGTGTGCTTGGGCTGAGCATTGAAGCATTTTCGTGTAGAGACTCTTCTTGGAGTTAAACACCAGCTTTTGTGCCAGTTTGGGTGTTTAACTCCCATTCTTGTGCCAGTTCCGGCGTTTAACGCCGGGCAGTTTTGAGCTGATTTGGAACGCCGGTTTGGGCCATCAAATCTCGGGCAACGTATGGACTATTATACATTGCTGGAAAGCCCAGGATGTCTACCTTCCAACGCAGTTGAGAGCGCGCCAATTGGGCTTCTGTAGCTCCAGAAAATCCACTTCAAGTGCAGGGAGGTCAGAATCCAACAGCATTTACAGTCCTTTTCAACCTCTGAATCAGATTTTTGCTCAGGTCCCTCAATTTCAGCCAGAAAATACCTAAAATCACAGAAAAACACACAAACTCATAGTAAAGTCCAGAAAAGTGAATGTTAACTAAAAACTAATAAAAATATAGTAAAAACTAACTAAAACATACTAAAAACATACTAAAAACAATACCAAAAAGCGTACAAATTATCCGCTCATCAGTGACAAAGGTAAGTGTCACTAACGCTCTCGAAGATGAGGCATACCCACATTAAGAGCCACGTTAGTTACACTAACGTGAACTTTAACGTAGGGACAAGGGGCACAAGGCAACGTTATTGGGAAAGGTGAGTCCCAATAACGCTTGCGAAGGTTCATAAGGCAATGTTAGTGGTCACGTTAGTACCACTAACGTTGGAGTTAACGTGGGCTATATGGGGTTGGAACGTTAGTGATAAAGGTGATTGCCAGTAACGTTATCGAACCCACAATCTCACTTAATGTTAACATCACTAACGCCCATGCCTAACTCACACTTTTCTGCAAGCTGAGCCCACTAAAGATTGTAACTGCTTCAACTCAAGATCTAAGGCCCATATCCAGGACTTGGAGAACTCACTAGAAGATCAAGAAGAGTAGTATATATAGGAGTAGTTTTGAACTATAGAGAAGCTTGGCACTTTGGAGAACTACGCTCTGTATATTTACTTTTCTATACTTTTAGCTAAGCATGTATTCTTTTCTGCCATTTTTCATTTCTAGAGCTATGAACAACTAAATCACTTTCTTTGGGTTAGGGAGCTCTGTTGTAATTTGATGGATCAACTATAGTCTTTATTCTTCATCTTCTTTCTTCTCTTTTGATTTACTAGAAAGCTTTTGATCTTAAATCAATTGGTTAGTTGTCTTGGAAAAGAAACTCTCCATAATTAGATCTCCTCTGAGCTTTGGAAAAGAGATGAGGAGATCATGCTAGAAATGCTTTCTCATGTTGGACCAAATTGGGGTCTGGGCGGATATAGTGACATGTAATCCTCCCAACACTTTAATTTGGAAATACATGTGGTATAATCAGTGACCACACTTCATCTTTTCCCATGAGCAATTAAATCAAGGAATTGGGTAATTGTTCAAGCTTAGAGAGATTGGGTTGCCAAGGAATTGGAACCCAATCACCTAAGATTGCCAAGGAGATCAATAGATGCTTTGATTGGGGAAGAGATGAAAATGAATTTGATCCGGAGAATACAACATCTCCTGAGCCCAATGAATTCCCCATTTATGATCTTACCCATTCTCTTTACTTTCTGCCATTTATTTCCATGCTCATTTCCCCAAATCCCCATTTAAGATTCTGCACTTTATTTTCTGCTATTTACTTTCTCGCTATTTAATTTTCTGCAATTCTCCAACTACATCCTGTTTAGCTCAACTAGCATACTCTTCCAACTAAAGTTGCTTGACCAATCAATCCCTGTGGGATTCGACCTCACTCTATTGTGAGTTTTTACTTGACGATAACTCGGTATACTTTCCGAAGGGAAATTTGTTGAGAGACAAGTTTTCGGGCATCAGCCATGGTCCCAGATATTAGCGTGCCACGCCTGGATGTTCAAGTGTCATGCCAAAGTGAGATAATTAAGCTGGCGTGCCACGCCTTCGATACCAAGTGGCACGCTCAGCTTTATTTGGCCTCCTTAGGTGCAGGTGTGCCACGCCTTGTTGCTCAGGTGGCACGCCTTAGTGGGACTTTTTGAGCTGGCGTGCCACGCCTTCGATACCAAGTGGCACGCCCAGCTTTTGCATTGTCTCCTTGTTCTCTGGCGTGCCACGCCTTGTTGCTCAAGTGGCACGCCCATTCAATTGTGGGTCTTATAGGCTTGGCGTGCCACGCCTTGGTCCTCAAGTGGCACGCCCAAGTGAACTCTGGGGCTGGCATTCTACGCCTTCGACTCAAAGTGGCACGCCATAGTGATGGCTCTTCTAGTAACGAGTTCGCGTGCCACGCCCCTTTGATGGTCTTCAATTTTGCTCTCTGGAATGTTGTACCAACGTGCCACGCCCAGCTTCTGGCGTGCCACACCAATACACTTTTGTGGCATTTGTTCCAAGTGGCACGCCTGCTTCACACACCCCACTTGTTTTGTTGTTTTCTTTCCCATTTTTTATGTCTTCCCCACTTGAAATCCAGTACGAACTCATTTCAAAGCAATGTACTATGATATTCATCAATTAAGGCATGAATTGCAATGATCAAATGAGATTATGCCTCTTTTATGGTCCTTTTTATGCAAGAAAAAGGGTAGATGATGTAAGTCATCACATCCTCAATTCTCATCCTTCTCATCATGTTCAAGGACATGAGATTGATGCTAGCCCCCAAGTCACATAAATCCTTTTCAATAGTGATATCCCCTATGATGCAAGGGATTTGGAAACTCCCTGGGTCCTTCATTTTCTGGGGGAGTTTCTTTTGTATGATGGCACTACATTCCTCAGTTAGGACTACAGTCTCCTTTTCTCCCCAGTTTCTCACTTCAAAAACTTTACGTAGAGGGGAATTTGCTCCAGTGCTTCAGCAAACGGTATGTTGATTTGGAGCTTTTTGAAGATTTCCAAAAATTTGGAAAATTGCCTGTCCTTCCCATCCTTCCTTAGCCTTTGTGGGTATGGTTCCTTTGCCACATAAGGCTTCAAGATTGGCTTTGGTGAAGATGGGCTAGGGACCTCTTCTTTCTTCCTGTTTTCAGGCCTTTCTATAGCTTCTTCTTCGTGGTTTTCCTGGTTTTGGGTGGCTTCTTCTATCACTTTTCCACTTATAAGTGTGATGGCCCTGCACTCCCCTCTTGGGTTGGCCATGGTGTCACTTGGAAATGTGTGTGTAGGTATTGGGATTTGCTTGGATAAGAACCCCACTTGTGCTTCCAGCTTTGAGATTGCTGCACCTTGGTTCTTCAAATTTGACCTGTATTCTTCTTGGTTGGCATCTATCTTCTTTTAAGCTTATGCTTGCCTTTCCAATAGGGTGAAAATGGCCCTTGTGAGCTGTGATGATAGCTATGCTATTGCGGCCTCAACTCTCTCAAAGTTACCCTTGATTTCACATGGTTGTGAGGTTGGGGTTAGTGTGTCTTGATGGTGGTGTGTTTGCTGGTTGGAAGGATATGATGTGTGAGGTGGATTGTGGTAAGGTCTGTTGCTATTTGACTGATGGTTGGAGTTATGATCCTGGTATTGATTGGCTTGGTATGGTTTGTTGTGATCTTGGTTGTGATTTTGTTGGTTTCCCCACCCAAAATTTAGGTGGTTCTTCCATCCTAGGTTATATGTCTTGGAGTTAGGGTCATATGGTGGTCAAGAGGGGTTATGCACATAGTTTGCTTGCTCACATTCAACTTCTGGTTCATTTTCTTCTTGGGGTGGTGCTTGAGCTTTAAAAACTGCAACTTGATTGTTTTTCATTTTCTTGGTTAAGGCTGTTAATTGTGCTACAATTGCCTTGTTTTGTGCCAACAGGGCATCCATAGAATTGAGTTCCAGCACCCCCTTCTTTTGGCCTCTTTCTGAAGCATAGAAGTAGTCATTTTCAGCTACAGTTTCAATGATATCCATGGCTTCCTCAATTGTCTTCTTCTTGTTGAGTGAACCCCTTGAAGAGTGGTCCACAGCCTTCTTCGATTCATAGGTTAATCCTTCATAGAAAATGTGGAGCTGCACCCACTCATTAAACATATCTGGTGGGAATTTTCTTGTTAGAACTTTGAACCTCTCCCAGGCCTCATAGAGTATTTCACCATCTAGCTGTCTGAAGGTTTGCACCTCAGCTCTTAGCCTGTTGATCCTCTGTGGAGGGTAACATCTCGCTAGAAATTTGTTCACAACATCCTCCCATGTGGTTAGGCTCTCCTTGGGGAATGATTCTAACCACTTTGTTGCCTTATCTCTGAACGAGAAAGGGAACAGAAGTAGTTTGTAGGTGTTAGGGTGTACACCATTGGACTTACAGTATCGTATGTCCTCAAGAATGTGTTGAGATGTTGATTTGGATCTTCTTGAGCACCTCCTCCATATGAGCAGTTATTCTGGACTAGTGTGATGAGTTGAGGTTTCAACTCAACGTTGTTGGTATGCATTGTTGGCTTGAGGATGTTGTTGCCACAGTTTCCTAGATTTGGGTTGATATAGGAGCCTAAGACTCTCCTCTCTTGCCCAGCTTGATTTCCAGCTCCTCCTCCAACATCTTTGTGCACTTCATCTTCCATGGAGGTCGTTAGATCTTCTTCTACTGGTTCTTCTCCAACTATACCCTTGCCTCTTGCCTCCCTCCTCAATCTAAGGAAGATTCTCTCAGGTTCACTATCAAAAGAGGATGAAGTCTCTCCTCTTTTACCTGTCATACAGTCAACACACAGCAAGAAAAGAGCAAATGAAGGACTCTCCTTAGTTAAAATTAGTGATTAGCTTGAGTGATACAATTAATCAAACAGTTAGAAGAGTGAAAGTATAAACAATGAATAGCTAAAGAAATCTCAGAAAGATAAGAAAGAAAAACAGAGATTAGAAAGGAATTTAAAGGTTACACTAGGAAATGAATAAGAAAACAATTAAGGAGAAAAAATAAAAATAAAAAAATGCTTAATCTAGCTCTCCAATCAGTTTAATCATTTTCAAATTCAAACCAATCCCCGGCAACGGCGCCATAAAACTTGATCGGCGGAATTCACTACCCTTTCCCAATAATATTGATGAATCCGCTCTTGGCAAGCGCACCAAAATTATCGTCAAGTATTAACACACAGTGGAGTGGGATCATATCCACAGAGATTGGTAGATTTGAGCAATTTTAATTGATTGGTGAATTAGTCAAGCTCAACAGAATAAGTTGTAAGTGCAGAATTATAAATGACAGAAACATAAATGGCAAAGGAATAAAAGAAAGCAATAAAATGAAGAAATAGAAATAACAAGAATGTAAAGGGGAATAGGATTTTTCAGAATGTAAATAAAGCTTTAAAAGAACGGGAGAGATAAGAATGGGAGAATTCATTGAGATCAGAAGATATTGTCTCTTTGGATTAAATCCAGCTCATATCCTCTTCAATCATGTAACTCATTGACCTCTTGGCAATCATAATTGATTGAGCTCCAATCCTTTGGTGACTCAATCTCTCAGATCTTGATCAATAGCCAATTCCTTGGTCTAATTGCTCATGAAGAGAGATATGCTTGGTCCCTGATTATACCACACATCATCATAGGTCCAGATAGAGGGAGGATTGTAAGTCACCATATCCAAACACCAAAACCCAGATTCTACTCAAGTGTGAGAAGGGATTTATAGCATGGTTTCATGTTTCCTTTTCCAAGGTTCCCATGAAACCCATTTTGCATTCAATCTCTTTTCCAAGTTAATTGAAGACTAAGCATGAAAATTGAAATTTCTTCAAGCAAATCAAAGAGAAGATTAAGAGAAGAAGAAATTCACTGTCATTAATCCATCAAATACAATAGAGCTCCCTCTCTCAATGAGAGGGAATTTAGCTACTCAGAGCTTAGAGAGAAAAATTACAAAAGATGGAAGAGATGGTGTGAAAACTAAAAAAGTGAAATCCCAAACTAAACTCTGTGACTTGCTAACCCCTTTTCCAATACTTCCAAGGATATTTATACTACTCCTAGATCTAGAAGATAAAAGAAAATTACAAAAGTGAAAAGAAAATTATAATTTGGAGGGAAAAGAAACTCAACAAACGTGATCTTCTAGCTGGCGTGTGACTAGCATTTCTCTGGCGTGTCACACTCTTTCTGTTTCTGATTTGGTGTGCCAAGCCTCTCCATTCAAGTGGCACGCCGTCCTCTATTTTACCCCTGGCGTGCACGCCTTCGAGCCTAAGTGGCATGCCCAGGACATTTTAAATGGCCAAGTAACCTGGCGTGCCACGCCTTCGAGCCAAAGTGGCACGCCCAAGGTCATCTTCCTTATCTCTATCCTTCTGGAAATTTGTACCAACATGGCACGCCCAGGGTCTTGCGTGCCACGCCCTTCTTAAAGCTTCACCCCTTTGTTGGCGTGCCACGCCTCGTCATCCAATTGGCACGCCTGAGTTCATTGGCTCCTCTTCTTCCTCTCTGGAAAATACTACCAGCGTGCCACGCCATGAGACTGGCGTGTCACGCCCTTCATTTGCTTCATCTTCTTGCTGGCGTGCTATGCCTCATCTCCCAAGTGGCACGCCTGAGTTCACTGGCCCTTTAATTCCTCCTCTGGAAAGCACTACCAGCGTGCCACGCCATGAGACTGGCGTGTCACGCCCTTCATTTGCCATTGTTCCAGAGGATGGCGTGCCATGCCTGGATGTTCAAGTGGCATGCCAAAGTGAGAAAATTGAGCTGACGTGCCAGGCCTTCGATACCAAGTGGCACACCCAGCTTTATTTGGCCTCCTTAGGTGCTGGCGTGCCACACTTCATCACTCAAGTGGTATGCCTTAGTGGGACTTCTTGAGCTGGCGTGCCACGCCTTCGATGCCAAGTGGCACGCCCATCCAATTATGGGTCTCATAAGCTTGGCGTGCCACGCCTTGGTCCTCACGTTGCACGCCCAAGTGAACTCTGGGGGCTGGCGTGCCACGCCTTCGACACAAAGTGGCACGCCATAGTGATGGTTCTTTTAGTAACGAATTGGCGTGCCACGCCCTGCTTCTGGCATGCCACGCCCCTTTGATGGTCTTCATTTTTGCTCTCTGGAATGTTGTACCAGCATGCCACGCCCAGCTTTTGGCGTGCCACGCCAATACATTTTTATGGCATTTGTTTCAAGTGGCACGCCTGCTTCACACGCCCCACTTGTTTTGTTGTTTTCTTTCCCATTTTTGATGTCTTCTCCACCTGAAATCCAGCACAAACTCTTTTCAAAGCAATGTACTATGATATTCATCAATTAAGGCATGAATTCCAATGATCAAATGAGATTATGCCTCTTTTATGGTCCTTTTTATGCAAGAAAAAGGGTAGATGATGTAAGTCATCAATAGTCCACTTGAATATGCCTTGCTTGAGACGGATGGGCAACTCAGAGCTCTTTCTGGCTATAAGAGTAAGAGGGAGATGGTCAATGGTAAGAGTTGTCATGCAAAGTTTAATATGGTTGCACGCACCAAGTTGAAGTACAAGGATTGGTGTAGAGCTCGATTAAATGGGTCTAGGAAGCTGTTTGGATGCCTCAGTGAGAATTCAGATTGCTTACCACCTGGAAAACAAGATGGTCAACAAGAAGACGGGTGCAAAAGCAAGGTTTGGGACCCTAGAATTCAGTCTAGCAATCAACACTCTTGGGGCCTTGTCACTTGCTTCCACTTGCTTGAAGGCTTTTTGCGCCTAGTTTGGGATCCCGGAGGCTATTGGAAGTACAAACATTGGTGGAGATTCCTAGATCAGTTCAATCACAAGCCACCATGACAAATAGCTCACCACATGTCCAACTTAAGGACTATAATTAAAAGTGCTAGGTGGGAGACAATCCACCATGGTATAATCCATTCTTTTATTCCTAGTTTATTTTATTTTAATTTTACTAGTGTTCATTCATAATATATGCATATTCACCTGCATTCTGCATTTGCATCTGCATATTGTATAAAAAATGAACAGAAAGTTACGTGGAAACAGTGCAGAAAGTGTGCCAATCAAACAAGCATTACCACGCGTACGCATCCCCCACGCGTACGCGTCATCTGAGAATTTGGCACCTCACGTGTACGCATCAATGACGCGCACGCGTGACCTTGTGAATTGGACGTAAAAGGTGTATTGGCCGAAAGTTGGGCTGGCTTGGTGCGTCCACTGTGCCCGAGGCACAAATCACATCACGCGTACGCGTCGTGGACGCGTGCACGTCACTTTCACAATAAGCACTCCCACGCGTGCGTGAGCCTGATGCGCACGCGTCATAGGACATTTTGGCACACACCCCAAGACGAACAGAGGGTTATGCGAGTGCCACGATACCCTCGCGCGAATAGCACAAACATGGTCACGCGTACACGTGACCGACGCCTACGCGTCGCCCCCCTCAGTGCCCAACCCACGCGTACGCGTGGAGTACGCGTACGCATCATTCACGAATCCGTACCTGAACCCTGCGCAGCCTTGTTTTTCATATCTTATCTTTCTAAATCCTAATTTCTTTCTTTTTCTTTCTTCTTTCTTTTCTATCTTCTTTATTCTCTCATCTTTTTCCATTCTTTCTCTTTCTTTTATTCTTCTCTTCTTCCTCCCCTCCATTCCTTCTTTTATTCATCTTTTAATTATTGCATTTAATTATTTTTCTTTCTTCTAAATTTTCTTTTAGCTTAATTATTTACTGTTTCTTCTTCTTTCTTTTTCTTTCCTTTTCATGCATTATTATATTGGTGTTGGAGCTTCATTTGGATGTTATTTTATTAATTTGACCTTATGGATCTTATGTGGAATGATTTGACAATTGACATATTAATTTGGCTCTCCCATACATTTGGATTATATTATTTTCATTCCTATTTTAACTTGCATACCAAGTGTTTGTGAAAAAAAAGCTCTTATGGTATTCTGAATTCTATTTTCTTTCTACTCTTTTACCTGAATACCTCTTTTTCATAACACTTGAAAACCATCTGTATTTGGGATTATCATTCACAATTGTCATTATTAGATATGATCTTTCAATTGGCACATTTAATACATGATGCTTGAGCTATGCTTCTCATGCCTATTTCTGCATGCCATAAACACTCCTGCATCTCATTATTATGAATTGCCTTTTTGCTCCTAATTGTTATCTTACTTACATGTTGTTGCTTCCATGTATTTAAGCTATTATCTTCTCTTTGGCATTCATTATCACTTGGAATCTCTTCCTCCCGGTTCTTTCGTTCTCTATATTTAATATTCTTCCTTTTCTTTCTTCTTTAGACATGGATACCCAGAAAGGAAAAGAAAAGGCCACTGACAAGACACCGGCACGGAAAGGAACCAAGAGACCTCCAGCTAAGGCACCTCCACCTACAAGCGTCAGTTAGAGAAACCCGTCCACTTGCACATCTTAGCATGCACCGAAGACGATGCAATCTTAAGTGTGGGGAGGTCGATACTGATCTCTATGGGTTAGTTATTTTCTTCTCAACACCAATATTTTACTTTATTTGTTAGTTCATTATTGCATTTGTATGTTTAATTACATGTTTGTTTGATTTTATGCATATTCTACTTGGTTGAAAAATAATAAGTCTCCTTTTAAAACCCTATTTTTGAAAATTTTTACTAATTTAAATCAAAACTTTTGAGTTAAAACTTGTTTGAAGCTTATATTTAGAACATGGTTTAGAGCTAGAACACACACCTGTGAGATTTGAGCTTAATTACATGGTTACATTATTTAACCATAATATTTTATTCTTGTGTGTTTTCTTCTCTATAATTGTAATCTATATTTTGTTCCAATCTATATGTCCAATATTTAGTGTATTTAAATGTATGCATATGATTGAGGCCATTATTTGATTATCAGCTCACTTATCCCAAATAGCCTACCCTTCCATTTACCTTTGTTAGCCACTTTGAGCCTTTTAATCCCCATTTATTCTATATCTTACCACATCACTAGCCTTAAGCAGAAAAACAAACTAAATACCCCAAATTGAATCTTTGGTTAGCTTAAGATAGAGATTGTGTATCAATTAAGTGTGAGAAACTGTGGGAACATGGGTTGATAGAAAAGTGTTGAATTCTATTGATAAAATATTAGGAATTTGGGTACCTACTCATGTGAGACCAGAAAAAAAAAATTAAAAATCCATGTGCATTGATATGTTATGTTTACTTTTATATTTTTAATTCAAAAACAAAATATATATATATATAATATAAATAAATAAATAAGGGGACAAAATTACCCCAATGTTAAGTTAATAAAAGATCAATGCATATGTGATACAAATTAAAAGAAAAGTTGATACATGAGTATATGATGCAAAAGTGGGACTTTTGGATAGCTAGGCATGATTTAAAAAGTTATATAGAGTGTGTGTGTGTGTTTATGTGAGAGCTTATGTTAGTCAAGTATTCAATTTATAGCTCATTTAGCCATACATATATCCTCACCCTTTGCTTTGGCCCCATTACAACCTTGAAAAGACCTCATGATGTTTGCATTAGTACATTAAATATTTGTTGATTGGTTAGATGAAGAACAAAGTTTAGAAAGCATGATTAGAGAAGAGTAGAGTAAATTAACCCTAGACACTTGAGAGATTAGAGTGCATATACACTACTAGTGAGGGTTCAAGGCTTGATTCTATGTTTCCTGCTTTCATGAGCTATCTTCTTACAAGTTTGTTTGTCTCTTATTGTGTAATTTGAATTGGTGAAATCAGATTTATGTTTGTCTTGGAGAACTTATTTACTTTTAACCAAGAAGATAGAAACATCTTAGTGTATAATTGCATTCATATACATAGGTTGCATTGCATTGCATTGCATGAGTCTTACTTTCCCCCATTCACTCTTTTAGCTTCTCTTGAGCTTAGCATGAGGACATGCTAATGTTTAAGTGTGGGGAGGTTGATAAACCACTATTTTATGATTTATATTATGCTCAATTGAGTGGTTTCTATCAAGTTTTTGCTCACTTATTCATATAAATTGCATGGTTTTACAATTCCTTCCTTATTCATTAAAAACACATAATAAAATGCTCTTTGTAAAATGCTCTTTGACATAATAAAATGCTCTTTTAATCAAAATCACTCAAACCATCAACTATTCGCTTAACTAAATTCATCACCTAACTAAAATTGCTCAATCCATCAATCCCTGTGGGATCGACCTCACTCTTGTGAGTTATTACTACTTGATGCGACCCGGTATACTTGCCGGTGAGTTTGTGTGAATCATTTTTCTCTCATCAGAGGCGTTGAGGGAGAGAGGGAGCGGCACTCTACTGCCGATCCGCCACCGAACTGCCACACGCGGGGAGCTATTGCCATCGCGGAGTGAGAAGCATCGCCGTTGAGCCAGAGCCGCCGCTGGGGGCTCTTCACCGTCACCGTCTTCGTCATCCTCGCGAGATGTAGCGCCACACAGTCCAGCCACCATGACCTCCGTAGAGCCACCGTCGTTGCGTTGTTCCGCCGTCACCGCTATTGCCCTAGAGCTCGCCATCGTCATTGAGCAGGACGAAGATGAAAGAGAGCACGAGCGAGAGAACAGAGAGTCTTATTGAAGACCTCCCTTTGAAGTTTACAACCTGTAGACTTTGGTATTTTACCTTAAACTTCTGATTTTTAGTGCTTCTATTTGCATTTACATTGTAGTTCACAATTAACAAAACTATTATTAGTATTTTTTTTTTCCAGCTTCTAATGAAAAATTTGAATCTCTGAGACTTAATAAGTATGTTACATCATGCATTCAACCTCTGGAAGTCATGATTCAGGTATGGATTTATTCACCGGCATTTACATTGTTGTTCATTGTTGAATATATTTGCTGAATGTATTTGTCTGAATTTATGCTTCTGATTTTTTAATTATTTGTTCAGTGTATTTAATCAATGTATTTGTTATTGATTTTTGGAAGTCTATTTTATTGATGCAGGGATTGTGGCACGAGATAGATTTATTGGCTTGGATCGAGGATTTGGGTCCAATGCTGTGAAAAACTTACCAAACAGCAGATTTTGTGATCTTTTATTTCATTATAGTTTCAATCTTTATCATGTTGTTAATATATTTTTTTCCTTGATTTTTTTATGGTCAACCTATTGATATTTTTGCTTCTGCTTCTGCTGGTTATTGGTTAAACACGTACCAGTGCTAATATACTGGGTTCTCACTGATAAACCCCAATTTAACGGTTTATCTTGTATTGAATTTAGAGTATTTTGATGACCTTTTCTCGCATTTAACCTATGAATTAGCATGGTTTTGTAATCTCTCCTGTATTTGTGCTTAAGTGTAAAAACATGCTTTTTAAGCCTTATTTTGATGAATTCTCTAATTCCACTTTGATTCCATAAGATGCCTTGATGTGTTTGCTTGTAATTCCAGGATTGAAATAGGCTAGGCATGGATCAAAGGGAGCAAGGAAGGAAGCATACAAGTGGAGAGAAGCATGAAAAGTCAAAGAAGTGAGATCAGCCAAGCACGCGCACGCGCACAAGGCGCTCGCGTGCACATTGCAGAATCGGCCAGGGGCGCGCACGCGTCGAAGTCGGCACATGACTTCATTAAAACAACACGTGCCTGGTGCTTTGGAAGGGTTTCTGAACCCATTTTGGCGCCAATTGCTGATAGAAAGGAATAAAAGGATCAAGGATTGAAGGGGGAAAGGAGTGAGTTCATTACCATTAGTCATAGTTTTAGTTTTAGAATAGTTTTAGAGAGAGAAGCTCTCACTTCTCTCTAAAATTAGGATTAGGTTTAGGTTAATCTTTCTTCTTAGATCTAGGTTTAATTCATGCTTTGATTCACTTTTTCTTTTATCAATTCTCAATCTTCCCATCTTCCTCTTTCTAGTTATGTACTTTAATAATTGTAATTCTTCATTTTGTTTTGGATAGATTGTTGTTTCTTTGTTTTCTTTCAATAATGCAATTTGAGGTAATTCATGATAATTGTGATTTCCTTGATTGTTGTTGTTAATTCCTTTCAATAATTGTTGTTAGATTCTATTCTTGTTCTCAATTTACTATGCTTTTCTTATGTGTCTTCCAAGTGTTTGATGAAATGCTTGGTTGGATTTTAGTGTAGGTTTTGTTCTTCTTGGCCTAGGTAGAGTAATTAGTGACTCTTGAGTTATCTAATTCCCTTGTTGATTGACAATTAGAAGTTGCTAATTGATTTGAATGCCTCTAAAACTAGTCTTTTCTTTAGGAGTTGATTAGGACTTGAGGAATCAAATTGATTCATCCACTTGACTTTCCTTCATGGTTAACTAAGTGGGAGTAATGGACAATTTGTCATCAAAATTGAGGAGGATAACTAGGATAGGACTTCTAGTACTCATATCTTGCCAAGAGCTTTGCTAGTTGTTAGTTTATTTTCTTTGCCATTTATATTTCTTGTATAAAATCTTAAAAACCCCAATTATAACTCACAACCAATAACAAGACACTTTATTGTAATTCCTAGGGAGAATGACCCGAGGTCCAATACTTCGGTTTATAAAGTTTAGGGATTTGTACTAGTGACAAACAACTTTTTGTATCAGAGGACTATTGTTGGTTTAGAGACTATACTTGCAACGAGAATTCATTTGTGAAATTCTAAACCGTCAAAAATCCAATCATCAAAATGGCACTGTTGCCGAGGATTTGCAATGGTGTTATGTTATTGGTTATTGTACATATGTGAATATTGTGAATAGGTTTATCTTTTGTTTGTTTCTTAATTTTTGTTAGTTTATTTTGTTCTCTCACTATGAATTCTCACTTTGGCTTTGAGTTTGGTTCTAATTATGTTGTAGGAAATGAGAGCTTCAATGAAAATGTGTATCAAGGATGGGACAATCAAAGGTGGGAGGAGCCATACGCATATGATCAATCCTCATGGCAACAACCCCCACCAATGCACTATGAAGAAGAGCCATTCTATGATGCATATCAATCCAATGGCTATGGTGAATCTACTTGTGACTTTCAAGAACCACCACTATATGCCTATGAACCATATCCTCAACATAAACCTCAACCATACTCACAAGCCTCTCCACATCAAGCACCTTCCTATGACCCATATCCACCATATGACCAATCATCCATGCCATATTCTTATGACCATTATGAGCAAGAACCCTTAGAACCACCACAACCCTATCAAGATTACTCCCAAGAACCACCTCAATACACACCATCTCCACAATTTTATCAAGAGGAACCACCTTCCTACCATGAATCCTCTCTCCAAAATAATGAACCTTCCTACTCACCCCAAGCCCCAATGGACAATTCTCTCACTTTGTTACTTCAAGGGCAAGAAGCCATGAAGCGGGATACATTTAAGTTTGTGACCAATTTGACCAAGGTGGTGCATACTCTAGCCCACCAATGTTTGATTACTCAAGGTTCCCCCGTAGCCACATGTGGAAAACCTAAAGAAGAGCAAAGCATGAAGGAGAGATTGGAAACTCCGGTGGGGGATGAGGGATGCCATTTTGTATTGGAGCAATTAGAGGAAGCCATGATTATTGAAGAAAAGGAGGAAGTGGTCGAAGATTTAGGAGATGTTGAAAGTCCAAGGGAATGTAGCATCCTGGAGCACTCTTACAAGAAGCTTGATGTTGATGTTGAAGAGGGTGCGCAACCTCCAAGGCGTATCATCGTTGGAGATTTGGAAGAGGCTTATCAAGAGATGGATTCAATCATGGATGAATTTCTCTCTACAATGGAATCCTCTCCCATTGGACATGGAGTTGAAATTATAGGAGAGTGTGCACAACCTCCCATACCCTTGGTGAGCAATGAGAAAGAGAACTACCAAGAGGAAAACGTTGGCATGGTGTATATTGAAGTTGAAGAATATGAAGAGGTTGATCAAGAGATGGATTCATTCATCAATGAATTCCTATCCAAAATTGAATCACCTCCTATTGGGCAAGATGAAGTTCTTGAAGACAACACTAAGCCGAGTGATGAAAGGGAAAATTTGAACTTGAAGAAATTTGTCAAGAGGTGAAAATACACAAAGAAGAGCACAAGGAGGTGGACCTTGCATTGTGTAAGTGTGGGGAAGCCCCCTTCCCAAGTTACCATCCAATACAACATTTAAGTGGGTAAAATCTCTATCTCTAAGCTTTAATTTCTCACTTGAATATGGTTTGATTGAAACGGATGGACAACTTAGAGCTCTTTGTGGACTTAAAGGAAAAAGAGAATTGTGTAGTGGTTGGAAATTTGGTATAAAGCTCACTAAGGTCAAAGCTTTAAGGTATAGGGATTATGATGGACAAGAACCACTTTGTATGGGTTTAGAAGGAAGAATGGGTGGACTAAAGAGGATTCTATGTGTCGATCGCCCTTATGTCAACCACCCGTACGGGAAAATCATGCAGCTCAACTCGCGGATGGGTGTGAAGATAAGATATGGGATCCCAGTTCGCTAAGTGAAGACCAACTATGGGGACTCATATCTTGGGTAGAACTCTACCTAAATTGGTGAAGATGGTTGGAAATTCTGTCAACCAATTGAGAAGCAAAGATCCTTGGAGATTCAAGGATGAGTACAAACACAAGCCACCATGACAATGAGTCTCTCAACATGTCCAACTTAAGGACTTAAAATAAAAGTGCTAGGTAGATGTCTCATATAGATTTGATTGAACAACTTAATTGTTAGCATAGTCACAGGTATGTTGTGTTTAGTAGTAGATGAATAATATCAAATTGCATTTTTTGTGAATTGTATGATGGTTGATTGAATAAAGAGTTGTGAGCAGTATAGGGAGCACCTGAGCACAATTTTTCTGCTTAAAGGGGTAATATATATAAAAAAAGGGAAGGTAGACGCGCGCGCACGCCGTACGCGTACGCATCCATGAGCGGATGCATCATTACCCATATTCCAGAGAGTTGGGCCTCTCCTAGGCCAGCGTTGTGCCTCAAGCCCAACTCATTCCACGTTGACGCGCACTACGTGCGTGTGCGTCCATACAGCAAAAGGGAAATGCACGCGGACGCACACCTGCCGCGTCCGCGTCAATCTGCTGCTGCAACTTCTGAGCCAATCTCCAGAGAGTTGCACTGGATCTGGGCCAACTTTGAGCCCCCAGCCCAACTCATCTCGCACGGACGCGCACTCGTCGCATGCGCGCCCATATGACAAAGGGAGGAAAGGATGCGAGCGCACGCATCGCGCTTGCGCGCTTTATGCTAAACTACCAAAGTACGCGGACGCGCACTTGTCGCGTGCGCGTCCCCTATATGATGCCGCCACTCCAGGCCTTTGTCCAGAGAGTTGGGCGCGCACTGCGCCCACTCTAAGCCTCCAGCCCAACTCAATGTACGCGTGCGTGCACTGTACGCGCACACGCACCTATATAGTTTCCCCATCCACGCGCTGTATGCGCACGCGTAGGTCTCTAATTTTGCCAATGTGCGCGGACGCACCCTGTTCGCGCCCGCGCCAAATCAAAAAAATGGGATAACCCTAATGCGCAAAGAGCACTGCACAGTCACGCACCCCTCTTCTTCTCCCTTTCGCCATCTCCCTCTCCTTCCAATATCCCGTCACTCTGCCGTTACCGCCATCACCGCCGGCGACTGCGCCGCCGTCACCACCCAACCCCTCTGCCTTTCTCTCCCTCACCCTCTCAACTGCTCTGCCTCTCCCACCCACTCACTATCCCCTCTGCTCTCCTCCACCACCGGCGCGCCTCTGCTGCTCCACCGCCGGCGACAAACACCGCGAGGCCGGTCCCCTCCTCTCTCTTTCTCCATCAATCAACACTTCCCTGTCTCTCACTCCCTCCGCCGCTGCTCCGCGGTGACCACCGTCCACGGCGGCACGTTCTACCTTGCCAGCACCTATCCCCATCCCAATTCTACTTCTCTACTTTCCATTTCCATTTCTTCTTACTATGCTCCCAGGTTCCCATTCCAACTCTGCTTTTTGTTAATTTTTTTTGTTTCTGTTAGTTAGTTAGAAATGAAATTTTGCATGATAGGTTAGTTAGAAATAACTGCGGTTAGGTAGCTAGGGCTGGATAGAGGATTCTAGGCCTGATAAGTGCTCCGTCTGTGCTTATTTGTTGTTTGTTTACTTGGGTGTTGTATGCTGATTTTGGGTTGCTATTTTATGCAAATTGTGTTGCCTGCATGCTGTACCACTGCTGCTATGCTAGATTGATGTGGTATTCTTGCTGCTTTTGCTACCTGGCTATCCGAAAACGTCTAATTTTAAGCCGGAATACTGCCCAATTTTCAAGAAATCTATTTTCCTTTTAGTCTCTATTGTAATTTGGGCTAATTTCCGTTTCCTTTTGACTTCCGGGATTTACACCTATCATTGTGAACATGAACCAGAACTTCTCTTTTATTTGAGCCTAAATATCATCATACCACTAATCCACCTTTCTAACTTACTAATTTCTTTAACCATTTAACCTCTACTTACATTTAACCCTCTTTAACCATTCTTTCAAAAGTATGATGATATTATTGCTTATTGAGTAAGAGTTGTTGACTTTAGTGAACATTGCATTCTTGGCTTCCTTGTTCACTTATGCGTACTTGTTTACCAATTCTTTTCAAGTTCAGTTCACATCATAATTGTTGTTAGTCAATTGATATTCTGAACGTGCTTTCTCTGTTACATGCTAAGTGTTTCATTGCTTATATTCTATCATATTTTTCAGGATGTCGGATAAAGGAAAAGCCATAGCCACTACCTCCAAGAAAAGAAAACATTCTACACCCTCTATCCCCTCCACTTACAAGAAATATGCTAAGAATCCATTGAATGATGAAGAAAAGGAAAATCAGTTGCTACCCTCTACCGATCCAATAAAGTTTCCCAATCTTTACTGTGAGCTTCGCTTCCAAAAATATCGGACGACGAAACTAAATACTGAGAAGAAATTACTCCTACCTAATGATGTGAGATGCGCCATTACTAGTCGCATCCTAGAGTTGGGTATGGACTTTGTTGATAGAGATTTGGGAGATATCAACATTTCTTGGGTTAAGGAATTCTATTGCAACTTCTTCCGTCCCACTTTGGATTCAGTTCAGGTGAGGGGTAGAGAGATTCTGATCACTGAGTTAGCCATAGAGGAGGCATTGCAGTGCCGACATCTCACTGATGGCACCTGCGCTCATCAGCAGGCTGAGTTGGCTATTCACAGCATGACCTTTGACTATGAGGCGCTTAGGCGCGTGATTGGTTTACCGGATGCCACTTGGGTCATGGATGCGACCAACACTAAGCCTAAATGGATGCTCTTTGCTCAGCTGACTAGAGAGGCCAAGACTTGGCAGATGATATTTGCTCACTACGTCTTGCCCACCACCCACTTTTCTGAGATCCCTATGGAGATGCTACTTCTGATTGGTTGTGTTATGGAGGGCAAGGAAGTGTATTTTCCTCGATTGATTCGGCAGTGTATGAGGCGAGCACATATTTGTGGCTTACTTCCGTTTCCCACCTTGGTTACCAGTATGGCCGCCTTAGCTGAGGTCCCCTAGTTGGATGATGATGTGACACCACCACCCCCAGATGACGATGACAAGGAGGTTACTATTCCTTTGGGTGGTTGGGTGCACGAGAAGCCCCCGGCTAGACGCCAATCTCAGGCTAAAGCAGTAGTAGGGACAGCTGGCCCTTCAGCAGCCCCATCTTCTTCTACAGCAGCTCCATCTTCTTCGACAGCCCCTTCTTCAGCACATGAGCCCACATATCTACTGGTTCAGCGTCTGTTTCGGTTTCTGGAGCGCGAAAAGCACTACATTAGGTGCCGACTAGATCGGATGGATCAGGCACTCATCTCCCTGGGCGCTGAGTTACCTCCCCTTCCAGACTCTTCAGCCTCCGATGAGCAGAATCATCAGGAGGAGGATGCTGACGCACCGACTCAGCAGGTTGCACCTCCAGCTGCACCTGCCACCACAGAGACTCCGCAGCCCCATGAGGAGCCGGTCCCATAGCCTCAGCCAAAGTCGGCACCTACCGTTGTACCTTCCCCTGATCCTCCGGTTTAGCATCGAGGACGATGCTCGATCTTAAGTGTGGGGAGGTCACCGGTAGCATCATTAGAGGACCGGTGAACATTTTGGCCATTTTCCTAGTTATCTTACTTTGCATACCTTTGTATATATTTGATGCACTCTGAGTTTATTTTGGATACTCTTACTATTTTGGATACCTTTACTGCTTATTTTGGACTTTTAGATGTTTTGGATGATAGATTCCATACTTTTAGTTGGATTTTTCTTTATACATTTTTGCATATCTTCTTTTGTATATCTTTCTTTTTAGTTTGTGGTTGTGATTAGAAACCATGTTTGAAATTGCAAAAACTTAGTCACCCTTTTCGCATAAGAAATTGGTTTTAAGTGAAAAAAAGAAAAGGGTAAACCAAGGAAAATTTTTGAATTTTTCAATCACAACAATGCTTAGTCAAATATTGAGATTTTCCAAGAAAACCTACTTATAGGGCACCAACCCAATTAATTGATTGAAGAAAATTTTTGGTGAAACTTGCTTGAATTTCATATTTTGTGGATCATGTATTGAGCTAAGAACACAAGCTTGTGAGACTTGAGCCTATTGATGTGGTTACATTTTATAACCACTTATTTTCCATTCTTGTGTGCAATTGTTCTCTTCTTATGATTGTGATCCTTGATTTGCTTGATTCTATATGTCCATTTATTTCGTGTATTCATGCATTTGTATGATTGAGGCCATTATTTCGTTAGCCCACTTATCCAAATAGCCTACCTTTTACTCTCCATTGTTAGCCAATTTTGAGCCTATGCTTAACTAACTTGTTCTCATTTAGCACATTACAAGCCCAAGGCGAAAAACCAATGAAAGTACCTTGTTTGGATCTTTGATTAGCCTAGGCTAGCGAGAGTATTTATTATTCAAAGTTGGTAAGGCTTGGGAACATTGGATGGGATAAAAAGGGTAGTACACTTCTACATTTAGGAATTGGGAACATATTCATGCATTGGTTGAATGTATAAGACCTTATGCAATTGATGTCCTTGTACAAAGTATAAAAAGAAAAAAAAAGAAGAGAAAAATAAAATGAAAAAAAAGGAATATAGAAAAAAAAGAGAAGAAAAATAATAAAAGGGGACAAAATACCCCAAAGTGAAGTTCAATAAAAGGGAATCAATGCATAAGTGTTACGAATCAAGAAATAAGATGCATGAATATGTAAGAAAAAGTGAAGAATGGGTAGTTAGAATAGTTTGAATTTGTATAGATTATTATATAGTTAGGTGGGAAAGTCTATGCTAATCCAAGATCTAAACTCTAGTCCACTTAACCATAAATGATCCTACCTTGACCCTAACCCCATTACAACCTAAATGAAAGACCTCTTGATGAATGTATGCATACATTGAATAGGTGTTGATTGTTAGAAGAAAATCAATTTTTGGAAAGCATGATTAGAAGAGAATTGAGTGAATTAACCCTTAAACATTTGAGTGAATAGAGCGGATACACATCCGGTGAGGGTTCAAAAGTTCAATCACATGTGTTCACCATATTATCTATATTCTTGCAAGCATGAATTTCTTTTGATAATTCAATACAATTGTGGTTTGGACTTGATCCCTATTGCCCTAGCTCTTGTGCATACACATGTTCTCTTGGAAATTGATTTATTTGAACTAAGCAATTGCATTCACTTTAGGTAGTTGCATTTAGATAGGTTCATGTAGTTTAGTTACATTTAATGAATGTCTTACCCCTTAGTTCCTTCTTATTTTAGCATGAGGACATGCTAAGGTTTAAGTGTGGGGAGGTTGATAAACCCCAATTTGACGGTTTATCTTGTATTGAATTTAGAGTATTTTGATGACCTTTTCTCGCATTTAACCTATGAATTAGCATGGTTTTGTAATCTCTCCCGTATTTGTGCTTAAGTGTAAAAACATGCTTTTTAAGCCTTATTTTGATGAATTCTAATTCCACTTTGATTCCATAAGATGTCTTGATGTGTTTGCTAGTAATTCCAGGATTGAAATAGGCTAGGCATGGATCAAAGGGAGCAAGGAAGGAAGCATACAAGTGAAGAGAAGCATGAAAAGTCAAAGAAGTGAAATTAGCCAAGCACGCGCACGCGCACAAGGCGCTCGCGCGCACATTGCAGAATCGGCCAGGGGCGCACACGCGTACCGTGCGCGCACGCGTCGAAGTCGGCACATGACTTCATTAAAACAACACGTGCCTGGCGCTTTGGAAGGGTTTCTGAATCCATTTTGGCACCAATTGCTGATAGAAAGGAATAAAAAGATCAAGGATTGAAGGGGGAAAGGAGTGAGTTCATTACCATTAGTCATAGTTTTAGTTTTAGAATAGTTTTAGAGAGAGAAGCTCTCACTTCTCTCTAAAATTAGGATTAGGTTTAGGTTAATCTCTCTTCTTAGATCTAGGTTTAATTCATGCTTTGATTCACTTTTCTTTTATCAATTCTTAATCTTCCCCTCTTCCTCTATCTAGTTATGTACTTTAATAATTGTAATTCTTCATTTTGTTTTGGATAGATTGTTGTTCTTTGTTTTCTTTCAATAATGCAATTTGAGGTAATTCATGATAATTGTGATTTCCTTGATTGTTGTTGTTAATTCTTTGCAATAATTGTTGTTAGATTCTATTCTTGTTCTCAATTTACTATTCTTTTCTTTTGTGCCTTCCAAGTATTTGATAAAATGCTTGGTTGGATTTTAGTATAGGTTTTGTTCCCCTTGGCCTAGGTAGAGTAATTACTGACTCTTGAGTTATCTAATTCCCTTGTTGATTGACAATTAGAAGCTGCTAATTGATTTGAATGCCTCTAAAGCTAGTCTTTCCTTTAGGAGTTGATTAGGACTTGAGAAATCAAATTGATTCATCCACTTGACTTTCCTCCATGGTTAACTAAGTGGGAGTAATGGACAATTTGTCATCACAATTGAGGAAGATAGCTAGGATAGGACTTCTAGTACTCATATCTTGCCAAGAGCTTTGCTAGTTGTTAGTTTATTTTCTTTGCCATTTATATTTCTTGTCTAAAATCTTAAAAACCCCAATTATAACTCACAACCAATAACAAGACACTTTATTGTAATTCCTAGGGAGAACGACCCGAGGTCCAATACTTTGGTTTATAAATTTAGGGGTTTGTACTAGTGACAAACAACTTTTTTGTATGAAAGGATTATTGTTTGGTTTAGAAACTATACTTTACAACGAGATTTCATTAGTGAAATTCTAAACCGTCAAAAATCCAATCATCACTCACCTTTTAGTTGGTTGTTAGTTATTATTTTTATGCTGTCATTAATGGATTAACATCTTTTCTTTTTGTATTGTTAAGATGTTATATATATATATATATATATATATATATATATATATATATATATATATATATGTTGATTCTGTATTATTATACTACTCTTTTTATAAACTGTTTAGAGGAATGGTTCTGGCTCCTATCTTTTCCTTCCTAAAATGTATTTTGCTCCATCCTCAGTCCTGAGCTCTTGCTCATTTTCATGATTAATTGAATTTGATTTTTAGTGAAGAAGTTCCATTGATTTGTCATGAATATCACAGCCTTCACAACATTTTTTTGTTAATGGTGACAGTGAAAAGTTGTACAATTTGCAGTAGAAATTTCTGCCTTTTGTCCAATTCCAGTCAGCACATGAAATTAGGAATGTTTGAACGGAAGTGTACATACTAATGTTTGATAGTTGCTTACACTTCACTATTTTTTTATATTTCAGTCTTGGCTCTAGTAGTTCCTGAAATTTTTATATCTTTACTAATGTTTGTTTGTTTAATTGCTGGTTGAATGTTCATTATTTTATTTGTTGTTCATTCTTTAGGAAAATTGCTTCTGATTGGTGGTTCATTGGTTCAGTGGGTTTCTCTCTATGCATCAATTCTAGACCACATGTTTTTTCTGCTCCAACAAAAAGACACCTCACTCAACCAATCAACTGTGATAAAATTCTTATTTTATTAGTTTGTTTTACAATTAAATAAAGATCTCTATTTTGAAGTTTTTAATGCAGTTATATATTAGAGATACACTTGACTCATAGGTCGCTAATTAAATTTGCTTGAATATCATTGTATTCAGGAAGAGAAGGAGAAAATAGAGTGTATATCGTTAACTTTCAAAGGGGAGAGGGATGGGGCTTATATAATATTTTCTAAGAATTTTATATTGTGTATATATGACATTATGTCAGTGACGTTGGGATTTTTTCTAGTAAAGAATTTTGTAAAAATATAGTCGCGTTGTAAGTATAGATTCTAAACCAACAGAAAATCCCTTCGTACAAACGTTTTGGTTGTCACAAGTAACAAACCCAATAAATTTATAAACCGAAGTATTCAAACCTCGGGTCGTCTTCTCAAGGAATTGCAGGGAAGTATGATTTATTCTTGGTTATGGAAAAACAGTGTTTGGGTTTGAAAAAGGTTTTAAGCAAGAGAAATAGATTGCAAGAATTAATAAATTAATAACTAATAAAACTCTTGGCAATGTATGAAAACTGGAAGTCCTACCCGGTTATCCTTATCAATTGTGATGAGAATTGGATTTTTCTCCCACTAAGTTAACCTCTAACTATGAAAGTAAGTCAAGTGGATGGAATAAGTTTGGTTCCTGATGCATTCGCATATTTGCCATTTTAACTAGTTAGTTTAGTTAGTTTTAGCTTAGGTTCATTCACTTTCTTTGAAATAAATGAGCAATTTTGTGAGTTTTTCTCCATGCATTCATAAACCAAGAATTAAGTGAAATTTGACATAATCTATGCAAATGATTCAAGAAGATTATATGCAAGTTGATGTGAATGATTCCCTTGAAATTTAATGCATAAGATGGCAAAACTTTGAGGAAAATTTGTTGGTTTATGTTAGGGATGAAGCAAGAAGACAATGGGGCAAGGAAAGCTTGGAACAAGGAGGAATAACAAGTTGGCAACCTGGAAACCAAGTTGGCAACGCCTATTTTGTGCAATCAGGAGCAAACAGCACGTTGGCAACTTGGAAACCAAGTTGCCAACGCCCATTTGGTGCTGCCAGGGAAGAACAGCACGTTGGCAACTTGAAAACCAAGTTGGCAACGTGCTGGTGTGTGTTCAGCAGAGTTGGCAGCTTGACCTTCTCCTCTTCAAGGATGAATATCTTGAACCACAAGGATCCAATTGGCATGATTCCAATTGCGTTGAGAAGCTGACATCAAGAGCTTTCCAACGATATACAATAGTCCATAATGTGGCAAGGAATGGAAGCTCAAATCAGAGGGAAACTTAAGCCCCAAATGCAAGGAAATGAAGGATTGCAAGTTGCCAACTTGAAGACCAAGTTGGCAACGCCAGAGCCACCAGGGGAGGATGTCACCACGTTGCCAACGCCAACACCAAGTTGGCAACGCCAGGGAGAGGCACCATTCAAGTTGCCAACGCCAGGGAGAGGCACCAACCAGGCTGCCAACGCCCACAAGGCGCACCAACCACGTTGCCAACGCCCACAAGCCTTGCCATGGACGTTGCCAACGCCAGGAAGCATTGTTTAGAGCCTTGGAAAGGCTCGAGCACGTTGCCAACGTGCTGAAGAGAAGGAGTTATCCACAACAACGCCAGGAAATTGTGGTGCACGTTGCTAACTTGGAATATATGGGGCGTTGTTCACAACAACTCCAACAAGGCAGCCTGACCTTGCCCTCTTCCATGGAGTATATCTTGAGTTGTAGACCTTCAAATGATGCACTCTCAACGGCATTGGAAAGTAGACATCCAGAGCTTTCCAACCATATATCATAGTATGGGATTGGCATTCGTTTGAAGCTTCAAAAGATGGCTTCATTTAGAGCTTCAGAATCTGAGCACGTTGGCAACGCTGGAAACAAGGGCGTTTTCACCAAAAACGTGTGCGATTTTGGCAGCCTGACCATGTCTCCTTCAAACGAGCATAACTTGAGTTATAGAGATCCAAATTGAGTGCTTCCAGTTGCGTTGGAAAGCTGACATTCAGAGCTTTCCAACCATATATAATAGTCTATGGTGGAGCACAAAATTGAAGCCAAACCAGAGTCATCTTTAGACCCTAAAAACAAGGAAATGAGGTTGAAATTCAAGGAAGCATGAGTAGGCCAAGGAGGGGGAGTCGAACACGTTGCCAGGGCCAAAATGAACTGGCGTGTTCCTTGGAAACTCCAGCAACAACGCCCAGGCCAAGAAATTTGGGCTAGGGGCGTTGTTGAGCACGTTATTGGTGGCGTTATCCACAAAAACGCCCAACCAGGGCAGCCTGACCTTGCCCTCTTCAATGGAGCATAACTTGAGCTAGGAAAGTCCAAATGAGGTGATTTCAGTGGCATTGGAAAGTAGACATCAAGAGCTTTCCAATGATATATCATAGTTCATATTTAGGCAAAGGATTGACACTCAAATTCTGGGCAACATTAAGCATGAAAGTAAAGTCAAGAAGAAGAAAAGCAAGTTGTTAGCAACAACTTGGGCTAGTAACGCCCAAGCACCAAGCTACCAGCCCAGGAAGTGTATTGGCACGTTGCCAACGTCCTTTGAACTGGCGTGTTTGCCAATAACGCCAGGCCATTGGGCCAGAAGCAATGTGAATGAGCTCTTCTTCCTCTGTTTGACAAGAATTCCTTCATGAAGCTAATCCAAATCAAGCAAGCAAAGCCCATAAATCTCAACCAATCAAGGCCACAAGAATCATCTAGAATAGTTAATTTTCATTTTGTTTGTAATTTTCTTTTAATTTCATTTCAATTTGTAATTTAGAAAAGCCTATATAAAGGCCATAGTCTCATAGCATTAGGGGATTGGGGGGGATACGGAGGAGACCAATTTGGAATTCTGTGAATTGGCACACTCCATTGAGAGTGGGTCTTCGGACCCCTCCCCTTCATACACTCTTCTTCACTTCCCCTTCTCTTCTTCCTTAGTAGTAGTGTAGTTTAATTTGTAGTTTTCATCTATGAATTCTTGAATTCTCAATTTCTGTTTTGAAGTCTCACTCTTTATTTTCATGCACTTTAGTTTCATGCAATTTAGTTTTCAATTGGAGCTATGATTCACTAAACCCCACCATTCATTAGGGGGAAGAGCTCTGCTTGTTACAATGAATTGATGAACTCCTCTTTTCCTCCTCAATTCATGTGGTTGATCCAAAGAGGAAACTCTTGTTCTTCAAAGATTCAACCACCATCGAGAGAGGGGTTAATCTATGAGAATTGTGTGGTGAATTTGAGGAATGAGCCACATAATTCAGTTTAGAGTTCATCCTTTCATGATTCCCTCAATCAATAAACCTTGGTTAGTATGTGAGATGTAACTTTCCATGGTTGAGACTTTGGGAATTGTGTGGCTGGATTAGAATTGAGCCTCATCTCTCCTCATGAACAATTAGATCACGAGAGTGGCAATTGGTTATGTTGAGAGAAATTGAATCACCAAGAGATTGGGATTCAATTACCCACTTGCCATGGATCTATACCCATGATTGAGGAAGATTTGACTAACATCAATTCATGAAAACTAGCATCTCTGATCCCTAATGATCCTCTCTATCATTAATTCTCATTTCTCTTGTTCTTAGTGTTTGAAAACCCATTGCCCAATTCCCTTCTACATTCTTGCAATTTATTATTCTTGTCATTTACATTCTGTTTCTTTATTTCTTACTCTCTTGCTCTTTAGAATTCAGCACTTTAATTCCTTGCAATTTATCTTTGATGTCATTTAAGTTTCTTGCACTTTAAGTTTCCGTTATTTACTTTCACTTTATTTCTCTCTTCTCGTTCTTTACATTCTTTGCCATTTAAATTCTTGCAATTATGTTCAAAAATCAAAATGCTCATGAATTCAAAATCATATTCGCTTGACTAAACTTACCATTTAACTAAAGTTGCTTAATCTACCAATCCTCGTGGGATCGACCTCACTCTTTGTGAGTTTTATTACTTGATACGACCCGGTATACTTGCCGGTAAATACGTGAAATCTAATTTTTACGTATCAAGTTTTTGGCGCCGTTGCCGGGGATTGGAAAAGATTGACAATGATTAAGTGAATGGTAGTTTAGATTAAGCATTTTCTTTGTTTTTGCTTTGTACAGTTCTTTTAATCTTTTTGTTTTCTTCTTGACACTAAGTGTTTGTGTTATTGCCTCACTAAGAGATTCTCATCTGAGATATGAATTTCAATTGCTTTGGTGATTGTGTTTAACAAAACTTAAATGGAGTTTACCTCATCTTTTGACCAAACAAACTTTCTGGGATATCACCCACCACCACCAATCTCTAATGGTGGCTGGGAATATCACCAAGAAAATACAAATTCTGAGCACTCCAATCCATGGAGATTTGCTTCAGAGACACAAGATGAGCAAGAGAATCATATGGGATACCAACCACCACCACAAAATGATTCATATCATTATCCTTATGGTGGATGGGAATATCAACAAGAAATGATGGATCATGAGCAATCAACCCAAATGGGATATGCCCCAAGGTCACATAATGATCAAGAAAGTTACATGGGGTATTTTCCACCACCACAAAATGATTCAAGTTACCATACTAATTGTGGTTGGGAAAAGCAGGACCAAGGAATGATGGGGTTTGAGCAATCAAACCAAATGGGATGCTTCACAAGAACACAAAATGATTCATACTCCTATGAATGGGACAACTATCCAAATTGTGATTGGGAAGGACAAAACCAAGGAGAATTCAATGTTTCGTATCCCATCCATCATGAGCCAGCACCTCTTAATTATCCAACCTCACCTCCAAATTTTTCATATCAAAATTCTTCACCACTTGATTATGCCTCAACACAAAGTTTCCTCCAAAATCCATACCATTCATCCCATCAATCACACAACTTATTCCACACCCCTCAACACAACTTCACCACAACACATTCACGTCACCAAAATTACTCTCAACCTTCATCTCTTGAATTAACAGATGAGGAATACCTTGAAGGCATTGAAATACAGAGAAAATTAGTGGAATTTTACACAAAATCCCCATCTTGGGAAGAAACCATCCTCGAGCAGATAAATGGGTCCTTAGAGCAAACAAAGAGAAACTTAGAACCATCAAACAGTACGGATGAAGACAAATTTGTGGGTGAGGAAGTGGAAAAGCAAGATGAGGAAGCCTCTGTGTCAAGGGAAATTTCAATGAAAAATGAGGTAGAGGTGGTTGAACCTGAAATTGCACTTGAGATGACAAGAGAACATGAAGACTCACAACTCTCACAAACTTCCCTGGACCAAAACGCCTCAACACTTGAAACCATGATTGAAAGGTATGAAGAGGAGATGAAGAAATGTTGGGAAGATCAACAAACCTCCTCCATGATAGAGCTATTAAAGCAAATGTTGGGTGCAAAGAAAGGAGTGGAGGAGCATGAACGTGAGGAAGTCATTCCAGAGAAATCACACTCAACTGAAACAGAGAAGTGCAAAAAGGAAGGGCTCATAGAACCACAAATTCAAAAGGCTTTTGATGAAAAGAAGACTCCAACAATCACACAACCACCAAGACTTGGATTCAAGAAAGTGAAGGCAATTAACAAAAGCACCAAGAAGAGGATTGTGACCAAGCTATCAAGGACAATATTCATGAAGAAAAATGGGTCAACCACAAGCAATCCTCCCCCTGATCCAGCAAGCAAGCTCAATCAAGCCATTAACAAAAGAAAGCTTGCTGAGGAGAGGCCAAGACAGGGGACACTAGCTGAATCTCCTTTCTCCTTAAGGTCATTCCTGTTAACAAACTGGAAGAAGAGGAAGAAAGTGAACAATATGTCAACCATAGGTATAATTTCTCTTCTCTGCTTTGTTTTCGTTCTTTGTTTTATTTAAATTCAATAAATTGGCATATGGTTACATTTTAAGTTTGGTGTTGCCTTGCAACAAATTGTTTTCAATCTTTTTGGATGATTGCATCAAATCAAAAATGAAAGTGACACACCAAGATTCTATGTTTGGTGTGCCATTTATTTTCTATGCAATTTATTCAAGCAACACTACTTGTCTGCATAATCATAATGCCTCTGCAGTTTTAGTTTTCTCTTTTGATTTGACACTTTTGCATTCTACTTGCTTTAGTTATTTTTCTATCTTTAAACGCTTCCATTTAGTTTGCTTATTAACTGTTTTTGTTAATACATTACCAAGAGATCCTCATTCATGATAGATTCTTAGCTTGATGATTGTATTTAACATACAACAGTTTCATTTGCTTAGCTTTAATTCAAATAAATTGACATATGATTGCATTCTAAGTTTGGTGTTGCTATGCAACAAAATTTGTTTCTAATCTGTACTGGATACTTGCATTAATTCTAAGTGAAAGTGTCACACTAAGTTTGGTGTGCCACTTATCTTTTATGCAATGTATTGTGCTCACCTTAAGTTTGTAATCAAAATGTCTCTGTCTCTTGTGCCTTAATTGTTATCTTTAATTTTGTTTGCTTGAAACACATGTGCTACTAATGTTTCATTGTGTAAGACATTCATGATCTATCTTAGCCCCATAGCCACGGTTTTAATTGTTGCTTGAGGACAAGCAATCATTCTAAGTTTGGTGTGGGAAGGGAAAGAAAAGGAGGAAAAGGACAACAATAGAGAAGATAAATTACAAGGTTGTAAAGTTCTTTCTTTTTCTCATTTGTTTCCAGCACTTTAAATTGCATGATTGTCTTATTACCTTCTCTGTATACATGTGAGATATGAATGGGCATAGTTTGATTTCTAAATTGCAATATGCTGCTGTGGCATTATGACTACCAACTTGAGTTTTGTGAATTCAAAAGCAATAAAGCATCATGATCATAAACAAACAAGGCATGAAAGAAGAACTTAGCATGTGCATACAAATATTGGAAAGCTAGTAGGATTGATTGTTGCTCAAGTACATTAGATTTTATTTAATTGAAGTTTTCATCTAGGACTTTTTGTGAAATCTTTTGAAAATCATGAAAACCTTGAAGAAGCAAATGCAATTAAGGCAAGAAAAGAAAAAGGGAAAGAATGAGAAAGCTGAAGGCTCTGAGTACCAATGACAATTTCATTGTTATGTACTTGTGGTGTTTATGTATCAAGTAAAATGCTTGAAAACAAAACACTTAGAAGTCAAGGCTAGGCTCAAGTGCAAAAGCACTCCCTCAAAGCTCAAGGTTCTGAGCATCAATGATTAGAGAGTCAAGAAAAGAAAAGAAAAAATGAGCCTAATGAAGTCCTCTAATTAAATGCTTGTGGTGCTTATGTATCAAGTGGTAATACTTGAAAACAAAGCATTTAGAATCGTAGCTTTGTTATTAATTCATGGGGCAAAGCACCCAAAAGGAGAAGCTAATAAGAAAAATCAAAAGCTTGTTTCAAGGAAGAATTATAAGAAAAAGATTTCATAAAGTGAGCTAGATAGAAACATCAATCATTTACATTCCTTTTGTGATTGTAGCATGCATAGAAAACTAGCTTGCCATGAACATTAACTTGCTATTCTTCTAACCTTGGATTGTCAATCTCTATTGCATGATTCTTTTCTTGCTTGAGGACAAGCAAGGTTTAAGTTTGGTGTTGTGATGCATTCGCATATTTGCCATTTTAACTAGTTAGTTTAGTTAGTTTTAGCTTAGGTTCATTCACTTTCTTTGAAATAAATGAGCAATTTTGTGAGTTTTTCTCCATGCATTCATAAACCAAGAATTAAGTGAAATTTGACATAATCTATGCAAATGATTCAAGAAGATTATATGCAAGTTGATGTGAATGATTCCCTTGAAATTTAATGCATAAGATGGCAAAACTTTGAGAAAAATTTGTTGGTTTATGTTAGGGATGAAGCAAGAAGACAATGGGGCAAGGAAAGCTTGGAACAAGGAGGAATAACAAGTTGGCAACCTGGAAACCAAGTTGGCAACGCCTATTTTGTGCAATCAGGAGCAAACAGCACGTTGGCAACTTGGAAACCAAGTTGCCAACGCCCATTTGGTGCTGCCAGGGAAGAACAGCACGTTGGCAACTTGAAAACCAAGTTGGCAACGTGCTGGTGTGTGTTCAGCAGAGTTGGCAGCTTGACCTTCTCCTCTTCAAGGATGAATATCTTGAACCACAAGGATCCAATTGGCATGATTCCAATTGCGTTGAGAAGCTGACATCAAGAGCTTTCCAACGATATACAATAGTCCATAATGTGGCAAGGAATGGAAGCTCAAATCAGAGGGAAACTTAAGCCCCAAATGCAAGGAAATGAAGGATTGCAAGTTGCCAACTTGAAGACCAAGTTGGCAACGCCAGAGCCACCAGGGGAGGATGTCACCACGTTGCCAACGCCAACACCAAGTTGGCAACGCCAGGGAGAGGCACCATTCAAGTTGCCAACGCCAGGGAGAGGCACCAACCAGGCTGCCAACGCCCACAAGGCGCACCAACCACGTTGCCAACGCCCACAAGCCTTGCCATGGACGTTGCCAACGCCAGGAAGCATTGTTTAGAGCCTTGGAAAGGCTCGAGCACGTTGCCAACGTGCTGAAGAGAAGGAGTTATCCACAACAACGCCAGGAAATTGTGGTGCACGTTGCTAACTTGGAATATATGGGGCGTTGTTCACAACAACTCCAACAAGGCAGCCTGACCTTGCCCTCTTCCATGGAGTATATCTTGAGTTGTAGACCTTCAAATGATGCACTCTCAACGTCATTGGAAAGTAGACATCCAGAGCTTTCCAACCATATATCATAGTATGGGATTGGCATTCGTTTGAAGCTTCAAAAGATGGCTTCATTTAGAGCTTCAGAATCTGAGCACGTTGGCAACGCTGGAAACAAGGGCGTTTTCACCAAAAACGTGTGCGATTTTGGCAGCCTGACCATGTCTCCTTCAAACGAGCATAACTTGAGTTATAGAGATCCAAATTGAGTGCTTCTAGTTGCGTTGGAAAGCTGACATTCAGAGCTTTCCAACCATATATAATAGTCTATGGTGGAGCACAAAATTGAAGCCAAACCAGAGTCATCTTTAGACCCTAAAAACAAGGAAATGAGGTTGAAATTCAAGGAAGCATGAGTAGGCCAAGGAGGGGGAGTCGAACACGTTGCCAGGGCCAAAATGAACTGGCGTGTTCCTTGGCAACTCCAGCAACAACGCCCAGGCCAAGAAATTTGGGCTAGGGGCGTTGTTGAGCACGTTATTGGTGGCGTTATCCACAAAAACGCCCAACCAGGGCAGCCTGACCTTGCCCTCTTCAATGGAGCATAACTTGAGCTAGGAAAGTCCAAATGAGGTGATTTCAGTGGCATTGGAAAGTAGACATCAAGAGCTTTCCAATGATATATCATAGTTCATATTTAGGCAAAGGATTGACACTCAAATTCTGGGCAACATTAAGCATGAAAGTAAAGTCAAGAAGAAGAAAAGCAAGTTGTTAGCAACAACTTGGGCTAGTAACGCCCAAGCACCAAGCTACCAGCCCAGGAAGTGTATTGGCACGTTGCCAACGTCCTTTGAACTGGCGTGTTTGCCAATAACGCCAGGCCATTGGGCCAGAAGCAATGTGAATGAGCTCTTCTTCCTCTGTTTGACAAGAATTCCTTCATGAAGCTAATCCAAATCAAGCAAGCAAAGCCCATAAATCTCAACCAATCAAGGCCACAAGAATCATCTAGAATAGTTAATTTTCATTTTGTTTGTAATTTTCTTTTAATTTCATTTCAATTTGTAATTTAGAAAAGCCTATATAAAGGCCATAGTCTCATAGCATTAGGGGATTGGGGGGGATACGGAGGAGACCAATTTGGAATTCTGTGAATTGGCACACTCCATTGAGAGTGGGTCTTCGGACCCCTCCCCTTCATACACTCTTCTTCACTTCCCCTTCTCTTCTTCCTTAGTAGTAGTGTAGTTTAATTTGTAGTTTTCATCTATGAATTCTTGAATTCTCAATTTCTGTTTTGAAGTCTCACTCTTTATTTTCATGCACTTTAGTTTCATGCAATTTAGTTTTCAATTGGAGCTATGATTCACTAAACCCCACCATTCATTAGGGGGAAGAGCTCTGCTTGTTACAATGAATTGATGAACTCCTCTTTTCCTCCTCAATTCATGTGGTTGATCCAAAGAGGAAACTCTTGTTCTTCAAAGATTCAACCACCATCGAGAGAGGGGTTAATCTATGAGAATTGTGTGGTGAATTTGAGGAATGAGCCACATAATTCAGTTTAGAGTTCATCCTTTCATGATTCCCTCAATCAATAAACCTTGGTTAGTATGTGAGATGTAACTTTCCATGGTTGAGACTTTGGGAATTGTGTGGCTGGATTAGAATTGAGCCTCATCTCTCCTCATGAACAATTAGATCACGAGAGTGGCAATTGGTTATGTTGAGAGAAATTGAATCACCAAGAGATTGGGATTCAATTACCCACTTGCCATGGATCTATACCCATGATTGAGGAAGATTTGACTAACATCAATTCATGAAAACTAGCATCTCTGATCCCTAATGATCCTCTCTATCATTAATTCTCATTTCTCTTGTTCTTAGTGTTTGAAAACCCATTGCCCAATTCCCTTCTACATTCTTGCAATTTATTATTCTTGTCATTTACATTCTGTTTCTTTATTTCTTACTCTCTTGCTCTTTAGAATTCAGCACTTTAATTCCTTGCAATTTATCTTTGATGTCATTTAAGTTTCTTGCACTTTAAGTTTCCGTTATTTACTTTCACTTTATTTCTCTCTTCTCGTTCTTTACATTCTTTGCCATTTAAATTCTTGCAATTATGTTCAAAAATCAAAATGCTCATGAATTCAAAATCATATTCGCTTGACTAAACTTACCATTTAACTAAAGTTGCTTAATCTACCAATCCTCGTGGGATCGACCTCACTCTTTGTGAGTTTTATTACTTGATACGACCCGGTATACTTGCCGGTAAATACGTGAAATCTAATTTTTACGTATCAAGTTTTTGGCGCCGTTGCCGGGGATTGGAAAAGATTGACAATGATTAAGTGAATGGTAGTTTAGATTAAGCATTTTCTTTGTTTTTGCTTTGTACAGTTCTTTTAATCTTTTTGTTTTCTTCTTGACACTAAGTGTTTGTGTTATTGCCTCACTAAGAGATTCTCATCTGAGATATGAATTTCAATTGCTTTGGTGATTGTGTTTAACAAAACTTAAATGGAGTTTACCTCATCTTTTGACCAAACAAACTTTCTGGGATATCACCCACCACCACCAATCTCTAATGGTGGCTGGGAATATCACCAAGAAAATACAAATTCTGAGCACTCCAATCCATGGAGATTTGCTTCAGAGACACAAGATGAGCAAGAGAATCATATGGGATACCAACCACCACCACAAAATGATTCATATCATTATCCTTATGGTGGATGGGAATATCAACAAGAAATGATGGATCATGAGCAATCAACCCAAATGGGATATGCCCCAAGGTCACATAATGATCAAGAAAGTTACATGGGGTATTTTCCACCACCACAAAATGATTCAAGTTACCATACTAATTGTGGTTGGGAAAAGCAGGACCAAGGAATGATGGGGTTTGAGCAATCAAACCAAATGGGATGCTTCACAAGAACACAAAATGATTCATACTCCTATGAATGGGACAACTATCCAAATTGTGATTGGGAAGGACAAAACCAAGGAGAATTCAATGTTTCGTATCCCATCCATCATGAGCCAGCACCTCTTAATTATCCAACCTCACCTCCAAATTTTTCATATCAAAATTCTTCACCACTTGATTATGCCTCAACACAAAGTTTCCTCCAAAATCCATACCATTCATCCCATCAATCACACAACTTATTCCACACCCCTCAACACAACTTCACCACAACACATTCACGTCACCAAAATTACTCTCAACCTTCATCTCTTGAATTAACAGATGAGGAATACCTTGAAGGCATTGAAATACAGAGAAAATTAGTGGAATTTTACACAAAATCCCCATCTTGGGAAGAAACCATCCTCGAGCAGATAAATGGGTCCTTAGAGCAAACAAAGAGAAACTTAGAACCATCAAACAGTACGGATGAAGACAAATTTGTGGGTGAGGAAGTGGAAAAGCAAGATGAGGAAGCCTCTGTGTCAAGGGAAATTTCAATGAAAAATGAGGTAGAGGTGGTTGAACCTGAAATTGCACTTGAGATGACAAGAGAACATGAAGACTCACAACTCTCACAAACTTCCCTGGACCAAAACGCCTCAACACTTGAAACCATGATTGAAAGGTATGAAGAGGAGATGAAGAAATGTTGGGAAGATCAACAAACCTCCTCCATGATAGAGCTATTAAAGCAAATGTTGGGTGCAAAGAAAGGAGTGGAGGAGCATGAACGTGAGGAAGTCATTCCAGAGAAATCACACTCAACTGAAACAGAGAAGTGCAAAAAGGAAGGGCTCATAGAACCACAAATTCAAAAGGCTTTTGATGAAAAGAAGACTCCAACAATCACACAACCACCAAGACTTGGATTCAAGAAAGTGAAGGCAATTAACAAAAGCACCAAGAAGAGGATTGTGACCAAGCTATCAAGGACAATATTCATGAAGAAAAATGGGTCAACCACAAGCAATCCTCCCCCTGATCCAGCAAGCAAGCTCAATCAAGCCATTAACAAAAGAAAGCTTGCTGAGGAGAGGCCAAGACAGGGGACACTAGCTGAATCTCCTTTCTCCTTAAGGTCATTCCTGTTAACAAACTGGAAGAAGAGGAAGAAAGTGAACAATATGTCAACCATAGGTATAATTTCTCTTCTCTGCTTTGTTTTCGTTCTTTGTTTTATTTAAATTCAATAAATTGGCATATGGTTACATTTTAAGTTTGGTGTTGCCTTGCAACAAATTGTTTTCAATCTTTTTGGATGATTGCATCAAATCAAAAATGAAAGTGACACACCAAGATTCTATGTTTGGTGTGCCATTTATTTTCTATGCAATTTATTCAAGCAACACTACTTGTCTGCATAATCATAATGCCTCTGCAGTTTTAGTTTTCTCTTTTGATTTGACACTTTTGCATTCTACTTGCTTTAGTTATTTTTCTATCTTTAAACGCTTCCATTTAGTTTGCTTATTAACTGTTTTTGTTAATACATTACCAAGAGATCCTCATTCATGATAGATTCTTAGCTTGATGATTGTATTTAACATACAACAGTTTCATTTGCTTAGCTTTAATTCAAATAAATTGACATATGATTGCATTCTAAGTTTGGTGTTGCTATGCAACAAAATTTGTTTCTAATCTGTACTGGATACTTGCATTAATTCTAAGTGAAAGTGTCACACTAAGTTTGGTGTGCCACTTATCTTTTATGCAATGTATTGTGCTCACCTTAAGTTTGTAATCAAAATGTCTCTGTCTCTTGTGCCTTAATTGTTATCTTTAATTTTGTTTGCTTGAAACACATGTGCTACTAATGTTTCATTGTGTAAGACATTCATGATCTATCTTAGCCCCATAGCCACGGTTTTAATTGTTGCTTGAGGACAAGCAATCATTCTAAGTTTGGTGTGGGAAGGGAAAGAAAAGGAGGAAAAGGACAACAATAGAGAAGATAAATTACAAGGTTGTAAAGTTCTTTCTTTTTCTCATTTGTTTCCAGCACTTTAAATTGCATGATTGTCTTATTACCTTCTCTGTATACATGTGAGATATGAATGGGCATAGTTTGATTTCTAAATTGCAATATGCTGCTGTGGCATTATGACTACCAACTTGAGTTTTGTGAATTCAAAAGCAATAAAGCATCATGATCATAAACAAACAAGGCATGAAAGAAGAACTTAGCATGTGCATACAAATATTGGAAAGCTAGTAGGATTGATTGTTGCTCAAGTACATTAGATTTTATTTAATTGAAGTTTTCATCTAGGACTTTTTGTGAAATCTTTTGAAAATCATGAAAACCTTGAAGAAGCAAATGCAATTAAGGCAAGAAAAGAAAAAGGGAAAGAATGAGAAAGCTGAAGGCTCTGAGTACCAATGACAATTTCATTGTTATGTACTTGTGGTGTTTATGTATCAAGTAAAATGCTTGAAAACAAAACACTTAGAAGTCAAGGCTAGGCTCAAGTGCAAAAGCACTCCCTCAAAGCTCAAGGTTCTGAGCATCAATGATTAGAGAGTCAAGAAAAGAAAAGAAAAAATGAGCCTAATGAAGTCCTCTAATTAAATGCTTGTGGTGCTTATGTATCAAGTGGTAATACTTGAAAACAAAGCATTTAGAATCGTAGCTTTGTTATTAATTCATGGGGCAAAGCACCCAAAAGGAGAAGCTAATAAGAAAAATCAAAAGCTTGTTTCAAGGAAGAATTATAAGAAAAAGATTTCATAAAGTGAGCTAGATAGAAACATCAATCATTTACATTCCTTTTGTGATTGTAGCATGCATAGAAAACTAGCTTGCCATGAACATTAACTTGCTATTCTTCTAACCTTGGATTGTCAATCTCTATTGCATGATTCTTTTCTTGCTTGAGGACAAGCAAGGTTTAAGTTTGGTGTTGTGATGCATTCGCATATTTGCCATTTTAACTAGTTAGTTTAGTTAGTTTTAGCTTAGGTTCATTCACTTTCTTTGAAATAAATGAGCAATTTTGTGAGTTTTTCTCCATGCATTCATAAACCAAGAATTAAGTGAAATTTGACATAATCTATGCAAATGATTCAAGAAGATTATATGCAAGTTGATGTGAATGATTCCCTTGAAATTTAATGCATAAGATGGCAAAACTTTGAGGAAAATTTGTTGGTTTATGTTAGGGATGAAGCAAGAAGACAATGGGGCAAGGAAAGCTTGGAACAAGGAGGAATAACAAGTTGGCAACCTGGAAACCAAGTTGGCAACGCCTATTTTGTGCAATCAGGAGCAAACAGCACGTTGGCAACTTGGAAACCAAGTTGCCAACGCCCATTTGGTGCTGCCAGGGAAGAACAGCACGTTGGCAACTTGAAAACCAAGTTGGCAACGTGCTGGTGTGTGTTCAGCAGAGTTGGCAGCTTGACCTTCTCCTCTTCAAGGATGAATATCTTGAACCACAAGGATCCAATTGGCATGATTCCAATTGCGTTGAGAAGCTGACATCAAGAGCTTTCCAACGATATACAATAGTCCATAATGTGGCAAGGAATGGAAGCTCAAATCAGAGGGAAACTTAAGCCCCAAATGCAAGGAAATGAAGGATTGCAAGTTGCCAACTTGAAGACCAAGTTGGCAACGCCAGAGCCACCAGGGGAGGATGTCACCACGTTGCCAACGCCAACACCAAGTTGGCAACGCCAGGGAGAGGCACCATTCAAGTTGCCAACGCCAGGGAGAGGCACCAACCAGGCTGCCAACGCCCACAAGGCGCACCAACCACGTTGCCAACGCCCACAAGCCTTGCCATGGACGTTGCCAACGCCAGGAAGCATTGTTTAGAGCCTTGGAAAGGCTCGAGCACGTTGCCAACGTGCTGAAGAGAAGGAGTTATCCACAACAACGCCAGGAAATTGTGGTGCACGTTGCTAACTTGGAATATATGGGGCGTTGTTCACAACAACTCCAACAAGGCAGCCTGACCTTGCCCTCTTCCATGGAGTATATCTTGAGTTGTAGACCTTCAAATGATGCACTCTCAACGGCATTGGAAAGTAGACATCCAGAGCTTTCCAACCATATATCATAGTATGGGATTGGCATTCGTTTGAAGCTTCAAAAGATGGCTTCATTTAGAGCTTCAGAATCTGAGCACGTTGGCAACGCTGGAAACAAGGGCGTTTTCACCAAAAACGTGTGCGATTTTGGCAGCCTGACCATGTCTCCTTCAAACGAGCATAACTTGAGTTATAGAGATCCAAATTGAGTGCTTCCAGTTGCGTTGGAAAGCTGACATTCAGAGCTTTCCAACCATATATAATAGTCTATGGTGGAGCACAAAATTGAAGCCAAACCAGAGTCATCTTTAGACCCTAAAAACAAGGAAATGAGGTTGAAATTCAAGGAAGCATGAGTAGGCCAAGGAGGGGGAGTCGAACACGTTGCCAGGGCCAAAATGAACTGGCGTGTTCCTTGGCAACTCCAGCAACAACGCCCAGGCCAAGAAATTTGGGCTAGGGGCGTTGTTGAGCACGTTATTGGTGGCGTTATCCACAAAAACGCCCAACCAGGGCAGCCTGACCTTGCCCTCTTCAATGGAGCATAACTTGAGCTAGGAAAGTCCAAATGAGGTGATTTCAGTGGCATTGGAAAGTAGACATCAAGAGCTTTCCAATGATATATCATAGTTCATATTTAGGCAAAGGATTGACACTCAAATTCTGGGCAACATTAAGCATGAAAGTAAAGTCAAGAAGAAGAAAAGCAAGTTGTTAGCAACAACTTGGGCTAGTAACGCCCAAGCACCAAGCTACCAGCCCAGGAAGTGTATTGGCACGTTGCCAACGTCCTTTGAACTGGCGTGTTTGCCAATAACGCCAGGCCATTGGGCCAGAAGCAATGTGAATGAGCTCTTCTTCCTCTGTTTGACAAGAATTCCTTCATGAAGCTAATCCAAATCAAGCAAGCAAAGCCCATAAATCTCAACCAATCAAGGCCACAAGAATCATCTAGAATAGTTAATTTTCATTTTGTTTGTAATTTTCTTTTAATTTCATTTCAATTTGTAATTTAGAAAAGCCTATATAAAGGCCATAGTCTCATAGCATTAGGGGATTGGGGGGATACGGAGGAGACCAATTTGGAATTCTGTGAATTGGCACACTCCATTGAGAGTGGGTCTTCGGACCCCTCCCCTTCATACACTCTTCTTCACTTCCCCTTCTCTTCTTCCTTAGTAGTAGTGTAGTTTAATTTGTAGTTTTCATCTATGAATTCTTGAATTCTCAATTTCTGTTTTGAAGTCTCACTCTTTATTTTCATGCACTTTAGTTTCATGCAATTTAGTTTTCAATTGGAGCTATGATTCACTAAACCCCACCATTCATTAGGGGGAAGAGCTCTGCTTGTTACAATGAATTGATGAACTCCTCTTTTCCTCCTCAATTCATGTGGTTGATCCAAAGAGGAAACTCTTGTTCTTCAAAGATTCAACCACCATCGAGAGAGGGGTTAATCTATGAGAATTGTGTGGTGAATTTGAGGAATGAGCCACATAATTCAGTTTAGAGTTCATCCTTTCATGATTCCCTCAATCAATAAACCTTGGTTAGTATGTGAGATGTAACTTTCCATGGTTGAGACTTTGGGAATTGTGTGGCTGGATTAGAATTGAGCCTCATCTCTCCTCATGAACAATTAGATCACGAGAGTGGCAATTGGTTATGTTGAGAGAAATTGAATCACCAAGAGATTGGGATTCAATTACCCACTTGCCATGGATCTATACCCATGATTGAGGAAGATTTGACTAACATCAATTCATGAAAACTAGCATCTCTGATCCCTAATGATCCTCTCTATCATTAATTCTCATTTCTCTTGTTCTTAGTGTTTGAAAACCCATTGCCCAATTCCCTTCTACATTCTTGCAATTTATTATTCTTGTCATTTACATTCTGTTTCTTTATTTCTTACTCTCTTGCTCTTTAGAATTCAGCACTTTAATTCCTTGCAATTTATCTTTGATGTCATTTAAGTTTCTTGCACTTTAAGTTTCCGTTATTTACTTTCACTTTATTTCTCTCTTCTCGTTCTTTACATTCTTTGCCATTTAAATTCTTGCAATTATGTTCAAAAATCAAAATGCTCATGAATTCAAAATCATATTCGCTTGACTAAACTTACCATTTAACTAAAGTTGCTTAATCTACCAATCCTCGTGGGATCGACCTCACTCTTTGTGAGTTTTATTACTTGATACGACCCGGTATACTTGCCGGTAAATACGTGAAATCTAATTTTTACGTATCAGTTCCTCAGGTCCAAGTCTTTCCTTGGAAAAGACTAGAGTTATTGAAACTCGAGTTAATTCTTGAAGAATTCCAATTTTCAGTCAACAATGAGTTTGACAGCTCAAGAGTTACCAATTAATCAATTAAAGCCAAGAATATAAAAAGCTAGATAAAAATCATAAATAACTGGAATACTGATAAACCACAATTTAATGGTTCATATTGTATTTAATTGAGTGGTTTTATCAAGCTTTTCACCTACTTATTCATATGATTTGCATGATTTTACAATTCCATCCTAGTTTAGTTCTATGATTGAAAACATGCTTCTTTGGTCTTAATTTAGCTAATCTTAATCCTCTCTTATTACCATTCGATGTCTTGATCTGTGTGTTAAGTGTTTCAGGCTTCATAGGGCAAGAATGGCTTAGAGAATGAAGAGGAAGTGTGCAAAAATGGAAGGATTACAAGGAATTGAGGAGATGACCAGCGAGAAGTCACACGGTCGCATGGCTCACGCGACCACGTGAAATGGAAGAAATCAGAGTGACGCGATCGCGTGCCTAACGCAACCACGCGGATTGGAAGCTGCACGAACGACGCGAATGCGTGGACGACGCGCACGGGTGATACGAAAAACGCTGAGTGACGCGATCGCGTGGACGACGCGGACGTGTGATGTACGCGATCTACAGAATTTCAAAAGTCGCTGGCAGAGATTCTGGGCCGCATTTCAACCCAGTTTTTGGCCCAGAAACACAGATTAAAGTCAGAAAACATGCAGAGACTCAGGAGGCTTTCATAATTCACTTTTTAGGTTTTAGATGTAGTTTTTAGAGAGAGAGGTTCTCTCCTCTCTCTTAGGATTTAGGATTAGGATTTCTATTAGGATTAGGATTGTTTCTCCATACCAGGTTTAATAATTTATGTTTCTCTTTTACTTCCATTTACTCTTATGCTTTCATTTGTATCTGATTTGTGTTGCCCAATTGGCTTATGAACTTTTCATGTTAGGATTGATTTTCTTATTTAATATACATTACTGAGATGTTTTCAGATATATGATTTTAATTTAGCTTTCGACATTCTTGGCTTTGGTTGATTAATTGGTAACGCTTGAGTTATCAAACTCATAGTTGACTGAAAATTGGAATTCTTTAAGGATTAATTCGAGATCCAACAATTATAACTTTTCCCAAGGAAAGACTGGAATTTGAGGATCCGAATTAATTCATCCACTTAACTTACCTTCATAGTTAGAGGTTAACAAAGTGGGAGAAAAATCCAATTCTCATCATAATTGATAAGGATAACTAGGATAGGACTTCTAATTTCTCATACCTTGTCAAGAGTTTATTTTACAGTCAATTATTTATTTTACTTGTCATTCATCATAATTGTTCTTCATTCTTAAAACCCCCAATTTACAAAACTCATAACCAATAATAAGAACATACCTCCCTGCAATTTCTTGAGAAGACGACCCGAGGTTTAAATACTTCGGTTATCAATTTATTTAGGGGTTTGTTACTTGTGACAACCAAAACGTTTGTAAGAAAGGTTGATTGCTTGGTTTAGTAACTATACTTACAACGAGAGTTTACTATAACTTCTAAACCATCAATCTTCAATTCTTCAAAATGGCGCCGTTACCGGGGAATTGCAAACGTGTGCCTTATTATTGGTTATTGTAAATATTTAAAAAAAATATTTTTTTGTTTACTTATTTATTTGTTTTCTCTCTTCCCTCTTATTTCTGATAGCTATTATGGATTCTCACCCCTCTCGCTTTGAGTTTGGTTCTAATTTTGTTGCAAGGAATGGAAGCTATAACAGGACTATGCATCAAGGTCTAAGAAATCAAAGATGGATGGAGCCACAAGGATCTGATCACCCCTTTAGGCAACAACATCCTCCTAGATATCATGGACAAAGACCATTTTACAATGCATGCCCAACTGATAGATTTGGTGGACCGCCTTATAGCTACCAACAAGCCCCACCCTGTGCTCAGAAACCAACCCCTCGACATAACTTCGAACCACCACACTCACAAGTCTCTTTTCGCCATTCACTACCACATGATCCTTATCCACCCCAATGCCAATCCAATTACTCCTAAGAACTACCACTCCCTTATACACCATGTCCATATCCATCAAGCCCAGAATCACAGGTTCGTCTCGAAGAATCAGTAAAATAATTTACTGCAACCCTTCATCAACTGGAGCAAGTAATAAATCAATTATTTTTCAGACGTTCAGCCCCTTGACAGACTCCCATGGCTTCATGTGAAGAATCTAATGAAGAACGCAGTACGAAGAAGACACTAGAGACTCCAGTAGACAGCATAAAGTATAACTTTGTACTGGAAGAAATAGAGGAAGCTGTCATTGTAGAAGAAGAAGAGTTGGTTGAAGATTTAGGAGATGCCGAACCGCCACCTGAATCCAGAGTTGTTGAGAATTCCGTCAAGGATGTTACAATTGATGTTAAAGAGGATGTTGCGAAGCCCCTAATGCAGATATCGTATGGGGAACTAGATGGAAATACCCAAGATACATGTTTCCTTGATGATGATTGATGAGCGGATATTTTATACGCTTTTTGGGAGTAATTTCATGTAGATTTTAGCATGTTTCAGTTAGTTTTTAGTAGAATATTATTAGTTTTTAGGAAAAAATCATATTTCTGGACTTTACTATGAGTTTGTGTGTTTTTCTGTGATTTCAGGTATTTTCTGGCTGAAATTGAGGGAGTTGAGCAAAAATCTGACTTAGGCTGAAAAAGGACTGCTGATGCTGTTGGATCCTGATCTCCCTGCACTCGAAATGGATTTTCTGGAGCTACAGGAGTCCAATTGGCGCGCTCTCAACGGCGTTGGAAAGTAGACATCCAGGGCTTTCCAGAAATATATAATAGTCCATACTTTGCGCAAGAATAGACGATGTAACTTGGCGTTGAACGCCAAGTTCATGTTGCTGTCTGGAGTTAAACGCCAGAAAAACGTCATGATCCGGAGTTGAACGCCCAAAACACGTCATAACCTGGAGTTTGACGCCAAGAAAGGCCCCTACTCGTGGGAAGCTTTAGTCTCAGCCCCAGCACACATCAAGTGGGCCCCAGAAGTGGATTTCTGCACCAATTATCTTTGTTTATTCATTTTCTGTAAACCTAGGTTACTAGTTTACTATTTAAACAACTTTTACAGACATTTCTTGTACCTCATGACATTTTCAGATCTGAATTACATACTTTGTGACGGCATGAGTTTCTAAACTCCATTGTTGGGGGTGAGGAGCTCTGCAGCGTCTCGATGATTTAATACAATTCCTTTGTTTTCCATTCAAACACGCTTGTTCTTGTCTAAGATGTTTATTCGCGCTTAATTGTGATGAAGGTGATGATCCGTGACACTCATCACCTTCCTCAATCCATGAACGTGTGCCTGACAACCACCTCCGTTCTACATCAGACTGAATGAATATCTCTTAGATTCCCCAACAGAATCTTCGTGGTATAAGCTAGATAGATGGCGGCATTCATGAGAATCCGGAAAGTCTAAACCTTGTCTGTGGTATTCCGAGTAGGATTCCGGGATTGAATGACTGTGACGTGCTTCAAACTCCTGAGGGCTGGGCGTTAGTGACAGACGCAAAAGAATCAATGGATTCTATTCCAACCTGATTGAGAACCGACAGATGATTAGCCATGTTGTGACGGAGCATAGGAACGTTTTCACTGAGAGGATGGGAAGTAGCCATTGACAACGGTGACACCCTACATAGAGCTTGCCATGGAAGGAACCTTGCGTGTGAGAAGAGGATTTCAAGGAGAAGTAGAAATTCAAAGGACAAAGCATCTCCAAAACTCCAACATGTTTCTCATTACTGCACAACAAGTAACTCTATTATTTTAACTTACAATTTTAAGTAGTTTGTAGTTTGGCTTTTTACAAATAAATCCAATTAACTTCTTTAGCCTCCTGACTAAGATCAATAAAACAACATTGATTGCTTCAAGCCAATAATCTCCGTGGGATCGACCCTTACTCACGTAAGGTATTACTTGGACGACCCAGTGCACTTGCTGGTTAGTTGTGCGAATCACAAATTCGTGCATCAAGTTTTTGGCGCCGTTGCCGAGGATTATTGAGTTTGAACAATTGAAGGCATATTTTATTTCTTAGATTAGGAATAATTTATTTTTGTTGTTATAGAGTCATCAAATTTTGATAGGATAATTTCTTTTCAAAAATTTCTTTTCAAAAATATTATTTTTCTTAATTAACTGTTAATTTTTCGTGAGTTTAGTGTCTTATTCTAAGTTTGGTGTTAATTGCATATTTTATATCTTCTTTAAAATTCTCGTGTTAGTGTTCTTGGTTCTTCCTTGATATTTATGTTGTTCTTGATAATTGGTTATACCCTTTGGAACCTTTTTCAAAAATAATTTTTCTTGGATTGAATCTTGTGCCAAATTTTAAGTTTGGTGTTTTCTTGTTAATCTCTTTATAATTTTCGAAAATTTTATTAAAGTTTTCTAAAAATTTTAAGTTTGGTGTTCTTTCTTTTGTTCTTGGTGTTCTTGTGAATCTTCAAAGTGTTCTTGAGTTTTTCTTGTGTCTTGATCTTAAAATTTTTAAGTTTGGTGTTCCTTGGTGTTTTCCCTCCAAAAATTTTCGAAAATAAGGAGCATTAGATCTAAAAATTTTAAGTCTTGTGCCTTTTGTGTGTTTTTCTCTTTCATCATAAAATTCAAAAAAAAAATATCTTTTCTAACCAATTTTAAAACTACATTTTCGAAATTTTTTATATAAATTTCAAATTTTTCGAAAAAAAAATTTTCAAAAAAAAAAAATATTTTTAACTTCTTTTTATATATTTTGTTTTTATTTATTCCACTCTTATAAAATAAATAAAATCAACATATAAATTATCTCTTGTAATCCAATATGGAAGCAAGTCGGAATGAACAGTCCAAGAGGACTCTGGGGTCATATGCTAACCCCACTACTGCTTCATATGGGAGTAGTATCTGTATACCCTCCATTGGAGTTAGTAGCTTTGAGCTGAATCCTCAGCTCATTATCATGGTACAGCAAAACTGCCAGTACTCTGGTCTTCCGCATGAAGAACCTACAGAATTTCTGGCACAATTTCTGCAAATTGCTGATACAGTACATGATAAGGAAGTAGATCAGGATGTCTACAGATTATTACTGTTTCCATTTGCTGTAAAAGATCAAGCTAAGAGGTGGTTACATAACCAGCCTAAGAACAGCATAAAAACATGGAAACAGCTGTCAGAAAAATTCCTGAATCACTATTTCCCTCCAAAATGGATGACACAGCTAAGGCTAAGCATCCAAGGCTTCAAACAAGGAGATAATGAATCCCTTTATGATGCCTGGGAGAGATACAGAGAGATGCTAAGAAAATTCCCCTCTGAAATGTTTTCAGAATGGGTGCAATTGGACATCTTCTACTATGGGCTTACAGAAAAAGCTCAAATTTCTCTAGACCACTCAACTGGTGGATCTATACATATGAGAAAAACAATTGAAGAAGCTCAAGAGCTCATTGATACAGTTGCCAGAAATCAGCATCTGTACCTAAGCAGTGAATCTTCCATGAAAGAAGAAGCTAAAACAGTAACTGTAGAACTCAGTTTGGTGGATCAGGCTAATGAATTTAATCAGCAATTAGACTTTCTAACTCAGCAGCTAGCCGAATTCAAGGAAATATTACAGGAAACAAGAATGGCTAACAGGAATATGGAAGTGCAATTAAAGCAGACAGAAAAGCAACTGTCAAAACAAATAGCAGAAGAATGCCAAGCAGTTCAATTAAGAAGTGGGAAAACATTAAATACCTCACTTCAAAGCAGCAGGAAGCCAAGAAATGAACAGATGTCTACTCAAAATCCCTCTGAGGACAATCAGAGCCCAGAGAGGAATGATGCTGGCGCTGAACGCCCAAACCATGCTCATTCCTGGCGTTCAACGCCAGAAACAAGCATGAATCCGGCGTTGAACGCCCAAACGGAACATGGTTCTGGCGTTCAAACGCCAGTAACAAATAAGGAAGTGGCGTCTAACGCCACTCCAGCTTCCACCCCTGGCATTCAAATGCTAGTGGGTGATCAGTCACATACAAGTGCTGATAACAACCCTTCTAAAAAGGCTTCCCAACCCACTTCTGTAGGTAATAAACCTGCAGCAACTAAGGTTGAGGAATACAAAGCCAGAATGCCTTATCCTCAAAAACTCCGCCAAGCGGAACAGGATAAGCAATTTGCCCGCTTTGCAGACTATCTCAGGACTCTTGAAATAAAGATTCCGTTTGCAGAAGCACTTGAGCAAATACCCTCTTATGCTAAGTTCATGAAAGAGATCTTAAGTCATAAGAAGGATTGGAGGGAGACTGAAAAAGTTTACCTCACTGAAGAATGCAGTGCAGTCATTCTGAAAAGCTTACCTGAGAAGCTTAAAGATCCTGGGAGCTTTATGATACCATGCACATTAGAGGGTACTTGTGCCAAGCAAGCTTTATGTGATCTTGGGGAAAGCATCAACCTAATACCTGCATCTACTATCAGAAAGCTTGGTTTAACTGAAGAAATCAAACCAACCAGGATATGTCTTCAACTTGCTGATGGCTCCATTAAATACCCATCAGGGGTAATTGAAGACATGATTGTCAAGGTTGGGCCATTCGCCTTCCCTACTGACTTTGTGGTGCTGGAAATGGAGGAGCACAAGAGTGCAACTCTCATTCTAGGGAGACCTTTCCTAGCAACTGGCCGAACCCTCATTGATGTCCAAAAAGGGGAAGTAACCTTGAGAGTCAATGAGGAGGAGTTCAAATTGAATGTTGTCAAAGCCATGCAACATCCAGACAACCCAAATGACTGCATGAGTGTTGATATTATTGACTCTCTGGTAAGAGAGGTCAATATGGCTAAGAGTCTCGAATCAGAGCTAGATGACATCTTTAAAGATGTTCAGCCTGATCTGGAGGAATCAGAGAGAATAGTAGAACCTCTGAAAATCCCTCAGGAAGAGGAGAAACCTCCAAAACCCGAGCTCAAACCATTACCACCATCCCTGAAATATGCATTTCTGGGAGAAGGTGAAACCTTTCCTGTAATTATAAGCTCTACCTTAGAGCCACAAGAAGAGGAAGCACTAATTCAAGTGCTAAGGACACACAAGACAGCTCTTGGGTGGTCCATCAGTGATCTTAAGGGCATTAGCCCAGCCAGATGCATGCACAAAATCTTGCTGGAAGATGACGCCAAGCCAGTGGTTCAACCACAAAGGCGGCTGAATCCAGCTATGAAAGAAGTGGTGCAAAAAGAGGTCACTAAATTACTAGAGGCTGGGATTATTTATCCCATTTCTGACAGCCCCTGGGTGAGCCCTGTCCAAGTTGTTCCTAAAAAAGGAGGCATGACAGTGGTTCATAATGAAAAAAATGAACTGGTTCCTACAAGGACAGTTACAGGGTGGCGTATGTGCATTGACTACAGAAGGCTCAATACAGCCACCAGAAAGGATCATTTTCCTTTACCATTCATAGACCAGATGCTAGAAAGACTAGCAGGTCATGAATACTACTGCTTCCTGGATGGATATTCAGGTTATAATCAAATTGCAGTAGATCCCCAGGATCAGGAGAAAACGGCATTCACATGCCCATCTGGAGTATTTGCATACAGAAGGATGCCATTTGGCCTGTGCAATGCACCTGCAACCTTTCAGAGGTGCATGCTCTCAATTTTCTCTGATATGGTGGAAAAATTTCTGGAAGTCTTCATGGATGACTTTTCAGTATTTGGAGACTCATTCAGCTCCTGCCTTAACCATTTAGCACTTGTTCTAAAAAGATGCCAAGAGACTAACCTGGTTTTAAACTGGGAAAAATGTCATTTTATGGTGACCGAAGGAATTGTCCTTGGGCACAAATTTCGAACAAGGGAATAGAGGTGGATCAGGCTAAGGTAGAAGTAATTGAAAAATTACCACCACCTGCTAATGTTAAGGCAATCAGAAGCTTTCTGGGGCATGCAGGATTCTATAGGAGGTTTATAAAAGATTTTTCAAAAATCGCCAAACCTCTGAGCAACCTGCTAGCTGCTGACACGCCATTTGTCTTTGATAAAGAGTGTCTGCAGGCATTTGAGACCCTGAAAGCTAAATTAGTTACAGCACCAATCATCTCTGCACCAGACTGGACATTACCATTTGAACTGATGTGTGATGCCAGTGACCATGCCATTGGTGCAGTGTTGGGACAAAGGCATGACAAGCTTCTGCATGTCATTTACTATGCCAGCCGTGTTCTAAATGATGCACAGAAGAATTACACAACCACAGAAAAAGAGCTACTTGCAGTGGTTTACGCCATTGACAAATTCAGATCCTATTTAGTAGGATCAAAAGTGATTGTGTATACTGATCATGCTGCTCTTAAATATCTACTCACAAAGCAGGATTCAAAACCCAGACTCATCAGATGGGTGCTACTTCTGCAAGAGTTTGATATAGAAATAAGAGACAGAAAAGGGACAGAAAATCAAGTAGCAGATCACCTGTCCCGAATAGAACCAGTAGAAGGGGCGTCCCTCCCTCTCACTGAGATCTCTGAAACCTTTCCGGATGAGCAACTGTTTGCCATCCAGGAAGTGCCATGGTTTGCAGACATTGCAAACTACAAGGCAGTGAGATTCATACCCAAAGAGTACAGTAAGGTGCAATCAAAGAAATTAATCACAGATGCAAAGTACTATCTTTGGGATGAACCATATCTCTTTAAGAGATGTGCAGACAGAGTAATCCGTAGATGTGTGCCTAAAGAAGAAGCACAGAAGATCCTTTGGCATTGCCATGGATCACAGTATGGAGGACATTTTGGAAGTGAGCGAACAGCCACAAGAGTCCTCCAAAGTGGCTTCTACTGGCCTACTCTCTATAAAGATTCCCGAGCATTTGTGCTTAACTGTGATAGTTGCCAAAGATCAGGCAACCTGCCTCAGAGTTATGCCATGCCTCAATAAGGAATCTTGGAGATTGAGTTGTTTGATGTATGGGGCATTGACTTCATGGGACCCTTCCCACCATCATACTCAAACACTTATATTCTGGTGGCAGTGGATTATGTATCCAAATGGGTGGAGGCTATTGCAACACCCACTAATGACACTAAAACAGTGTTAAAATTCCTCCAGAAACATATTTTCAGCAGATTTGGTATCCCTAGAGTGTTAATCAGTGATGGGGGCACTCATTTCTGCAATAAACAGCTTTACTCTGCTCTGGTACGTTATGGAGTTAACCACAAGGTAGCTACTCCATATCACCCACAAACTAATGGGCAAGCTGAAGTCTCAAATAGAGAACTCAAAAGAATCCTGGAACGGACTGTAATTAACCGTAGAAAGGACTGGGCAAGAAGCTTGGATGATGCTCTGTGGGCATACAGAACAGCATTTAAGACTCCTATAGGGACCTCTCCATACCAGCTTGTGTATGGAAAGGCATGTCACTTGCCAGTGGAACTGGAACACAAGGCCTACTGGGCAACCAGATTCCTAAACCTTGATGCCAGGTTAGCTGGAGAAAAACGATTGCTCCAGTTAAATGAGCTAGAGGAATTTAGACTCAATGCTTTTGAGAATGCAAAAATTTACAAGGAGAAAGCAAAAAGATGGCATGATAAGAAATTGTCATCCAGAGTCTTTAAACCAGGGCAGAAAGTTCTGCTATTCAATTCTAGGCTCAAATTATTCCCTGGGAAATTAAAATCCCGGTGGAGAGGTCCATATGTAATCACAAGCGTATCACCATATGGATACATAGAACTTCAGGATAATGACTCTAACAAGAAGTTCATTGTTAATGGACAAAGAGTTAAACATTATCTTGAAGGCAACTTCGAGCAAGAATGCTCAAAACTGAGACTTGATTAGAGCTCAGTGGTAGTCCAGCTAAAGACAATAAAGAAACGCTTGCTGGGAGGCAACCCAGCCATTTACAAAGTTTATTTACTAATTAAATAAATTTTCTTTTTTTACAGGTATGAGTCCAAGTATCTTCAAAGGTGAAATAGCAAATGGTTGAAGTCACAGAGTTACAGGGAAATTTGGAAGCTCACTGGCGTGAGAAAGCCAGTAAGAAACACTTTGGGCGTTGAACGCCCAAAAGAAGCACCCACTGGGCGTTTAACGCCAGTAAGGGTAGCCATCTGGGCGTTAAACGCCAGAAAGAAGCACCTTCTGGGCGTTTAACGCCAGTCTGCTAGCATCCTGGGCGTTCAGAAAAACGCCCAGTGACAAAGGACTTCCTGGCGTTCAACGCCAGAAAGAAGCATCAGCTGGGCGTTGAACGCCCAGGAAAAGCAGCATTTGGGCGTTAAACGCCCAAAACATGCATCGTTTGGGCGTTTAACGCCAGGATGGTGGGGAGGAGGTAAAATTCGTTTTTTTCTTTATAATTTTTCTAAATTTTTATGTTTCAATTCATGATTTCTTGCATAAACATGTTTCAAAATGTCATCCTTCAATTCCAAAATTTTTAATCATAATTTCTAAAAAACACTAATTTCTAAAATCCCTTTTTCAAAAATATCAAATATATCTTAATTCATAAACCCAAATCTTTTTCCAATCCATATCTTTTTCGAATCTTTTCCAACTCATCATATCTTTTGGATTTCAAAATTGCCTCTCCCTCTATTCCTCTCCTGTCATTTCTTTTGCTTGAGGACAAGCAAACCTCTAAGTTTGGTGTGAGTTGCCATGATCACTGAGCTAAAACTCATCAAGATCATGGCACCTAAGGGAACAAGAAGAACAAGGATGTGAACTTAAGGGAGCTGAAGCGTCAGAAATTAATTCTTGAAGGCACCCTACAGACTAGAGGAACATCCACTTCCCAAAATACAGGTTGTTAAGTTCTAATTCTAGCTTTAACTCTGTGATAGTATTATTATAGGATTTTACCTTAGAAGTTATATAGGAGTAGTAGTGATTAGCATATCTATTTTGATTTTATTTCCAATTAAGCTATAATTTATTTTTCTCATCATCATTAGGCATGAATAAAGTAGTAGATTTTTTTTAGAATAAAGAAGTAATCTATATTTTTCGAGTTCTTAATAATAAAATTTATAATTAATTATATGTGGTGGCAATACTTTTTGTTCTCTGAATGAATGCTTGAACAGTGCATAATTTGTACTTTGAATTTGATGAATATTGGCTCCTGAAAGGATGAGGAACACGAAAAATATTATTGATGATCTGAAAAATCATAAAATTGATTCTTGAAGCAAGAAAAAGCAGTCAAAAAAAAAACACAATATTCACAAGCCATGAGCCCTAGTTAAGAGTAAAAAGGATCCAAGGCTTTGAGCATCAATGGATAGGAGGGCCCAAGGAAATAAAATCCAGGCCTAAGCGGCTAAACCAAGCTGTCCCTAACCATGTGCTTGTGGCATGCAGGTTCAAGTTACAAACTTGAGACTGAGTGGTTAAAGTCGTGATCCAAGGCAAACAGAGTGTGCTTAAGAGCTCTGGATACCTCTGACTGGGGACTTAAGCAAAGCTAAGTCACAATCTGAAAAGGTTCACCCAGTCATGTGTCTGTGGCATTTATGTATCTGGTGGTAATACTGGAAAACAAAGTGCTTAGGGCCACAGCCAAGACTCATAAAATAACTGTGTTCAAGAATCAACATACTACACTAGGAGAGTCAATAATACTATCTGAATTCTGAGTTCCTAAGGATGCCAATCATTCTGAAATTCAAAAGATACAGGGAGATGCCAAAACTGTTCAGAGACAAAAAGCTACAAGCCCCGCTCATCTAATAAGAATCTGAGCTTCATTTAAAACTCTAGAATATTATTACTTCTTTATTTCTGTTAAAGCCTATTTTATTTATCTAGTTGCTTGAGGACAAGCAACAGTTTAAGTTTGGTGTTGTGATGAGCGGATATTTTATACGCTTTTTGGGAGTAATTTCATGTAGATTTTAGCATGTTTCAGTTAGTTTTTAGTAGAATATTATTAGTTTTTAGGCAAAAATCATATTTCTGGACTTTACTATGAGTTTGTGTGTTTTTCTGTGATTTCAGGTATTTTCTGGCTGAAATTGAGGGAGTTGAGCAAAAATCTGACTTAGGCTGAAAAAGGACTGCTGATGCTGTTGGATCCTAACCTCCCTGCACTCGAAATGGGTTTTCTGGAGCTACAGGAGTCCAATTGGCGCGCTCTCAACGGCGTTGGAAAGTAGACATCCAGGGCTTTCCAGCAATATATAATAGTCCATACTTTGCGCAAGAATAGACGATGTAACTTGGCGTTGAACGCCAAGTTCATGTTGCTGTCTGGAGTTAAACGCCAGAAAAACGTCATGATCCGGAGTTGAACGCCCAAAACACGTCATAACCTGGAGTTTGACGCCAAGAAAGGCCCCTACTCGTGGGAAGCTTTAGTCTCAGCCCCAGCACACATCAAGTGGGCCCCAGAAGTGGATTTCTGCACCAATTATCTTTGTTTATTCATTTTCTGTAAACCTAGGTTACTAGTTTACTATTTAAACAACTTTTACAGACATTTCTTGTACCTCATGACATTTTCAGATCTGAATTACATACTTTGTGACGGCATGAGTTTCTAAACTCCATTGTTGGGGGTGAGGAGCTCTGCAGCGTCTCGATGATTTAATACAATTCCTTTGTTTTCCATTCAAACACGCTTGTTCTTGTCTAAGATGTTTATTCGCGCTTAATTGTGATGAAGGTGATGATCCGTGACACTCATCACCTTCCTCAATCCATGAACGTGTGCCTGACAACCACCTCCGTTCTACATCAGACTGAATGAATATCTCTTAGATTCCCCAACAGAATCTTCGTGGTATAAGCTAGATAGATGGCGGCATTCATGAGAATCCGGAAAGTCTAAACCTTGTCTGTGGTATTCCGAGTAGGATTCCGGGATTGAATGACTGTGACGTGCTTCAAACTCCTGAGGGCTGGGCGTTAGTGACAGACGCAAAAGAATCAATGGATTCTATTCCAACCTGATTGAGAACCGACAGATGATTAGCCATGTTGTGACAGAGCATAGGAACGTTTTCACTGAGAGGATGGGAAGTAGCCATTGACAACGGTGACACCCTACATAGAGCTTGCCATGGAAGGAACCTTGCGTGTGAGAAGAGGATTTCAAGGAGAAGTAGAAATTCAAAGGACAAAGCATCTCCAAAACTCCAACATGTTTCTCATTACTGCACAACAAGTAACTCTATTATTTTAACTTACAATTTTAAGTAGTTTGTAGTTTGGCTTTTTACAAATAAATCCAATTAACTTCTTTAGCCTCCTGACTAAGATCAATAAAACAACATTGATTGCTTCAAGCCAATAATCTCCGTGGGATCGACCCTTACTCACGTAAGGTATTACTTGGACGACCCAGTGCACTTGCTGGTTAGTTGTGCGAATCACAAATTCGTGCATCAATGATGATCACAAGTCAAGTCCTCTTAGTAATGAACTTGCATTCGCAAGTGAATTCTTTGAGACAGAAGAATCTTCCCCAAGTGAATATGAAGATGATGCCGAGGTCGACTTCTCTCAACCTCCTATTTATGACTCAAGTGATGAGGAAGATATCAATGACTTTGATCAAGACATGGTTGAAGTGGAAAAGGTTTGCAAAGAAGTGGAGGAATTCACTGAAGAACACAAGGGAGTAGAGCTTGCAGAACGACTAAAAACACCGATCCCAAGGCCACTACCAACCAACACAAACTTCGAGTGGGTAAAATCCTTAGCTCTTATCTTTATTTTTCCACTTGAATATGGTTTACTTGAAACAGATGGCCAGCTTAGAGTTCTCTGCGGCTTTAAGAATAAAAGGGAAATGACTCGCACTCAGAGATGGTATGCAAGATTCAATGAGGTTTCACACTTCAATTTGAGGTGCAAGGATTGGTGTCAAGCTCAATTGAAAGGATCTCGGAAGCTGTTTGGTCACTGCAGTGAGAATTCAGACTACTCACCACCCGGCTGGAAAAATGCAAATCAAGACAAAGATGGGTGTAAAAGTAGCATTTGGGATCCTGGAATCTATTCCGACATTCAACACTCCGGGAGCCTTGAAGCCTTCTTGAACTCACCTAAGGGCTTTACGTACTTTGTTTGGGACCCCGGAGGATACTGGCACTCCAAACACTGGTGGAGATTCCTGGACAAATTCAAGCACAAGCCACCCTAGCAGAAAGCTCACCAAATGTCCAACTTAAGGACTTTAACTAAAAGTGCTAGGTGGGAGACAACCCACCATGGTATGATCGTTCCTTTCTCATTTTTATTTAGTTTTATTTGTTTTCGAGTTTTATTTTATTTTATTGTATTGAACCTAGAGTTTTGCACTACATTCATATTAGCATTGCATTCTGCATAAAAAAAATAAAAATAAAAAGGGAGAGCCGCGACGCGACAGCGTCGCCAACGCGATCGCGTCGCAGGTGGCTCAAAGAGAATGATAAATCGAATAGAGAGTCACGCGGGAGCGCGGCTGGAGGCGTGTCTTTGGCACAAATCATCCCACGCAACCGCGTTGCTGACGCGTCCGCGTCATGTGAAAAAAAATGCCTCCCACGCATCCGCGTCACCCACGCGAACGCGTGCCTCAAATTCGACGTAAAAAGGGTGTATGGCCGAAACTTGCGCTAGAATTGGGCTGGACTCGTGCTAGCAGCACAAGCCCTGCCACGTGAACGCGTGCCCCACGCGTTAGCGTCAATCCCCATACTATGGCCTATCACGCGATCGCGTCACCCAAAATATTGGCAAAATGAGTTTCAAACAGAAAGTTGCGCGAGCGTGCGGCTGCCCTCGCGCTAGTAGCACGAATTCACTCACGCGACCGCATGCCCCACGCGACCGTGTGCCCTACGCAGCCGCGTCACTTGACAATAGCGCCAACCGCGCGAATGCGTCCCTCACGCGTTCGCGTCGCCTGTGCCGCACAGCTTATCCAGATCAACCAAGATATCTCATCTTTTCTTCCCCAAATCTAATCTTTTCTTTCCCTTCTTATTTCTTTCTTCCTTCCTTTCTTTTTCTTCTTTTTTCTTTTAATTGGTGTTGGAAATTTATTTGGGTCATTATTTCCCATATTTTGCTTATGGATTATTTGGGATTTGTTTAAACAATTATATATTATTATAAGGGTGCTTGCATGTTCTAATTAATATTTTCCATACCTTATTTAACATGCATGCTATGTGTTTGTGAAAACGCCCATATGGCATTTTGCACTATTTTTAGATTTCTTTTAAATCTACTACTCTAAATGCCTGCATTTCACATAACCCCTTCTCTATTTTATTATTTAAATATAATTGTTTTTACAAACATATTATTAGTTTGGAAGACTTGGTAATCCAACTTAGACATTGAATGCTTGATCTATGCTACTCATGCCTTTGCCAGCATGCCAATAAACATCTTGCATTTAACTGTCATCACATGCACTTATTATATTTTCATTGATGACTTTTCACATGTAGTCATGACCATGTGTTAACATCATTCTTCTTTACTGTGCATTGATTACCACCTTTCCCGCTCCCTTCCTTGCTGGATCCCCTAGCTTTACTTGTTACTTTCTTTTTCCCTTTTCTGGATGGCCACCAAGAAGGGTATAGAGAAAGCTACTCCTAAACCACCGGCAAGGAAAGGAACAAAGCGAGCACCAGCTGAGGAACAACAACCCCCGTCCACTTGTACATCTTAGCATGCACCGAGGACGGTGCAATCTTTAAGTGTGGGGAGGTCGATACCGATCTCCATGGGTTAGTTACTCTTCTGTCTCAACACCAATGGTTTATTTTCCTTGTTAGTTGTTGCATTTGCATGTTTGTTTGACTTGCATTTTCTTGTTTGTTTGATTTTTTGCATATTTTGCCACTTGGTTGAAGTAATATTTTCTTTTTCAAGAAATTTTTATAGTATTTCACTAATTTAAATTGAAAAAAATTTGTGCTAAATTTGTTTGAAGTTGTATTTGGAACATGGTTTTTGAGCCAAAGAACACACAACCTGTGAGATTTTGAGCTTAATTGCATGGTTACATTGTCTAACCATAATATTTTATTCTTGTGTGTTTTCTTCTCTATAATTGCAATCTTTACTTTGTTCCATTCTATGTGTCCATTATTTAGTATATTTACATGCTTTCATATGATTGAGGCCATTGTTTGATTCTAGCTCACCATTCCCAAATTAGCCTACCTTTACATCACCCTTGTTAGCCCCCTTGAGCCTTTAAATCCCCTCTTGTTTTATAACCACGTTACTAGCCTTAAGCAGAAAAACAAAATAAAAAAATCCCAAGTTGAATCCTTGGTTAGCTTAAGATAGAAATTGTGTAATTGTTTAAGTGTGGGAAAACTTTATGGGAACACGGATGATAGAAACAAGGTAGAAAGTTAAAAAGAATAAAGATATTCCAAAATAAAAAAAAATTGGGAAGCATGCTCATGTGAAATCAAAGTAATTAAATTACCATGTGCATATATAAAAAAAATTTCAGTATTTAAATAAAGGGGATATAAAAGAATTCTCCAAATGCAAAATAAAGCAATGCACATGGGACAAAATTCAAAAATAAGTCTGACACATGATCATGTAATACAAAAGTGGGAAAAATTTGGTTAGCTAGGTAAATAATTTTAAATTTTATAAAGTATGTATATGTTAGGTAAGATCTTAGACTAATCAAGGATTCACTCTGTTAGCTCACTTAGCCTTATATATACATCCCCACCTTTACCTCAGTCCCATTACAACCCTGAAAAAACCTCATGATGTTTGTATGTATACATTAAATATTTGTTGATTGGTTAGATGTAGAACAAAGTTTAGAAAGTATGACTAGGGAAGAGTAGAGTGATTGACCCTAGACACTTGAGAGATTAGAGTGATATACACTACCAGTGAGGGTTCAATGCTTAATTCTATGTTCCCTGCTTTCATGAGCTGTCTTCTTACAAGTTTACTTGTCTTTTATTGTGTAATTTGAATTAGTGGAATTTGGTTCATATTTGTCTTGGAGAACTTGTTGCTTTTAACCAATTAGGTAGAAACATTTTAGCATATAGTTGCATTCACATTCATAGGTTTCATTGCATGATTCTTGCCCTTCCCTACTCATTTATTTAGTCTCCTTGAGCTTAGCATGAGGACATGCTAATGATTAAGTGTGGGGAGGTTGATAAACCACTATTCATGGTTCATATTGTATTTAATTGAGTAGTTTTATCAAGCTTTTCACCCACTTATTCATATGATTTGCATGATTTTACAATTCCTTCCTAGTTTAGTTCTATGATTGAAAACATGCTTCTTTGGTCTTAATTTAGTTAATCTTAATCCTCTCTTATTACCATTCGATGCCTTGATCTGTGTGTTAAATGTTTCAGGCTTCATAGGGCAGGAATGACTTAGAGAATGAAGAGGAAGCGTGCAAAAATAGAAGGAATACAAGGAATTGAGGAGATGACCAGCGAGAAGTTACGCGGTCGCATGGCTCACGCGACCGCGCAAAATGGAAGAAATCAGAGTGACGCGATCGCGTGCCTGACGCAACCGCGCGGATTGGAAGCTGCACGAACGACGCGAATGCGTGGATGACGCGCACGGGTGATACGAAAAATGCTGAGTGACGCGATCGCGTGGACGACGCGGACGCGTGACGTACGCGATCTGTAGAATTACAAAAGTCGCTGGTAGAGATTCTGGGCCACATTTCAACCCAGTTTTTGGCCCAGAAACATAGATTAAAGTCAGGGAACATACAGAGACTCAGGAGGCTTTCATAATTCACTTTTTAGGTTTTAGATGTAGTTTTTAGAGAGAGAGGTTCTCTCTTCTCTCTTAGGATTTAGGATTAGGATTTCTATTAGGATTAGGATTGTTTCTTCATACTAGGTTCAATAATTTATGTTTCTCTTTTACTTCCATTTACTCTTATGCTTTCATTTGTATCTGATTTGTGTTGCCCAATTGGCTTATGAACTTTTCATGTCAGGATTGATTTTCTTATTTAATATACATTACTGAGATGTTTTCAGATATATGATTTTAATTTAGCTTTCTACATTCTTGGCTTTGGTTGATTAATTGGTAACTCTTGAGTTGTCAAACTCATAGTTGACTGAAAATTGGAATTACTTCAAGGATTAATTCGAGATCCAATAATTCTAACTTTTCCCAAGGAAAGACTGGAATTTGAGGATCCGAATTAATTCATCCACTTAACTTACCTTCATAGTTAGAGGTTAACAAAGTGGGAGAAAAATCCAATTCTCATCACAATTGATAAGGATAACTAGGATAGGACTTCTAATTTCTCATACCTTGCCAAGAGTTTATTTTACAGTCAATTATTTATTTTACTTGTCATTCATCATAATTGTTCTTCATTCTTAAAACCCCCAATTTACAAAACTCATAACCAATAATAAGAATATACCTCCCTGCAATTCCTTGAGTAGACGACCCGAGGTTTAAATACTTCGGTTATCAATTTATTTAGGGGTTTGTTACTTGTGACAACCAAAACGTTTGTAAGAAAGGTTGATTGCTTGGTTTAGTAACTATACTTACAACGAGAGTTTACTATAACTTCTAAACCATCAATCTTCAGTTCTTCAAATACCTCAAATTAAACCGAATGGAGATGTCAATTCTAACATGGAAAATATTCATTAGCCAATTGGGCAACATAAATCAAACACAAATAAAAGCTTCAGAGTAAACAAAAATAGAAGAGAAACATAAATTATTGAACCTGGTATGAAGAAACAATCCTAATCCTAATAGAAATCCTAATCCTAAATCCTAAGAGAGAGGAGAGAACCTCTCTCTCTAAAAACTACATCTAAAACCTAAAATTGTGAGCAATGATTTGATATGAATTCCTCTCCTGAGTCTATGCATGTTCCCTGACTTTAATCTGTGTTTCTGGGCCGAAAACTGGGTTGAAATGCGGCCCAGAATCTCTGCCAGCGACTTTTGTAATTCTGCAGATCGCGCACGTCATGCGTCCGTGTCGTCCACGCGATCGCATCACTCAGCGTTTTTCATACCACGCGTGCGTGTCGTCCATGCATTCGCGTCGTTCATGCAGCTTCCAATCCACGCGGTCGCGTCAGGCACGCGAGCGCGTCACGGTAATTCCTTCTAATTCACGCGGTCGCGTGAGCCATGCGACCGCGTGACTTCTCGCTGGTCATCTCCTCAATTCCTTGTGTTCCTTCCATTTTTGCATGCCTCCTCTTTATTCTCTAAGTCATTCCTACCCTATGAAACCTGAAACACTTAACACATAGATCAAGGCATCGAATGGTAATAAGAGAGGATTAAGATTAGCTAGATTAAGACCAAAGAAGCATGTTTTCAATCATAGAACTAAACTAGGAAGGAGTTGTAAAATCATGCAAATTCTGTGAATAAGTGGGTGAAAAGCTTGATAAAACCACTCAATTAAATACAATATAAACCATAAAATAGTGGTTTATCAGTCAGCATCAACTTCCATTGCATTATTGTTATATTGATGTCAAATTTTTGTCAAGCTGAATTTGTGCCTTTCAATTCTGTTTCTGAATCTAAAAAGGAAGTCCATAATGTTAAATAATTGCTCTTTCTCCGTTTACTAAATTGCTCCTGTTTGATGTTGTTTGTGCTTGCCAAATTGGTTTTATTGATAAATAGTTGTTGAGTTTATTTGCATGTTTCTAGGCTCAACTTGCAGGTTTCCTGTTGAAGAAAATTCTGCAAGTCATTGAGTTGCGTGTTTCACATCAAGCAGAAAGCATAAAAAATGTAAAATTAACTTTATATGTTCAATGCCTCCCTTCTAACTATTTGAGTGATTGGAACTACAGAGATCCTGCCTGCCTCCTCTCACTTGTTCAATTCTTGAGGTGAAATGAAATTAGATAAAACACATATTTGAATTTTGGATGCTTTATATGTAATGGATATAGGTATAATTGATCCTTCTCTTGATTGAGATATGTCTGACAGTGGAACTTACAGGGAATAGAAATGCATATGAGTTCTGTTGGTGAGAAGGTATTTCTTTATAGATCGTTATTTTTGTTAGAAGTTAAAACTTGAAGTTGTTATTTTCAGCATGATTAAGTAGCTCAAATTGATTGGACTGTATACTTTTTAAATTTAGTTAATACTATACTAGATACCTTTATAAAGTTGAAATCGATTGCCAATCTAGAGCTTTTCAAGTTTGCTTTGTTGTTTATGTTGTTTCAATTTTTATTTCCATTTTCTTTTTACTTGTGCTATATTTATATACTGTATCTCTTCAAGTACTTTATATTGTTTTATAATGTGTCATATACTATGATGTGGATGTGTGTTGTATAGTGTGTACTAGCTATTATATGTGTGATGTATATATGTTTTTATGATATATTTTTTTTCCTAAGTTGAAGAAGAATAAATGTAGGTGTTTGTGTCTAATGTGACTTTATTTTGCATGTTAATGAAGCAGGTGCTGAGCTTTCAAATGGTAAAGTGGCTGAAACAAAAGTTCTCGAGCGTTGAGAAGAAAGAATAGCAATACCAGAAACAATCTATCCTAGCAGAGTCTAAGTTGTATTGCTCTCATGTCTGTGGAACAATTCTGTTAATAGTGTTTATTTAGTGTTAGTGTATATATCACTATGTATAAAATTAAGATTGAGACAAGTGTATTCACTCAACTATATTGATATGTTAGCTGGTTACTTTAATTACAACTTATCTTAATTGTTGATTATCTTTTTTATTTTTAGATTTATTTTATAATTATCATCATTTTGGGTGTGATTATGCTTAAAAAAAAACTTAAATCTCATAAAATAAAATAGGCCGTGATCATAGATAAAGCTATGGTCACGGTAAAAATCGTGACCATAGATAAGGCTATGGTCATGGTTTTAAGGTGGGGTGACCATAGAGGCTATGGTCACGGAAAAAAATCATGACCATATAAATAGGGCTATGGTCACGGTTTTAAGGAGGGGTGACCATAGAGGCTATGATCAACCGTGACTATAGATAAGGCTATGGTCACAGTTTTAAGGTGGGGTGACCATAGAGCTATGGTGACCATAGATAAGGCTATGGTCACGGTTTTGAGGAGGGCTGACCATAGAAGCCAAAACCGTAACCATAGATATCGCTATGGTCACGATTTTTATGCATGACCATAAATTGCCCTATGGTTACGGTTAAAAACCATAGCCTAAAGTGTCAGAATTTGAAAATTGTAACCGTGACTATAGGTAAAAAAACCGTGACCATAGACTTATGACCACGGCGGAATAGGCCACGGTAAAAAACCGTGACCATAGGTCTAAAACCGTGATCATAGATCTATGGTCATCCTTTTCACTAGCTATGGTCATGTTTTTTACCGTGACCATAGTCCTTTTTTTTATAGTAAGGGATGGTACTTGCAAAGATACTCCGACGCTCAAGTCATAATGGATTTTAGAGGTATAAGGTGTGTGAAATGAGTAACGTACTTGAGGGGTCTTTGCCTCCCTTTATATAATTTGGGATAGTTATATTATTTTATCTTACTTGATTAAGATAAGGGAATATTTGAATTAAAAACCGGTTAAAGATTGTAAGACCGATTTTGGACCATCAAAAAGAGGTCCGCTCTGGACATCTGAGTCGGGAGGCCGTTCTAGAATGGGATCCGGATCGAATCCGTAACATATTGCATGAAAACTTGTAAACAATAAATTTTGAGATGAGTGTTTTACATATTGCATGAAAACTTTGTGAACCTTTTTATTAAATTGTTGAGAATTGTGGATTCTAATGATAAACTATCATTAGAATATGTAGACGAATGTATTCTAAAGGCTGAAAATGCCATCAAAGAAATATTCAAATAGAATAAGACCACATATATCGACTTTATACAAAGATTATTAATTCAATATGGGACACAAATAAGAACGCATTAAGTTATGCAAGTTCTACTTAACATGGTTACATTATATAATAAATGCAATCATTCATATATATTAAGTTTAGGCAATGAAAAAAATACAATTATATAAAGATCGAAAAAAAAGTTTTGATATGCCAAAAGTTACTCAGGTTGCCAAAATAACTTAAACCTGATAAGAATATTAGTTTAATAGTAATTTTTTTTATACATTTATATCATTCATTGATAACTAATAATATAGTTAATTGAATCTAACTTGTATATAAATAGTGGAGATTGTTCAGAGGTTTCTGCTCTATGTTTTCAAAGCATGACAATTCCTCTATATTCTTAGCCAAGCATATATTTCCTAAAGATGTAGGAGGAATTAGAATTATTTTTGTCAAATTCATACTAAAAGAATAAATAAATTAGAGCATGCATATAGGCTAAATAATATTGTATTTGTTATACGTAATTTACGTCTTAAATTCAGATAATATATATTTCACATTATTAGATTTCTATGTAAAAATTATATGTCATGCTGCCTTTCATATTCAAAATTTAGGATAACAAACTTGTAAAATAATAGTCTATTATGATGTATTTAATTTTTTAAGTAAGAAAAAGAAAAAAAAAAGTATACTTTGATCTAATTGGTTATAAAAACATCAATTTAATTGACTTTTGAGTTAGAAAAAAGTTACCGAGTAAAATCTTGATCTTTCTAGTAATATTAAAAACTTGTGAGTATTATAGTTTGCTTTTAAATATTTTAATTTATTAGAATGATTTTAATTTTTAACATATGTAACACATATTTAGTTAAAAGATATTGATGTTTATATTCATCAAAGTGATGGTAATAGTATACTTAACTTTATACTGTATTTTTAAATTTTTCTGGTCAAGACGATAAAAATGAAAATGAAGGTGAATATAATCTCAATAAATCAAATCTCGAGCAAGGGTTTTCGGATTTTGATGATTGTTGATTATAAACTTAAATATTGACCATTAATATTTGAATATTTACTTTTTTTTTTACTTTTTTCAATTTTGTGTATATGAAATTACAAGACTTCAGTTGATATCGTATTTTTTATTTTTATACTTTTTAAAATTTATATTAAAAAATATAATTATATTTTTGTGTATTTATTTATAATTTTATATATTATTTTGTTATAATTTAATTATTTTAATTAAATTATAGTTAAATTTATTGAATATCAATCGACAAATAACTAACTAAAATAATTGACGGTTCGATTTTGAGAACCTTACCTTAAACGTACACAATACTAGTGTTAAATCCGTGCGATGCACGGACTTATATTTAAATTTGATGAGTTAAATTAAAAATAATATTTTATAATCATATATTTTTTTAAATTTAGTATAATACTATCATCATCGTTATATAATAAACGTGTTAAATATGTTGTTTTATCTTTATTCAAAGTAAAATATGAATAGAAGAGTTTGAAGTTTATAATATTCTTGAACCATAAGGAGGGAGATAAAAAAATAAGAACATATATAACTGTAATAATAGTATGTTAATTTTACCCTAAATTTTATATCAAAAAGCTAATAAAATTTTATCGACAACCTAGTATCTTACTAACTTCATTAGAAAATCATTGGATATTGTGATCTTTGTTACACATTTCATTTCAAATTTGAAAAAAGAGTCATAGATAAATTAGTTATATCTATAGTAAAGATTTGTACAAAAGTGTAAAATCATAACATGCTATTAAAATGAAAATAATATTATTCTTACCTAAATATTATTAAAAACCTCTTTGAACACGACATTTATTGTTGATGACTTTGGATTGCCGTCTTCGTTTAGAATTAAAACCCTGAGGCCACTGCGACTCTTAACTCTTGACAAAGCAATATAAAGTTGTCCATGGGTGAACGCTGATTTTGGCAAATAAAACCGTACATGTGATAATGATTGACCCTGACTCATGTTAATGGTCATTGCAAAGCATACTGTTAATGAAAATTGTCTCCGTTGGAACTTAAATGGCAATCCTGAATCTGAAGGGATCAAGTTCATTCTTGGAATATACACTTTATCTCCAATAATTCTACCCGTCACTCCAATTACGTTGCTGTCAAGTTTGTTAACTATTAATCTTGTCCCGTTGCATAAACCTGAAGTCTGGTCTATGTTTTACAGTAGCATTACAGCGACTCCTGGCTTCAAAGTCAACTTGTGATTGAGTAGTCCCGAACATTTGATATCATTTAGAAACTCTGGTGTGAACCACTCTTGTTTTACATCTTCATTCTCATCAGCTTGACATGTTGTGTCAGAGCTCAAATACTCCTTTTCCATCCCTAGAAAGATTGTCAAGACAAAATCGTTTACCTTCTCAACACTCTTAAGAGTGGGTGCAAGAATTGCTCTACTCTAAAAATACCTGTAATCTGACATGTTTTGCAACAAATTTGGATATGCAAAGTCTACCAAATGAGAGAGAGGATCATCAATAGTTGTAATCAATAGATCATCTAGAATTTCAACTTCTGATTCATCACCAACAACAGAGCCAATATTTCCATTTCCAACATCAAGTATCCAATTAGCAAATATCTTCATTTCACCTTCATCTTGATCCGAAGAAGACATTAGAAGCCTCATATTCGTATGCAGTTTCAGAACCTTACAAAATAATCACAGATATGATGAGTTAATAGCGGATGCTAATATATCGTGTCTACTTCCTTTCGGAATCACCGGAAGTATCTGTCTGAAATCACCTCCTAGAACAACAATCTTACCACCAAATGGTTGATGTGTCTTATGTTGATCGGTAACTGACATAAGATTCCTGAGCGTCCGATCAAGTGCTTCAAAACGGCAGTTGTACCTTCCCTCGCATACAACATATTGAGAACTCAAAATTGGATCCTGTTTTGGACTTCTCTGATCTCTCCTCATACCACATCATGGCGTCGCAATGCCGACAAAAAATTCTGGATCACCAATATCTATCACATCTAATAATCACCAAGATAATAAATTGTTTTAGTTATATTTGCAACAAATACTTTATATAAAAATATACCTTTCTTTCACCATATTAAGTATAAAAATAATATTTATAAAAGATTACCGAAGAATGCAATTTATGGATTAAAAAGATGAGATCATATAATACAATTTCATTGTGCCAACCTCAAGATTTAAGTTTTACAATAAATCAATGTTCAAATACAAAAATTATAATATATAACCATATCTTAGTTTGAATTTTAAAACTTGAACACTAAACGATAATTTTTTGTTTATAAAAAGCATAACAATAGTAAATAATAAAGTACTGATATTGCTACTTCTTAAATTACTTGTATTCTCAGCAACATCGAATATGGCTGGGTATTAAATTTGCACAGAATCATCTAAAATAGTCGTATTTTCAATAATATCCTCAACTTCTTGAAAATTTTTTGAAAGATTTGTAGTCAATTCCTTCAAAAATGTTTCTCTTTGTATCATGTGTCTTTTTTTTTTCAGCTATGCACACTTCTTCTAATTTTTTAGTATCTAAATTTGAATTAAATGTACTTGCTCCTGTAATCATTAGAGATAATACATCAAGTACTTTATCTTATAAAAAAAGAAAAATGAATATATGTTAAATGTTTGAATCAGCTGAATTATGAATATATATTATGAAGGTAGTATTAAAGATAAAAGAAGTAAAATTTTAGCTTTGTGATAATTACAATTTATCATGCTTATCTTACCATCTCTCTTTTGAAGTAGCATAGTCTCCCTATTCAGTCTTCATCCCTTTGCAATCTAATTCGATTTGTGTACTCCAATGAATCTATAATAATTATTTAGCATATACCAATGATTATTTTTAATAGACCAATTAAAAAGTTAAATGTTTGGTCTTTAAGTAATAAAAACATATTAACATAATAACTGATAGATATTATTTGATGTTTGTTGAAGATGTTGTTAACTTGTCTGATGACATGGACTATCATATGCTTCATGTGTGATACCCGAATTACTAATATCACTAATATTGGAGCATCGTTTTTTTTTCATCCATAGAGTGTAGATTAGTAGTTGGAGACCTTGATCAATGTGGTGTTGGGTTATTACCTAATAAGATAACTCGAGATATTAGTTTTGAACATATTTTCTGTTAAAGTTTATAATTGAATAAATAGTAGGAAAATCAAAATACATAAAGTGCATATACATTCCCATAATCAAGTTCCAAAAAAATCATCCAAAAATAAATCTGTATTAATGCCTATTTGTAATATTCGACAACACCGATTGAAAATGCACACCATTGGAACTATCACTCGAATTTCCTATAATTTTTTCATAAACAAATTTAGTAACATATTACGAAGACAATGTAAATTAATAATTTATTACTTGTCAATAGTTAAATAATATATAGAAAATATTGTATTTTATGGGTTTTTAATCGGCCAAAATACTCATGACATGTTAGTTATTTTGTATACCTAATAAAAACTAAATATATAGAACTGACATACTTAAAAATACCAAATAAAAAATATATTATTCTAACTTAAAAACAAAAATGATAAAATAATTAATTTATTTTTTATATGGAATCTACCTTGAATTGTGCTTTGCTTTGTATCTTCTTTGTCTTTTAATATCAATTTTCTATTCAATATAATCTTACTTCTCTTTGGACTTCTTGCATCTTTCAATATATATCTAAAAATATCAAATAAATAAATTTTTTAACCAATTAAAAATATATATATATACATTATACATAATACATTTCTATTATCAAATTTTTTATATTATTAAAAAAAATAAAGTAGTACACATATGACAGCCTCTGTTTTTGGTATACATGTCCATCAAAACATAGACACAGGAGTACACAGGAGTACATATATGGTGTTTGTTTACTGAGACAAAAATGATGAAAGACATAGTCGTACACAAACACCCATTAAAAACATGTATTTTGTGTCTCTCTAAAATGCTGAAATACTAATTTTTAACTTGAGACACTAATTTTTTTACAAATTTTTCTCATGTCTAACTTACCAAATAGAATATGAAATTAGTGTCTTCTTATGTCTATGTAAAATCGCACAGATTTTATTTTCAATGGCTGCTTTAGTTTCTTTTTTATTCTCATTTATTTAGTTACGTAAACATATTTTATAGAAAATAATATATATTTTTTTTACAAAAGTATCTTTTTTTAAATAAATATAAGTTTAATCTCACGATCAATAAATTCAACTTATAGTTAAAGAGATTGAAAATGAACAACTTATAAGTAAAAAGAGAGAAAAAGATAAAAGTACCTCTATTGTTATAATCTAAAAAATAACAATGTAAACGAAGTAAATAGAAAAAAATTATAAATGTGACAAATAAAAAAATTTAAATTTAAAAATCAAAACGACTAAGAAGCCACTTAATTAGGAATTAGTATTAGAGTTTTAAATTTCAAATTTTTAAATAGAATTTTTTAATTAGCTAGTACAAATTTAAAATTTTTAAATAAACTTTTTTAATTAAACGTTTGTTATTCATTAAGAATATAAGAATTTGTTAATTTAAAAATAATTTTTATTAGTTTCGTCATAAATAGTATTAATCCTATTATTTATCGATAAAAATAAATAAAATTAAATACAATCTAAAAATTAATAACCTTATAAATTATGTAAATTTAGAAAAAATACTTAAAAAGAGAGAAAAAGATGAAAGTATTTCTACTGTGGAGAGACAATCTAAAAAGATAATAATAAAAATTTATAAATGTGGCAAGTAAAAAAATTTAAATTTAAAAATTGAAATGGTTAAAAACTTACTTAATTAGAAATTAGTATTAGAAATTCAAATTTAAAATTTTTAAAATAGAATTTTTTAATTAGCTAGTATAAATTTTAAATTTTTAAATAAAATTTTCTAATCAAACGTCCGTTGTTCATTAGAAATATAGAAATTTGTTAATTTAAAAAAAATTTTTTAAGTTTCATCATAAACAGTATTAATTTTATTATACTTTTTCTAAAATTTAAACAGTATTACATTTTTTTAAATAGTATAAATAATTTTACATCTTAATAAGACTAATAATTTTATTTATTCTATTATAATCCTTTGTAATTAGCATAGTAACTTATAAATTATATAAATTTTTAAAAAATATTCTCAAACCCAATTGCTTACGTAAAAATTAAAAAAAATATATTTGAATTTAAATTTAAAATTATAAACATAATACTTTAATTAAAAATTATAATTAGATTTTTTTTAAATAAATATACATTAAAAATTAATAACTAACTTAATTGTATCAACAATAATTCAAAAAAGAAATTTATAACTTTATGACATCAAATATTAAATTAAAAATTATCAGAATATCAACGGTGAGAATCAAATTAAAAATAAAACCACAAGTAATAACCAAATAACTTCAATTTATATTTAAAAAAAATTCTAAATTCCAAACATAAAAATCGAAAAGAACCAAAAAAAAATAACAACTCAAGAAAAGACAATGTTTCCACCAAAACAAATATATGCTTGGCATTATTCTATTAGATAGACTCTAAAAGAGATTCCAAAACATGTGCATCTAAATTCTCAAGTTTCTTTCTCAATCTTGATCTTCTTGCAAGTTGAGGTATCTCCTTCCACCTTCGAATCTTTCGACTCCGAGGATAGTCACTTAGTTGGTGTAATAGCACTTTCCAACAATTCAGATTCATCATTGGCCGCAACTTCAATGGAGAATTCAAGCAACAAATTCTGTACAAAAAAATCACGATAAATAATATAATAAGTACCAATAAAAATATCTTCACTAATGCTTTTAGAAATAAATATTGGTTAGATCTTACCAATAGGAGTGGATCAAGTATCTCTACATAGCTCTCTTCCAAAACTTGTTTTGCCTCCTTGTCAAAGACTACATAACATGCACAGTCAGAATCATCAGTGACACCAAGCTTTATTCGATACCTGCTTAAAAAAGAAAATAATACAAGAAAAAGTTAAATATAGACTTATTTAATATTTAATCCAATGTAAATAGACTTTAATTTAAATAAATAAATAAATAACCTTGGAGTCATGGATAAAAGGATATTAGTAGAAAACTCGCGTCTTCATCGAATCAAACCATCTCAATTGAGTATGGCAATGGAGAATTTCCGTAACTTGATAGTGTCCATAACCATATCACTCGTATACGTACACATAAATTGTCGATTGTAGGATTGATGTCAGCAATTTTGTGAATATCAGCCATTTGAATAAGTAGGGAGATTTTGGATATATGTAAAGAAAGGGATTGATGTACTTTAAATTGTGGTGCTTTACATCTCTCATAACTTATCCTTTTATAGTTGCATCATAACTAAATTTTTTAAAATTTGGTTGACTTTAATTTAAAATTTAAAAAATAACAAACTAAGTAAAACAACCCAAATTTAAAATTTAAAAATAACAACTTAAATAAATAATAATTTAAAAATTCTAAACTAACGTAAATATTTATTTATTGTAATATTAGTATGTAACAACTGAAGAATAATTAACGTAAATTTTTTTAAAACTTTAAATTTCTTTAAAAGAATTTATGTAGCTGCAATTTAAAAAAATCAACAAAATTTTAAAAAATTATGCTAAAAAGAATTAACAAATTTTTTAAAAATAGTGTTAAAATATAAAAAAGAACAATCTAAATAAAATCTAAATAAAATTTAAAGAATAACAACTTAAATAAAATAATTTAAAATTTAAAAAATAACAACCTAAATAAAATAATCCAAACAAATAAAACAATTTAAAATTGAAAAAATAACAACCTAAGTAAAATAACTCAAATTTAAAATTTGAAAATAACAACATGAGCAAATAATAATTTATAATTTATAAATATAAATCTAAAAATTTCTAGTGACGACACGTAAACAAATAAACTCCCAGACTCAACGTATGAGTGCCACGTCAACAAATGAGCTTCTCATTTGTATTACTATAAAGATAAAGATAACTAATCATCTATGACCAATGTGTAACTAGCGCAGTCAAATTAGGAAGTTGCTGCGATAGCACTAACATCTCAATCACCAATGTGCCTAATAAAGAAAATTTTGAGATTAAGTTTCTCAATGACAAGATATGTGAGTTCCTAATTTTGGTAATCAAAAAGCCTTCTTTTTGACATCAAGGTAAAAATTCCTGAAACAGCTTGTGTCACACATAGACTTTTGGTCGTTAAATGCGGAGAACAAAGATGACTCATCAGCTTTTCTAGGGCATGGAATTATTATCCTATTGAAATAAAATGATAAGTAAAACATGCCAATATGGAATCAAAAAACAAAAGCTATACCTAACCGTACATAGACCAAAACAAAATCCATGTACGTAGGCATTAAGCATTTTTCATCCTTAAATAGCATGCATACAAACATTTTTCTTTCCGGGCTAATTTAATGTTAGTTATGTTTAGCATATTCCTATATCTACATATGATTCTCGTTTGAAGTACGAAATAATATTAATTATGAGATAGATATATGTATTCATGTAATGAAAATGAGTAAAGATCCACATGTTTATATTAATTTGGTTATAAGGCATTTCTGCTTTTCGTTGTAAAGGTGAGACAGCTCTTTAATTATTTTTTTTAGGAAGTTAAAAATTACTAATTAACCATAGAATAATAATAAAAAATTATGCCTAGTTATTGATAGCTAGGTATAGCATAATGGTAGATAATAATTGAAAAATTATAAAAAGTTAATTTTTAGTTAATTAATATTAACTTTATAATATTTATTTTTGGAGAATTTATAATTTAAAATTTAAGATAAAAAATATTTTTAAAAAATTAACGAATATTAATCGAAAAAGATTGACTCAACGCATAATAATTTATTATCAGATACACTAGAACATTAATAACAATTCCAAAGGAGCTAGTACTAAATAGCATAATTAAAAGGTTAATAATAACAAGGTCTACTACGAACAACAGGCATGAAACAATTCCAAAAGAGCTAGTACTAACTAGCTTAGTCCTTGGTTATCAACTTATCAACATAAACCATCATCATCATCATCATTATCAGCTACAATAATAGGTGCATACATATATAACCTAAAGGAATCAAAGTTCCGCCAATGAACTTGAAAGGGTTACGTTGATGATGGATTCCATCGGAGAATTTTCACTTTCGCATTTACTTAAAAGAGAAAAGTCACATCATAGTGCTATAGCTAGCTGAATCAGTAGGGTGAAACACCAACATTAGCCGAAGCATAAAACCCAGCATCTTTCATCAGAACCTCTTCTCCTTCCTGAAACAAACAAAACAAAATATTAATAGGCACGTTGACAATAAAATACACATAAAACTGTTCAACTATTCTAAATCAATCATTATAAGTGTATAAAAAAAATTAATTATCGGTATAAAAAAAATATATATATATTAAAATATAAAATATATATTAAAAATAAATTAAATAATATATATTTATACATAAATATTTGATAACTAATTTAGTTTAATAATAATTTTTTGTGTGTATATAATAATTTTTTATTTTAAATTACAATATTGGAAGTATGGGTTAAGAAAATAAAAAGTATATGGTCCGATCGAACAAGACTAATATAGTTATTACTTAATTTTGGATTGATTTCCTCAACAATTTACTTGTGCATATTAATAGATAGAATGTGATAATAGATGCACAAAATATATATATACAAGTAAGGGATTGCATGATAAGGTACCTGCTGGCGCACGTTTGTCTTCTTCACAGTCTGATCAGGCATGAGACCAAAGTGAATGTGTGGGAAGTGGGCCCACTGACACACAAAGCGCGTCACATATTAAAAGGAGTCCAAAATGAACTAGAAAACCGGATATATACAGAATCTACTTGATTGTTCAACTTGAACATAATAATTCTTATGCCACATTTTTAGCACATTATCTTTTCGAAGGGGAAAACATATATAAAATGTAATAGTTATTTGTATGGAAACATCTTTAAATATTTTAAATCGTTAAATAGTTTGATATCTTTAATTGAATATATTTTATAATTTATAATGTTATTTCACATACAAATACATTCTGAAAATAACCATTAGAAAATCATCATAAAATGTATTTGTTTATTAAATATTAGCTGAAAGTATTTTCTAGCCTTTTTTCCATATACATATGTTGTTCTACTTTTATATAGAGATACTACTTTAAAGTGTTCTTTCAAAACTACTATAATTCTAAATTAAAGGAAGCTAGGTAAAAGAAACAATGCTGATTTTTAAGTAAAGCATAGGAGAGGAAAACACTATAGATTGAATGACACGTTGCATGCAAAAATTTAGGGCATTAGAAAAACTATATGATAGACAATATATAGAAACCCTAATAAAGGCTACTAAGGAAATACACTAGGGCTAACAACTAACATTTAATAATTATTTATATTGATTAATATATAGTATTGATTTTTGTATTTTTGTATTTTTTTTTTTTGAAATGTGGAAAAATGAAGCATACATTCTTGGCAGCTGCACTGAAGGCCTCTCTGTGGGTTATATCAGGATTGACAGACTTAATGCGTTGGATCTCGTCCCTGCAGATCGATATATACATACATACATATTCAGATTCAGATTTGATTTAACTTTATAACGAAACTATGATGCAGACATAAATATATAATATATATGAAAAAGATATTTCTTTTATCCGAAAATAAGTATCGTTTTTAAATGTATTTTGGACTCATATATATATGAAAAATGGTATTTATTTTTGGCTAAAAAGGAGTAATAGAAGAAGAGAAAGGGTTATTCATGGATATATACTCACTTAATGAAGCGGTTGTAAGCGGATGGGACTCTCTGTCTCTTCTCAGGAGCTGGGAGAGAAACATGCATGGCATTCACAATCATGTCAAAATTAAATCACTTCAATAATTCCTTTTGACTTTTAGTTTTAAAGTTTATAATTAATTCAATCTTTTCTCTGGCATCACCATTATGGACTATATGCATTCTCTTCTGCATTATTAGTGTTACAAGTTTCAAGCAACTATAATTCCGGGGGAGAATGAATAAAGAAGCATGATAAAATCTGAACTATCATATATCTTTCTCTCTCTCTCTCTCTCTCAACCACTCAACTCTTTTCCCATACTACTACTCTAATTATATAAGAGGCCAAAATAACCCTTTTTTAAGTAAAAAAAGAAACCTTTATCTCTGTCGGTGCTTGGTATTAATCTAATCAATTGTAAGGGGAAAAATGAACATTCTTACTGTTTTCTAATTATATAAAATAATCAGTCAACATTTATAAATGGTAGCTAATAAAGAACCAAGGAGGGTTTTAGCTAGGTACTTTGGGGGTTAATGCCATAAAAGACCCCCCTCCCCCCCCCCCCCCTTTTTAACCAAACGGATCGTACTAATTGGAGACTGTTAATAAAGTAGTAGAGCATATTTTTTAATCAATAATGCTAGTTGAAGTTGCTTTCAGCATAAAAAATAAGAAGTTTATAGTAAGAAATTAAAGGGAAAGTATCATTTTGGCACCGAGAAAATCAACCTGAACATTGCCCCAAACATAACGTTGTGTAAGAAAGAAAATGAAAATGTATGTGACGTACGTCTGTTTATGATAGGTGGGCGTGGAAGCTCATCAACAACAGTCCTAGTAGGCATGGAGAATTCATTTGGTGTGTTTGTCTGGTTCATGAAGAAATTTGGGGATGGATTCGGAATCTCCTCCTGTAACCAAGAAATTACTGATTAGCAACTAGCAAATCGCTATCATGAAACTGCTTTAAGCTGAATAATTATATCTCTAACACATTTTATGAATGTACTAGAAAAGTGTATATATACCAGAAGGTTATGAGTTGGGGAGAAGAAAGAGTGTCCGAAATGGAATTGATTGGGCGATGGAAGAAGAAGGCCTCGCATGTTCACCGGCAGCAGATTGGTGCAATGGCCGCATCGCACCGTCACCGTCTTGAACAAGCTTGTGCAGGGAACACTCACCTGAGACAACAACAAAAAAAACCCTAGGCCGATGTAGGTGGATGATGATATAGAAGATATATATGAAGTAGGGAGTTTGAGATTCATACAGCAAGGACAGTGTCACAAATGTTGCAGTGAACATAACAAAGCTGTTCGGAAGGAGGGATGTGGTCCAGTGATAATGTAGTTGAAGAAGAAGAAGAAGAGGAGGATGATGACATCTTCAATTAAGTAAAAAAGTGATTTCCTCTTTCTATATTTTTTAAAAGAAAAAGAGAGAAATAATTCTTCTCAGTTTGATGATTGGTCTCTTGATTGGTTGGTTGATTGATTGATTGATTGATTGATGGATGATGGACAGGTTAACCACCACGCACCACACTAGCACCCTCGTCTCCTTGGATATGCTTTTTTTGATTATGAGTTGTGAAAGAAAGGCGCAGAGACACACAGAAACAGAAAGAGAAACAAAGAGATGATGGATGAGAGTGAAAGAGAAAGAGTCTCTTGTTGCTTGGGGCAATTCTGTTCCTGTGTTTATTGGTCTTGTTTATAGAGAGAGCGATGGAACAAGCACATGGATGGATGGATGGATGGATGGATGTGCATGCATGGATGTGTCATGTCAAGGTTGGAAGAGGGGGAAAGGGGGGGAATGAAGTGATGATGTTATGTAAGATGGAAACATATAGATGGATGCATGAATGTATGTGGTTGGCATTCCCAATGGAGAGAGAAAGAGAGGGCGGCAGATGTGGGGGAGAGGAGCCAGAAAGGGACGTGTGCATGGGGTGATATAGCTTTCACACACTCACCTGTTGTTTTCAATAGTTAAAGACGCTCTTGTCTTCGAGCCTGCTTCCTCTCAAACCACTCTCCTCCTTTTATTTATTCTCAACAGTCATACCATAACTCCTCTCTCTTTCTCTCTCTCTCTTATAAACTTGTATAATTTATTACTTTATCATTATTATAAAAAATATAACTATTTATTTATTAACTTAAATTTCTAAAAAAAATAATTTTATGACATAGCGTCGTATCTTTTATAACTAAAAGTTTAGAATTTGAGTTTTGTTATTCCTTTATTAAAAATATTATTATTTATGTTTCTTTTTTATTAATTTAAATTTTTTTAAAAATAATATTATGATATCGTAGAAAAATCTTATGTTTAAAAAATTTACAGTTCAATTTTTAATAAATTTCAAAAAAAAATATAAGACAAATAAAAAGAAAAGAAAAATGTCTATTGCAAAAGCTAAACAAACTTAAAAAAAATTCTTGTTTGAAAAAAGATATTAGTGATATAAATATTTATGTTGTCTTTTTTATCAATTTAAACTTTTAAAAAAGTAGTATAATGGCATTCTTAAAAAAAATTTAGTATAAGACAAAAAAAAAATTCTATCCAAAAATTAAACAAACTCAAAACATATTCTTATTTAAAAGAAAAATATTAAAAATATAATTATTTATTTGCCCTTGCCTATGGTTATAGTTTTGGAGTAGCGATTTTTTGAAAATTATATATACTTCTGTTTATTACTTGAGAGAAGATACAAATATACATAAAAAGAACGGAAAGAAGTTTTTTTTTTCTTCTTTTCTTTGTTTTATAGATATATGTAAATTATATGGAGTTATGGACTCGTGGGACGTATATAAATTAGTTTCGAAACACTTAGAGAAAATGAAAAAGAGATAACTGAGTATAGATGTAAAAAAAACTTAGTATATGTATTTTAATAAAATTATATTTGTCTCTTTAATTTGAAATACGGTTATATTTCCGTTTTTATAATAGTATTAGAGCAATGTTAAGGCCAGTAATTTTTGTGATTGTTAGCCATCAACTAGCCATCAATGATGATTTGATGGTGTGAGATTGGTGTGAGATTTCATTCAATGACTCACCTTCCTCTGCTAGTTACATGTTGGCCAAAATTCAACAAAACTGTTGGTCCCCTAAACTTTTCCATAGTATTATGTTCTAATGAGCACAAGCAACTAATAGAATGGAGGGGAACTCAGAAGTGAGTGGCATTCTGTTTTATGAAGTGATGATGAATTTAATAAGTAATGACAGAAATATATAGATATGGTAAACTTGGCGACAAGGGAGAGATAGAATGATGATGAAAAGCGTGCCCCACTTGAATGTAGCCCTAACAACACTTCTCTCTTCCCACTTACTCTATCTCTTGTTACCTTCTCCGTCTCCTTAGGGCTGCTGGCTCAATGTGAATAGTGAATAATAACCCTCATTGAAGCTACAGCCAGTGAAACTTGAGAAGCTCCATGATAGCATCATCATCATCATCATCAACATCATTCAACATTCAACATTCAACATTATAATAATAATATTTGTGAAAAAGAGATAAACATACAATGCAAGGCTTATTTTACTTTTGGTGATTTGACAACTCCATCTCGCTGGCCTATACACAGAACTGATACGTATTTAAGGCAGTAAAAAACAATCTCAGTCATGAGCAGACTTTCCCTCTTGCTAGCTATGCTTACCACCTTTGTCCTTTATTATATTTCTATTTCTTTTCTCTTAGAATCTTTTTTCTCTCCTTCGCCTCGCTATTCTCATCATCATCCTCAACATTTTCTTATTTAATTTCGATACTGCTTAACGTTTTAAAAGTTTTGCTAATGACTGCTCTGTTCAAAATCCCAATATAAAATTTTTTATTAAAAAATAGAAAATGAAAAACTTTCAGTACATAAATTATATGTATTTAATTACAATATTTTTAATAAAAATAATCTTAACAAGTACTAAGTAGCAAAATCATAATTTTAAAACTAAGCAATAAAAGAAAAATTTTTACCCAAGATTGTGTAAACTCCAAATCTGCACTAGGATTTTGAGATAAACTAAAAATCCAAAATGAATAAGTACATGTAACTAATTTAATTAAAAATAATGTTATACAATCAATAAAATTTATTAATTTTAGCTAATATTTAATCAACACCTAAACTCTAAGAAATAAATTATAAATTTTATACACTAAATCCTAAATTCTAATAGTATAAAATAAGATGTTAACTTAGTATTTTCTAATAAAAAATGTTAGCTTATAACATTTCTCTTTAATTAGTTAACACTAACTACATATTATTATAATTTTTTTTACTTTTATTTTTTTATTAGATTTAGGATTTACAGTTAAGATTAAATATTTAAAATTTAAAATTTAAAAACTAAATTGAACTCGAATAATTAAACTCTTTTTGTATTTACAGCATATTTTTTTAAAACAGCAGACACGTGATGCGGAAATCAAAACCCTAGTAATATATAGTATAGTATATCCGGGGGCAGGGCTCTCAAATTGTTGGTGTTGTATGAAGAATGATGGATGATATTCAAATTTTGGTGAAATTGATGGTGGTTGGCATGGAACAGCTTTGCATGATCCATTGGTTTGAGGGAGATCCGATGGATCAGAAGAGTCGCCATCGATGCCCATGTAAGCCCTGCGGGATTCCCTCATCATCCCCAAAAAAGGCATTGCTGTCATCATTCATTCATTCATTCATTACCATCCCCCCCTCTCATCAAATTGCCATGCAACTTCCTACTTCTCACTTACCCTCTTCTATCTCTCTTCTCTCTTCTCTCTTCTCTATACACATGCATACACGCAAAACAATTTTAACAAAATAATATCACTTTAATTTTAAAATATTTTACTAAGTCTTTTAATTACATTTGTTTTTAGATGATTATTTATATAATTAATATAAAAAATAATTAATTTTATTATATAATTAGATGTATGTATAATATTATATATTGTACAGTACATTAAAATTAAATTTAAATAATATATATATATATATATATACATACACACGCATACATGTTCCTAATAGGGGGAGAGTTTTAAAGTTTGTTGCCCCTTTATACTCACACAGCACAACACAACACCTTCAAGATGGTCCTATCCAAAATCGTAACCCTACCCGACATTGAAACATTTTGAAAGGGAGAGACTAGTAGCTACACTCACATAAAGCTTAGACACAACTGGACCCAGTTTTCCCCATGCTAGGGTTTAACTGTTGACTTTTTGAAAAAGAAAACAGAAAAATACAAAAACTACATTAACATTGCTTTTATTTTTTATCATTATCTTTCCCTATAATATACATCAAAAGTCCTATCACTCCAAAGGCATTTGCATAAGCCCTAAATTGTCTAACACTCTAACGAAAACTGTCACAGGTTTAGCCGATTATCTTGGACATATTGTTAGTTGTGATCAGATTTATATTTCAAAAATTTGTGTTTAATACTTAGATAAACTAAAAATATAGAAATAAATTAAAAAATTTTGTATTATACTACTTTTTAAGATAATAGAAAATATGCCTCCAAAATATATATAAATTTATTTTATTTATTTTAAAATTCTAAACATATTTTTGTATTTTTTCTATTAAAAACGTGTAAATTTATATACATTTACGAGCTAATATAAGAATTTAGGTGTAGTTCCTAATATCGTTGATAAAATTAATTATTTTAACAATTTTTTTTATGATATTTTTCAAAATTTTATTTAAATGCCTGTCATAATGAATGCATATATAATTAATTCAAATAATTTAAATTGTTAAATAAAAGTTATATGAATTATTATATATTTAAAATTAGTGATTATATATTTATTATTTATATATAAATATATGTGTTATTTAATTTATTTTTAATATCTATTTTATATTTTAATATATTTTATATTAGTGATTGATTTTAATTAATTAATTTTAGTGTATACTTAACATAGTTGAATAATAAATCGGAGGAATCTTCCGTGGTCTATGAGATATTAATGCATATTCCCCACCTATGCACGTATTTGTCATAATAGTAGTGTTATTTTTACTCCTAGATCGTACGACACAACTTATGCGATAGAGCTAAACAATAAAAGTTAACGGCTAAAATTAGAGCATATAACAGCTACATATTTTCTGTTTAACATCTTATTTTGGTGAATGCTATCGTACTCTCTCTAAAATAACATGTAAGTTACTCTTTCTGATGTGTCACATTTTAATTGGGTGTTTATTTTAACCTGAGTTACCTTCTCCACTCTTTCGTCGTCGTTGCTCTTCCCAAGCATCACCGTCTCATTGGTGTTCCGTTTTCTCTTCCCAAATCATTCTTCTAGAAAAGGTACCTTTGTCGTCCTCATTACGCCTCCCAAACATCACGGTGGGTATCTTATTTTATCTTCCCAAATCATTCTTTTAGATAAGGTACTCCAACTCTCTCTAATTGCGTTTACTCCTCCTCATTGTACTCCTTCATTGTCGTCGTTACGTCTCCCAAGAATCACCGTCTCATTGGGTGTCTTGTTTTCTCTTCCCAAATCATTCTTCTAGAAAAGTATTCCATCTCTCTAATTGCGTTTACTCCTCCCCATTCCTTTGTCGTCGTCGTTGTGTCTCCTAAGTATCACCGTCTTATTAGCCGTTACCGTCTTTCAAGATATTATTAACTCTCATGAAATTAAAGTAACTCAGGTTAAAATAAACACCTAATTAAAATATGACATATCAGAGAGGGTAACTTACATGTTACTTTAGAGAGGGTAGGGTAGCATTTACCTCTTATTTTTAGTTCTATTATATTAGTTTTCTATACTTTCGTAGAAGTAGAAATAATATTTAGATCATCATGTATATGTGTTGTAACTTTTAATTTGAATAAATCAACATTGACCATAAATAGCACAACACCAACTGAAACTGACTTTCCAAGTGAAGACAGAATCAAATTAACTTCACCATAATCCAAATGGAACTAGCCTTCTTATAAACTAGCTACGAGATCAAGTAATGTTGTTATTATTAATATCTATATCACTCTTCCTGTTTCTTCCATTTGCAGTCTCTGTGACTGTTAGTACCCACCATGATGGCAATAGCTTGTGTCAATTCCAAATCCGTACTTGCTTTGTTTCGTCAACTTTAAGGCTGTGATACCATTGATTTGTGATGAAGACTCATTCATTCTAAGTAGGCAAGAAGCATATTATATATGAAAAAGGGGCAACAATAGTTGTAGATATATATTAGAGATATAATCGTACATGTGTTTTTTTTTTGTCGGTTTAAATTTTAGAAGAAGTGATATCGAATTTATAATTTATATAACTGAAAAATTTAAAGTTTGATTTTTATAATTTTTTAAAAAAAGTTAGTATAATATAAATAAAAAAATTATAGAAAAAATTTATACAAAATTAAAAAGAGACTTTTACATGTGAAATTGTGTTAGAGATAATTATTTATATATTTTTTTATTTTCTTAAACTTTTAAGCTTTTTTATTTATTTAAATAAAATAATTTTTTTATTTATCATTTTATACCATTATAAAAAAAATTAACGTTTTTGTGCATTATTTTCAATTTCGCAATCAGTCAAAATTCGCAGACTATGTTAGCAAAATTAAGAAAAATCTAATTGTGCACTCACTAGCTGCAAAATTGAAAACAGTTTTTCTATCCCAATTTTGCTGTCATTGTCAGCGTAATTGAGTAAGAATATTTGTGTAATTGAAATAAACTTTTAGGGTTTCTATTTTCATGACTAGAACTTTTGGGGCTAATGACATAGTTAACGATTTTTTAACTTAGTCAATCATTAAAGAGGAGACCATAAAGATCTACAATAAAATGACAAATTGATCTAACATCAAGTTATTTAATTTCATTTTTTCTTGTTGATTTTGATTTACTTGTCATTATATATAATAAAGTATTAATCTGAACGCCCGAATTTGTATAGACAAGTTAGTCAAACAAGACGTTTGTGGAACCGTCCAACTATGAGGATGAAAGAAAGATCAATGTGTACATCCAATTGTAGTTAATTTTCATGTATTTATAAATTTCCATGTACTCATTCTAATTGTACTCGTTAATTTTTATGTATTTTTTAATTTTCATGCACTATATTCGATCTTACTTAATTATGCTAATAGTGGCTGCGAATTTAGGATGAAACACGTTCTTCACAATTACGCTGGCTAGCAATGGCTGTGAAATTGAAGTAAAAAAATTGTTTATTTCGCATACAATGAATGCGAAATTAAGAGATAATATACCAACACGTAATTTTTTAAAAAATAATGTAAAATAAAAAAGTAAGGAAATTGTTTTATTCAAATAAATAAAAATCCTAATTTCACGACAAATATATGCTTTGTTTGTTTTCCAATATATTTTGTTATCATATAAGAATTAAATTCCAGATTCATATGTTATCATGCATATGGCATAATATTAGTTTCATTGTCTATTGAACAGACAAACCAAAATCCTGAAAGAAAATTAGGCTCTTCAGTGTTATTTCTACTTTTCTCATTTGGTATATTTCATAAATAATTGTAAAATGTTTTCATTTTTCATATTATGAATAATTTCTAGACGGCATGCTTGCCAATAATTAAGTTTACATATATATGTTTAAACACGAAAGATTTTTAGGTGCTATGAGAGAAATTAAATGCTCTTATTTTATTACATTCATTACTTTTTACGTTGATATTTATTATTTTTAATTTAAATTTAAAAATATTAATAAAATAAAAACTAATCTTGGACTAGCCGACATTGTTGAGATATAGCAAAATAAGAGCATTCATTTGTTGTAATAGCACACAATTCTCTTCAAATACATAATTTTTTACTCATGAATTTATTATCAAATGCTAGCAGCATGCTGTAAAACTTTTTGGGTTTGCCTAAGTGAAAGAATAAATAATTCTTTTTTAAAATATAAAAATATTTTTGATGAATTTTCTACTTTCATAATAGTAAAAATTGTCTTTGACATATTATTCATAAAATCTTAAATATAATAAATACATAATTGAAATAATTAATATTTTAAAAAATGTAAGCCAAAAATGTTTTCTGAAATTTGTTATTGTTTTTTAATATTATATTACTTTTTATAAAATGTTGAAAAATAAAACTTTGTTTTCATTGGCTTTATAGAGTACAAGATGATAGAGCACTGTAATTGGCTTTAAAGAACCAAAACCATGCCTGAAACTAAAGATGCTCTTAATTAGTTTGCCGAGGCGAAAGGAATCGTCTCATATATAGCCCTGACAGGATTTATTAATTAAATTCTGCTTTTCCAGTAAGAAAGTAAAACACGATTAATTGTACCTAAATATTATATTCTAAAGAATAGACCAGGTAAACCCTTGCAATAGTCTTATATATTGAAAACAAAGTAGAAAAATAGTGAAAAGCATTAGATAAAATTAAAAGAAAAAATAGTTTTATAGTTTCTTATTTTTACATCTAAATTCATTTATAAATATTTACCTAATAATTTATATTTTCAGTGGATGATTTATGATATGATACGACAGTTTTTTATATAAAAAATCTAAATATCAATTTTTTACTATCGATATTTTTTAAAATAAAGATAGAATATGAGTAGGGGTGTACAAAAAAAATTTTACTCTAATGTCTAACCTAGAAATTCGATCTGAATCTGATGATCCAAATTTTGCGAGTAATATCCGATTTGTTAGGCTATCAGATAGTATTTAATTCGTCAGATATTATTCGATCTAATCCACAAATATATAGGATCGGATATCAAATATTAGTATTTGTTCCGGTGTGAAAGTGCACTCTGAAGTATAGTTCGTTCTGCGAATTTTGGAACTAGCATTCTTGGATGTGAAGAGAATGGAACGTCATCTGCTCTGTGGGGAGGCGGCGTTGGGTACCTGCAAAGGGACTCCAACGCTCAAGTAAGTGTGAGTGTGAGAGAGATCAAAATAAGATTGGAATGAATTTCGTACCTTTGGAGTAGTAGTTTTCTAGTATATATATTGAATCGTTCTGTTATTCGTATCAGGTTTGTTATTGATATCTTTGTTGCCAGTTTGACGGAATCCACCTTGGGTGTTATCCTAGTTTGTTGGGATAGTGGTGGTTTGACTAGAGCGGTTTGTTTGGGGGAGGAAATCTGTGGCAATTATACCGAGCTCCGAGATTATCGTGATTGTGGGTCAGTGTTTGGGTACTGGATCATAGCCCCCAAGTTTGACCTGTTTTTTCATGGCCGAGGTATAACAGGTCGAGTTTGTTGTATAGCTCGGAGTTGGGTATAACTGGTAGCCCCCAAGGTTGACGTGTTATAATTGGTTTTTTGAAAAAGCTAGTCAAGGTTGGAGTTTGGGCAGTAACTTAATTTATGATGAGAGGAATTTTCGGTGGTTGTGTTGGGTGTTTTAATGTTGTATTGGGAATGGGGAAGGTCGCGAATTACGGGCATTGGTTTGTGGATTAGTATTCGAAATCAATGGTGAGGATTTGTTTGGGAATTTCAGCCTTTTACCTAAGTACGTGGTTAGTGGGCTGGTAAATTTGCTGGACTTTTGGTTTACAATTATTGTTTAACTTCTTCTCTTTTGCCTTTGGGGATGAGCAAAAAAGGTTAGTTCTTTCTGATTTTCTTCATGCTTTCTTCTCTTCCAGTGTTGTTTGGTATTCTGCTAATGGATAAGGGAAAAGGTGTAGTAGTTGAGAAAAGGGTTAAGGGTAAGAAGAAGAAAGGGGTAGTGGATGACGCTGACAAAATCGTCGAAGAGCTTTTTGTTTGGGATCCCGTAAATCCCTATGGGTGGGTTTCTGAGTCGGGAAAAAGTTAGGCGTCCGTGTTTGATGATGACCGTAGTATATCCTAGTTGGGTTCGCCATCTTCTTGGGTTAGAGAGGGTAGTGGCATAAGCCTTAGGTTTCTGACATGCAATGTTGCTGACCGCCGTTTTTCATCACGGTGAGGGGTTCGAATATTTTTATATGTACAGTGCTGTGTTTGTAGAGTTGGGGGTTAGGTTTACTTTCTCGGATTTTGAGTGTGGTGTTCTAATGCAGTTGAAGTGTGCGCCTTCCCAGATTCATCCAAATTCGTGGGCTTTTGTTAGAGCCTTTGAAATTTTGATGGGTACTTTGCAGGTTGAGCCATCTCTAGAAGTGTTTTTTGCTCTGTTTCAGTGTAAGGGAGTGAAAATGGGGTGTTGGTTAAATGTTGCTAGTGCCCCAGGTCGTGCAATTTTCAGCTTTTATCGTTCTTCTTTTAAGGGTTTCAAATCTCTGTTTCTGAAAGTAGGTGTTAGTGAGAGTGATTGGCCGTGGTATGTTGATGATTGTTTATTGGAGAGGTTTCCCTTATTCTAGGTTTCGAGGCCTAGGCTGATTTTAGGTATAGATAGGATGGAATATAGAAATGAAATGATGGTGGAATTTTTAGTGAATCATATATCTTCATCTTGCTTTCTTTCTGTTGTGGAGATTCTCGAGCTTCAATTTTATAGTGATGGGTTGTTGGAGTATATATGTAAGTTATTTGACATTTTGATTATTTATTGTTTTGTCTATCATGATATGTGATTTGTTATTTTGCTGTTATAGGTGAGAAAGCTCCCAAAGTCACGTCTAGTGGCTTACTTGCTTTTTTCCGGACGAAGAATGTTGAGCGGCAAGGTTCTAGTAGTCTTGTGATAGCTGAGGTTGGTGCCAAGGTCAATCAGGCCTCTCCGGTGAAGAAAGTTAGCTATAAGAGGAAGAGGAGCGAGAAAAAGGAAAAGAAATCTGGTGAAGCCGAGGATAAGCTCGGTGGGAAAGAATTTGACTTGGATCAAGTTAGGAGGTTTACTGATAATAAGAGGGTCTTACACGGGTATAGGGGAGATGAAGATTTGTTGTCTGTTTGGAGTGAGCATTTCCCCTTTCCTATTGTTGCTGATGAGAATGTTCAGAGTCCTTCTGATGTGAAACTTGTGCATGATGTGGGAGATATTGGGGTTACGTAGTATATGTAAGTAAAATGTAGTGTTTTGTTGTTTTGGTTGCTTATGCATTGTTGTATTTGGTTTTGATTGTTTGTATGATGTCCAGGTGATGGGAGTCCGGCTTATGTGTATTGGTCGTACTCAGGAACTGAAGCATGCTTGGGACTCTTTTGATAGGGCGTCCCTGACTCAGCTGATGCAGGATAATATGGAGAAGTCAAGCAAATTCTGTGATGCTTTTGATCTGGTAAACTCTTTGCAAGAAAAGTTGACACTATGTGAAAAATCAAAAAAGAATTTGAAGGAGAAGAATATGTCGCTTGAGGCTAGGTTGTTGGTTCTTGGTGTGGAGAAGAAGCAGGCCGAAGCTGAAAAGGAGGATCACGGTCTAGAGATGTTTGTGGCTAGTTTTGAGAGAACTGTCGAGCAGGTGAAGCTTTTGGCTCCTATTGTTGATTTGGCGATGATGGATCCCTGTAAAATGGTAGTGGATGGTCAGTTGGTTGAAGATGAGGTGACAGTATTGAGGGTGAAGGAGAAAACGTTGGTGCTCCATTAGATTAGCTTCATAGTAATAGTTTGTTTTTTGTCCTTTTTTATAAGTTTGTTAGTTTTGTTCATTTTTAGCGCCTGTTTGACTGATTTTGAACAGATTGATATAAGATTTCCTCGTATGAGGGTTTGTTTTGTGACTGTGTTTTGGGACTCTGTAGGCTTGTAGCCATTTGTTTCTAGATGTTTTGAACTGTTGGCCCTTGGCCAAACAAATTTGATAATGGTAAAAATTTAGCTTTATGTTTTTGTTATATGCCTATTTTGTTTGTCGAAAGATAGTTTTGAAATTGTCTCATCGTTAGCATTGTTCGTCAGATGAGTAGAACATGAGGCAGGGAACAGATAATTGTGGTTATTTTATTATGTTGGAATTGAAAAGTGTGGGGTGGTGTGCCTTATTAAAACCTCTCCAGCAAAACCCTCCTTAGGGATAAAATCTGGTAGTAGGAAAAAGAGTGCATCACTGTGTCCGACTTATAAACTAGCTAAAGTACATTTTCAGAGATGATGTGTTCCAAGTGTTTGGTAGAATAGTTCCGTCCAGCTTTTGTATTTTGTATGCTCCTTTACCGATAACTTGTTGGATTCGGAAAGGGCCTTCCCAGTTAGCGCTTAGCTTGCTGTGTCCTTGTGGCTTTTGTATGTCTTCAACTTTCCTGAGAACTAGATCTCCCGCCGAGAAAGTCCTCGGTTTGAGTTTCTTATTGTATTTTCGAGCTATAGCTCGTTTAGCCGCTAGTTGATGTAATGCTAATTTGTCTCGGTCTTCCTCTATGAGGTCGAGCTCGACTTTTCTGTTTTCGATGTTTTCCTTCTCACTGATGTTTGTAGTTCTGGTGTTTTATAGGGATACCTCAATAGGTATCATGGCATCGCATCCATAGACCAACCTAAAGGGGGTTTCCCTTGTTAATGATTGTTCAGTTGTGTTATAGTAACCTGCTCGGAGGATTTTGGCAGCTAGACTTCGGCTGCCTATGTGTGTGCCACAAATGCCCTCATGAACTTTATCTATTTCCAGCTTGGCCTCTTTTGTGTTTAGACATCTTAAGAGAGGTCTCGTGAATCCTCTTTTGTATAATTCGGTTCCGAGTAGTCTGTAGAAACTTTCTCGTCTTTTGAATTTTTGTGTGTTTTGGACGCTGCTTGGTATGCTACCTGTTTGCAAGTAGGTTATGAAGGGGGATCTCCAGTCGTCTTCCTGTGAAACACTCAAAATTATTGTTAGCATAACACTAGGTTCTTCGAGCGTTAGTTAAGATAGTACGGGTGTTGTATTTTGACTTATGGTTGTTGCTAATTTCGAAATGATATCTGCTTTATCATTTTTTTCATGAGGCATATGGGATATATTAAATTTTTAAAAATTGTTGACGAGGTTATTGACAATAGTATTGTATTTCTCTAGTAATGGGTCTTTTGCCTGAAAGTTACCTGTTACCTGTTGTACCACAAGAAGGGAATCGCATTTCACGTTTACCTGCGTGATGCCCATTGTATGAGCCGATCGCAGTCCTGCTATTAGAGCTTTGTACTCTGCTTGATTGTTGCTTGCATGGAAAGTAAATTGCAAAGATTGCTCTAATGCTGCTCCGTGTTCGTTCTCGAGGAGTATTCCTGCTCCGGAACCCATGCTGTTTGAGGCGCCGTCGACATATAGTGTCCATATGCTATTTTTAGGATCTTGTTCGTCTAAAGTGAGTTCTACAATGAAGTCGGCTAGTGCTTATGATTTGATGGCTCCTCTGGACTGGTATTGGATGTCATATTCTGACAACTCGATCGACCATTTGATTAATTTTTCTGCTAGCTCAGGCTTCGTCAATATCTGTCTTAGGGGTTATTTGGTTTTGACCACGATGGTATGGCTTTGGAAGTAGTGTCACAGGCGTCTGGCTATTGTCACAAGAGCCATGGCCAGTTTTTCTAACTTCGGGTATCGAACCTCGGCGTTTTGAAGAGATTTGCTGACGAAGTATACCGGGTGTTGCTGCTTTCCTATTTTTGTTACCAAGACAGAGCTGATAGCATAATTAGTGATATATAAATAAAGATAAAGTGGTTTACCAACTTCTGGAGTTCGGAGGATTGAGGGTGCTAATAGTATGGCTTTGATATCGATAAAAGTTGCTTCGCATTCTTTGGTCCAATGGAACTTTTCTTGTTTCCTGAGACTTTTGAAGAAATGATGTGATCGATGTGCTATACGAGGTAGGAACCTGGCCCATGCTGCAAGTCGGCCGGTCAATTGTTGGACGTCTTTAATTGTTTTCGGGCTTCTCATGTTCAAGATTGCCTGACATTTTTCGGGGTTGACTTCTATACCTCGGCAAGTTAGCATGAATCCGAAGAATTTTCCGCTTTGAACTCTGAAAACGCATTTCTCTGGATTGAGCTTCATGTTATATCTTTGGAATTACTAGAATATTTCTTTCAAGTCATTGACATGCTTTGCTATATGTATGGATTTTGCTACCATGTTGTCAACATAGACATCGATGTTTTGCCTGAGTTGGTTTGTGAAAATTTTGTCCATGAGCCTTTGGTAAGTAGTACCTGCATTTTTTAGTCCAAATGGCATAACCTAATAGCAAAAATTACCATTGTCAGTGATAAAAATAGTTTTATCTTGGTCAGCCTCGTGCATTAATATTTGGTTATAGCCAGAATAGGCATCCATAAAGCTTAAACATTGAAAACCAGAGGAATTATCAACAAGTTTATCAATGCACGGGAGGGGGTATACGTCCTTTGAGAAGGCCTTATTGAGGTCTGTATAATCCACACACATCCTCCACTTACCATTATTCTTTTTTACCATTACCACATTGGCTAACCAGGTGGAGTATATGAGTTCTCTGATGAAGCCGACGCTGAGCAATTTTATGGTTTCCTCGAGGGAGGCTGCCCTTTTGCTCATGCCGAGGTGTCTTTTGTTCTGAGCTATAGGTCGGACCGATGGGTTGATGGCCAACTTACGGCAAATGATGTTGGGGTCTATCCCTGGCATGTCTGATGGAGTCCATGCGAATAGGTCAGCGTTTTGTTTTAGGAGCTTGGCTAATTGATCTTATTCTTCATTTGTTAGTGCGTTGTCAAGGTATGTATACTTGTGTTCTTCAGTTGTTAACTGAATTTTAATAAGGTCATCAGTTGGCATCGGCCGTTCTTGGATGTTGGTTTGCGGGTCCAGCTCGGCCAGAGGGGGTAGCTTTTTCAAATTGTATACCTCTTAGACATACGGTTGCTTGGGTTGTTTTGGTTGTTCGTTCTTCAGGATGGCGTTATAACACTAGCTAGCTTCCTTTTGGTCTCCGTGGATAGTTATGACCTTGTTATCCACGACAAGGTATTGTATGTCTATTGTTTTACTGTTAGGATATTCTCCAAAAGTGGTCTGTAACCAAATGTAACCTCGGATAGAGACGCGCTCACCTGAGAAACCTACCAGTTCTCCGGACGAGTGTTGGAGGTTCTTGTCACTTAATTTCATCTTTTGGAATGTTGAATAGAACAGCACGTCTGCGCTGCTTCCCGGATCCATAAGGATTTTCTTTACCAGTGGCTCTCCGACCTGTGTTGTGATGACTACAGGGTCGTCCAGGTTTTGATCATTCGCCTTATAGTCTTTAGGGATGAATGAAATTTCTGGTTTGTTCTTGTTGGTAGGTTGGGATGGATTCGATTCTGTCATCGTCATCATAGCTCGGTATGATCTTTTTCTTGCCGAGTTTGTGCATCCGCCACCTGCAAAACAACCAAAGATGCAATTTATTATTCTGCGAGGTAGATTTATATCATTGTCTACCTTTTTCCTTTTATCTCCGGGATTGTCAATTGTTTTGGATGGCTGGCCGAGGTCCTTTGTGTTCCGCTTTCGTTCACGTCCGTCGAGATAGGTGTCCAATAGCCCTTGGCGGGCCAGCTTTTTAAGGACATCTTTTGCTATAACGCAGTCGTCTATGGTGTGGTCATACTTCTGGTGGAAAGCGCAGTACTTGGATTTATCTACATGTTGCTGGTCTTGATATGTACTGGCCCTGTTTGGGGGTTTGATAAGTTTTGAGTGCAGTATGTCTCTTATAATGTCCTCCCTCCTTGAATTAAGGGGGGTGTAGCTGTCGAACTTGGGTGTTAGCCTGAATGATCTCTGGTCTGTTCTGCTATTTAAGTGCCTGTTTTGTCTTTCCTCTTCTCTATTTGGGATGGGTTTTTCCGCTTTTCGCAGTGCTCGAAATTCTTCAATTTCAATCTGAGTTGTTGCTTTTTCTCGAAACTCGGCCAGGGTCTTTGGCTTTGCTATGACTATAGATTCTTGGAATTTTCCTGGACAGAGACCACTCTTTAGGGCGTAGAGGTGGACTTCAGGATTTAGGTTGGGTATCTCGTTGGTTGCTTCGGTGAACCTGGTCATGTAGTCTTTTAGACTTTTGTTCGACCCTTGTTTGATGGTGCTTAGGTAATCAGAATTGTGGACGTCTATTTTTAATGCGGCAAAATGATTGATGAACTGGTCGACCAGCTCATCGAAGTTTGAGATGGAACCTTTTGGGAGGTTGGAGAACCAAATCAAGGCAGCTCCATCCAGGAAGGTTGGGAAGGTGTGGCACAGGATCGGGTCAAATTCTTTGTTCATGAACATCATAGCATGGAACTTGGTAACATGAACATTTGGGTCTCCTATTCCTTGGTAGGGTTTTAGGGTTGAAGGCAGGGTGAAGTTCTTGGGCATTTCAAAACTCATGACCTCCTTTGTAAAGGGGGTTGGTTCTTTTGGTGGTTGTTTTTGTGGCTTTAGGAATGGTGTGCTTAGTTTCCGAGGTGTGTTCATCATTGTTGTCTTTATTTTAAGTATTTTTGTGTTCTCCTCCTTTGCTATGATCATGCTCTATCTGTCGCAAGAGTTTGGCCATTCTCTGATTTTCGGCCTTGAGGGCCTTATTGATTGCTAAGATTTCGGCTTAATTGGTGCTTGAAAGAGCATGACTGTGTTCGTCCGTCATGTTTCGTTTCCTGCAAAAAGAAATGAAAAATGTGCAGAGTAAAGAGTTGTGGGGTTAGAGAAATCGGCCTCACGGTGGGCGCCAGATGTTCTTGTATGAAAGTGCACTCCGAGGTATAGCTCGTTCTGCGGATTCTGGAACTAGCTTTCCTGGATGTGAAGAGAATGAAACGTCATCTGCTCTATGGGGAGGCGGCATTGGGTACCTGCAAAGGGACTCCAACGCTCAAGTAAGTATAACTGTGAGAGAGATAGATCAGAATAAGATTGGAAGGAATTCCGTACCTTTGGAGTAGTAGTTTTCTAGTATATATATTGAATCGTTCTGTTATTTTTATCAGGTTTGTTATTGATATCTTTGTTGCTGGTTTGACGGAGTCCACCTTGGGTGTTATCCTAGTTTGTTGGGATAGTGGTGGTTTGATTGGAGCGATTTGTTTGGAGGAGGATATCTGTGACAATTATACCGAGCTCCAAAATTATTGTGATTGTGGGTCAGTGTTTGAGTACCAGTTCAGTATCATATTTGTAAATCTGATTCATCAATTGATCCGACCAAAAATTAAAAGAAAGAATAAAAAATATACTATTTATTAAATTGTGTTAGCCTTTTTTGTATTGGTTATCTTATTTTGTTATTTTCAAAAAATAACATTTGAACAATATTTTTGAAGTAAAATATGCCAAAAAAGAAGAAAAAAAAGTACATTCATGAAAAAAGGGTTAAAAGCAATTTTTTTTTATAAATTTTGAAATGTCTCATATCCACATATCTAATCTTATTCGATCTAAAAATTATTGAATTGGATCACATCTAAAGACAAAATATGTATATGTCCAATTTGATTTTTTTTAATGCTGATTACATTGAGATTTACCTAAATTTAATCTAATCGAATACATGTAAAATTCAATCTAATCCAATACATATGTAGCACAAAAAGAAAAAAAAGATGGACACCACAACAATAGTACTTTTATAAAGAGAAAAGGAAAAATGTAAAAGAGTTGCAAAACAGGAAAAGAAGAAAATAACAAAAAAAAAGTATACAATCCATTTTATAAGTTCAGTTATTATTAGAAATAATAATCAATTAATGTAAATTACTTTATTGGTCGACTTTTAGATGTTAAATTTGCACAAACAAATTAATCTCATTTTTTTAGAATTAAACATGTCAATCATGTTACATTATTAATAGTTTTATTATTAATATAAGAAAAAAATAAAAATTAAACCCTCCATTTTTTTCATTTTTATAGTTATAGTTTTTTATGCTCAATAAAAAATAATACTCTTTTTATATCATAATGTTTATAATACTCTTCATTTATTAAGAAACAATACCATACCGACTTTAAACTACTAATTAATTTTACATATTCAGATTAAAGCTACTATTCTGGAAACCATACACAAAATTGTCACATGTTTTTGTCTATCCCAAAAAGTCAAGTAGAAAAGTTGAGGGACTCATTTAAAGCTTAAAGTAATATAATAGTTCTTCTAATATTATTATGGAAGTTTAGAATCAGTTTGATTGGTTGTTGAAAAAAAATTATTTTTTTTAAATTTTTTTTAATAAAAATTGTTATTTTATATTTAGATAATTTATTTTAAAAATTTAAATATTAAAAACATCTTTTATTTATATTTATTTTAAAATTTGGTATTGTTGACTTTAAAAAAAATAAATATTTTACTTTTTTAATGAAAATATTTTTCTTAAAAAATATATCTAAATAGGTTTGAAATTGAATAAAAATATTTTATTTAAAAAAAACTATTTTTACTTAAAAAAGCCAATCTAAATTAGCGCTTAAAAGAATTTTCAAACTCGAGTTACCTTGTACCGAAATTATAAAAGGTACCATTTAGGTTTGAATGCTACTTTAAATATACCAACTTAAATAATAGACGAACAAATATATGGAGCGTTAGCTCCAAATATTTTGATATTTGTCATTGACTCATCATTGGTATTTAGATTTTTTTATCATTATTCTTTACTATCGAATTTTTTTATAAACAACTACTACAGAAAAAAACGCTAAGAACCGTCAAAGTTATTGTCGGATTTAGCGTCGTCTATTATCGTCGAATTTAGCGTTGGGTTTTGCATCGAATATACGGCAACTTGGATTTTTCGAAATGTTATCATTGGATAAAAAGGAGGACTCATCGTGTGGGAGAAAGTCTTCATATATGGGAGGTGGTTCATAAGGGTGAGAGTGTTGAGATTGTGTATATGGAGGTAATTAGTCAAAGGAGGTTTTGAGAGTATTGGTGTTAGAATGGTAGTGGTGGTTCTAAGTATGGTTCATATGACTCGTATGATTGTTCTTGAGACATATAAGGTTGGTAATGTGGTGGTGGATATGGATTAGGATCATATGGAGGTGTTTGGTAGTAAGATGGGACTTGTGAGTATGGTGGTTGAGTACAATGTTGAGGAGGTGGTTGATAGGTTGAGGTTGATAACCATAGGGAGGCCCACCATATCTATTGGATTGGTAAGCATTACGGGGTGGATTGTGATCATAGTAGACCAGAGGAGGTTGTCCATAAGAACATAGCTCCTCCTGCAATTGATTTTTTGATCCATAATATAAACCATCATTGAAGTTTCTATTTCCTACAACATAGTTACAACTAAACTCAAAGCCAAAAGGGTGAGAATTCATATAGAAAGGAGAAAATAAAAACAAAAGCTATCAAGAAACAAAGAAAAATATACTTCTAACTACTAACAAAAATAAGCAAACAAACAAAAAGCAAACTATTCACATATGCATATATTCACAATAACCAAAATATGACACACAATTGCAATTCCTCGGCAACGGCATAAAAAACTTGATACCAGCCAAATGTTGGTTTAGACTTTCTCAAAAGGAATCTCATCGCAAGTATAGTTCCAAACTAACAAATGACCCATATCAGAGTTTAATTTGGTGTCACAAATTCAAATAAATAAAAACCGAGAGTTTTAAATTTCGGGTTGTTTCTCAAAGGAATTGTAGTGAGGTGTGTGTATCATTGGCTATGAGAAAAAGAGGTTTGAAATGCAAAAGACAAAAAATTAAATGACAAAAAAGTAAAAAGCAAAAAAAGAAATTTAAGTGCTAAAAGACATCTTGGCAAGGATTGAGAGTTAAAATTTTCTATTCAAGCCATTGACCACAAACATGGTAATTAAGAAGAGTTAATCCCACTTTGTCATCCCCAAATATCAAAAAAAAAAATTAAATAGGCATAATTGATCTTAATCCACAAATCTTAGCCAACTCACTAGTTAGACTTAGTGAAAGACTAACATCAGTGGAAATAAAATCAACTCACAATCCTAAATTACCAACCAATATTAGACATCAATGACTCAAGGTCACCTAAGTCCTCAATTCCAAGCCAAGAGTGCAAAATCTACTCTAAAACTAGAAAAAGCATTTTAATAAATACTTAGAATGTATAAAAGAAAAAGCATGGTAAGTTGCATGAATAATAAAATCTATAACTACCAAAACAAGAAAGCAATAATCACAAATTAGACAAGCATCGTTAAACATGAAAATGATTAAATTGCATTAAAAGTAAACAAGAATTCAACGAGTGTTCATAACCTAAAATTAACAAAATAAAGAAACTAACAAATAAAACTAAGCAAATTAAGACAACAGAACAAGAAAATGTAAAGAAAACTAAATTAAAACAAGAATTAAAACCTAAATATAAGAAGAAACTAAACTAAAGCCTTTAAAATTCTAGAGAGAAGTTGGAACTCTCTCTCTAGGAATTAACCTAAAACATGGTTCTAAACTCCTACTATGCTCCTTTTTTTATCACCTTGAGTCTTGCCTCCATATGCATCAAAAATGAGTTGGATTGGGGCCAAAATGGGCCTAAAATTGCGATCTACGTATTTACTTAAGTAAACCACATGCTGCTACTCGTGCGTACGTAACTACCATGCGTACACACAATTGGGCAAATTTTTAAAAATTCATTTCTTCATAATTTCTCTACTTTTGCATTCTTTTTCTCCATTTTTTTAAGTCATTCTTACTTTCTAATCTTAAATCACTTAAACAAACATATCAAGGTATTGAATGGGATAAAAGTGAATTAAATTTAGCAATTTTAAATCATAAAAGGTATGTTTTTCGCAATTAAGTACAATTAGGAGAGATTCACAAAAACATGCAATTTCAATGAATAAATGTAAGATAAGTTGATAAATTTCAATCTTTTCAACCCAAAATTCATCATAAAATAGGGGTTTATCAACCATCGTCGGGTGGAATAACATACCGAATCTTTGCTCTGGAAGGAGCTACAATGGGTGTGGGCAATGACTACTGGTTAGAGTAGAAGGAAATCGATTCAGCACATCTGCATGTGTTGCTTAACTGTGACAAGATTTCACCGTACCTCATGTGAGTTTATTAAGTCCTTGTAAATATTGTAATCAGTAACATTCTATCTTCTTAATCTAATAAAAACTTCTTTAACTTATTCTATTATATAGGTTATTCCAAGAGGCAAATCATGATATCTTATTAAACAACTTTTCACGTTAGTTCAGAGAATACGTCAGCGTACAACTAACTAACACAATAGGAACCCTTAGCTCGGCTATTACGGATGCTGATATCATTGAACTTGGAGTAAGTCACGATGTACTACCACAACAAGACGACGATGTTCAAGAAGAAGACGAGGTCGACGTGGACGAAGAAGAGGAAGATGAGTTCGATGATCAGGAAACTACCTTAAAAAATGAGGATGGTGAACTAGAGGAAGAAGATGATGAATCTGAATATGATTAATGTAAATATTGTTCTATGATATGTATAATTCTTTACCAAACTTTGAGAAAATGTAATGTAATTAACATTGTTTTAGATATATCAATTACCATCATTCCGTATTTTTACGTTAAATGCTTGATATTTCACTTCAAGCTTAAAGCACTGTTTCAATTATGCTTGTTATTAGGTTATGCTATAAATGGATGGAAAATGACTATTTAAAAAAAATAAAAAATTCTTCCGTCGGTATTACCGTTGAAATTTACCGACGGTAACAAACCAATATTTTTTTAAAAAAATCTCCAATAAACTTTCTGTCAGAATTTATGTCAGATTAATCTGATCCGACGGTAAAATGGAGCGGATACTTATAAAGTGGCACCAACATTACCGTCGAATTAATCTGATGGTAACTTTCAATAGATTTTGTTATATATTCTACCACTAAATCTGACAAAAAATAGCGTCGGACTCGATAAATCCGGCGGTAAGTATTCTCTAGCGAGGTTTATACTGGCACATTTATTTCGATGATAAATTGGTTACCTTATGATTTCTCTAGAAAATTCGCCGATAACTTTGACGGTACTCGACGACTTTCTTGTAGTGATCAGGACATGAAGCCCAAAAAGAAAGAAAACTAGACAAACAATATCCTAGAGAAAGCAGTTCCAATAAAGTTTGCATGAAAACTTAATACACGAGAGAATAGAGAAGAAGAAATAACATCCCAACTGAAGCTCATATCCTTGCCATGCCAATCTATCTGCACAAGCATTCACTTCTCAGAACTCGTAAACGATGTTCCAATTGCTTAGCCTACTGCAACGATCTTTAATAGCCAAAACTAATGCTCTTGTAGAGTGAACTTGGTGGTTTCTCGAAGGAAGAAACTTATTGCTACTTTAGAATCCACTTCAAATATTCATGTATTCAAAGTTTAGAGCTAAGTCCAATCCTAATAGAATACCTCAGAGCTCTGCTAAAGTCACCGTACAGCTGCCTAAATTTGTACTATAACAATCCAAAAACTTGCCTTCATGGTCTCTTAATATACCTCGGCAAGCCGCCTGACCGTCCTTTGTAACAGAGCCATCATAATTGAGCTTAATGCAGGGAGGTTTGTGGGGGATCCAACGGATTTGTTTTTCAGCAAAGCATCCAACCTTTTTTCTTGCCCGAGATATCTCCTCATGCACTGAGTTATACTCTTTAGCTAAATGCACAACCAAATCATGGATCTTACATTCATCTACTGCATTGTCCCTCTAAAAAATATGCTTGTTGCGATGATACCAAAGAGAGCATAGGGTGCACGTAAACAACAAAGGCCAAGGAATGCCTTGGTAATGAAATTGAAATGATAATTTCTTTAACAACCAGGAAAAGAGTAGTTGACTAAAAAACATATCGGAACTCAATGAATCGTCAATGCTCATCCATGTATTCTTTACGATTCTGCAGTCGCAAAGGATGTGGAGCAAACACTCTGAAGAAGAATCCCAAATCGAACAAGTATCATCTTGGGTCATGTACCTGCGAGCTCGAACCCCATTTGTCAAAAGGGCTTTATTAGCAACTAGCCAAAGAAAGGTGCATATCCTTTGAGGGCTTCAACTTTTCAAATTCTCAAAAATAAATTAGTCCTAGATTCCTCGGAGGAGTTCAAGTAGATAAAGCATGCTGACTTAATGCTAAATATACCGTTGGAATTAAGAAGTCATGCTATCTGATATCTCCCAAGTTTGCTTCTGGAGTCTTCAAGGATGAGAAAACAGGGACCTAGTCCTCTCCTAAAACCTCCTCAATTTACCTAAATTCTATTTGCCATTTGCAGCATATTCACTTACCATGACGTTCAGCATATCCTCCAATATATTTGGTTGAGTGAAGACTTCAAGTTTATTCACATCTGGAATCCAATGATCTTTTCAAAATCGAACGCTATCACCATCACCAATCCGTCATATCAAATTCCTTTCAAATTTAAGCCACACTTGAGCGATATCTTTCCAAGCATTTGATCAAGATTGAAATTTCTTGACGATGGGCATGGTATTCTCCCCATATGTATATTTTCTTCTGATTACCTTGATCCAACGAGCATTCCTATTTTGCACCAAGTTCTATACTAATTTCATGAGATTAGTATTGTTTTCTACTCTGTTTAGTCTAAAACCCAAGCTGCCAATTTTTTTGTTTCTCCCAACTAACTAAATGGACCTTCTTATTAGTACTGCTGCTTCTCCACACGAAGCTCTTGCAAACTTGACCAATCTTGTCACACACGCTTAGTGACAGTCTCATTGTTTGTAAGAGATAAGTGATGAGCAGATAATTTATACGCTTTTTGGCATTGTTTTTACGTAGTTTTTAGTAGGATTTAGTTACTTTTAGGGATGTTTTTATTAGTTTTTATGCAAAATTCATATTTCTGGACTTTACTATGAGTTTGTGTGTTTTTCTGTGATTTCAGATATTTTCTGGCTGAAATTGAGGGACCTGAGCAAAAATCTGATAGGAGGCTGAAAAAGGACTACAGATGTTGTTAGATTCTGACCTCCCTACACTCGAAAAGGATTTTCTAGAGCTACAGAAACCTAAATGGCGCGCTCTTAATTGCGTTGGAAAGTAGACATTCAGAGCTTTCCAACAATATGTAATAGTTTATACTTTATTCGAGTTTAGATGCTGCAAACTGGTGTTCAACGCCAGTTCCATGCTACATTCTGGAGTAAAACGCCAAAAACACGTTACAACTTGGTGTTTAACCCCAAGAGAAGTCTCTGCACGTGTAAAGCTCAAGCTCAGACCAAGCACACACCAAGTGGGCCCCGAAAGTGGATTTCTGCACTTAGACTTATTTCTGTAAACCCTAGTAACTAGTCTAGTATAAATAAAACTTTTTACTATTGTATTAGACATCTTTGGATTATCTTTTGATCCTTTGATCATGTTTTGGAGGCTGGCCTCTCGGCCATGCCTGGACCTTCATCACATATGTATTTTCAACGGTGAAGTTTCTACACACCATAAATTATGGTGTGGAGCTCTGCTGTACCTCAAGTATTAATGCAAAGTACTGTTGTTCTTCTATTTAATTCACGTTTATTCTTATTATAAGATATCCATTCGCACCCAAGAACCTGATGAATGTGATGATTATGTGATGCTTATCGCCATTCTCACTTATGAACGTGTGCCTGACAACCAATTTCATTCTATATGCAAATAAGCTTGAATGAATATCTCTTGGATTCCTTAATCAGAATCTTCGTGGTATAAGCTAGAATCCATTGGCAGCATTCTTGAGAATCCGAAAAGTCTAAACCTTGTCTGTGGTATTCTGAGTAGGATTCAGGAATTGAATGACTGTGACGAGTTTCAAACTCGTGACTGTAGGGCGTGGTGACAACACAAAAGGATAGTAAATCCTATTCCTGCATGATCGAGAACCGACAGATGATTAGCCATGCGGTGACAACGCACCTGGACCATTTTCCCTGAGAGGACGGACGGTAGCCATTGACAACGATGATCCCCCAAGATACAGCTTGCCATGGAAAGGAGTAAGAATGATTGGATGAAAGCAGTAGGAAAGCAGAGATTCAGAAGGAATACAGTATCTTTATGCGCTTATCTAAAATTCCCACCAATGAATTGCATAAGTATCTATATCTCTATTTTATGCTTTATTTATCTTCATATTTGAAAACCATTATAACCATTAGAATCCGCCTGACTGAGATTTACAAGATGACCATAGCTTGCTTCATACCAACAATCTCCGTGGGATCGACCTTTACTCACGTAAGGTTTATTACTTGGATGACCCAGTGCACTTGCTGGTTAGTTGTGCGAAGTTGGGAAGAATGTGTGTGAACCATAGTATTGTGCACCAAGTTGTTGGAGCCATTGCTAGGAATTATTCGAGTTGTGAAAAGTATGAGTCACAATTTTGCCTATCAAGTTTTTGGCACCATTGCCGGGGATTGTTTGAGTTTGGACAATTGACGGTTTATCTTGTTGCTCAGATTAGGTAATTTTCTTTTCAAAAAGTTTTCAAAAATCTTTCAAAATTCTTTCTTTGTTTTCATTTTAAAAAAAAATAATTTTTGAAAAAAAATAAAATACAAAAAATTAATAAAAAAAATCAAAAATATTTTTGTGTATCTTGTTTGAGTCTAGTGTCAATTTTTAAGTTTGGTGTCAATTGCTTGTTTTTAAAAATTTGTGTATTTTTCGAAAACTCGTGCCTGGTGTTCTTTATGATCTTCAAGTTGTTCTTGGTAAGTCTTCTTGTTTGATCTTCATATTTTCTTCTTTTGTGTCTTTTGTTATTTTTCATATGCATTTGTGCATTCATAGTGTCTAAACATGAAAATTTTCTATGTTTGGTGTCTTGCATGTTTTTCTTTTCTTGAAAATTTTTCAAAAATAAGTCTTGGTGTTCAACTTGATCTTCAAAGTGTTCTTGGTGTTCATCTTGACATTCATAGTGTTCTTGCATGCATTAGTTGTTTTGATTCATAATTTTTATGTCTTGAGTCCTTTTGTTGTTTTTCTCTTTCCACATTAAATTCAAAAAAAATATATATCTTTTCTTTATTGTACTCATAAATTTCGAAATCTTTGGATTGACTTAGTCAAAATTTTTTAAAATAAGTTGTTTCTTGTTAGTCAAGTCAAGATTTCAATTTTAAAAATCTTATATTTTTAAAACTTTTTCAAAAATCAAATCTTTTTTATTTTTTTTATTTATTATTTTTGAAAGTTTTTAAAAATTGATTTTCAAAATCTTTTTCTTAATTTTATTTCATAATTTTCGAAAACTTTACTAACAATTAATGTGATTGATTTAAAAATTTGAAGTTTGTTACTTTCTTGTTAAGAAATGTTCAATATTTAAATTCTAGAATCATATCTTTTAGTTTCTTGTTAGTCAAGTAATCAATTTTAATTTTAAAAATAAAATCTTTTCCAAAATATCATTTTCAATCATATCTTTTCAAAATATCTTTTTCAAATCATATCTTTTTCAAAATCAATTTCAAAATCTTTTCCAACTTCTTAGCTTTTCAAAATTGATTTTCAAATCTTTTTCAACTAACTAATTGACTTTTTGTTTATTTCTTATCTTTCTCAAAACCACCTAACTACTTTTCTCTCTCTAATTTTCGAAAATCACCTTCCTCTTTTTCAAAATTCTTTTAATTAACTAAGTGTTTCAAATTTTAATTTTAATTTTATTTCTTCTCTTAATTTTCAAAAATCACTAACTATTTTTCAAAAACAATTTTCGAAAACTCTTCTCTCTCATCTCTTTCTATTTATTTATTCATTTACTAACACTTCTCTTCATATTAAAATTCGAACCCTCTCTTCCTCTGTGTTCAAGTCTTTTTTCTTCTCCTTTTTCTATTCTTTTCTTCTTCTACTCACATAAAGAAATCTCTATACTGTGACATAGAGGATTCCTCTTCTTTTTTATTCTCTTTTTTTTATATGAGCAGGAGCAAGGACAAGGACATTCTTGTTGAAGCAGATTCTGAACCTGAAAGGACTCTGAAGAAGAAGCTAAGAGAAGCTAAAGCACAACAATCCAGAGAAAACCTTACAGAGAATCTCGAAAAAGAAAGAGACATGGCCGAACCCAACAATAATGCAAGGAAAATTCTTGGTGATTATACTACACCTACTTCCAATTTTTATGGAAGAAGCATCTCAATCCCTGCCATTGGAGCAAACAATTTTCAGCTGAAGCCTCAACTAGTTGCTCTAATGCAACAGAACTGCAAGTTTCATGGACTTCCATAAGAAGATCCCTATCAGTTTTTAACTGAGTTCTTGCATATTTATGATACTGTTAAGACTAATAGAGTAGATCCTGAAGTCTACAGGCTCATGCTTTTCCCTTTTGCTGTAAGAGACAGAGCTAGAACATGGTTGGACTCACAACCTAAAGATAGCCTGGACTCTTGGGATAAGCTGGTCACGGCCTTCTTGGCCAAGTTCTTTCCTCCTCAAAAGCTGAGCAAGCTTAGAGTGGATGTTCAGACCTTCAGACAAAAAGATGGTGAATCCCTTTATGAAGCTTGGGAAAGATACAAGTAGTTGACCAAAAAGTGTCCTTCTGACATGCTTTCAGAGTGGACCATTTTGGATATATTCTATGATGGTCTATTTGAGTTCTCTAAGATGTCACTGGACCATTCTGCAGGTGGATCCATTCACCTAAAGAAAACGCCTGCAGAAACTCAAGAACTCATTGACATGGTTGCAAATAACCAATTCATGTACACCTCTGAGAGGAATCCTGTGAGTAATGGGATGCCTCAGAAGAAGGGAGTTCTTGAATTTGATGGTCTGAATGCCATATTGGCTCATAACAAAATGTTGACTCAGCAAGTCAACATGATTTCTCAGAGTCTGAATGGATTGCAAAATGCATCCAACAGTACTAAAGAGGCATCTTTTGAAAAAGAAGCCTATGATCCTGAGAACCCTGCAATGGCAGAGGTGAATTCCATGGGTGAAGCCTATGGAAACACCTATAATCCTTCATGGAGAAATCATCCAAATTTCTCATGGATGGATCAACAAAAGCCTCAACAAGGCTTTAATAATGGTGAAAGAAACAGGTTTAGCAATAGCAAGCCTTTTCCATAATCTTCTCAGCAACAAACAGAGAATTCTGAGCAGAGTCCCTCTAGCTTAGCAAACATAGTCTCTAATCTATCTAAGACCACTTTAAGTTTTATGAATGAAACAAGGTCCTCCATTAGAAACTTGGAGGCACAAGTGGGTCAGCTGAGTAAGAAAATTACTGAAACTCCTCCTAGTACTCTCCCAAGCAATACAGAAGAGAATCCAAAAAGAGAGTGCAAGGCCATTGATATAATCAAAATAGCGGAATCCAAAAAGGAAGGAGAGGATGTGAATCCCAATGAGGAAGACCTTATGGGACGTCCTCCAGACAGAAAGGAGTTCCCTATTGAGGACCTAAAGGAATCTGAGGCTCACATAGAGACCATAGAGGTTCCATTAAACTTCCTTCTGCCATTCATGAGCTCTGAGAACTATTCTTCCTCTGAAGAGGATGAAGATGTAACTGAAGAACAAGTTGCTCAATATCTAGGAGCCATCATGAAGCTGAATGCCAAGTTGTTTGGTAATGAGACTTGGAAAAATGAACCTCCCTTGCTCATTAGTGAACTAAATACATGGGTTCAGCAAACTCTACCTCAAAAGAAAAAAGATCCTGGTAAATTCTTAATACCCTGTACCATAGGCACCATGACCTTTGAGAAGGCTCTGTGTGACCTAGGGTCAGGTATAAATCTTATGCCACTCTCTGTAATGGAGAAACTGAGGATCTTTGAGGTACTAGCTGCAAGAATCTCATTAGAGATGACAGACAAGTCAATAAAACAAGCTTATGGATTGGTAGAGGACGTGCTAGTGAAGATTAAAGGCCTTTACATCCCTGTTGATTTCATAACCCTAGACACTGGGAAGGATGAGGATGAATGCATCATCCTTGGAAGACCCTTCCTAGCCACAGCAGGAGCTGTGATTGATGTTGACAGAGGAGAGCTAGTCCTTCAATTGAATGGGGACTACCTTGTGTTTAAAGCTCAAGGATCTTCCTCTGCAGCCATGGAGAGAAAGCATGAAAAGCTTCTCTCAATGCAGAGTCAAACAAAGCCCCCACAATCAAACTCTAAGTTTGGTGTTGGGAGGCCACAACCAAACTCTAAGTTTGTTGTTGAACCACCACATTCAAACTCTAAGTTTGGTGTTGGGAGGTCCCAACAATGCTCTAAACATCTATGAAGCTCCATGAGAGCTCACTGTCAAGCTATTGACATTAAAGAAGTGCTTATTGGGAGGCAACCCAATTTTTATTTATCTATATTTCTATTGTTCTTTTATGTTTTATTAAGTTTATGATCATGTGGAGTCATAAAATAATTGCAAAAATTAAAAATAGAATAAAAAATAGCAGAAGAAAAAGCACACCCTGGAGAAAGAGCTGTCTGGCGTTTAAACGCCAGAAACAAGCATCGGTCTGGTGTTTAACGCTAGAAATAAGCACCAAGCTGGCGTTTAACGCCAGAAACAAGCATCAGGCTAGCGTTAAACTCCAGAAACAGGCTACATTTGGGTGTTTAACGCCAGAAATAAGCTGCAGTCTGGCGTTAAATGCCAGGATTGCATACAGAGGGCGTTTTAAATGCCTAAAAGGTGCAGAGATGAGAAATCCTTGACACCTCAAGATCTGTGGACCCCACAGGATCACCTCAGGATCTGTGGACCCTACAGGATCCCCACCTACCCCACTTCTCTCTTCTTCACACAATCCAATAACACTATACCCTTCATCAATCACATCTATACACTCTTTCCCATAAACCCCACCTACCTTCAAATTCAAAATCTCTTCCCTACCCAAACCCACCCTAAATGACCAAACCTAAACCCCTCTCCCTCTACTATATAAACCCCTCAATCCTTCTTCATTTTCACACAACACTACCCTCTCTTCTCCCCCTTGGCCGAAACCCATACCTCTCTCTCTCTCCTCCATATCTTCTTCTTCTTCTTTTATTCTTTCTTCTTTTGCTCGAGGGCGAGCAACATTCTAAGTTTGGTGTGGTACAAGCATAGCTTTTTTATTTTTCCATAACCATTGATGGCACCTATGGCCAGAGAAACCTCAAGAAAGAGGAAAGGGAAGGCAATTGCTTTCACCTCTGAGTCATGGGAGATGGAGAGATTCATCTCAAAAGCCCATTAAGACCACTTCTATGAAGTTGTGGCCAAGAAAAAGGTGATCCCTGAGGTCCCTTTTAAGCTCAAAAAGGGCGAATATCCGGAGATCCGACAAGAGATTAGAAGAAGAGGATGGAAAGTTCTCTCCAATCCCATTCAACAAGTCAGAATCTTAACGATTCAAGAGTTCTATTCAAACACATGGATCACTAGAAACCATGATCAAAGAATGAACCCAAACCCAAAGAATTGGCTTACAATGGTTCGGGGGAAATGCTTAGATTTCAGTCTGGAGAACGTAAGGTTGGCGTTCAACTTGCCTATGATGCAAGAAGACGTACGCCCCTACACTAGAAGGGTCAAATTTGATCAAAGGTTGAACCAAGTCCTCATGGACATTTGTGTGGAAGGAGCTCAATGGAAAAGAGACTTAAAAGGCAAGCTGGTTCAATTGAGAAGACTGAACCTTAAGCCTGTGGCTAGAGGATGGTTAGAGTTCATCCAACGCTCCATCATCCCCACTAGCAACTAATCCGAGGTAACTGTGGATCGGGCCATCATGATCCATAGCATAATGATTGGAGAGGAAGTAGAAGTTCATGAAGTCATCTCTCTAGAACTCTACAAAGTAGCCGAAAAGCCCTCTACCTTGGCAAGGATAGCTTTTCCTCATCTCATTTGCCATCTATGCAACTTAGCTAGAGTTGTCATAGAAGGAGACATCCTCATTGAAGAGGACAAGCCCATCACTAAGAAGAGGATAGAGCAAACAAGAGAGCCCATTCATGGATCTCAAGAGACGCATGAGGAAGCTCATCATAAAAAAATCCCTTAAATGCCTCAAGGGATGCATTTTCCTCCAAACAACTATTGGGAACAACTCAACACTTCTCTAGAAGGATTGAGTCATAATATAAACCAATTAAGGGTGGAACACCAAGAGCACTCCATCATTCTCAATGAGATTAGAGAAGACCAAAGAGCTATGAGGGAGGAGCAACAAAGACAAGGAAGAGACATAGAGGAGCTCAAGAACACCATTGGTCCTTCAAGAAGAAGGTGCCACCTTCACTAAGGTGGACTCATTTCTTAACTTCCTTGTTCTTATCTCTCTGTTTTTCAGTTTTATGCTATATGTTTGTCTATGTTTTGAGTCTTTACGACATGATCATTAGTATTTAGTAACTATGTCTTAAGGCTATGAATAATTCCATGAATCCTTCACCTTTCTTAAATGAAAAATGTTTTTAATACAAAAGAACAAGAAGTACATGAGTTTCGAATTCATCCTTGAAATTAGTTTAATTATATTGGTGTGGTGACAATACTTTTTGTTCTCTGAATGAATGCTTGAACAGTATTTTTTATCTTGTTGTTTATGAATGTTAAAATTGTTGGCTCTTGAAAGAATTATGAACAAAGAGAAATGTTATTGATGATCTGAAAAATCATAAAATTGATTCTTGAAGCAAGAAAAAACAGTGAAAAAGAAGAAGCTTGTGAAAAGAAAAAAGCAAGCAGAAAAAGCCAATAGCCCTTAAAACCAAAAGGCAAAGGTAAAAAGGATCCAAGGATTTGAGCATCAATGGATAGGAGGGCCCAAGGAAATAAAATCCAGGCCTAAGCGGCTAAATCAAGCTATCCCTAACCATGTGCTTGTGTCATGAAGGTCCAAGTGAAAAGCTTGAGACTGAGTGGTTAAAGTCATGATCCAAAGCAAAAAGAGTGTGCTTAAGAGCTCTGGACACCTCTAACTGGGGACTTTAGCAAAGCTGAGTCACAATCTGAAAAGGTTCACCCAGTCATGTGTCTGTAGCATTTATGTATCCGGTGGTAATACTAAAAAACAAAGTGCTTAGGGCCACGGCCAAGACTCATAAAAGTAGCTGTGTTCAAGAATCAACATACTTAACTAGGAGAATCAACAACACTATCTGAACTCTGAGTTCCTATGGATGCCAATCATTCTAAACTTCTACGGATAAAGTGAGATGCCAAAACTATTTAGAAGAAAAAAGCTATAAGTCCCGCTCATCTAATTAGAACTAATATTCATTGATATTTTGGAATTTATAGTATATTCTCTTCTTTTTATCCTATTTGATTTTCAGTTGCTTGGAGACAAGCAACAATTTAAGTTTGGTGTTGTGATGAGCGGATAATTTATACGCTTTTTGGCATTGTTTTTAGGTAGTTTTTAGTAGGATCTAGCTACTTTTAGGGATATTTTTATTAGTTTTTATGCAAAATTCACATTTTTGGACTTTACTATGAGTTTGCGTGTTTTTCTGTGATTTCAGGTAGGGGTGGCAAAACGGGTCGAATCCGCCGGGTCAAACCGCCAAAACCGCCAAAAAAGGCGGGTCGGGACCAGATTTTGAACCCGCCAAATTTTAAAAACCCGCCAAAACTGCACCGCCAAACCGCGGGCCAAGGCG